>NW_026692997.1:0-645774 GCF_021218885.2 Marmota monax | reverse complement strand
GATGACATGTAAAATTAATCAAATTAGCTAACCACCATCTTGGAATGCAGATAAACAGAACCTGATAATGACCCAATTATAAAAAAATTATAAACAATAATTTCATGAGTACTTCTAAAATATTTCTATTAGTCTAAATTTTCTCTACATTTTCTCTCTTGAAAATTCCTATCACTTTTTCTATTAGAAATGCAATAGGAAATTAAAAAGTAATGACTTTTACTATTTGAAAATTTTAAATTGGATTTTTAAAATATGCTCTAACTTAATTTTTAATTTTTAAAGCCAGAAATTTTAGGCTTCATTGTTACACATACATTGTAACTTTTGTTTATCACAAATAATAGCAAAGCACAAAACATATTGGAAAATTCAATGAACAATCAAAATAAATGAAATATACTTTAAAACGTCTTTGCATGAAAAGTGTGCTTTATTGTTTTATAATTGTTTAATTCCTTGATTCATATCTTTCTGTTAGTAAAAGTTTTATCTAAAAATAGAAAATTTAAATCTCTTGAGATGGAGAAGGTATAGGACAATATGAAGAAATTAATTGCAAACTGCTGCTGAGAAGATTCTAATGCATCAGAAATAAATTTTGATAATATATGAAATATTGGCCTTGGAGAAAAACAAATGTGGATTAAATATTGATCCCTCTATGACTTGGTCGAGTCAGCATCTATGAAACTGTTTCCTCCTCTGTTAAACAGGGATTAGGACACCTAACTTAACCTTATAAGGATAAATAATTTGTCATGTATCAACTGCAAGTAGGTGCAAGGAGCTACCTGCTTAGAAAACTTGATACTCAAAAATTTTCATCCACCATTCAATTCCCTTTTCCCACAGTATCATAATTTCTAGATAATTAGTGTTATGAGATCAATTAGTACTTTCATAGAAGAAATTATTTACCATGTATTTTTCCATACCATTATGAAACCCTGCTAAGTGAAGTCTTAGAAAATCTCTAGTCCCAGAACTCCCAGTAACTATGAGATGTGACTAGCTTTTATTAAATTTCAGATAAGAATAGCATGCAAAGTTAATGCAAAATTAATATCTACCACAGAAGTGTTTCTTTCAACAGAAACAGTATTAAGTATTAGACTTATGAAAATACACATTAATTATGTCTAAATCCACATGCCTATTAAACAAACTAGTCAGTAAGAGTAAGGTCTCCTTCCAATTCCCACTTCCCCAATGAAAAAGTTCTACATGATAACATACAAAAATGGAATAGTCATAAAATGCTCCCTTCGCATTCTGTCATGTTGAAATTATGAATTATTAAGTGTTAAAATAAGCATATTTTCTGTGATTGTGCTGAATTAAAAGATTGGCAATAATTATTTTCATTTCATCACTTTGGTGATCACAACGTATTTGGTAACTGATATATGATCAAATTATATTTCAACCTATAATTGGGTACTATATAGAATGGTAAAAAGAAATAGTCATTAGCAAAGAAATAGTCGAAGGAGACTTAGTAGTAACAACAGTAGCAGTAATAGTAGGACTCACAATAAACTGAACATACCTGGAAATAACTGTTTAGTTGGGGCACTGAGTTGTGCTAGCTTTGAAACTCTGTAAGCAGTATCTGAACCTTGAGAGTTCTTTCTGTTTGTGCAAAATCCTGTTGTTTTTGATATTCCCTCTGGAGAATTGTGAAAATCTAGTGCTTTAAGTACATCAACTGGAGCAGCTGAAAAATAAGTTTAAAAAATAATTAAAAATACAATCTAATATAAAATGGAATATTTTAATACAGAAAAATATTATGTCATTCCATCCTTCAAATCATCCCCAAGCATATGGGTGAGTGTCTATGGAGTGGGGTTAAAGATCATAATAGAAACCATATGAACATTCTCAAATGCAAAATCTAGAATAAAATTATGAGTACACAAAATTGAAGGTGTTGGTATGTGTATTTGAAATTTAATTTTGTCTATATAGTATATGTGTGTGAATGTACATGTATCTGTGTCTGTGAGTATATATTAGGTATCTATATATAGATTTTTACCCTCTAAATTTGTAGTTATTTTATGACATTGCTTTATGCTTCACAGTGGAAACTGAAACTCCTGGAGTTGATTGCCCCCCCCCCAACGTAGCCCTACAGTATTTAATGTTACTTTTGATGGAAGCATCCATTTCCCAAATCCAAATCATTTTATCTCCAACTACTGTGTAGAGTCGACATAAAATAAGTTTGGAATCTTAAACTTTCCTTTTCCAAGTGTGTCTTATTTGGATAACCAGCTTCAATGGTATAAAACTCACATACCATATAGTAAACAATTCAATGGTTTGTGGCATATTATACTATCTCTTTTAAATTACAGTAGAATATATATAACATAAACATTTCCCATTCTTCAATTCAGTAGTCATAATTACACTCACAGTGTTGTGCAATTATCACTATTATCCATTTCTGAAACAGTTTTATCACTCCAAATAGCAATTTTGTAACCACCATGCAATAATTTCCCATTCCCATATCTCTTCTCCTACCTCTAGTAAGCTGTAATCCACTTTATGTCCCTATGAAGTTGCCTATTCTAGAAACTTAATGTAAGCGAAACTAAACAATATTTCTCTAAACATAGAAGTAAAAATGACTCATTAGCAATTTCACTACTAGGTACATGCCCCAAAGGCTCAAATTCAGGACTTGATGAGGAGTTGTATGCCAATTGCAGCAGTTTCATAATAACCAGAGGTAGAAAGAAATCAGGTTTCCTTCAAGGTATGAAAGCATTAAGTTCTGACACATCAAATTATCTCACCACCACACTGGAAACAGACCATGAAATAAGGAATCAACTACAACCTATATGAACCTTCAAATCATTATGTTACATGAAATACAACAGACAAAAAAGGACAAACTGGATATTTTTGACCTTCGAATTCTCTGGTCCACAGCTATATGTTATTTAATCCAGTAAGTCAAAACATTAATTGATTAGTGTAAATACTGCTATAAAAATGGACTATGGAAACTATATTACTCAGTGTACTTATGATCTACAGGCTTTCTGTATGTGTTCTAAAAAGAATATTGAAAGTAGGCCATGTGCTGACCAATGTGTCACTCAGCATGACTTACATATAGTTCTTATGTCACATATTATTATGGTTTGTATCTGAATGTCCCCCAATAGCTCATGTGTTAAAAGCATGAGTCCCGATTATCAAGGTTCATAAGTGGTATTTTTAGACAATGATTAGGGCCTAATTCATTGGCTGGATTAATCCACTGTTAGCTGAACGGACTGTAGGCAGGTTGCATATGGCTAGAAGAATTAGGTCACTGGAGGCATGGCGTTAGGGACTATATCTGTACCTCACCCTTTCTCTCTCTCTCTCTCTCTCTCTCTCTCTCTCTCTCTCTCTCTCTCTCTCTGCTTCTCAGATCCCATGACCTGAGCAGCTTGCCTCCACCATACCCTTCTGTCATGATGTTCTGCCTCATCTCAGGCCCAGAGGAATGAAGTTGGCCAACCAGGAACTAAGACCTCTGAAACTGTGTGCCCAAAATAAACCTTTCCTCTGTTAAGTTTGTTCTTGTCAAGTATTTTGGTCATAGTGGTGAAAAAAATGACTAGTATATATCTTTAAATTCTAATTGGGGAGACACTATTTATGTTCCAGTAACTATATAAGAGACATCATTTACATTTATATAGGTGTAAACAGCACTATTTGCCTCATTTGTGTCTGAAAGGAAGAACGAAGGTTATTGATTGGAAAAGTTATAGTAGAACAGAACTGTCATCACATTTCAGAACACAATTTGCTTCATAAACATATTTTTTTCTGGGATGACTTCATGAAAATGGGACTGACTTTGGAATCAGGAAGTACCATCACCTTAATTTAGCATACCCCATGAAGTAGAGGCTGACCTACAACAGGATTTTGTTCTTTGAAAATTACAATTTCAACCAATATTTTTACAGTAATTATCAATCTGGCATAGAATGCATGAATGAATGACTGAATTTTGGCTTGTGAACATTGTGCATCTTATCTTTTCCTTAGTTCATTACTTTTTCAGAAATACTAACTTCTATATTTTCAAACATGTGACTTAAGCTTTATATAACTTGCCTTATAAAGTATGATAGATATAATTTCCTTTAATAATGAAGTTCTTCTACCGATTACATCAAGCTTCTGAATGAAAATCCATACACTATGCAATAGGACACACATTTTTCCAAGTTTAAAAAGAAAATGTTTTTTTTATAGAAATCAGACATTTCAAAGGGATCTTTAACTCTACTAAGTATGGTATTCTTTAGTTCAATTTTGGAATTGTTAAAAATTATAATGTGTTTGGAATCTTTTTTTTCACTAGTCCCTGTTTACAACAGCCATTTTTTAGGCCAGTGGAATACCTGACCATTCTTCTTGTCTAATTTTCTCTTATCATTAAACAAAGAAAATAGCCATTAGAGTAACTGCCACATCCAGACAGCCTAATATGCATGCAATGGTCACTAGACTAGGTCCTTTACGGGCATGGACCCCCACAAACCTACTTTTGTATCCCCACGCTACAGATGAGAGAATTTAGGATAAAAGAGAAAATTCAAGATAGTTCTGAGATCTATGTAAATATCAAGTGTATGCTTTTTCCACTGCAACACCCTCACTGCTATACCCACAAAGGAAAACTACAAAAAAAAAAGACCCACAACATACACATAATAGTCTAAAATTATCTTGAGCCAGTTAACTGATTCCTCATGTTGATATTTATTTTAAATTAAACTCAATTCATGTTCCAGTATATAAATTACTACAAAGGAGAACGTTAATGAAAGCCACAATCTTATCTGCTTATTTTATTTTATCTTTGTGAAAAGGCATTTTCAAAAGCAGAGCTGAATAAGACTCCAGAACAGACATGAACACAGCCATGAAGTCTGTAATTTAGTGAAGAAAATAATGCAGCCCCATGGTCACGGTCAAAACTAGGCACAGGTAAACAGCATACCAATGATCACAAATTTCCTTTTCTCTATAATATCTCTTAACACAATGACCTTTTCCAAAGGCACAAACTTTGTCACATTTGTTCCTTTCTGCTCTGAAATTAATGTGGTAAAAACACAATCTCCGTACAGAATTCAAAATAAAGGTTCTCCTTTTAAAGTCTGGCAAAGTTCTTGATACAGTCCATGATACAAAACCATAAATCTCTCCTCAAAAAATGGTAAAAAACAGGCACATATTATAAAGATTTTAATTAAATTTTTTTTCTGAAAAGGTACATCAATTCACAATAATGTACAGTAATTGAGCTAATAATATATAAAACTTTTTAACTGAACTAAATAATAAATTAAAGCCACTTTGAAATTCTGCCTGTTATTTAAAACTCCTTAAAAATCCTAGTATTTAATACACTATCATAATATGGATTCTATTGGTTTACACACATGTGTGCGCACGCGCACACACATACACACACACACACACACACCTACACACACACCAGAGAACTTTAAATTTTGTTAGCAGAAACTTTTTTTTAAGAGAGAGTGAGAGAGGAGAAAGAGAGAGAGAGAGAGAGAGAGAGAGAGAGAGAGAGAGAGAGAGAGAGAATTTTAATATTTATTTTTTAGTTATCGGCGGATACAACATCTTTGTTTGTATGTGGTGCTGAGGATCGAACCCGGTCCGCACGCATGCCAGGCGAGCGCGCTACCACTTGAGCCACATCCCCAGCCCAAGAAACTTTTAAGATTAAAGTAAGTAATTTTTTATGCAATATACATAAAAAATGAAATTTCCAATATTTAAAGAAATTTTAAATGCCCTTAATATTTTCATTATTTCTGTTTCTAACCGATATCAAAGACCATGATTAAACATTTCTGACGTATCCAATTCAGTATATTTTGTTCAATAATATCTTCCTGCCTTTTAATGCATATCGTTGGTAAATTTAAATAGAAGAACAGTATATCAGAGCCCATTACTCTACTACAAAGGCCATTTGCTATGGTTTGGAGCTTGAATGTCCCTCACAGACCCTATTGGGTGGTGCTGGAAACTTGAGGAGGTGGGGCCTAGTGGAAAAAAGTTAAGTGACTGGGGGCACGATCTTGAGGGGGATTTGGTACCCCAGTATCTTCTTCTCCTTCTCTCTTTGCTTCCAGCTGCCAGGAAGTGGACAGATTTTCTCTATCACATACTGTAGTCATGATGTGCTGCCTTGCCTCAGGCCAAAAAATGATAGAGCCAAATGACCATGGAATGAAGCCTTGAACCAAAATAACACTTATCCTTCCAGTTCCATCCTCCACTGCATGTCCCTTATGATCGCTCCTTACCCCCTAATTCCATCCTCAATCAGTGCTCTTACCACACTGAAGCAGACTTTCTGGAAGCCTTCTCTCTTGTAAATACACATATACACACACACTTGAATTACATAAAATGGTGGTTGAAAGTGAAACGTGTGGAAATATTTAGAAGCAACTTTCTCTTAAGGTCACAGGAGTGTTTGGTCATAAAATTTAAAAATTTGAGGCCCAAATATATCCTCTCTATTGCATTCCGTTGACTCTTGAATGTCCTCGCTCAGTCATCAATCACTTTGGTTGTGGGTCTCTGGTCCTTTTTTCCCTGTTATTTCAGCATCCCCACAGATTATTGGTCTAACACCTCAAAATGCTTTGACTGTTTTTCTTTATTTTCTCGTCTAGTCTTCTTCACACACTTCCATGACAGTAATGAAGGCAGCATGACGTGGTATTAAAGAGCCTGGCTGCTTCTTAATTCCATTAGTATCTATATGATTTGGACATATTACCCAACGGCTCAGTGCCTCAGTTTCTACATCCGTAAAATGAGAATAACAAAAATATTTACCTCAAAGAGCTTCGGCCAAAACAAAATTTTATTTGTTACAATGTCTTTGAATGGCATAGTGGTTGGGGAAACTATGCCGTTGGATTAAGATATTTTTGCTTCCTATCTTTATATGGTGCATAAAATAAAAATGGTTTCACATTTGTCAATAGTCAAAAACTCAAAATTATGCATAATATTTTAGGAGATATTAAAACTATATGAAATTTGGGGCTGAGGATATAGCTCAGTTGGTAGAATGCTTGCCTTACATGTACAAGGTCCTGGGTTCAATTCCCAGAACCACACACAAAAAAAACCAAAAATATATGAAATTTCAATTTCGGCATTCATAAATAAATATTTTATTGGGACAGAGCCACACTATTCATTTATTGTTCATAACTGCTTTCACAGTATGACAGTGCTGCACAGTTGCAACAGAGTTTGTATGGCTCACAATGGCTGACATATTTATCATTCAACCTTCTTATGCTGAGTCCTAAAGGCTAACTAGGATTAATCAGTGAAGAGGAGAAAGAAAGAAATGGCAATATGACAACACAGATACAGCAAGGTACGGAGTTCAAGGAAAGGAAAGAAGTCATGCTTGTCCAAGACCAACATTAAACACGTTCAGCTGTCCAAATTCTCCTTAAACGTACCATGCTACTGAAACCTCTGGACAAACATACACCTCTGTCATAAATTCACTTGCCATAAGCAAGCCATCTCTAGGTCAATAGAAAAGACATACCAGGGCCTCAAAAATATTTGTTTCATACATTTCCACTCCACACCCCCAGATTTATTGTCCCAATTGGAATAAACTTCTTTCAGTTTGTAAAATGTACTTTAATCTCTTTATCTTCCTTCATTGGCTATGAATAGTTGACTCATTTTTTTAACCCTGTTATTAGAATAATTTGGAGCTGGGCATGGTAGCGCATTCCTGTAACCCCAGCAACTCAGGAGACTGAGGCAAGAGGATCCTAAATTCAAAGGCAGTCTGGACAACTTAGCCAGGCCCTAAGCAACTTAGCAAGATTCTGTTTCAGATAAAAAATAAAAAGGGCTGGGAATGTAGCTCAGTCACAAAGTGCCCCTGAATTCAATCCCCAGTACCAAAAAAAAAGAAAGAAAAGAAAAAAACAGAATCACCTGGAGAGGTTTTAAAACATATGGATGCCTGTGTCCCACCCCAGAATTAACAAACTGGAATGACAGTGGTGAGGCCCAAGCATCATCCATGTTTTAAAATTTTCCCCGCTAAATATAATGTGCAACCAGGGATTAAAAACAGGTAGATTCCGAATTAGTCAATGTTTTGGTCTAAACCTAAGTATAACATTTTCTAGGAAACTTTTACTTTCCCAGGCAATGGCACTCTCTCATAGTAGCCTATATTCCCCTTGAATAACACCACGTTATTTCATTTTCCTAATTTTATAATCATGACTCCTCACAATATGGTCTTGGACACAATCTAAAAAATAATACGATTTCTTGTTATTTGAACACACTACTTAATTCATTTCTTTCTCTCTCTCATAGTTTATTAACATTTGTCTCCCCTGATAAATTGTTAACCCTCTGATAGTGAACAGTGATATTCATATTCACCGTTGTACTGCCCAGGGATAGAAGTTGAAACACAGAAAATAATCAATAGAGATATATTTCACAAATAAATGAATGAGTAGCTACATTCAGCTTCTGAGTTGAAATATCTTTCCCATCAATCTAAAAGGAAAATGAAGAAGGTTGGAAGTGATTTTAACCAATAATAATTTGAAGAGATTTCCATGTTCGATTCAGGTATGATAAGAAACAGGTGTAAAAAGGCCTTTCTAATGTGGATGTTGTCTCAAATTCTAGAGATTCACTTACCCTCACCTTATACCTCACATCAAAGGCAATATATGAAAGGTATCATCAAAGAAAGGAATGGAAATTTTTTTAAAGGATTCTAAACCATCTCCTGCCCAGTCACAAAATGCTTTGCTGCCCCAGGGGAGTATCAAGAGTACTACTATGTGTATGCGATAGGGAATGTAGGACTGAAAAGGAGAGAGAAGTGATTATTCATTGTAACTGACCTACTAGCAATGCACTACTCTCTTTCAAAATCATGAGATCTCTTGATAAAGAATCTACAACTTGGGATCTGACAAGTGTATAAGTAGCAATCGATATGTCAGTTTCTGCAGTTTGAACTGCCCAACTTCTAACCAAGCTAAGGATTTATTTTCTGTATGACTTTGGGTAATTACTAACCCCACCAAGAATTAGTTTTCTCAACTCAACCTTACTTTGAGAATTAGATATGATAAGGAATTTTAATCTCTGAGAAAATGCGAAGGCAGTTAATTATTGTGTCTAACCCATAGTAAATAATGCCTGTAATGCAGGCTACTCAGGAGGCTGAGGTGGGAGGATTGCAAGTTCAAGGGTAGCCTGGGCAAATTAGTGAGATCCTAAAATAAAATATAAATAGCCCGGGGATGTAGCTCAGTAATAAGAATGTCCCAAGTTCAACATTCAGTCCCCAGTACTGCAAAGAAAAAAAGAAAAATTATTCCCTGGAAACTTCAATCTTTCTGGACACATAGTTTCAGTGAGTACCTTCCACATCTCCACATAGCTATAATTAACTTGATTCCTGTTATCTATTTTCTCTTGCGAAAATCCCTTTGTAATAGAGTAGAATACTGAGCAGTTTACTATCTCTAAATTATGTATTGCTTAGCAGTCTCCTGGGCATGCTCATATTGAAATTATTATGCTGATATCGTTAGCATTTTCCTTTTATTTTATGTTTGCATTGATAGAGATTGATAAAACATAAGCATAGTAACCCTGATGTGAGTTATTTATTAAAAAATTTAAAATTTAATATATAGTATTTCCTCTCGTACTATTCTTTCACTTATTTTAAATATACATATCACTTATAAGAGTATGTAAGTTTACCTTCATAAGATCATGTGGGCAAATAATTTCAATAGAAATCATAGGTGTTTCCTATGTCCCAATACAACCCATTTTAGCTACAATGGCCAGAATTATTATTAATATTCTGTAATCTAATCTTCATAAAAGCAGAACAAAATGGAAAAAATGACTTGATTAAATACATTAGAAAACTGTAATGTTATATGAGAAACTCATAGTTGTACAGTTTACATTAATTACTCTTGGATATGGGACATGTTCCATACTACTATTTAGAATTCAGTTTTCCCCCATAGGGTTTTATAATCAAATAAAATGTATTGCCATTAATAAGACTATGTTTTCTTAATATATTTCATTGTACATACACACAGAGAGATAATACAAATATCATGTATATATAGGTATCTCATAGGCCTAGATTTTGACAGACATCTTGGAAGAAAATGAGTGTCCAATATTCAAATTGAAAATGTCAAGGACAATGGCAACATAAACCAGTAACATGGAGTGTTATGAATTTTATGATTAATTTCTCAAATCAAGCACCTGGTAAGCCTATTTGCACTGTTCTGAAAATACCAGCTTTAAAAAGTCAATTTCACAGTGAAACCCACAGTTCAAAGGTCTTTTTTTTAAAAAAAAAAGAACCAGTAAAATATTCTGAAATAGAACTAATGAAAAAAAAGTGACTCCCACAAAAATCATTTGAATCCACATCCAATTATGGACTATTTATTATTCTAATTTTGACCTATCCAGAGTTTGAGGGCAATGCTAAATTTATCCTTAATAAGAAACAATAAAAGAAATTTTCTTGACCATCAGCTTATGGGTACATGTCCTTGACAATATCTAATTATAATTGCTTTCTAGTTCTTTAGCTGAAAATGTTTCCTATCTACTATCACGGTACCAACATCATTGCTCTCTTAAACCAGTGAAATAAAGTAAAGTTAGCACTACAATTTACAGCCACCATCTCTTAGAACAGCTGGATCTAGGTCCATGGCATCTACCAAATAAGAAAAGTGCCTTTGTATGTGGGATTTGACTGTCACGGTAACTATGTGAAAATTATACATACTTTAAAAAATTAAACTATGCTGTGGAAATTATAGGACATGTGTGACCTAAATTCTGCCAGCATCTAAAAATCCAAATAATTTAAGGCAATATTTGTACTCCAAAATAAAATAATTCAACATTTAATTCAAATTTTTCTGTAAAACATTAAAACAAAATCTCCATAACTTAAATACATCATTATTTTTAATACAGTACAAATATCTGAATAGTACATGGGATAAAAATACATCGAGAAAACAGCACAAAGGAAGGTTGTAAAGGTGTGGAGTGTGATATCAAATAAAGAAGGCAAGGAAAACACTCACTGAAAAAGATTATTTACATAAAGTCTGGACAGTCACAGGGGGCTCATATACCTTGATGTTTTTGAAAAAAAAAAGATTCTAAGAAAAAATAACAAGTGCAAAGAACTAGCATAAGAATTGGCTCAGAATGTTGGAAAAAATGTAAGAAGACATCGTCTCATCCAAAAGATGTAAGAAGGATATAAAAGGTGAGGTCAGTGAAGTGAGAATGAGGGTCTATTGAAGGTGAACTATATTCGTCCAAGGACGTTTGATTTCATTTCAAGTGAGATGGAAAACCACTGAAAAGTTAAAGGGGGAAAGGTGATATGAACCAACTGTTTCTATGACTTATTTTTTTCAGAGCAGGTTTAGCTTCATAGAAAATTGAAATGAAGGAACAGACACTTCCCACTCAACTTATTTTATCAGACCTCTATGACTGCTGTGTTGAGACAAACTGAAAGGGCACTAGAACAGAATCCTATAGCAGTTAGGAAGTACTTGCAATCCTCCCCATGGGAAATGATGACTTTCTCGGACTGAGCAATGAAGTACGGGGTCGGATTCTGAATATATACTGATGATTGAACAGACAGGAGTTGCTGACAGGTTAAATATAGGCTATGAGAGAAAAAGAGTCACAGCTGACCTAGTTTTTTTACTTGACCATCATGATCGATTGTGTTGCCATAAACAGATTGAGAAAACTGAAAGAGACAGGTTTTAGGAGAGGAGTTTGAGATTACTTAAATACCACTAGGGCACAACTGAATAGAGAGTCAACTATGCAAATATATATATATATATATATATATATATATATATATATATATATATATATATATATATATATATATATATAATTCAGGGGAAAGATCTGGGTTAAGTAAAACTTTATTATTAATGATACAAAGGTTAAAGTTTATTCAAATCTGTAATTAATTAATTATGGTATTACCTAAAAACTATTTGATGTGTCTTCCCTTGAAGGAAAAAATGCTTACAATAAATACTTTGTCTTCTCAATTAAAATAGAGAACATAGTCTAATATTAATCCTTAGAAATTTAAAAAAAAATCACAAATGTTATCCTATGATACCGTAATTTGGCTAATTGCCAAAACTGTCACATAAGATTTAGAGATGTTAAGCCACTTCTTTTTGTCTTATAAGTTTTTATAAATATGAAAATACATTTGTTTCATGTATTCCCTTATAAAATAGGAAGATTACTTATTTATATAAATAAATCTTATTTACTCATTTATTTATATATTTCCAAGTCTATGATGAAGTATAATTTAAATGTCCTATAATTGTTGAGAACGCCTGGTGATTTTACTATGGTTGACTATTCCAGAAAAAGGAGCATAGCCCCAGTAGCCTGATTATTTGTCAGAGGATCCAATGGTGACAATAAACTAAGATCGTAGAGGCAGCAAATATGCACTGACCCTGCCAACTGAACAAACAGCCTTCCTGTACTTTCTATTTATTCATGTGATTCCATGCCATGCAGAAAAATATAACCATATGATCTTGTGTTATGTGTGCACTGCCCACTTCCCCAACCTTACTTCACATATACCCCTTTTCTTCTGTTCTGGCCAGACTGCCTTTTTTCAAGTCCTTTATTCAGGTCCTTTGTGGAGTCATTTGCCCTTCATGTCACTGCCTGGAACATTCTTTCCTCCTCACTTAATTTGATTATTCAATGCTCAATTGTTATTTCTCAGGGAAGCCTCCTTCCGGCTTACTGAGTTTCTATTCTGTGTTCTTCTAAAACCATGCACCTCTCCTTCAAAGCATCTAGCATTGTAGTTGTGTACCTACTTGCATGACTGTTTGATTGATTACTGTCTTCTCAAGTAGATCATAAATTCAATGAGGCAGGATTGTGACTAACTTTGCCTAGCAACTAAGTCTGAGCACATAATAACCTCTAGCATAATAACCTCTAACTGGATATGTGATTGAATGAATGAGCTAGCATAAGTCCATAAGAGGACTTTGATAAATAATTGTCAATAAATAAATTAATGGTTGACTCTATTAATCAGCTTTTCATGCCACTGTTATAGCAATATTCACATTCCATGAAAACAGAAATTGAAATACTGTCTTTGTAGCTGTGGCACCTAACATACTGGTGGTTCCCAGAAGGTAAGAGTCATTTAAAATCTGAAGTTATTGACATACTCTATCCCTAATTTTGTTATAACAAAATACTTACACAGACAGAAATTTGAAAGCAAAAATAACACCAAAATTCCAAGTATGGTGAAGAAAAGAAAGAACAGCCAGTTGAGAGTGGATGTTTGAAAAGTACACCACTTCTGATTAAAAATAGTCAAGGTTTTTAAAGAGGTAATCACTAAACACTAAAATTATATTGCCATTCAGCTTTCATGCTGACAAGAACAATACTCATTGACATCTAATTTGTTATATGATTTGGAGACGAGGATTAAAAGAAATTATTTTCTGTTTTATAATCAAGTGAACTACTCAATTCACTTCTTGCAGAGTCAATGCAGTTTGGCAATACAGTATTTATCAAAAGATTGCAGCAATAATTATCTTCCACTTAACTCACAGTTTCTTGTTATACAAGTGAAGCACATTCTCATTTTTGGATATATTTATATTCTATTACAGATGGTTTATAAACCCTTGGCTTTGCCTCCCAATTATCTACATAACTTTATAAAGCACCCAGGCTTGGATTCCATTCAAAAGCTACTCAATCAAAATCCTCAGGGAAATAATTGTGATTCTAAGCCAGCAATCATTTCCTTATCCTCTTTAGTGAAAAGCCTTTGCTTATGAATTCATTCATTCATTAATTCTTTTGACAAACATTTTATTTTCCATCTATTATGCTCCACATAATAGATGGTGCTAAATGCTAGTGTTACATAGGTAAAGGAGATGGGTTTCCTGCTTTTACTGCATCAAAAATATTCTGTGATGAGTATTCAAGTTTGGGGTAAGTACAGTGTGCTTTAGGAGGTTGTGCAAAGTCAACGTCCCCATCTTCAAGGTTGCAGAGAAGTATTCCTGAAGGAGATAAAGTCTAGAGAAAAAGCAATGGTCGACAAACTGGAAACATGATCAAGGTAGAATCACAGGTGGCCTGGAGGCCACCAGACATAGATGATTTTAGGAGATCATAACAACTTCAGCAGAAATAGGCTCAATGTATTTATGTAAACCTGGACAGCAGTTCATACACATCACCATATGTATCACATCTGTGGTTTTTGTTTAGGTAATTAAAGAATAAGTCTTTCCGTGAAGACTTATCCAATGACTATTACATGGCTTGCTCTACGCACTTTGGACACATTAAAATAGATAAAAGCACACATCTTGGTGCTTTTGATCTAACTAAAATATAAAATAGCAACAGAATATAAAAACAATTTTTTTTTGATAGTGGGGATTGAACCAGGGGTGCTTAACCACTGAACCACATCCCCAGCCCTATTTGTATTTTATTTTGAGAGAGGGTCTTTCTAAGTTGCTGAGGCTGGCCCCAAATTTTCAATTTTCCTGCCTCAGTTTTCCAAGTTGCTGGGATTACAGGTGTGTGCCACTGTGCCCGGCTCTTCAAAACAATTCTACAACTACTGTCTATCAATGTTATAAGCACTTTAAACTTGTGTTGTAGATACTAATTCATAATACAATAACTATAATACATGATTATGTAAATTACTTCTAATCCAAATAATTACTTTTTTAAAATAATCATACATAGGTAGGTCATAATTTCTCTGTTATTAAGCAAAGTCAGATAATTAATCTCCAATACACACAAACTAAATGAAAGACTCAAAATTGACTATGTGACAGTAATATTTCAAATTAACCATTTTACAGTGGGATATTCTTGAATTATACTTTCTTTTCCCATTTACCAGTAAAAATAGAAATGATAATTTATATATATATATATATATATATATATATATATATATATATCCACATATATATATCACTTCATATCTTACAGCAAACCACAATCTTAGAGGTAATATGAGTAGCTACAAATATTCAGAAGCATCTTTGGAGAGAATGTCCCAAACATTTTTCCAGATGAAAAAAGCTAGAAATAAATTCCAACTTATTTACTTTTGAGATTGAGTAAAGAAAAGGGGGGCAGGGGATATATAATCACCAATAATAATATGACATGAGAGGAGGTCCCAAACTTTAACTTCACATCACTCCAAGTTAATTAGATTTTAACTTTGCTCCAGTACACTTAGTGAAAAAGTAAGACAATTAATGACCCAAATAACAGCAATTATATACTGTACATTCTGTCATTGTGGTAGACATTGGGGAGACAGATAAAATGAAGTCACACTCACAGCTACCCAACCATCTCAAGAGGAAATCTGGCATATAAATGAGTAATTTTTTAAAACTATAAGGTTTATTTTGTGTAAGCTATGTGACTTTCAGTTATATTCCCCTAGTTGATGATATTCCAAATAATTTTTTTGGATAATCAGGTCTGGTATTTTTATATTGAAAGCAATAAGCAAACATATATACATCAATCCCCCAAAGTAGAATAAGACCTGATGTTCCCTGCCATAAATTCTGATAGAATGTGCTACTTAATTTAACCAAGTTAACCCCAGTCTATACCTTGAACTTCAATGGACACATCAATGAACTTCTTAAATAAATCAAAGGAACCAAAGTAATTGATGATGGCTCCCAGCGACTCCCTGTCTCTTTTCCCTCACCACTTGTGCAGCAGTTTGTCCATAAAATGGCTAAGTGTTGATATGGCTTCCACTACGGAACCTAAATGTAGGATGAAGAGCTATCTGAATGGTAAAATTAGCCTTTCCCAGGGCATCTTTACATCTTTCCTTGTAGACTCAAGTTATTCACACGGTTGACATGAGGCTTACTGTGCTACAGCTGCATGATTTATGCTTCAATGTTAGGCCCCAGAGCATCGTGCTCAAAAGACAAATCCAGAGCTCTGTGCAAAAGCAGTTTAAAAGGAAATCTAGTAGAGGAAGGAGACTGGGCTAGGGCAGGGTGGATGTGAGGGGAAAGAGGGATGGATAGGGGAGCATTGTGAACTGAAATCAATTTCCATGCATGAATGAGTTTATCAGGATGAACCCAACTACTATGTATAACTATGAAGCTCTAATTTAAAAAAAAAAAAAAAAAAGTGAACATCAAAGTGGTTAAAAGCCAGGACTCTGGAGCAAGATTATCTGTGTTTCAATCCAGGGCCTATCACTTACTGTGTGACTTTAGACAAAATAATTAACTTTTTATTATTTATTTTTCAGGTCCCTCATGGGTAAAACAGATATTCTGATGTCAGCTGATTTCCAGAACAACTGTCAGAACAAAACGGGATTCTCTATGAAGTTTCAAGAAAACCTGGTACACAATGTGTTAGCTCTCACTATCTGTATCTTCCTGGAGATATGAGGAAAGATTTCATGGATCCGTGACATTGAGTTAAATCCTGAGATATAAACTGAGAGAAAGTGAGTACTTTGATGGATGGGAAGAGAACAGATATTCCAGGGAAAGAATTTCAAGACAGGAAAAAATCAAGCAAGGAGATTAACACAGCTGATGCGCTGGGTCAATAGGAGTGGCACTGGAGAGGTGAGAAATGTCTGGTCATAGGACATACACAGGGGCCACACACTGAAGGGCACTCTGTGTCATGCCCAGCCATTCAGACAATTTATGCTCAAAGTCAGTGAAGTGTTGTGAAGACTCACCAGCATTCAAAAGGAAGAGTGATAGCCAGCACACCACTGTTAGACTAATCAAGAGAGAACCAAAGACATCTCTTCAACATCATGACTCATGTTTTCGGCAGAGCTAAGAGCACCAGGTATGCACTAGAATTCTTACAAGCCTTGTCAAGGATCGCAACCACTGCTCTTTCTGGCAGTCATCCTTTCAGGAAGTTGTGTGTGAAAATCTAAGTGAGGAAGGAAAGCCAACTACCTCATACTGTCTAAGGTTCATTCCTTTAGGCCCGGATGTCAGTTTACCAGTCAGACAGAGGAAGGAAGCTTCCACTGATACTCTATGAGCTCAAGTTCTATGAATAGGGACCTTCATTTTCCTGTTCAGTCCCAGGCCATTCAAGAGCAATTAAATTTGGTTAAAATAAGAAAGAAATGCTTTTTAAGAAAAAAAAGAAGGTTTTCGGGGATTGCAAAAGTTGATTGTGCTAAAGCACTTTTACACAGGTTTGTTTTAGTTCTCAATTGTCAAGTCGTATTTAAGCTGCTCTCTTACTCTGAAATATGATAACCTTTCTTTTCTCTGAGTTCTTTCTCCTAAATTAATAGCACTGTCTCTAATTCCATGCACAGCAAGCAAAGAGTTTATTTTACCAGATAACAGTAGGTCTGGTGATCAGCCAATGTCTAAAGAACCACTAGCCAAGTCAGTAGTAGGCCAAAGACTGCAACTGATAAATAGATATTACTTGCTAAATCACTTTAAAATTGTCTTTCATCTTCTCTATAAACTAGTATTATTCCTGTTATCCTAACAAAAGTGAAAGGAGAAAAAAACATTTACCTGTAAAATAAAATTATATTACAGGTTGTAAGCAGGAAAAAGAAATGTATTACATGCGTCCAAATATAGAAAGCAATTCACAAAATAAAGGAAAAAAAAGATCAAGATTTTGAATTAAATTATAAGAGAAATTAGAAGAAAAATGTCTAAATTTAGGAAGGCAATAGTGTATACTAAAAGCTGCAATGAAAACTGCACTTAAAGTTGACTCTTTAGTGAGAGAATTTAGGGGACATTTCAACTTTTTTATAACATTTATGCATTACTTTCTTCTTTGCTAGCGAAGAAAGCCTCAATGGTTAAAAAAATAAAATAAAAAAGAAAGAAAAGAAAAAAACAACTTTGGTTTCCTCTCACCACTCCCAGCTCAGGTCACATTTCCCCAGTTTTAAATGAGGGAAATGAAGGAGTAAAGAAAGCAGAAATGCAGCAAAGCAATCTGCCCACACTTTGTAGCTGCCTTGAATTCCTAATGAACAAACCAACTGCCCATAATTATTTCTCCAAAGATGGAGAGCTAAGAAAAGTGTATTTAGGATCCAGTGAAATTTTAGCTATTATATACCTAAACATAATCATTAAAAATATGTGAAATGATGGAGATGCCTCATTATTTATAAAACACCATGCTTATATAAATTGTTAATCCCCACTATAACTCATAGTAAATGCTTCCACAGTATCATCTTCAGGACCTTAAGGACATTGCTTTACCATAAGGATGAAATGACTCTTAATTTATTAGAAACACTAGCTCTTAATGGTTGGATTTTGAGAAATAAATGTTGAGATATAAAGTAAAAATTTTCTTTCTTTCCTCATAATTTCATATGTGATGATAAAATTTGTCAGAAATGATGATAGCATCACAGATATCATAGTAATCCATTAAGAGTATTTCCTGTAAATAAACTGTCCCTTTATTGACAAAAAAAGGTAGGTAGTTTCAGCTGCTTAGATAATCCAAAATACAAACTTCAATTGGAATTAGCACTATTAAGTTATCTCTTGTTTTTTTCTAAATTTGACTATGTATAATAAAAATGATTGTTAACACATAATGAGTGCATAACATCCTAATGATCATCTGACTTATGAATCAAGGCTATATGACATAAAATATAATATAAAATCAACTAAAATTAACATCAGACCATTTATTTTCTTTGTTTATAAAAACATGCTATTTTCTTAGCTTCTTGAAAATTCAAATTCAGACCTGGTCCTCTGTCAACAACTTTACAGAGAACTAAAAAATAAAAATAAAAAATAAAAAACCTAAGTTCTTACTCTAACAATAAACGTATACAAAAAAAAAACAGAAATTATTACCCTTTCTAATCTGATGCATATAACCTTATAGAATCAATTAACAATATTTCTATGATGAAATGATCAAAAATTGTCTTTCTCCAAACTTAGAAAATTGAGGAATTCTGAAATGCACTCTGTAACACTATTTCCCTATCTATCTGATTTTTATTAAATCAGATGTTTTTTCTTAATCCACCTTCTTATTAACCTAAACTCCAGCAAACATACCATTAGGTAATATTTGGTCAATCTATCAAGTCTCATACATGTATCATAAAAGCTATTTCTCATCACTATTACAGATCTTCACCCTACACCCTCAGAAAAACTTTGAATATTATAAAAATATTCTTATATTTTTATGAGAAAATATTCAGCTAACAAACTTCTGTACCTTAGATTCTTCATTAGTAAATAAAAAGTTAGGATTGATAGCAATTACTAGAATTTCTAGCTCTAGCATTGTCAAGAAAGAAATCTCATCACACCTTTTCTTTGAAAGATTTATCTTTTTATTACACAAACTTGTTCAACCAAGCTTGATTTGAATTCTTGTTATCAATTGATAGACAATGATAAATAAACCAGAGCCTTGATAAATTGGCCAGAGCAAAACTTATCTCAGACAAGAACATTTTTAGAAAAGAAAGGTAACTATTTACACATTTTTATCGGATAAAAAGCCAACCCACAGATACAAAAAGAGGTGGTTTCCTGTGCTGCGTTTTAGGGCTAACTTAACTTGACCAACAATACAGTCTTTCTAGTTTAATCATTAGTCAAAATAAATAAGGAATCTTTAAAAAATTAAATTGTAAGCAACCATACTCTATAGAAACACATTTCCCATTTTGCTACTTTATAATTTTAAAACTCTACAGATATCTCCTAGAGAGTCCTCATACTATGAAGCAAATTGTCACTTTGAGATATTAATAAACAATTTCAAAACTAATAGACAATTAAGTGAAAGTGTCTATAGCTAACTGACAATGTATGTGCCACCTAAACTCACACTGTCTGCATAACACATGCAGGGAGGTATTTCCCAGGAGCTACCTTTTAACTTTACTTTTTCTCTATTATAGATTTCATCAAGTTTGAATTTAAAAAACAAATGGAAAGACACAATATTAATAATCCTACCAAATACTGCATTTGTTACCAGAGACACATGCCATCTTTTAACTGATTTCTAATTAAGGGAACAATTCTGCTTTCCTTGCAAGGTTGGATTAGCACACACTCTGGAAGCCAGCACCATTTCACCTGCTGATCCTGGGCACTCAAAACAACACTTCAGCAAGGTTCAGTACCAATAGCTGACAAGCTACCAAAATTCCTTCTAAATTTTTTCCTAAAATTTTATCAACATTTTTTAAGACATATTGGCTTACTTACCAAAAGCTGAATACCATTCTAATTTTTTAAAAAAGCTTCAATTAGGTATTAATTTTCTTAGTATTCAATTATAGATAGCTCTTATTCAAACAGCTGCTAAAACTCATATAGGAAATCATTTTTCTTAATACAATCATACTGTAATCACTATAAATTCTAGGAAAATCTCAGGTCCTATCTATAGTAAGTCATGGCCTAACTGTCTTTTTAGCTTGAGCTCTCTCTCTCTCTCTCTCTCTCTCTCTCTCACACACACACACACACACACACAGTCCTGAGATAAAACAAATATATGAAACATAAAATTGAAGCTAATATAAATGCCTGTTTCTTAAAATTCCACCTAATCTTTACCTAATCTTTTTACACTAAATCTTATTTAAGATTAAAAATTTTTAATACAAATGTTAAAGATTCCCTAGTTTGGATTTTCAAACTAAAATGACTATGCAAAATCAATTTATTTTATCCATTCACTTCCAAGATATTTCTCTTGCATTATTTTCTTTAGAGTTTAACTTTATTATGAACCCAGAAATTTTCAGTCTTTAATGATCTAATTTTATATGAAAAATACTGTTTTAAATTTATTTTGGGGTTTAGCAGCTGAACCACACAACTGCACCTCAGGGAAATCAATAAATTATAGTATAATGTTAGAGTAGAATGCCTTTATTTAGAAACTGGTATAAAATCTTACTCATTCCTCAACTACAAATATAAAGACTTGTTTTAGTACTTGACACTGAGTTTATTTTTCCCTTATGTGTTGATTCGGATTTGAAGTCAGTGTTCCTCCTTTATATTTAAGCATTAATTTAATATAATTTATTTTTGGACATATATCAGGCTACATGAATAGATGTAAATAAATATGCCTCTCACAAAGCAAAAAGCACCAAATGTCTTTTAATATACCAAACACCAAAATCCTACAATATGAATATCTAAAGTGTCATATAATTTTCAAGATATTTCATTAAAAATGAGAAGCAAAATCCAACAGCACCTGATCCTTATACTTCACTATTTCTCACATTACTTGGCTTTATACAACAGAAGTTTATTTTTCTATCATTTATTTGGTGTGCTACTGAGATGTTTGTTTACAAGTGTTTCAGGTATGTACCCATTTTGAAAATAAAAAATTGAAAGCATAGAAATTTATTTTTTTCTGATATTCTTAGAACTTTACTGAAAGCCCAATGTGGAAAGAAAAATCTGTATTTTCAGTTAAATAATCCATTTGGCAAATTCATAGAATAATGTGCTTTGAACATTTAGTTCATCAGTCTTCACTGAAGAATTTCTCAGTTTCCACATTTTTAAATAAACAGCTGCCATTAAAATACTCATGTCTACATGTGTGTGCAACATGCTGAAAAAGAACTGCTATATCCATTCCTCTTTAATCAAGTGTCCTTTCCCAGCATCTCTATAGTTAGAGGGACTTTAGGAGGCCTTTTACTGTGGCAGATGTTTGAATTCCAAATAATAAACAAAACCAGCAGAGGGCAGAACTGCTGACAGGATTGACCAATCCAAGTGGTGACCAGGTACCAAAGGTAAAATGCAAAATTTTTGATGTATTCTACTCTCAAAGATGCCTATTTGTCCTTTAAAATGTGGAAATGAAGTAACATAATCCATATAACGCATTTCAAAATTCAAATATAGTCTTCATTAGAAGTTCTAACTGTAGTCACCAGGAGACTTCACAGGCAAGAGTAATCTAGCGCTGCCTGCCACTCTGGAAGGTGAAAACCAAAGCGTGCAGTAGGAATACCGATGCAGTGGCAGGGTCTGACTTCCAGGAGCGCTAACTCTCATGAGGGAGAGCTCAGATCTTGGCATCTGACCCAGGACCAGGCTCGGGTTTCTGCTAAACTGCCCATTTGGGGCTGGCATTTTTTTTTTTTTTTCATTTGTTTCTCCCTTATCCTCTCTTCCCCAACCTCCTTCCTATTCCCGGGCTTCTCTCCGCACTTTTGAAAAAGCTTGCTTCCTACTGTAAATTGCTTGCGCTCCCAGAACTCCAAAGGCTTTCGCCTGCCTGCCGAGTCTACAGCACCTAACGGACCGCTGCCTCCAGATGCTTTTTCGGGAAAGGGAGGGGCCAGGGAGGGAGGAGGCAGAGGGGAGGAGTGAAGTCGCTCTCCCTCCTTGGGTACTGACAGGGCTGCAGTCTTCTGAGCAGGTCTGGTCATTCAATATTTGGTGGTGCCACGTAGGAACTTTTCCTTACCTCTCTCCTCCCACCCCCCCACGCCCCCTCCCCTTCCCTCCCAATCCCTATTCCTCCACCCCCACCCCATTTGCTTGGCGACTTTCATCATTCTCCAAAAGAACTGCACGTCCAACCTGCAAGAAGAAGTATTTGGGGGTGCGGGGGAGGGGGATCTCATAGAAGGAGGGGGCTGAAATTCAGAGGAAAGTGTTCTCCCTATCTTGAGCCCTTTCCTTGTAATCTGTGGAGTGTTTTCCACTGAAAATCGCTTCAAAGTGACACACACACACACGCATACACCACTCACAAAGTGTTCTCAATCTTCCAGATTCATCCTCCCCCAGGTTTCTCTTATATCCCCCAAAGTAAAACAGCCTGTTTCTCACTTCGTTGCAGACAAAGAACTTTATCAAGGTTCATTTTATACCCTTTCTCTATATTTTCTCCTCAGCTCACCCTTAAAAAGATATTCCCACTAGTTAGGACCTGAAGAAACCAAAAGATTTGTTCAAAGGGCAGTCTGAGAACTGTACCTCAAACAAAAGCTTTGTACAACTGCCCCTCTGTTCAAGGTAATATTTTTCCTCCTTTTCAAAGAGACTGGAAAGTGGCGAAAGGCATTTTCAGCCAGCTCTGTGCCTGACAGATCTTTTTCCCTGCTACCTACCTCCTCTCCCATTACTGTCCCGCCTACATCCATCTCTCAAGGCTCCAGTTTCCACTTCCAACCTGGTGGCAGCTACAATCTGGATTTTATTTAAGAGAATTTTTGAGGGGGAAGGGGGAGGGGCGCAAAAAGGAGAAAGACCGACGGCAATATCCCACCCACCCCCCAAATCCATTTTCCTTACCTCCTCTGACCTCTCTAACTTGGAAGAAGAAAGTCAAAGCGAGGGTTGTTATGGTGAAATCCCAGAGCCACCGTTTCGTTTTCCACCTAGAGGACCACGGCTCCATCTCCGAGCCCCGCGCTCACAACTGTGAACTCAACCCACGAATTGCGATTGCAGACCGACTTCGTCCCTTCCAAGATATTGCCGATGTTTGCTACACAGCCATTGGGGAGGGAGAGGAGGTAAAAAGTCAAAGGGCTTTTTTTCTTTTAAATTTGATGGTTTGCTTCCTTCCTGTCTCTCGCCCCCTCCTCTCCCTCTCACTTGGCCCCGCCGACTGGGACCCTCCGATCCTTCCTCGGCCGGGCCCTGCCTTCAGACTGAAAGCAGATGAGGGGCTTCCACCAAAAAGCTGAGAGCACTGCGTACCCCTAAGGGTTTCATGCCGTCAGTGGGCCGGACGAGAAGCTCCGGGCAGCCCCCTCCTCCGCCCACTCCCCTCCCCGCCCTCCCGGCGCCCCCCCACCCCCACCCCGGGCGAAACCGACTAGCAGGCTGAGGGTCAGACCCAATCACATGCCTCTCGGGAGGCCCGGAGCCCGCCCCCGTCTCCCTCTGCCCAAGAATCAGGACTTCTGCAGGCCCAGCCCACCAACTACCCCCCAACTCTCCATTCCTCTCCTCCCTCCTCTCCTACCCAAATCCGCGAGAAGAAATGGGAGGGAGCTACGCGGGACGCGTGCTTGGCTCCTGCACTTTGGGAATGAAAGGAATTGCAGGAGAGCCCCAGAGCACACGGAGTTTTCAAGGAGCTTCTGTATTCAATAAAAACAGCTACTTGTCTACTTGCACCCTTCTGTTAGCCTCTCGTTCGTCGGAGGGGGAGGGGAGAAGGCCAGCAGCGTTTGATCGGCCACACCGCTGGAGTCCTGGGCTGGCAGCCGTAACCTTATCCTTGTTGCAAAAATCTGCTTCGTGTGGCAGACGTGGAATCAGCGGACTCATTGCGCTGACTGCTCCGAAAAGTATTTTTACTATTTTTTAACCCGAGAATAAGAAATGAATGAAGGTGGCGTGGAGGGACCTTAGAGGTCAAAACCCATGAGTTTATAAACTCATTGAACATCTGAGATTGACAGGTTTCTCTGTAATTGTTTAAAACTCAGCAATAGGTGCATTCAGGGGCTTGCCTCAAAGAGTTGAACTGTACTCTGAGGGAGGAGGAGAAAGAAATTTATGGGAGCTGACATTAAGGGGTGAGTAATTTAATTTTCCAGCTGATTCTGTCCTGATCCCGGATGAGGGTGGCACAGAGGGAGGAGAAAAGAAAAAGAAAGCCACTAGCAGAAAATCTCAAGTGGTTGGGCCCACTGCTCCAAATAAGGGGCCTGGCCCTGGCCCTCTGGGCCTCAGGGACTGAAAACATGGTCACTCCACAGGGAAAGTAATGAGAGACAAGCTTCTAAATTCCCTCTTTACTTACCCCATCCTCAAGATAATCCTCTTAAACCTGGAATTTAGAGTACCTCATCGTGTATTCCACATTTAAATTACACCATCCTATTGACTTCTCTTTTTCTTAATATTTCCTCAGATATTTCTTGCAAAGATTTTCTAGAACCATGTGTAACAGTGCCAACATACATTAACCAGTCAATAGAATGTGTTGAATGAATGAATACATTTTTCTGTTGACAAAGACTAAAAACTTTAGCCAGGTCCTACTTTACGTATTTAGGACATTTGAATATTTAATGGCCTTCAACTAAATTTACCAGATACATATATTCCATTCTACATTTGCCCCCAATATTCTATTAGTCACCAAGATAGGACTCATGACCCATTAGATTATATCAAATATTTTCTTCATATAATTTAAGAGCTGGAAGAAAAGCCATAAGAGACTCGATTGAGCACCAAAATGAAATTGTTCAACAACAGAAATTATGGCATATAAAATGAGGAAAGCAACTAGAAAAACCTTTTATATGAGGCATATAAATGATGAAAGCATCTATAATGTCACTCTCTGTGACAAAGAACCACTCCCTCACCAACAGTTTATCTTTTAGATCACAGGTTAAAAATCTAATAAATTTTTATAATGTTGCTGGCAGGGTGTTTGGGATGCCTCAAATCATTTGCAAAGAATTATGACCAACTAGCTCTTCAAAGTACAACCTCAGATTGTTAACATAATTTAATATAATAATTTGATGTCCTGTGAACCTAGAATGTATAATTACAAATTAAGAACTTTACAATGGGACATAAGTCAATTTACTATCTTCATTACTCTTCATCCTCTCACAAATAAAAAATTTGTATATATTTGTGGACTCCAAATTTTTTTGAAACCTGACTTTACTGTTCAATTCTCTTTATATATGTAAAATTATTTTTAAGGTCTTCTTTTAAATGCAAAACGGTATAGTGATTACAACTTTAGAAATACATATTTGAGAGGTTTTCAAACTTTTATTTCAGTTGAATAGAGTTACAATGCTTATAACATATGTATAGAGATGGTGTTCCAAATTGTTTCTCAATAGCTCTCCTGATTTTTTTGAGAGTTCCATGACCTGATACTATTTTAGAAAGTGAGAAATGATGCAGTCAATCTAGCAGACACTACTTTCTGGTTTCATCTCAGACTTTCTCCTTGCTTGTGAAAGGGTCCTTTCAGGCAAAGCATCTTGGGTGAATAGAGTTATTACCACCTTATACTTTCTGTACTCTGTGGTCTGAATTCCTCTGGCTGCTGCCCAGCTAGGCATAACCTGAGTCTGAATTAATGCCTCTGGAAGGAAACAGTAGACTCATGGTGAAGTGTAGTTATTTCTAACCTCTATAACCTGTAACCAGCTGTCAGACTTAGAGTATCCTGAAATCTGCACATGAATTTACAGGAGATAAGCTCAATGAAGGGAAGGATGATACCAAACAACAAAGGAATCAGAGAAAAACCAGAATAGACCCACCTCAGCTACCTTCAGTCTTACACTGGAGAACTCTGGGGAAATTATGTCTGAGGCTACCTTTCACACAGTCTTTGCTAATTATTTATACACAAAATCAAAATGTAAGAGGATATGATAATATCCTTGGTATAGGTCTTTAGTTTGAAGCACAATTAGTGATGTATTTCCTTTTGGTCAACAATGTTTAAAGATATTTGCTTAACCTTGTGAAATCAGTTCTGATTTGCATGCCTTACAAAAAAAGAAATGGAAAAAAAAAAGAGAAAAAAATTTGGTGACCGCTTTGCAGAAATGTTTTAAATTGACCATTTGTCCATATATACTTGTCATAGAAATTGAGATTGATAAATGAATGAGAGGTACAATGAAGGAATCTTACATGTTCTAAACAAACTTCAGAGTCCATAAAGCTTTGTTAAATATTGTAAAAAGCTCACAGATTACCCTTAATGTCTTCACATATCTGTAGGTATCACAAGCCTCAGATTCAGACCCAATGTTTCAAACATTGAAACTTCAATGACCAAAGGGAAACTGAAGACATATTGTCCGTAGCTGGACAGCCTTAATACAAACAGTATTGGAGGATCAGAGGTAGAGATAACTACTTAATAATCCTTAAATTGCTATAGGTAGAATTAGGGGAAAGAGGAAGTAGATTAAGAAGTATGATGTTAGAAATGATATGTCACCTTTTAAATCACTTGGCCTTTGTTCCCTTGGCCTCATTCTGAAGTTTTGTCTTCTCTATTTTTGATAGATGGATAGAAATTAGATATTTTCTTCAAATCCTTTACCATAATTAAAATTACTGCATCAAATTTGACTTACTGAATGAGATATTACTAGGGAGAACACATGCACAACTCAAAAATATGCAAAAGAAAGTTGCTCTTGAGTGTATCCCTTCTCTTTCTCTAACCAATGGTTTGCCTCTCTCACCCTTCTCTGAACTTCAGGTCAATTATTTTAAGACATGACTAAGCAGTTTGACATTTATTTTACAGTTTTTCTATTACTTGGGTGGTAGAAATTAGTCTCTTTAAAAGTGAAGTTAGTCCTTCTTACCTCACAGATGGGCCATTGTATTGTAGAAAGCCAGGGTGGAGAAGGGACAGAGAAGTTTATTTCCATAGTCTAGCCATGCTCATAAGAACTCCACAGTGATGATTGGTTTTTTTGGGTTTTTTTTCAACTTTACTCTGAAATAACTTACAGAACTTCAGAGGATCATAAATTTAGACCAATTTCCATGATACAACAGAATATTCAGTTGAAAATTGATTCTCTTGGAAAGTTGAATGAGCCAATTTAGAGAAGACAGACCCCTTTTATTTACAAATGATAGACCCTTCTTATTTTAGAAACTAAAATCAAATAAAATCTAAATAGACCCTCAAAAAACAATGAAAGTGGTCTTGTACACTCTGTATCTCTCATTTTTAGAATCCTTTAGTTAGCTATACTCACAGAAAGCTATCGGGTTCTTTTTCGTATTTTTCTAGTCAGAGATAAAAGGGAAAAAGAGAGAATAGAGTGATTCCAGGTAAAACTTTAGAAATTAGGCAATTATTTGAACCTTTGTCAAGATTTTTTTCTACTTTATGAGTAAGTTTGACATTTAATAGCTCTTGGAATGTCCTGAAAATATATGTGTCCTTAAAAATATAATAAGACTTGTAGGCCAGGTGAGGTGGCTCACGCCTGTAATCCCAGAGGCTCAGGAGGCTGTGGCAGGAGGTTCTTGAGTTCAAATACAGCCTTAGCAATTTTGAGAGGACTTAAGCAACTAAGCAATACCCTATCTTAAAAATAAAATATAAAAAGGGCGGGGGATGTGGCTTAGTGTTTAAGAGGCTCTGGTTTCAATCCCCAGTACCAACAATAATCAAACACACACACACACACACACACACACAAAGAGAGACATGTACAAAGTGGCACTAACATCTTTATTAGTAGAGGCAGAAGAATGAATTTTAAACATTTAGTGAACCATATGCCCTCACAAAAGGAAGTGCCACACTAATAATATGACAATGATGTTTTACAGTTATTACTATGAGTAATGACATTTTGATTCACAGTGGCCATTTCTAACAAAACAAGGTTTCTGAAGGTAGATTTTAACTTATGTAAAGGAATTCTTTACTTTTTACTCCTAAGAATTTACTTATAACCATTTCACACATTTTTACAATTTAATTTTGGCAATGAAATCACAACACAAAAGTAATTTCTCTTTGACACTATTTCATAATATACACAATAAAAGGTAACAAGGTGAGAAATGTATTATTAAACTTTCTAAGTAAGTAGATATTCTTTTCCACCTCTCTCATGTCTTCACAGATTCATCCATACCAATGCCATTTGACACTATTCTTGACTTACAATAAATATTGTTTCCAGACAACCAGATGTAATTGGTTTGTGCCTCCACCGTTTAAACCAATTCATTTAATTCTAAAACCAAACTCATGTGCTTCAAAAATCTTAAAACTCACATAAAAAATATTTATGAATCATATTCAATATTTCTGTTATTTTTATATGACAGCCTTATACATTCCACAAAAGATGCCAAATATAAGATTTAAGGCTAGTGAATATGGTTGAATATCAAAATAGTTGTGATTATTAAAACATCTGTATTGAATAACTTCAGCATAATTTGTTCTGCAGATTCTCAATGTGTAATAACCTCCCAATATTATATTTTCTGCCAGATCTGGTATGGTCAAATTATTGCACATTCAAATGATGGACAAACAATAGACACTATGTCAAAAATTTTCACAATCTAACCTATAAAGATTGGAAAACCACATATACATACAAATGGATGCAAAACAACCAGTATTTAAAATATTTTTTATTAAAAATAAAATACATTTGTCACTATAGCAATTTTTTTTAAATACTTTGTTTGTTTGTTTGTTTGTTAGCTTACATGACATCTTTATGAGGTAGGAATGTGGCAAGCTTCGTTTTAAGTTAAGATCTGGGACATTAGAAGTTCAAATTAGGATTATAGCAATAGAGTATGTGAAAAACATTTATATTTTCTCACTTCTGCTCTCATTATTAATTATGACCTTGTAAGTGCTACAGTTTTAGAATACAGCTTATATCTTTATAGGTTCCCCATTAAAATGAATGAGATACTTAGTACTATGAATCTTAAGATAAGGAAAGGTAATGTCAGAACTATATTTATACATTAGAATTTTCAATAGATCTGGTTAAAGGGTTATATCTATGGATATATGTTTGTATGAAAAGAAAAAACTCACTCTGTTTTTAAAGACATATAATGATGAGCAATTTCAAATTCCATTCTGACTTGGTATTTTAAAATTCATTTATAATTTGTATGCTTTTGTAATGAGAAAACATAGTAATGAAAGTACATATCATTTTTTTTTAATTTTTTATTGTGGGTTGTTCAAAACATTACAAATTTCTTGACATATCATATTCCACACTTTGATTCAAGTGGGTTATGAACTCCCACCTTCACCCCATACACAGATTGCAGATTCACATCAGTTACACATCCATTGATTTACAAATTGCCATACTAGGTGGGGAGGGGGGAGGGTGGATGATGGGAAAGTACATATCATTTTATACCTTCCAAGAAGAAAATGGAAAAAAGGAATTCAATGTATTAAAAAAAGAAATATAGTCATAATTATGCTAATATTTTATAAATATCTAAAACACCTTAAGAGTCATTTCTATGTAAAAACTTCTAAGCCAAAACATTAAAACTTTGAAGTAGAAGATATATCAAGTCTGTAATGATTATTTATTTTGACCCTAAAAATTCAATGAGAACAGAAACCCTCAGTCTAAACTGTGTCTTCAATGTCTTGGTTTCCCCTTTTAATTGTGCTCCATTTAATTTTGTTGGCATTTTATGTTAATTACTCACTTTAATTTGGGCTTTCAAACACAAGAGCTAATTTATTTCCCCCCAATAATTTAAAACATTGGATCTTTAATCTGAATCACTGTGTTTCTGAGACCCAAGCTTGGATTGGAACCACAGGACACTACTGGTAATATCATGGGGCTTCCAGAAACCAAAAACAGAGATTTAACACCTGGACTGCCTGTAAATTAAAGTGTGGAAAATCAAGAGAGGGGTTGATATATTGGGTAAATCAGTGTTCAAAACTTCAGGACAGTTCCATTCTACCAAAAGAAATTCACCAAAATTCTCACATCAAATTCAGGTCTCTTCCTCATCTATGCAACTTCAAAGGACATTAAGGATTCTGTAGTTTCTGTTTATGGTCACATAAACTTTGACTCTGAAAGCCAATAATAAACTGCTTCTTGTAGTCTCTATACACTGTCTTTTCTGTTATTTCTAAAATAGGATTTCTGGATACATTTTCATAAGTAGATAACAATATGAAAAATAAACCAAGGAATTCATATTAGGATATCAACTTTGGAGGTTACAAATGATAACCCCAAAATTTTATGTTTATTTCATGTTAACATATTTATATTTTAGTAACAACAAAATAGTATCATGAGTTATCCTCAACAAATATGGGATATTTGGGGATAGTTATTTCATAAATATTTGTATACGACATTGTCTTAAATCCTGAAACCTTATTTGTATTGCTGAAAAAAATATACAACATATTAATTAGTTAATTAATTACCTAGGGGGGAAAAGTCACCTTCTATAAGAAACCAGAATTTGCAAACAAATTTTACAAAATCTACATTTTTAGTATTGTCTTAAATAGAACTTTCTTTGGGTTTATAACACAGATAAAATTTAATAATGTAATGACCAGAAATATTTTAAGTACATGCATACAAATATACATGCACATATAGATAGAGACATAATTGTCTTGGTAGCTCAAATAAATACCTGAATGAATGTAAACATTATTCATACATTCAATGATGGATGTTATAATGTTTAGAAGAAATGAATAGATTTTTTTTAGCTTCTAACTGTAGACTAGAAATAACACTAGTTATTTAAACAAGTTCATTCTGTATTCTACCCTAATTTTTAGCAATATTCCTGCATAATATTCTCCATTACTTGATTATGGATGTATTTGCTTCCATACATTCCAGATCTCCTACTAAGACTTGTTCCTGGATCTTGAATTCCTAGAGAATTTTAGAATTTTATTCCTCAAAATCTCATGGGTTAGAAGATAAAAGGGTAAGTATTTTTCAAGCAAAGCAATCAGCATGGGAGAAAATTGTACCTCTCAAGAGAAAATGCTAGGGCACTTACTGGTAGAGGAAAGCGATGAGGAGAGAGCTCAGGGAAACAGGAAAGAGTTCTGGGTAGAAGTGTGTACAAAGGAGAAGTGCTGAGGAAGGGAGGAGCTGCCAAGAAAGCAGTCTAAGAATTGCTGCTTCATGAGGCATTTTCCTAAGTACACCTATTCTCCTGCTTCAAGGAGAAACGTTTAGTTGCCAAATAGTTTGGCTCCGACAGAACTTATAGTCTTTGTGCTGGAAGGAGATAACTTTGACTAAAAGTGTTTTGGGGTGTACCATAAAATACAAAATCTAAATAGGGCTCTGTAAGAAGACCACTGGATAAGTATCACTCATTTCAAAAGGAATTACAGATGAGAAATTCCAGTATCTCAGAGTACAAAAGAACCACCATTAGCATTCTGTGTTAATTATCCAAGAAGCATAACCAACCAACTTATAATTTAGGAGCTTACAACAACTTTTTAAAATGATTTCTCATGAGTCTGTGCATTTGTTAGGCTCAGCCAGGGTCACTCACACAACTGCAAGGAACTGGGGCCTGACTAGACCTGAAACAAGAGATGGATTCAATGGCATGTTTAGTACTTTCACTGAGGTGCCTACAAATGCTGACCACTGCATGGACCCTAGTCTCTTCACAGGTCAGTCAGGCTTTCTAAATATTATCTCAGAATTAGAAACTGCAGGTTTCTGCCAGCCTAGGCACAGACATGGCACCATCTTACCTCTGATGCATTCTTTAGGTCAAAACCAATAATAAGGGAAGACCAGATTTAGTGGGAGAAAAACAGTAATATATATGTACAGGCATGGTGGAAATTAGCAGTAGTCATATTTGGAAGTCATTTATGTGCTCCCTCTGGCCTCCGGTGTAAACTACATCAACCTTCTCGTGGTCCCCTAGACCTCATTTAATTATGGCATCAGTCTCAAAGTAACTTCTGATCTGAATAAGATTCAAATGCAGATAAGATTTGGCAATGCATCTCCTCTTAATCCAGACACTTGTGAACTAAAAAGACATCTGTTTCTCACTGTAGACAGTCCCCTTCAAACAGGGAGAATGGGAAGGCACAGAAATCACTAGTCCTTAAAAGTAATGAAATTCAACCAGAATGTTATCTGAGGGTTGTCTGAGAAAACTTCCTCTTGAGAAAACTTCTTTTTCCATAAAGGTTTGTGATTGCAGCTTAAATGAAAACTTTTTATATGGCCTCCTTCATTTTGGCCTATATTTGTGTGTGTGTGTGTGTGTGTGTGTGTGTGTTTATTCCATTAGTGGCATATTTGCTGACAAAATTTTTCTTAAATCCTTTGTGGAATTTCCTGTCAATCTCTTTGGGCTTCATTTAATTCACCAAAGCCATATCCATAATTTTTCTCAGGCAGACTTTTATCTAATTTGGCCAATTCTACTTTCTGAGACAATGCTCTTAAAAAACTTGTTTAGCTGAGAGGTTACATAAAGCAATATCTTAAACATTTATGAGGTTTTCAAAAGGTTTTACAGATACAGACTTTATTTGTCCTTGACTTAGTCTGAGGCCCACTTCACTGCTGCATGGTCTATTTGATTTTTCTGAGATCATCTCTTATCTTGAAAGTCTTTTTAAGAACACATGGAGCCCCATGTGGTGGAGCAGGCCTTGTAATGGCAGGGACTTGGGAGGCAGAAGCAGAAGGGTTGCAAGTTTACAGACACATAGCAACTTAGTGAGGCTCTGTCTCAAAAGAAAAAAACAAAAAGAGTTGAATTTGTATCTCAGTGATAAAGCACCCCTCTCTTCAATCCCCACTCCTGCAAACACACACATGGATAGGTCTAGAAGATGGCACACCCAGATAGGGTACAAAAACTGCAAACTCCTTCCCACATATCTTGTCCCATTCATGTGTTTCACTTCGCTGCTCATCTGTATCTATAGTCTCTTTTGTAACAAATGGATAAACATAAGTAAAATTCTGAGAACCACTCTGGCAAATTAATTGAACCTAAGAAATGGTTGCAGGAACCCCAAAGATAGAGTCACTCATCAGAAGCATTACTCTCAATGTGGAGTTTGCAATTGCATCTGAAATGGGAAGTCTTTAGAAACTGAGCCCTTAACTTGAGGGATTTGATGTTAGCTCAGGTAGATGGCATCAGAATTGAGTTAAATTATAGGACATTCATTTGGAGTCCAACGGAGAATTGACAGTTTGTTTGATGTGTGGGGAAAACAAATTCACACCTCTGATACCATATGTGTTGAGATGAGTGATGCGTGAGCATAGAAAAGACACTTTATTTTTTCCTTTATTGTCTCACCAATAAAATACTTTATCTCCCTAATTCTTGCACATAATGGGCTTCACTCACTCTCTACCACCGTACACCATGGGTAATCCTTTCGCCAGCTTCCCTTAGCAATTTGCTCACTCTTGTTCCAAGTTTTATAAATAACTTCCCTGCTATCCTTTCATCCCACAGCTAAAGTCCCAAAGCCAATGTCAGGTATTTCAGCTTTATGTTACACAGCACCCTGCTTTCAAGTACCAATTAAAACCAACCACACTTACAGAAAATCAGTGCCAGGTTACAGTTTTGAACTAAGTGAACCATCTTCAGTCTCTTTTCTCTTCTTCATTTCCATCTTTAAAACCAGAGAGATCCTATTCAACAGCTATGGAGTAAGGAAAAAGAGAGAGATTGAAGAAAACCGTTCACTTCTCTCACTAAAAGTCTCCCAGCCCAAATTAGGCCTGAGCGAAATAAGTGGTTAAGTGTCAGACTGAACCAGAGTTTGCGGTTTTAATATTGCACTAGATTGAGTTTGTTGAAAAGTAAGAGCTACAACCAAGAGTGTTTTCCTAAACTCTGAACTAACACTTTTTCAGTTACAGAAAAGCAGGAAAGAATAATTTTGCTGTATAAATGCATCCTATCTGATCTATCTCATTCGAGTTGGTTAGACTAGTCAGTCACTAGCATTATCCAAATATACCCAAACATAAGATCCCCCAAAATTCTAAAGTCTACAAACTTTTTACTATCATCTATGTCAATTACATTTCCCTAATGACTATTGCAATCTTCTACTTTAAACAAATCCATTTTTTAGTATTTTGTTTACATAGTCAAATTTTAGTCTATACAAATGCTGTGAAAGCTCTTTCATATAAATATTTTCTCCAAATTACCCAAAAATTTTGTTCAAAAACTGTGAAATATAATTAATATTTGTTTAAAAGATGCAAAAATGAATTAAAATGCATAGGTAGAGAAATCAATATTCATGTAACAATATTAAAATAAATCATTACTCTCCCACAAATAATTAAACTATATTTACAGTGGAATACAAAGAAAATTTTACTGCATTGGAAAATTTAGTACAGATATTGTATTCTCAGAAGTGGTTATTTTAGGCATGATGAAGAGCTGTAGATTATAGATGTACCAGTAGATCTATATCATAGATCTATCCTTTCAATAATAAAAGAAATTATAATTAGCTCAACTAAGAGCAAGAATATTCTTATATTTACATACACAAGATAGACATATGCATGTAACTTCAAGTAGGACAGCAATAAAATGCTAGCATTTTATTGACAAGGAATTAAGAGAATTTAGAAACATACAGGTTACTCATTTCACATAATAAGTAGCACAGTAAACCAGTTATCTCTTGGTTGTCTTATAAAATACCCTGTAGGATATGTAGCAATCAAATCAATTAAAATGTATATTTACTGTGAGAGTTCTCACCAAAGAGAAGTTGGTTGTTTAAATTTCCAGACTAGTAAGTTAAACATCTAAAGTAGGGGGAAAAAAACTTCCAGTTTTGTCAGAAATGTTTAACTTCTAGGGATAATTAAGCAGTTTTCAGAAGTTCAACAAATCACATTTAGAAACATTTTTGACATTTTAATTTTAATAAAGACAAAAATTCAAAGAATCAAAAGTCAGTAAATGTAGCAGAGCAACCAAGTGTAAAGGCCTATTTCTCCAGAAAAATTGAAAACTTTTTCATATCAAAATTATTATAATCAATTTTGTTAAATCTTTGCAAAACAAAGATTTACAGAAATACAAGTAGCCTGAATTAAGAAAGATACAACATAATTAAATGGTGTTGTGCAACTTTTATTTACTTCCCACCACCAAAAACTGGATTCTGAGTTAAACAAAATAAAAATAAATAAATAAATAAATAAATAGCCACTTTGCATCAGTCCTTCAATAACTCCCAGACAGGTTGAAATTCAATTAAATAAGGTATACTAGTGGAACTGAGATGGGGACAAGAAGAATACTCTTTCTCTTTGTTTTTCTTCTTGTGGTACCATGGATTGAACTCAGGGGCAGTTGACCACTGAGCCACGTCCTCAGCATATTTTGTATTTTATTTAGAGACAGGATCTCACTGAGTTGCTTAGTGTCTCGTTTTTGCTGAGGCTGGCTTTGAACACGAGATCCTCCTGTTTCAGCCTCCCAAGCCACTGGGATTACAGGCATGCACCATGGCACCTGGCCAAGAATAATTTGTCAAATAAATAATGCTGGGACAATTGGATAGCAATATACAAAAGAAGAAATTTGTATATTACATTATAAACAAATATTGACTTAAAAGGGACACACTGAACTTAATAGTTTACATGATAAAAGCTCTTAGAAGTAAACATACGCATAATCTTAATGATCTTGGACTTGCCAATGTATTCTTAGATATGATACCAAAATCATAAGCAAAACGTGAAAAAAATCCAACTTCATCAAAGTAAAAACTTATGCATTAAAAGATGCATTATCAAGAAAGTGAAGACAACTTACAGAATAAAAGAAAATATCTACATATCATATATCTGATAAGGGTCTAGTATATACTACATAAAGAACATTTACACACAATAAATATTCCCATAGACAAATGACTTGAGTAGACATTTCTTTCAAGAATATATCCAAAGAGCTAACAAGCACATACAAGTGTGCCAACATCATCAGTCATCAGGGAAATGCATATATCAAAACTGTGATGAGAAACTACTTCAAAATCACTAGAATAGCTATATTTAAAAAATGAAAATAACTAATGTTGACAATGATATGCAGGATCTAGAACTTTCATATCTAGCTGGTGAAAATAAAATTATAACTGCTATGGGAATTAGTTTACTGGTTTCCCAAAAAGTTAAACACAATATTCATATATAACCCAGAAATTACAAACCTAAGTATATACACAAAAGAATTGGAACAGGTACAGAATTATATAGTAGCAATATTCCCAATAGTTAAAAGGTTAAAAAAAAGAGATGACTGAATAAATGAAGTATCATACATACATAAAATTAAATATTATTTAGCCATAAAATGAAATGAAGTAACAACATGTAAATAAATTTATTACCATATTATTCTAGTAAGAATAAACCTTTGAAACATGATGCTAAATGATAGAAGCCAGGCACAAAATGTCTCATATTGTCTGGTTCATTTACATGAAATATCTAGAAGAGTTAAATCCATGGAGACAGCAAGTGTATTTTTGGTTACCAGTGTCTGGAGAGAAAGAGGAATGAGGAGTAAGTGTTTAATGAGTATGGGATGTTCTTTTGGGGTGAGGAAAATATTTTGGAGCTAGATAGATATGGCTGGTTTTATGACATTGTGATTCTATTAAATGCCATGAAATTGTTCCTGTCCAAAAATTATATAAATTTTACCTCAAATTAAAAAATTCATAGCATGATAAACATGTTTTTCTTTTTGCTATAGTAAATATAGCTCAAATTTTACTAGGAAAGAAAGCATATGGCACAAATTCTAAAATGCATAATTTTAACAGTAGACTTTATAAGAAACAGAAAATATTATAGGAGATTTGGAAAAAAATAAATTAATAAAAATTTAATAGTGCCAGGGTTTTACTGTTGAAGGGAAGTACAGATGCTTCTAACATCTCGGTTTCTGATTTTTGAAGACTCAGTCTCAATATAAAGCATCAAAGAGGATTTTTATGTGTGTGGTCAGTAAAAGAAAGAAATACTGGGAATTATTTAAAAGAATATTTAATTAAAAATATTACTTACAAAAATATTTAAGCATAACCATTTTAGTTTGCCTGCTAAAAAATGACATTAAAGAAAAAATAGGTTTTTAATTTATGCTCAGAGTTTTTACTATATGAAATATTCATTCCTGAAATGATTCACGGTAAGCTGTTAGAGTCTGTAAACAAGTCAAAATAACACCTGGCATTTAGCCAGGGGAATGTTAGAGTTCATAAACAAGTCTGGATGGTGCCTGGCAAAATGCCAGAGGGAGTGGTTTGAGAAGTAACAAAAGCGAGCCATTAAGTCTAGAGATTCCTTATTGGTTGACTGATGTATCTAGTTTATGCTAATTAGATAAGCTCTGTGGAATGTATAAATACTGCTCTTGTCCTGCAATAAACGGCTCCCACTCCTGCTGTATCAACGTACACAAGTTATTCGTCACCCCCCGGTTATTTTGCTGCAGCCAGCCGGACTGCGGCAGATGGTGGCCCGTACGGGGAGCCCCGGGACACTCGGGGGTAAGTGACAAAAAAAAAAGCTGCCTGTCCATACATAGGACGGGAGCAAATCTGCTCGTCCCTAGGCAGATAGGGCGAGAGGAAAAATGGCCATTTCGAGAAAATGGAGAAGATTGATACAGTATGTTTGTGTCTTGTTTTGTCTTAAAACGTTGTATTGTCTTTGTGATGAAAATATGGAAGGGGTGTTAAGTAAATTACTAAGGGAAGAAGGCACCCCAGTGGAACCAAGAATAGTTAGGGCATGTGTTGATAGAAGCCCAGGAACTCTAGTCAGAAAGAAACAGAAAGTTCAGAAGAAGAAAGATTATCAGAGGAGGAAGGATTATCAGGAAAAAAGTTGCAGCAAAAGGCTATTACTAAATACTTTTCGTTACCGGAGGGTGCGTGAAGCGGAGAGGCGGCTGCTGAGTGTGCAAGTCAGTCACAGTGCAGCAAGGATTTTCCAAGAGACGGCGGCAACTGGCCCTTCCCCGCCTCCTGGCCGGGGAGCTAGCTCTTCCACTGCCCGAGCCCAAATCTAGACCTGACCTGGAGGCACAGTCTCGCAGGCTCTTGCTCCCTGTGCCCAGTAGCAGTTTGAGTCCGGGACACTCCCCAGGGCCATCTGGGGCTGTCCAGGCACTACAGCCAGCAGAAGACGCTACTGGTGTCCCTGATGTTTGGTCATTTTCAATGCCAATAACTAAACTACAATGGTTCTCCCACACCTGGAAGCTAATGAGTAATGAGCACTATTAAGGCCTATTTCAAATGTAAAAAAACCTTGAGATAATGTACTAAATTGTTCAGAAGGTTGTTTTCTTAGTGGAATGCTACAGGATTTTCTTTAGCATCTTTGCAAGAGTTCCTGCCTTCGTCCCAGTGCCGGTGAGGACGAGGATGGAAAAATTTCCCGTGTTGCTGAGAACCAGACTGAGATTTCAGCTGAGAACCGGACAAGACTTCGGATTAAGCTAGCTGCCTGCAGAACTTACCTGGACTGTGATTTAAGCTAGCTGCCTGCAGAACTTACCTGGACTGTGATTTAAGCTAGCTGCCTGCAGAACTTACCTGGACTGTGATTTACCTGGACTGTGAGTTAATCTATTGAGACACTGCTTTACCTGGACTGAGACAACAAACTGTAATCTATAACAAATTGTAATTCGGTATCTTTGCTAACAGTGTCATTGCTGGTATAATTTTTCCAAGGGCTTCTTGCATGGAGCCATCAATTGGCTTGGTATTGTGGCATTTTGTATCCTCCCTTTCTGTTTGTGGCAGGTTATTTATGGTGTCTGTAAAAACCACTATGGTCCTTATTTAAATTAAACAAAAGGGGGAAATGTTAGAGTCTGTAAACAAGTCAAAATAACACCTGGCATTTAGCCAGGGGAATGTTAGAGTTCATAAACAAGTCTGGATGGTGCCTGGCAAAATGCCAGAGGGAGTGGTTTGAGAAGTAACAAAAGCGAGCCATTAAGTCTAGAGATTCCTTATTGGTTGACTGATGTATCTAGTTTATGCTAATTAGATAAGCTCTGTGGAATGTATAAATACTGCTCCTGTCCTGCAATAAACGGCTCCCACTCCTGCTATATCAACGTACACAAGTTATTCGTCACCCCCCCGGTTATTTTGCTGCAGCCAGCCGGACTGCAGCAGTAAGCAATTGCTGTACAGCAGCAGAAGCTAAGAAGCACAAGATAACATCAATGTGGAAAATTTAAAAAGAGGCTAAAATATGGCAGCCTGCATAATATGCCATTGTTTTCTCTCTTTTGCTTGTAATATAAGCAAAGCAATCCTTATGACTTATCCAAACACAAAATGATAAGAAAACAGTAGCCCGCATGTTTTAATAAATACAGTTTTATTTGAACACACACAAAAAACAGTGATGTATTATAATGCTTCATAATGAGCTGGGAAGTGACCAGGAAAAATACCTGTGGCAAAGTATGTAAGAGAGGAGTGGGCAGAATTAAAATCACACATTTTTTTCTATTATCACCCTACAAAAATTTTTAATTTACTAGATATTTTTGATGATAAATGGCTGTCAGTATTGGTCAGTTTTATAAATAGTTTAATAACATTTTTCACATTAAAATCCTCCTGCAAAGTAAAGAAGATGGTTGAACAATGAACTAGAAAATAAATAGTGTTTTAATACAGAATTTTCTATATAAAAATCATTCTGAGAATACACATTTGGAAATGTTTCTGTCACTATTTAATTTCAGTGTTTGAAAACATATTTGCATGGTTTGGGATTAAACCTACAATTTTAAACTTTTGTAATCAGTAAAATTTTATTAAAAAAAAGATGTTCAGTGAGTTTGAAGTAATTTATTTAAAAACAAAGATGCAATACTTTATGAGATTTTCAAGAACACTGCCAATTTTAAGAAAAACACTTATTTGGGGTTGTGGATAGAACTAACGGGTGAACACCATGATTTGTTAGGGAAAGTAGACTTATTCTACTTATAGACATCGAAACAAAGTATTCTGATAATTTAAATATAACCATACCTTTGATGTTTCTTGAATCAACATATAAAGATTTTCAAAAATAATGAATCAATTTCTATTATGTCTCACTGATATTTTTTTAATAATTTAGACTAAACATTAATACATTAGGAAAGAAATATTAAGAAATAATAAATTTTAATGTTATTCCATCTATGTCCAATTCATTTTTCTAAATTTATTTTTGTATATACTTGTATATTTTTAGTATAAAATACATAAAAATCTAGTATTAAGATTTATATATGTATATATTTGTATATAGAGAGCATACGCACATTACTACATCTATCTGTGTATACAAGAAGTTCAGCAGAGGTCAAACAATCAAGATGAATTGCTGCCACTCTAAGTGGAAGCAACACAATGTATTCAACTTGCCACAAAATGCTGGTTGGTTTCTCGGAGGTTTAGCACTAGCCATGCTTTTGATAGGATATCATCCATAGCAACAATTTAACTGCCTTAGTTAACTGCAACTATTGGGGCTATGCATAGCCTTCATTCCTTTCATCATTATTGTTTTCAATTATTGCTTCAACATCATGGATTTTATCATTGTGTTTATTGTGTCCATTGTGCCAGCACTGGGTGAGCCAATTATAGATACTGGCTTTTGTCACCTGGCCAAGTCATTTAGTCTAATTAGCTTTTAGTGCTTTGTTCGTGGGGATGTTCTCTTGAATATATTAATATATAATAGAATGAACTTGAAAGAGTGTTTCTATCCCAATAGCTCCAGATTCCTCTAGTAGGGCTTACACAGAATATTATGCCACTGTTGATATTCTAATACAATAAAGGCTTCTAGGTACTAAAGTCCAAGCATCAGGACCTAGATGTATTGCAGGGCCTTTTCCTGCTCTGAACCTTATCTGAAGTAAGCATTCTTTTGTATCATCCAATAAACAATAGTTATTGTCTTCTTTCTTAATGATGAAATGCATGATATGTAATAAGTATTCTTTTAATTTGGAGGAGATGCCCAGCCATGAAACAGGAAATAGGACCCTGAAACTCTTTACTGATATGTCAGGCTCTAAATCTTCATATTTTTATCCCCCATTCTATGTAGCAGTTATGACTTATCAAGATCTTCAACATAGGTAAAACTATGAGCATTCAGTTGAATATAATATTATCGATATAATGGACCAATGTGATATACTGCAGAATGGCCAGATGAGTATTGCTGGATGCTTTAGTCCAGGTTACCTTGAGAATTGGGAGCACAAGGTCAAGAAGAAATATTTTAATACTTGCGGTTTGGCTGGAAAACCATGTTTATAACCAGGGTCAAGGAAGATGAGATTACTGAAGAGATCACTGCCACTAAAGAGAAGTTCTTTGCATAGATATGGTAGGAAATATTTTGAGAGCATCTCAGGAATCAACAAGACCACACCAATTACACACTCAAAGGTGCAAAAAGTGAAAACTTATTTGAAAGACATTGCTTTAATAAGAGAGTGCTAAGTCCACCTAGAAAGCTGTTTCCCTAGCATTGGATTGGACTCAGATACCTAACCACTCAGAGAAAGCAGTTGCCATAGTCCAAAGAGACCTGGTTAGTGTTTGAGCTGGCAGCAGACTTTGGCCTAGTCATTATGGTACTGATTCTGCAGGAATGTGGGATACTGGAGTTAAAGGGTCATGGAAGATTTTTCTGAGATTTCAAAAGAAGGCCTGAGAGGCCACACAATGTATTGCAGGATTGGAATCTCTGTGGGCAGTTCCTGAAAGGCGAGTGCATGAAGCTGTGAGAAGGAAGCTGTTTTAGTCAGTTACTTCAGCACTGTGACCAAAAGACCTGGCAACAACAACTTTAGAGGAGGAGAAAAAATTTTGGCACTCATGGTTTCAGAGGTCTTAGTCCATAAGTGGCCAAATCCACTGTTCTGGGCCTGAGATGAGGTGGAACATCATGACAGAAGGGTGTGAAGGAGGAAATCATCTCAGGACATGACAACAAGGAAGCAGAGAGAGCATTCAGCTCACAAGGGACAAAATATATCCCTCAAAGGCATATCTCCTCCAGCCACACCCTGTCAGTCTGCCTACAGTTACCACCCAGTTTATCCATATTCGTGAGTTAATGCACTGATGGTTTTGGTTCTCATAACCCAATCATTTCTCCTCTGAACTTTCTTGCATTATTCCACATATGAGTTTTAGGGGAACATCTCATATCTTAAACCATAATAGAAGCCAAAGTTGCAATGGAGACCCCACCCCCACCCTCAGGATTAAGAGATACCAGTAACAAGGAACATCTGCCAAGGAAAAATACAGAAAGTGAGCAGAGCCAGGCCCAAACAGAGACCATGCTGGCTGTAACCTGCCACGTCTTGGTATTGAGTCAGATTTACCCATCCTACACTTCATCACCTAACATTTTTCTATTCAGGGTCCTGGCTGGTATACCACACTTTCCCAGTTTGGGTATTCAACTTCCTCTGCAAATCTGCCACTCTTATATGCTCAGTTGTTTCTTTGTTTTGTCATAGAATGAAAGAAAAAGAAGCCCTTTATTTGCTACTTTATATCCTCGTGGCCTCCATACATAATCTTTAATTTGGTGGTTAATCATCTCATACTTTTATTTTTTTTTGTAATTCATCAATAAATTGTCTCTAATAACAATCATTCAGTTTCATTTTTCTCACATTCCCTGATCTGATACGCTCGGGATATGGCACCTGACAGGGTATTTATGCCCACCATTATTTCATTCAAGTTGATCATAGGCAAAAGTTTTAACAATTACAACATTAACATCAGGCTGGGGGTTAATCATACCTTACCTACTGCCAGCAAAAGGGTCTTCATCACCATAACCAACTGCTGATTCAACTAAAATATCCCATTTTAGTTCCCATTTCTTTGAATCACTTCTGATATTGGCCCTCCTAAATAAGGGTCCCAGGAAATTGATTTAAACAGAGATTTCTTTTATAGAATGTTCCTTGGAGACTTCCTTCAGGATAAAGACTTTACACAAATGAAGGCCTGAAGATTGGGCTGACAGAATTGTTAAACTGCAGTGCCAATATAATGAAGAACTCAAATAATTCTCCAGGGAATGCTGGAGCCAGGATGGACTTTAAGAATTTTTTAGAATTGGGTTAGTATGATTTTTATATCTCTATTGCAATAGAATCCTTAGATACAGGTTGCCCATGGGAAAATAGTGCTCTTTCCTTGTTATTAGAGAGATCTCAACAGTGACAGCCTTCAGAAATTGGTAGAAATCTCACAAAGGACATGCGATTCACCCAGGATTTGCCATATGTCTCATTTTGGATCCCTAGAGTAGTGAAGATCCCAAAGGATATACGGACTATGTACGTATTTTTCTTTCATTTTTTAATATTCTTATTCAGTTGAATTTGAAGAGAAGATGTATTGTTATAGTCCCCTATAATTAGCATTGTTTTAGTAACCTCAAAGGGAAAAATTCTCACAATCAGGTCTCAAATGATATGAGCATTCCTTGTTACATGTAGGAATTTATTTTTCCAACTCTCATCTAAACACCCTATTATGATTTCCCCAAATGTATATATAATAATTATTTTTGGAAAGCCATTGAAAACCTTTGTTTACAATTCAGATGCAAATTCAGAGTTAAAGTATGCAAAGGATTTCTTACTAAGGAATGTTGATTCTAAACTTTCTCTTCTAGTATATTATTATGTTTACTATTTACTTATTGTTCGCTTATAAGAAAATGAAAACCTCAATGAGCTTCAAGGTGCCAGCCAGAAAAATTCAGTGTGAAGATTTTTAGTCAACTATAGATTTCCTGCTTCCTGATTCATGTTCCAAGAACTAGATTTCACTGGTGTCCATCATATCTTAATAAGCATTAAGTTATATTAAAATGCACATTGCTCCAAGATTTAAGATATGTCCATGCAGTCATTCTGACATTTGAAACTTAATAAATTTTTAAATTTGTTGGGTTCTTCTACATTGTTTTAAATAGAATGATTTTAAATGTGTATAAAGAGCAAACTCATGTGACTTTTTAAAATTTTTGAATGGTCAATGGGAATGAAGTGTACATAAAATGGGATTATTCGTTCTATTAATTTTTAGTTAAAATTTCTGTTTATATCTATTTTTAATGAAGTTTCATGACTTTTCTTATTAAAAACTTGTCAATATTCACTGAAATGTAATACGTTTCTGTCACTATTTTATGTACTCCACACATCAAAACTTAAAACTTATTTTTCTAACCCTTCAGTGAGAAAGATACTACTACAACATTCTAATTTTTCAACTGAATAAAAAGACAGATTAAGACATTTGCCTTAAGTCATACATCTAGAAGTAAAAAAAAAAAAAACGTTGTTTCCTCAGTTATACAAAAATATGTCTAACTCTCACTTTGCATGTTGATGAATCTGCTCAAATGTCATTTCCTCAAAAGATATATCCTGGTCATTCTGTGATACAGTCCTATAATTTATAGAAATTACCCTAGTCTGTAATGATATTGCTTACTTATTAGTTGATCTTATATTTTCTGTCTTTTCAATAGATTTAAAGCTTTATGAAGGGAGAAACATTTCCTGTTTGTTTCTGAGATATAACTTCCCATTGTCTAGTAAGGGGTTCATTAAATATTTTATGGATAAATGAGTACATACTCCATTGCAATAGCATGTGGAATAAGTCCCTATTATAATTCCTCATTAAAAACTAATATCACTGATATTTTTGTCCTTATATTTTTCCAGATAAATTTCAAAACTACTTTGCTAAATTTTGTTTAAGATTATAGTAAATCTATAAACTTATTTAGTATGAATGAGACTTTTTAAAAAAAATTAATTTTTAAAAATCTAAGAAGATGATAAGTTTTTAGTGCAAGTCTCATTTTTCCTAAGTTTTAGATTTTTTTTTTTTTGCCTTCTTCATGGGAGGTTTTCCCATCTATTGGTAAGGTACCCTTTGGTGTTTATTGCTCTCATGGGCTATGAGTAATAGTAGAAACACATACAGTATAGTATTAAGAGAAGTAGGAGTAGAGCAAGAAGATAAATCCTACTACTAGTTGTAATTAAGGGTAGAAAAAGTACCAGATATTCACATGTAACGGAATCTCCTCCTATTTTCTATTTTCAAGGTATCATTTTTTAACAAAACACAAATTTATCTTTGTCCGTATTAGAACAGTTCTGATGGGTTTTCAGCTATTTGGTATAATTTGAAGGTATAACTTTGTTTCATTTTTTCCAAAGCTGATTCTCCTTTCAGTCCCTGCTGGTTCTGACTGGCTTGCCTAGAGAATCATTCCCAAGGCAGCTCTTTGTTGCACAGGGGAAATGACCTCTTCAGATAGCATTTCCCAAACTCCTCTATCAGCCAGGTTCTGGCTGATATAGCTAATGAATGGCAGACTGTCACAACCAGGACCAGGTGGTGAGGGGATGGAGAAAGGACAAATAGACACACAAATAGAGAAAAGGCTGGGTCCCAGTGATTGACTACTCCTTGGTAGGGAGGTAGTGACACATAACAAACTCCGCACATTTATTATATAAGTATAAACATCAAAAGGATTATTGTGAAAAGTTCCTTCAAAGTAGGCAGAACCAAGGTCATGAGTATGAGCAGTCTGATTATGATTATCAGCTAGCACCTATGATTTTTCACCCCTGAGGAGCTGGTGTCTGAACCTGAATTTGTCAAGTACTAATAGTTCTGTGGCCAGCACAGAACCTCCTATTGAACAGGGTGTCAGCATAGCAACTTGGCAGTCTCAAATCAACCCTATTGCACAAGAGTTCCCAAGAGAGGCATTGCCTCTGTCACAGGACACTTCAAGACTCACAATTTAGTTGCTGCTCCCTACAGCAGGCATTAGTTGAGCATAAGGAGCATAAGGAGAACAGAGCATAAGGAGAATCCAGTGTAATTTTTCTCCTCTCTCTACTGGTATTCCTGGCAATGGGGATGATACCTTGAGTGTCTACCATCTCTAGGATGTCTCTTAAACTTCTCAGATCAACCACTCTGTGTAATCAATTTCCTTAATTAAATTATTTCTCTTTTTAAATATATGGTATATCTTAACCCGATAGATTCTTGTTGGCTAAAACTGTTAAAACAATTTTCCAACGGTACAAATTTCAGTATCAATATCTATACTGACAAATTAAGCTTCACTCATGTTGAGTTTACAGAAAATTTAAGTGAAATAGACAAAGATATAGGACTGCAGTAGGAACCTCAAATTCTTTTGAGAAATGGCCAGGCTTTAAGTGGTAGAGCCTTGAAGTCATTCATGAAACAAATTAAATGTTACACAAATGAAATTATTTCACACATGATGTAAGTGGTTAGAAAATTATAAATGACTTAAAAAATTAAAGTTTATATTCAAATTCTGTATGTAAGTCACCAAGATACTTCTATAAGTAAAGAGTAAGAAGTTGTTGATGAAATATATAGGTTATTGCTTTTCTGGAAGACAGCAAATCTGCCGGCAAACTGAGATGAATTATGCAATGTGAACGGCTTTGAGATGCAGGCAGGAAATGTCACATGAGATAGATCTTAGAAAAAATGCACCTAAATTGTATATGTCTTACAAAAAAATAAAAAGTCTATATATTCAATAAAAATCAAATTTAGAAACTAAAAAGCAAATGAGATGTAATAAAAAAACTAAATACAGATAACTTTCAAATGATCAAAGCAAGAAATTAATTTCTCTTGGGCTTGTATGCAAATATGTTATAACTGAGTTGAAAGTTACTGATATTTTCTCACAAATTTGGGGATATTTCTGGCATGCAGAATAATGTTTAATTCCAAGTTTGTTTTCTCAAAGCAGAAGCAAATTTAACAGCATCAGAATGATTTTCTGGGTTTCAATTGTAAGGTACAAGCACTGTAAACCTGTAGCAAGTTTTACCCTACTCAGAAAACTGATAAATCTTTGACAATAAATCCATGAATGTCACAACATATTTAGTTTTTTATAAAAAATATACAGTGAGAGGTATTAGGAGAGAATGTAAAATGTATCAAGAGAGGATTACTGGAAAATATTATATAAGATAATTTAAACCATGTACCTGGACAAACACTGAAGTTAGGGTAAATAAAAATGTTATTTAAATGTATAATACCAATTAAACCGATAGTATGATAATAAAGATAATAGTACTAAAATGAGCACAAAATTTTAAAATGCTTTATTAGCAAGTTTTTATATTATATATGGCTTTATACACATATACATTTCATTGTTTCAGATGACTATATTTGACTATTTCACATTTATTTCATCTATCAAGTATATCCATAATGATATAGTGCTTATATATTTAAAAAAGAATATTTAAAATGAAACGCCCATATATAGAGGACATGTTTATTCTATATATTCAGAGTAAAAATATTATTATACCTATCCATATATTAGAAAAAAAATCAACTTTTTTCTTCCCTTACGGACATACACATAGATATATGCTGTAGACTTTTCAATCTAAAAAGTGCTGTTTTGAAAGACAAGATAGCCTCAACCCACATTAATAATTACAAATTATAAATCAACTTTCTCAAAGACAACTTGTATATCTATCTAATTTCAATAAAAGCACATGTGAATCTGTCCACTGGAGGATTTTAGGAGTAACACCACACAATATTGGAAAGTGTAGTAAAAGAATAATTTGCATTGAATTTCTCAGGGGCCGAAAAAGACACTTTCATTAGATTAATGAGGTGCTGTTTTTCCAAATTTTTAAGAAGTTCCTCCAGAAACTCAAGAGTCAGAGGCACTCAGCAGACCCTCCTGAAGAAATGGATGTCAATATCAGTTTGTGTTATCCATGCATTTGCTATGACATTCACATACACAACAGCTCAGCATGCAACTATACTAACTCATATATATGTATCTGTATCTAACCCTCATCTCTACCTCTGTGTTCTTTTCTTCCCCCTGAAATAAATGTTTCCCAATTATAGGAACTGTGTATAATTCAAACAATATAAAATTGCTAACTGCCTTGCACCACAGAATTAACCACTAACTTTCCATAGATATGATATCTTTTTTCATAATGATAAAGCAGACGTTTAGTTAAACTTATGATTTTAGATGAGTGCTACTTAAGAAGTAGTTGTGACATGTTTGTCACTTTGAAAAGAGCACTGGGGAATTGCTCTCTAGGTAACTATTTTGCCTTAGAAAGGAAATTGAAGGATTCCAAAGAAACAAGAGCATAATTTAGTCAGGATTTAGCTCACTGAGCTTACTTTTGTTCAGCAAGGTACTGATTTCTTTTCAAAAGATAGGAATCTGAATAAGGTATTTATTTTATTCTACCATTGAACCAAATAAATACAAAAAAATTGAATGTGCATTTAAAATGGAAATGTGGGTCTTTTCTCTGGGCGTGTCTGCTGCCTATACCACCACTGCTGACATAGCTGCTGCCACAGTGAAGCTACCTGGAGGTTTTATCTCTGGGTGCCACTGCCCCTGCAGCCATAGCGCCCACTGCCACCACCTCCATCATTGTTGCTGTCACTACAGCCCAGAGGTCTTCTGCCAGGGAGACATACTAGGTTTGGTTCCACATGGCTACGTCCATCTTGGAACCCTGGCCAGGGCCTGGGGGGCTGGGGTGCCAGTAGGTTTGCTGCCACCACTATCTCTGGGCACAGTTGCCTCAGTCTGGGGACTCCAGCCAGGACCTGGAGTTCCAGTGTTGGGGTGCCTGTGGGTTTGGCTGTGCCTGTGGTCTTCCTGCGGGGAGTGCTGGTGGCCACCATCTTGCTGCCTTATCCCTGGCGGTTTCTCTGCAAATTGGAGCAACTGCTGAGATTTTGGGACTGCAGTGTGGCCAAGACTAGGGTACCTGAAGCCCACATCCATGGAATAGTGAATGGGTCTATGAGGGCTGATCTGTGCCTGGCAATCCCATGAGAAGTCAGAGACAGGGCTGAGAAACTTTTGAATGCTGACAAAGATAGTTCCATTTTCCATTGAAATTTATTTTATTTTTTTTTCTCTAACATCTCTACCATATTTGGAGTAAGGTGTTTTTTATTTATGAGTTTGTGGAGGACAGTGGTGTATGAATGGTGTTTTGCAGTTTTGCTGTATTCTTATACTTCTATTTTTTTTCTTTGTATATATTCTTCCTCTCACTTATTTGTTTTCCTGGATTCTCCTTCTACCTTTTCTCCAACCAATAGCCAATCTCTCTCAGTTCCTCTTCCACTCTTCCTATGGATTTTTACTTGTTGCCTATCTCTTTCTCCCTCATGAACATCACATTCTACACTACTTCTGTTTTCTCATTGCCCACCATTTGAAATGGTAAGCCCTTTTAGCAAGTTTTCTGTTTATATCGTAGACAGTGATTGAATTTATCATTTATGTTTATTATGAGAAAGCAGTAGACACCTTAGTGGGAGATATTAGGTTTAAGGCTATATATCTAATATTTACACTGGGTGCTATTGATATTGGTCTTCCCCTTAAAGGCGAGGTACTGGAAATCTTCTGGGACAATATAAGTCTACAGTGTAGTATCTGTATTGCCTCATATCCATACTGCTGGAAAAATATACAAACAACATGAAAAAAACAAGGGAACAAAGTTTCCCAAACAAACAAACCAAGGTGCTCCAATGACAGAATCCACTGACAACACAATGTCAGAGAAGCAGTTTAGAATGTAGATAGTGAAACTGATTTGTGAAGTAAAGAATAATAAAAAGAGTGAAATCAAAGAGTACATATAGGAAGTGAAAATCACTTCATTAAAGAATTAGAGATTCAAAAACAAAAACAAAAAACACAACCAAGTAGAAATATTTGAAATGAAGAAATCAATAAACCAAATTCTAAATTCAATGGAAAACATCAAGAACAGACTAGACCACTTAGAAGATAGAACCTCAGGCTATGAAGACAGAGTATGCAATCTTGAAAATAAAGTTGACCATGTAGAGAAGATGGTAAGAATTCCTGAATTGAACTTCCAAGAATTATGAGATAAATGAAAAGGCCAAACTTAAGAGTTATCAAGATAGATGAAGAAGCAGAGATAAAAACCAAAGGAAATGCACAATATTTTCCATAACATAATATCATAAATCTCCCAAACCAAATTGAAAATCAAATACAAGAGGTTTACATGGCCCAAATGTACAAAATTACAGCAGAACTACACCAATACATATTTAATGAGGATGACTGAAATACAGAATAAGGATAAAATCTTAAAGGCTGTTAGAGGAAAAAATAATTATATATAGGGGAAACCAATTCAGATCTCAACTAATTTCTCAACTCAAATTTTCAAAACTAGAAGGTCCTTAAATAATATATTTCAAGCTCTGAAAGAAAATAGATGCCAACCAAGAATTTTAAAACCAGAAAAATTAAGTTTCAGATTTGAAGAGTAAATAAAAACCTTCCATGATAAACATAAGTTAAAAGAATTAATAACTAGAAAGCCTGCACTACAGAACATTCTTAACAAAATATTCCATGAGGATGAAGTGAAAAAATAAAAGTGAAAATCCGCAAAGGGAGGAACTACACTAAGGGCATAGTCAATCAAAGGAGAAAATAAGTCAAATTAAAGACCAGAAATAAATCGAAATGATAGCGAATACAAGTCATATCTCAATAATAACCTTGAATGTTAATGCATAAACTTATCAATCAAAAGACATAGACTGACATATTGGATTACAAAATAAGACTCAACAATATGATGTCTCCAAGAAACTCACCTCATGGGCAAAGATATCCAAGGACTGAAGGTGAAAGGATGGGAAAAAAACACATCACTTTCATCAATTACTTAAACAAGCAGGGATTTCCATCCTCACTTCAGATAAAGTGGACACCAAGCCAAAGTTAATAAGAAGGGATAAAGAAGGACATTTCATACTACTTAAGGGAATTATATATCAGCAAGAAATAACAATTAGAAATATTTATGCTCCAAACAATAGAGCATCTATGTATACCAAACAAACCCTTCTCAATTTCAAGAATAAAATAGATCACAACACAATAACTGGGTAACTTTTAACACACCCCACTCACTATTGGAAAGATCTTCTAAACCAAAACTACATTAAGAAACTATAGAAATAAATAATACAATCAATAGTTTATACTTAGCAGATATATTAGAATATTTCATCCATCAATGAGTGAATACACTTTTTTCTCAGCAGTATATGGATCCTTCTCTAAAACAGACCATATCTTATGCCACAAAGCAACTCTTAATAAAAAAAAAAAACGTAAACAAAACAGTTTATACCCTTCATTCTATCAGGCCATAATGGAATAAAATTAAAAATCAATGATAAAATAAATAATAGAAGCCACTCTAACACATAGGGATAGATAATACACTGTTGAATGATGAATGGATAGTAGAAGAAATCAATGTTGAAATAAAAAAATACTTAGAGGTAAATGAGAATATTGATACAACATGGCAAAATTTCTGGGATGCTATGAAGGCAGTAGGAAGAAGCAAGTTTATTGCATTGAGCTAATTTATTGAAAGAATAAAACTCAACAAATAAATGACCTAACATTACATCCCAAAGCTCTAGAAAAAGAACAAATGAACACCAAAAGAGTAGACAGGAAATAATTAAAATAAGAGCTGAAGTCAATGAAATTTAAACAAACAAACAATTAAAAAAACTGACAAAACAAAAAGTTGTTTCTTTGAAAAAATAAATAAAATAGATAAAACCCTAGCCATGCTAATGAAGACAAAAAGAGAAAAGTCAAATTACTAAAATCTGTACTGAAAAAGAAAATACCACTAAGACACAACTGAAACACAGAAGATAATCAGAAATTATTTTGAAAATTTATACTCAAATAAAATAGAAAATATTGAAGACATCAACAAATTTCTAGAGACACATGACTTACCCAAACTGAATGAGGAGGACATGCACAATTTAAATAGATCAATTTCAAGCAATGAAATAGTAGAAAACACCATCAAAAGCCTACAATCAAGAAAAGCCCAAGGCCAAATAGATTCTTAGCCAAGACCTTCTACAAGACCTCAGAATTATCTCCAATACTTCTCAAAGTCGTCCATGAAATAGAGAAGGAAGGAGCCCTTCCAAACTCATTCTATGAGGTTAATATCACCCTGATTCTAAAACCAGACAAAGACACATCAAGGAAAGAAAACTTGAGATCAATATCCCTGATGAATATAGAAGCAACAATTCTCAATAAAATTCTGGCAAATTTCATACTAAAACATATTCAAAAGATTTACCTTTACCGAAGAAAACACTTGTTGAAACTTAATGTGGTGATATAATATGAGTACTTGTGAAAGAATTTTGAATCCTCTGGAAAAACCCATCCTATCACACATGCTTTAAAATATTAAATGATGTTAAAACAAACACAATTGTGTATTAAATAATCTATAACATTTAGGTAAAAACCTTAAAATTTAATAAGAGAATTAATACTTGGAATGGTTAAATCCCAACTAATACTCTAAGGAAGAAGCTGAATGAAACGGTCTTTAAAAGATATACAAAGAATTCATTCAAAAGCACATTTTTCTCTGTGAAGTAAGACTAAGAGAGGTACATTTTGAATGTTATCAAATTTGGGAAAATTTTAATTACGTTTTCAGAAACTATTACTACCTTCATCATATGAGAATATTTGAAAAGTTCATTGCATTTCCATGGTATAATTTGAGGTCATCTTTTTCCTTGTGTTAGGGTATAACTGGGTTCCTAACTGAAGTCAGTACTTTCTAACTACATTTAAGAAAAACCTTAAATTAATCTGCATATGGTGGTGTCATGGGCTTCTTCCATCCCACTTTGCCAATCTTTGATGGAGAAATAGAAAGTAATTTGTAAACTGTGTGAGGAAACAGGGAGGAAATGGGGGAGTGCTCATGCATGTAGAGTACATTTATAGTGGGAGCGACCAATATCATGGTTATCTTTTAATGAGGTTAAGGAATAAAATTGTCTTTTCTCTCACATTTACCTTGGCATGCTCATAGATGTGTCTTGGACTGAAAAAGATTGAGAAGCACTGATTTGCAGTCAAGGGAAAATATGATTTAACTAAAAAAATCTATTTACTTGAATTTTTATTCGTATGTAGTCACTGGGAAAATACGGTTTAAGTGAAAGAAACATGACTTTAACTATTTTCCTATAAAAATGTGAGTGTGTGTGTGTGTGTGTGTGTGTGTGTGAGAGAGAGAGAGAGAGAGAGAGACACTGTGGTAACTTTAAACTTTCTCCTAGATTATAAAGTATGAAAGGGAAAGACTTTCCTATGGCTGAAGACACTCTTTTAAAGAGATGTGGATTTTAATGCAAGTTCCTCAAAATATGTTGCTATAAAGTAAATTTGTTCAACATCAATGGCTAATTTAATACTTATTCTCTCATTTCTAAACTAAGTTAATTGAATTTTTAAAATCTTTAACATCCTTTTTAGCTCAGAAATATTATATGTAAATTCTTTAATATTTCCAACAGCAATAAGTAATATCATGGCTAAATGCTACATTATCAAAATATTTATGTCAAATTATAGAAATGTTTATTGATTTGTTATTCATTCAAGCATTCGACAAATATTCATTGCAGACTGACTATGTGCCGCACAGTGAATTACCCCCAGGGATTTAAAATAAAAATAGGACAACAAAATCTTTGCATTAACAAGTTCACAGTTTCTTGATATCCTATTTGGCAAATTAATCTTACTATATCCAGAAAATCCTTAACAAAATACGTCACAGACTATAGTATATCATAAAAGCATGAATTGCAATGGAAAAGTATTTCAATCTTAAAATTAAATATATCCTTCCTGAGTAAGCCTTAAAATGAACAAAGTAGAACTGTTACCAGAAACTACATTCTAAGCAGGTAAAGGGGATGTGGAAAATTCCGTTCAGGACAGAGTGAGCCTACAAATTCAGTTTCATTGCTTCAAAGATCAGTTATTACGGGACAACCTAAGTATGGGGGGAAAACTCTGACCATGAAACCAAGCTAACTCCTTTCTTTGTGACTAATGATCTATTTCTGGAAAATATTCATTTCAAAGCACCATGAAGAACTGAAATTATGAAAGAGGAATTCAAAGGTTTGAAAGCTCAGCTGGTCTGAGGTAAGGAAAAGAATGTGAGGTTTGAAATACCAAGGTCAATTACTCCAGGCATGAACCTGGGGAATCAAGGCCATACCCTAGAATGACCCTTTTCAGGTTCAGGATGTACTAAATATTACTACTCACGATTGATAAATTTCATATCCTTGGTTTTAATCACAAATTTTTCTTCCATACAAAATTCTTTTTAATAAAAATATTTAGTTTGAAGAGACTTCACTATTTTTTGAAAAGCAATTTCTAGTTACTACTAACTAGACCATTGATTTTATTTAGCATTGGCATAAACACACTTATGGGAACATGAGACACATTTTAAGAAAAGTAGCAATGTGCAAAGAAGAGCATGTTAAAATATCACAATCTTTTTGTAAAACAAAATGGGTTTTGTTGGTATAGTGGTATAATGCTGAATTTTTTTTAAAAAAACTGTACATTGAATCACTTGTTTCTTCCTAAGTTTTCAAAACATGATAAATATATGAACACAGAGAATTTTATTTTGAACACTTAGCCTTGACTCAGGAAAATATTTTCAATCAGTGCTCCAGGAATCATACCTCCTAATTTAAATTAGCATCATTAAGTTATCATCTCTGTCAGAAAAAAAAATTAAAGTTAGCACATCCACAAGGCAATGAAGTTTGCCAAGTCCCACTGGTCTGCAGGTGGGCTGCCCAAACAAACAAAAAGTAAATAAATAAAATAATTAATGTCACTTTTAGCTATTTGAGCTGAAGCACAGTGTTACTCTTTGCTTGAATGGAACTAGTGGAAGAAGTTCGAAAACAGGAAATAGAAGGAGAAAAAGAGGCTCTTTCATGAATTACTGAATCTGCAGACACCAAACTGCCTTTACCTCTGAATTCTCTGCTTGGAAATATGCTAATTTACCTTTATACTGGAATAATTAAAAGCATACAACAAACTAATGGTTCAATATAGCTTAAAACATAGAAATTAGTTAATAACCTTTTCAAGATTTGTCTAGCTAAAGAATCTGAAGTAAATAAATCCTTTATAGTCCCTCTCTAAAAGATGCTATTTCTGAAAGAGATGAAAAGTTGTCAGATTTCATATTCAGCTGAAAAGTCCCTCTGGTTATTTTCTAAGTGCTCTAGTATTTTTTTAAGACAAAAAAAAATTGGTAGAAGAAAACTACATTTTTGGTTTCTAATTTCCAAAAATATTTTAATTTTTTAAAAAATTTTGAGATCCTTAAATGGAAGGGAAAAATGCATTTTTAGTGCATGGCCTGTTTTTAATTTTTCCACCCTACTTCAATTCACTGCAAACATGAAAGGGAAACCTAAAAAACTATTTCACACTAACTGTACTATAGGAAGGGAGTGGTGTTAGTGGTTGGAGTGGGACTTGTAGCCCAGTTTCTTGACTTCTATTTCTGACTTAATCCCTGGCAAACCTTGTGCTTAGTGATAGCTGCTTATATGGTCATATATGGATTTGCCTACAGAGAACTGGGTATTGGGAATGATCAACACTTTTCAATTGTAAGTACCCTGAGCAATAGCCACCAGATATGGAAATTACCCCTGTGCTTTCATATCCAGCCTGTAACTTTTTGTATTCTAATTACTGAAATTCATCTTGTTGCAAGAAATAAGTATTTCCTCTAGCTAATTTAAAACACAGAGAAATTTATTTGAAAGGAATCATCAGTATCTCTCATAATCCAAGCGGAAATTAATCAGCCCAGCATTAGGAAACATGAGAATTAAGGTGGATTTTGATTCTTAGAACAAAGAACTCAGGAATTATTCAACTGGAGTACTGTAAATAGTATGACTCTGCTGCCACGATTCAACATATCACTTTCTCCAAATTCCACATTCCAAATTCCCAGAGAAAGAATGTCATAGGTGCAGTAAAAGATCTCTGGGTCAGTTTTTTGAGTCCTGCTATTGTTGTTATTGTTATTATTATTATTATTGGTACTGGGGATTGAACTTAGAGGTAATTTACTAATGAGCTACATCCCCAGTACTTATTATTATTAATTGTGAGACAAGAGTCTTGTTGAATTGCTCAGACTCAACTGAATCTATGATCCTTCTGCCTCAGACTGCTGAGTTTCTGGGATTACAGGTGTATGCTACTGCTCCTGGCAGAGATTTTAAAATTTTTATTTTCATTTAGTGGAATAGAGGTCGTAATATCCATGTGTATGAAAACAAAGAAAATTCCCAGAAGTGGGTCTTTGATATAAAACTTTAAATCCCTATTATATTCACTATTCACTCATTCAATACATTTATTGACTTCCTATATCATGTGCCAAATATCATGATAAGGTCTTGCACCACAAACATAGTGTAATGGTGTCCTTACTTTTGAAGAATGCTTAGTCTTCTCAGGCCAGAAGATAATTAATAATATAATGTGTACCTCCTTCAAGACAGGTGTGAAAAGGAATTTTACTTAATGAAGTATAAAAAGGGAACAATGAACTCTCCCCAAGAAGATCCTGAAATATATCAGATAGAATTACTCTGTTTTCAAGTAATACAAAAATGAACTAGAGTCACTTAAAAAAGGAAAGTAGTTTTTTTTTTTCAATCATTGGTATGTGGTTATTGACATTAGGTTAGTAGTTCAATGAGGTCAATATCTCTCACTCTGAGTCACAAGATGTATTTAGGAACTCAGTCCAGAAACAAGCTAAGTCTGTTTTTTTTTTTCCTCAAAAAAACAAATAAGCAAACATAACAAAACAAAACCTTTCAAAAACAAACAAAAAAATTCTACAAAAACTTTCTCCAAATACCTCAAACTGAAACATATTTATTTCTTATGGCCACAAGATCAATCATAAATATAAAGAGAGTTAAGGACAAAAAAAAAAAAAAGACTTCCTTGAGGCCCTTAGAGACCATGTCACTATAACCCATACTCCATATGATCACTGAACGTGTTTTTTCAAAAATCTTTCAGGCATTTTAACAATCTGCACTTCTGTATCCTTGCTCATTCTCCTTCTAAATATACATTTCATTACATCCTCCAACTGTTCCTGTTCTTCACCATCTTTACCCTGTGTTCCAGGAAGCCTACTTTTAGGAAGACAGAAATTCTCCTTTACTCTCATCCTGGGCATAAGATGTCCTCTTCTCCTTGCCTGACTGATGTTAGGTCTTAGATATTTTCATGACATCGGGCCAGGAGGTAAAGTTAATTTCCTTTGTTTTTGAAACACTGCCTGCAGATAATTAATTCTCCATTTTTGCACAAAAATTTATGCGCATTTGAGGCTTTTAATTTTTGAACTATTGGGTTCTCTACTCCTCCTCATTATTTTGCAGCTACACACCCAGATTACTGAAGATTTCACCATTTCCACTCCACTTTACCCTTAGCCTTCTTCAGAAGAACTATAAAATCCAGTCTAGATGAAGTATTATATTTAAAAACACCAAACAAAATTTTCATTAGTGGAATAAATATACATAAGAAATATAGCCTACCACTCTACTGAATACATAGTCAAATATAAATATTAGTACTTGTTTTTTCCCCCCTTAATTCCTACAGACCGAATTTATGGTGATATCCTAGACCTTCTCAATGTGCAAAAGTCAAATTTAGATATCTCATCTCTGGTTAAAGCCTCATATTTTCCATCTCTTTTCCAAAAAGCTATTTGTTTTACAATTTACTCAATTTCACAGAAAACTTGACTCTCTGTATCTCATTACTTTTTCTCCATTAGTCTTTTCTTAATTATCTTTTTTTGTTTTTTGTTGTTTGTACCAGAGATTGAACCCAGGGGCACTGAACAACTGAGTCACATCCCCAGCTCTTTAAATTGCTAAGGGCCTTGCTTTGTTGAGGCTGCCTTTTAACTTGTGATCTTCCTGCCTTAGCCTCCCAAGCCCCTGAGATTTCAGTAGTGTGCCACCACACCAGGCTTCATTTATCTTAATTTGTCTTATTTTGTTATGGGTTGGATCTTAAAAGACTTCCATGGTAAAGGAATGGTCCCTACATGATGGCCACTCCTATCTGTTTTTTTTTTTTCATTTAAATTGGCCTTTTATCTATCACATGATCCCTAATATGATGTTCTGCCTTTCCACAGTCCCAAAGCCATAAGCCCAAGCTTCATAGACTGAAACCTCTGAAACTGTGAGCCCACATAAATCTTTTTTTAAAAAAATACTTATTTCTTAGGTGTAGTTGGACATAATACCTTTACTTTATCCATCTTTATGTGGTGCTGAGGATTGAACCCAGGGCCCTGGAAGTGCTAGGCAAGTGCTAGGCAAGCGCTCTACCACTGAGCCACAATTTACTCCTTTAAAGATGTTTGTCAGACATTTGGTCACAGTGACAAGAGCCGACTAACAGATTTATAGTTTTAATTTCATGTTCCTTTATCTAAACCACTTTCAGTATACCCAAAACTATTACTCAATTTTTTTCTTTTGGAACATCCTAGAAAAAGCCAAACGAAAGTTTAATCCAAGAATCCTTTGACATTTCTTTAACAATTTTAATCAGTATGCCTTATAGTATTTTGGTGAAAGCCAGGCAGGAGGTATTGTGTAAGGACTCTGGTCAATAGATCTTCAATGACAGATGCTGAGGTATAAAGGGAGGGTAAGTGCTCTATAGTGGGTTTCAGTCTTTAATGAGCCTGTGTTTCTGGACTATGAATTTTTTTTTTCCCACTGAGGTGGGACAGATGGTTAAAATGTTCTAGGATCAACAATTTGCTTCCCTCATAGCCAGTGGCCAGTTAGTCCTTGATAAAGTTACAAGTTAGACTCTGGTAAAATATCTTATTAGTTTTTTGTTGCCATAAGGAGATACTCTGGGCCAGGTGATTTCATACATAAAAGATGATAATTTTGTTCATTATTCTGGTGGCTGGAGTATCTAAACAGCATGTCAATGTTCCTCTTGACTATATTACAATATGGTGGACAAATAGAAGCAAGCATGTGAAAAAGCATCATGTTTTAATCATCTACCCTCTTGAGAGCTAACTTGCTCCAAGAAACCAATGTTAATCCTTTCTAAGGGTAATGATGCCCCCATCACCTAATGACCTCACACTAAGCCTCACCCTTGAAAAGAACTGATCTTTTGTAAATTTCAAACTAATTATCATTTCTGTAACCTTGGAGGAAGATTGAGATTTTTTTTTCTGGCTATTTTATTGGGAATAGAATGCCAAAAGACTAAGGACAGAAACAGGAAGCACTACTCCAAGGCTACTGTAGAATTCAAGGTGAGGGATGATGGGATCTTGGGCTGGGTGATTGAAATGGAATGAGAGAATTGATCCAACTGCAGAAACATTCTGAAGGTAAAAAAGAGTTTTTAAATGAAAGATTCTTTAGCTATTATAAAATGATGCTGGTGGTGTAACTTTACTATATTATGACCAACTTAGTTAGTGTCTTTTGAGATGGTTCATTCTAAAACTCATAAATACCAAACACACAGAGACTGGGCTTATAGTGCGGTGGTAGCACTTGGTTAGCATGAGCAAGGCCCTGGTTCAATCCCAAGGGCAGAAAAAAAGAAAGAAAAGAAAACATTACACTGTTCCTGTTTTTGGTCATTGTATTTCTCTGATGTAAGAAGTTTGTTGATTTTATTATGTTTGAAGAATAAACACCAAAACAATTTTTGAATTCCCAATGAATTCCCAATCTACACTTAAGAGAGTTTCATGTTTGTTCATTTTTACAAAACAGAAAAAGAAAATCTCACTAAATGCCAGTTAGATAAAACAAATTCAATTTGTTTCTTCTCAAGTGCTGGCGAGGATGTGGGGAAAAGGGTACACTTGTACATTGCTGGTGGGACTGCAAATTGGTGCAGCCAATTTGGAAAGCAGTATGGAGATTTCTTGGAAAGCTGGGAATGGAGCCACCATTTGACCCAGCTATTCCCCTTCTCGGTCTATTCCCTAAAGATCTAAAAAGAGCATGCTACAGGGACACTGCTACATCCATGTTCATAGCAGCACAATTCACAATAGCAAGACTGTGGAACCAACCTAGATGCCCTTCAATAGATGAATGGATAAAAAAAATGTGGCATTTATACACAATGGAGTATTACTCTGCATTAAAAAATGACAAAATCATAGAATTTACAGGGAAATGGATGGCATTAGAGCAGATTATGCTAAGTGAAGCTAGCCAATCCCTAAAAAACAAATGCCAAATGTCTTCTTTGATATAAGGAGAGTAACTAAGAACAGAGTAGGGTCGAAGAGCATGAGAAGAAGATTAACATTAAACAGGGATGAGAGGTGGGAGGGAAAGGGAGAGAGAAGGGAAATTGCATGGAAATGGAAGGAGACCCTCAGGGTTATACAAAAGTACATACAAGAGGAAGTGAGGGGAAAGGGAAAAATAATACAAGGGGGACAAATGAATGACAGTAGAGGGGGCAGAGAGAGAAGAGGGGAGGGGAGGGGAGGGGAGGGGGGATAGTAGAGGATAGGAAAGGCAGCAGAACACAACAGACACTAGTATGGCAATATGTAAATCAATGGATGTGTAACTGATGTGATTCTGCAATCTGTATATGGGGTAAAAATGGGAGCTCATAACCCACTTGAATCAAAGTGTGAAATATGATATATCAAGAACTATGTAATGTTTTGAACAACCAACAATAAAAAATTAAAAAAAAAATTGTTTCTTCTCAAAATTTCAACACAATAAATTTGTAGCCCAATCTATTATGCTGTATAATTCTTCCACTTACTAATTTTCTTGTGGATATTAGTAAGTAGTGGAGAAAAACTAAAAACAGAATGTGAACAATTTGACCATTATCTTAATTTTCTTACAGGCAAAATACCAAGAAAAGCATGTATGAATTTTATGCTTTCTACATTTACCAAATGATTTTGGTATATACAAAGTAGTGGTGGAGTTTTTTTTTCTTTCGATTTTCAAAAATTTACGTATCAAATATAGACAACATAAACCAACCATTTATAGTTGCAAGAATTTTTTACAAAGTGAAATTATCTACGTAAGCAAAAATTCAGGTAAAGAATACAATGTTAACAAAACCAAGATGCTTCCTCTAATCATTTTTCATTCCTCAAGGAGAACTACTATGCCAACTTCTAATAGTTCAAATTAGTTTCACCTAATTTTTTAAAACTGGGTAGGAATGAAAGATTATATTTTATATTAATTGTGTCTTATTTCATGTATTAGTATATTTGTGAGATTTATATATACAACTGCATATACTTTTAGTTTGTTTATCTTCATTGTTGTATAATATTTTATTATAAATTTATCATAATTTATTTATCCATGACAAAAATTTAGGTCTATCCATTTTGGGCTATTACAAATATGTTAATATCTAAGTGATTCCATCTGAAGTTCTTTTGAGTAGATATTCAAGAATAGAAGTGCTGGGCAATAGGGTATGTGTATGTTCAATTTAGTAGACAGTGCAAACATTTTTCTCTATGGGTTGCACAAATGGATACTTCCACTAGCAGTGTTTGAATGTTCCAGTAGTATGGTGTATTTTAAATGCACACTTATTTTTGTTTTATTTTATTTTTTGATAAATATTAATTAAGGTAAACGTCATCAAAACCATGAACTTTTAAATACTATTTTTAATTGGTCATGATCTATCTCAGATGGTTATCAGTAGTATGGGTCCAAATAATTTCATTGTTTGTAACTTTTGTCTTAATTGATTATAATTTTTTTGTAGTATGGTTCTCCTTATAATATATTACACAGATATGTGTATAATGCATATTTTTCTTTACTTTGACAAAAATTTGTGCAACAGATTAATATATATATATATATATGTATATATATATATATATATATATATATATATATACACATATATATATATATACTTGGATTTATAAGAAATGATTTTCTAAATCAAGGTCACAATGACTTTCTGTTTTATTTTAGATATTTCATAGTTTAACTTTTATGTTTATTACATATATCAAATATACAATGCATTTTGAATTAATTTTTATACAGAGTTATGTATGATTCTGATTTTTCAGACTGGACAGTGGTGTGTGGATATGCAAATAATCGCACAACTTGTTGAAAAAAACCATTGTTTTTCATTGAATAGTTTTTGTGTCTTTGTAAAATTTAACTGTATATATATTTGTCTATTTTGTCTATTTTTGGATTTTCCATTCTGTTTCATCAATGGTAATGTTGTTCAAATGAGATTGTATTGACTATTATTAGTTATTATTAGATATCATCATTATTATTAATCTTGAAATCAGATAGGACATATTCCAACTTTATTTTTATTCAAAGTAATTTTTGGTCTATTTAGAACTTTTGCCTTTCTCTATAAATTTTAGGATAAGCTTTCCAATTTCTACCAGAAAGACAGCTTGGTTGTGATTGGAATTGTGTTTGAATCTTTAGATCAGTTTAATATGTGACAATAATATTATATCATGTGACTGGTAAATATGATGTATTTATCACTTGTTTAGGTCTTTTTTATTCTCTCATAAATGTTATTTGGTTTTATTTTCTATTTTTCTCAGTTTTGTTAGCCATGCACCTATGTATTTCATTTATTTTGATATTATTGAGAATGGTATTTTCTTTTTTCTTTTAATTTCTACTTTTTTGTTAATATATAAAAATTGATATTATACATTGTGCAACCGTACTCAAATTATACATTATGCAAACTAACTAGCAGCATGTTAGTTTCCAAATATTTGAGGACATTTCAAGGATTTTCAGTTTTGATTTCCATTTTAATTTTAGCATAGTCAATTAAATATATTGTATGAATTGAGTCTTTTAAAATGTTTTGGAACTTGTTTTATGACCAAAACATTATCTATATTAATATCAGTCATGTACACTTGAAAGACTGGGCATTCTTGTGTTTGTGGAATACCATGTTCTGTAAATGTCATGTTTAATCAAGATACTGCTTCAAGTCTTTACTAAAAATCTAACTGTTCTACCAGTTACTAAGAAAGAATATTGAAATTAGGACTTTAATTTTGAAATTGTCTATTTTTCCTAGCATCAGCCAGATTCTGCTTTTGCATTTTTAAAAATTCTTTTTCTTTCTTTATAACTTTATTTTTTTAATGTGGTATTGAGAACCGAACCCAGTGCATCACATATGCTAGGGAAGTGCTCTACCACTGAGCCACAACCCCAGCCCCTGCTTTTGTATTTTGAAGTTCTGTTTTTTTTAGGTGCTTAGACATATGGACTTGCATGTTGACTTTATGAATTTATCTCAATTCCTTTATGAAATGGACTTGGTCTCTATTAGTGTTAACATCTAAATTAATTTATGTTAGAATAAAATAGGTTTCATTATTTTACTTTTGATTAATTATAAGATAGTAAATCTATATTGCTATAAGCTGTCATATTTGTGGTAATTTGTTAAAAATACAAAATTAGAAAAAATGGGTTTGTGAGATGAATTATCACAGGTTTTGTTTGTTTGAAAACACCTTGATTTTTGTCTTAATTTTGAAAGATATATTAACTCCCTATAAAAATTTAGACTCATTTTTTCCTTGAAGTCAGTATGTGAAAGATATTTCCCCAACTTTAAGTGCTTGCAACAAAATATCTACTAGCAATCTTACCTTTGTGTATAATATATCTTTTAATCTCGAAGAACCTTTAAAAATTCATAATTTCTTGTAATTGTGGTTCATTGAGTATTCTGTTTCCATTGTAACGTAAGTATCGTAAATTTTATGCTGTTACATCCTTAGAATTTTTTTTATGCCCTTCTTTCTATCTTCTACTGAAGATTACATATATATTATAGGGGAGTTTCTATTTTTATTACTTCCAAGTTCACTGATGATTTATTTAAAAATATATAATATGCCATTCATCCTATCAAGTGTATTCTCAAAATAAACTTTAAAAAAAATTTTGGAACAGTGGAAGAGTTGTGAAATAATACTCAACGTTCTAATCTAGTTCACAACCAGGTTCCTTTATTGTTAACATTCTTTAGTTTTATACATTTGTCAAAATGAATACACAAATATTTAGGCATTATTATTAACTAAATCCCATGTGTTATTAATATTTCTTTGTTTTTACCTAACATCCCTTTTGATTAGAGGATCTGACCTAGGGTAGCTCCCTACATTTACTTACTGTGTCTCCTTAGGTTCCCCTAGACTATGATAGTTTCTCAGACTTTCCTTGACATTTTATTTTATCTTTACGTATTTGAAAAGTACCGATTTTGTATTTTGTAGAAGGTTCTTCAACTTGAAATTTTCTGATTTATTTTTCCAACAAAATTAGACAGGAATTATAGGTTTAGGGGAAGACGAAATGGAGATATACTTCTTAGCACTTTATATCAAGGTTATATGTTATTATTTTGTTGCTCCAGTTCATCCTGCCTTAGTTATTTAGAGCTCTTCTGGTTGTTGCCTGTTTGGGGTTTGAATGTTGAGACAGATTAACTCCAGTCATGATCGAAGAAGATACAAAAACATTTATTACATAATATATCCCTTTGACAAATCCCCATTGTTTGTTCTCCCCCTGCCCCATATATATTTTTGAGCACTTCCCTGTTTTTGACCCTAGAAGACGCTCCAGGTTCTTCTTACATAATATGTTTTAGCCCTAGAATGAACCATTTCTCCTAAGAATCCCTGATTCCTATCATTGTTCATGCACAATAGGGTCCTAATTTTCTTAATTTGAATTGTGTAGTTATATATAGTTATATATAGTTTTTCCCTGGGTATAATATTCTCTTTATACCACTACAATATCATACAGAATATTTTAATTCTCTAAAATGTCCTATTTCACCTAGTCAAACCAACCTCCCTTCTAAACCCATAGTTCCCATTGATCTGTTTACCATTTGTTCTGGCATCTCAGAATGTCCAAATTCTGAAATGCATTTTGAATGACTTTTCAGTAGATATCCTTTTCAGATTAGCTTCTTTCATTTGGCTGCATGTATTTATATGTCTTGTATGTGATTTTGTAAATTATTCCTTTCTAGTGCTGAGTAGGATTCCACCATAGAGATATACCATACTTTCTTTAACCACTCACTTATTGAAGGACATCTTGGCTGCTTTCAGCATTTGAAAACTATGAATAAAGTTTCTATGAATATTCTTGTGCAAGTTTTTGTGTCTTTATAAGTTTTTAAATCATTTTAGTAAAAGACGAGGAATGTGAATGTTTGACTATTTTGTAAGACCAGTTTTGAAGGAAATTGCCAAACTGTGCTTCATAGTGCCTGTATCAGTTTTTAATTTTGCCAAGAAGAAATGAGTTTCTTCTGTTTCACATTCTTGTCAAAAATAGATAATGTCAGATTGTTTTTATAAAAGCCTTTCTAATACATGTATAATGTTATGCAATTATTGTTTTACCTGGCACTTCTTAAAGAATAAAAAAGTTAAACATCTTTTAAAATCATTGTCTTTTATCTGTATATCTTTTGTGGTGAGATGTATACTCAAATCTATTCCATAGAGTAATTGAGCTATAACAAGTTGGTTTTTTTTTTTGATTCAAGTAAATTATCAGACATGTGTTTTTAAAATGTTTTCCAGTCTGTGACTTGTCTTTTTAATTTTCTTAACTGTATTGCACAGATGAAAAGTTTTCATTTTTAATAAAGCCTAAATTAGAAAAATTTTTATTTCTTCATGGATATGCTTTTGATATTGTATTTAAAATCTTGTCAATAAACCCAAGGTCACATGTACTTTCTTCCAAGTGTTTTCCTAGTTTAATAATATTTGTATTTTTAGTATCGATCTATGATATACTTTGATTTTTTGTAAGATATAATACTGTTTCTAGTACTACTTTTTGCATATGGATAGATTTTCTGGCACCATTTGTTCAAAAAACTACCCTTTTCCCATTGAATTGCTTTCAAACTTTGTAAAAATTATCTGACTATTGTGGTCTATTTCTGGAATTTCTGTTCAGTCACATTATTTTGTATGTTTTTTCTTTGAAAAATAATATATTCTTGATTACTACTATTTAATAAGTCATGAAAACTTTGTTCTTGTTCAGTATTATGCTCGTTTTTCAAGATGCTTTACTTTTGCATATAAATTGTAGAATAACTTCATTGATATCTACAAAATAACTGGCTTGATTTTTTTACTTATTTTTACCAACAAGAAAAAGTGTTTCAGTGCTGGGGATGTAGCTCAGAGGTAGAATGTTTGCCCAACATGCACAAAGGCCTGATCTCAACTACCATCACCACAAAATAAATAAATAAACAAACAAATAAATAAATAACAAAAAAATGAGAATTCTTTTTGCTCCATATTCATATCAAAAATCAGTAGTGTCACAGATCAAGCTGGGGAAAACTGGCATTAAAATAGTATCGATTTTTTTTTAACCAAGAAAGTGTTTATTTCTCTCCCACTTGTTGTTCTTCTTCACTTTTGAAAGATACTTTCATAGGATATAGTTTTTTATGTTGGTTGGGTTTTTTTTTCCCAACAATTCAAATATTTTAATCTTCTTTTTGCCAGCATGCTTCTTGAAAAGTGCCATTTATAATTCCTATCCTTGCTCCTTTATAGGTAAGGTACCTGGATCCTTTGAAGGTTTTCTTTTTAAATTTAACTTTTTACCATTAGGATATTTTGTTAGTTCTTAAGCTTTCTGTAGCAAAGTACCACAAACGTTTCCTTAAAACATAATACATTTATGCTCTCCCAGATCTAGAACCTATAATTATGAAGTCCAGTTGACAACAGAGCAATCCTTTCTCTGCAGGCTCTAGGGAGCAATTCTTTCTTGCTTCTTCCCAGCTTCTTGTGGTGGCTGACAATCTTTGACATTCCTCAATTTGCAAATTCATCACCAATCTCTGCCTGTGTGGTCTCATGGCATTATCCCTGTGTGTTTCCTCTGCATTCATGTCAAATCTTCCTTCCCTGCATGTGTACCCAAATATCCCTTCTTTTGTAAGAACACTATCTATTTGATTAGGGGGTACCAGAATCAAAAAAAGATTCATTCAGTCTATTTCTCACACATACACACACACACACACACACACAAACTCCTATTGAGGGTAGGAACCTGGCCATATCTTTTTGGGAGACATAACTCACTACAAATACGATATGTTTGTTGTTTGTTTGTTTGTTTATTTGTTTTTTGGTATGTAACTTCCTTGTAGTTCTCTGAGCTTGGATCAAGAAAATCTATCCTCTCATGGTCATTATTACTTTATGTATTACTGCCAATTTTTTCTTAAATTTTTCTAGCCATGTTATTTTATTCATGTGTATTTTATAGCTTGTGATATGCTGACAGTTATTGGATATTGTGTTCCTCCCCCCTACTTATCTCTGTGACTTTTAGTTTGAAAAGTTCCTGTTGACTTTTCTTCAAACTCACTGGCTCTTTTTTCAGCTATGTCTAGTCTTCTGGGGAGGCCATTAAAGACATTTTTAATTTATGTAACTATTTTTTATTTATAACCTTTCTTCACATTTTCTTAAAGTTTTAATCTAACTATCTTCTTATATTGTCCATCTATTCCTTTATGTTTAATTAGAGCCCTGTGATGATTCCTTTTAGGTGTCAATTTGACTGAATTAATGAATACCTGGATAGCTGATAAAACATTATTTCTACATGTGTCAGGTTGTTTGCAGAGGAAATTGGTTGTTAGTTGGACTGAGTGATGAATATTCACCTTCATGTGTATATGCTCCATACAGTGGGCGGGGTACCCAGAAGAAAAAGGTGGAGTGCCGCAGTCTGGCTGGGCACAAAATCACGAGCCACTCAAGCAGGAACAAACTTTATTTCCAAAACTCCCCGGAATGCCACGCACACGGCCTTCTCCAGGGACACACTACTCCAACAGGAAATCCCTCCTCCGGAATTCCCTCCTACCGCACTTCCCCAACCAATGGGAACTCTCCTGGAGAGCTCCAAAGTAGCAGGCCTAAGCAGACAGCAGGGGTCTAATCTCCAATTGAATGCGCATATTAACATAATCATTATCATCTCAATGGCTTGCTGGGGTCACCTTTCAACCAAATATGCCATGCATCATTCCTACTTGGCTATGGCTCTCAGCAGTGGAGAAAAGATGAAATCTTTCTCTCCCTATTTTTCCAACTGTCTCTCATAACTGGGTCACCCTTCCTTTTGTGCTATTGGATAGCAGAACTCCAGGCTCTACTTCCTTTGCACTCCAAGTTTTATAGCCCTCTGTGTTCTTAAGCATTTAGCTTTGGACTGATATATTCACCACCATCTTCCCTTAGTTGTGAGATTTGTGGAATTACACTGAATCACACTGCTGGAATCCCATGGCCTTCTGATTGAAGATGACCTGACATAAACTATCTCAGTCTCTATATAAGTTAATTTCCTTAATAAATCTCTTTTATATCCATATCTATATCCCTATTGATATCTTAGATTTCTTCCATTCTTTTGGAGATCCCTAATATAAGCCCTTAAAGTCTTAATCACAATTACTTTACATTTCTTATCTAATAATTCCAGCATCTTAGTCAAATCTGCTTTTTTAAAAAAAAATTTAGTCTATGTTTTTTCTTGCTTCTTTCCTTGTCTTATTCATTTTTATTGATAGTCAGAAATGTTGTTTTGCATCATAAGAACTGAGAAAATTGTCTTTTTAGTGTAAATGTTTACACTAATTTGGCTGGGAGTTAAGTTACATAATATTTGTTATAGTTACAGGAACCAGAGGCTTCAAATTCCATTAGCATCTCTTCTTGGCTTTGGAGCTTTCTGTGTACATTACTTTGGAGAGAGTCTTTGACTTTCAGTCAACTACAATACACAGCTGTAGTACTGGGGTCTCCTAAACTTATAGGACCACTTACATGCTAATTGTGACACACAACTGGAGACTGACAGTGGCAAATGAGAAACTTGTGCAGGTTGTGAAAGACTGTGCTCTATATTTGCCAAGTTGAGTCTTCCAGTAAACTCTCCTCTCAGGGCCTTTATTTTTCTTGCCATGGGTGAAACCTGGGATTGAGCTCAGGGGCACTGTACCACTGAGCCACATCCCCAGCCCTATTTTGTATTTTATTTAGAGACAGGGTCTCACTGAGTTGCTAAGCGCCTCCCCATTGCTGAGGCTGGCTATCGCCATCCTCCTGCCTCAGCCTTCAGAGCTGCTGGGATTACAGGAGTGTAATCCCAGCAGCTCCCTGCCCTTCATATGTTTTTGTGTCCTTCTTCCAGCACATACCTGTTATTGTGTTGTTGTTGTTGTTGTTGATCTTGCTCCTTTCCCTTTTTCTAGTGTTTGGAGACTTATTTACTAGTGATTATATTTTTCTGATTTAGAAAAGACCAGAGGGTTGAGGGGTTGAATCGGGTAGGAATTCCATTTCTTCATCAGGTCTGGGGTTTTGGAATTGTGCCATAGTGAAGTCTTTTCCCCTGGACAATAGGCCCTTATGTTGGAGAAGGCAGTGGATGTGTTTGATGACACTTACTCTTCACCTCCCCCTGTCAAGGCCACCAGGAATCTTTATTACTTTCTGATTGTGAGAACCTGATGGAGTTCCTAGAGGGAAAGCCCAGAAGAGTGGGTGGGACTCTGTAAGACTGTGGCACAAGGAATTTCTCATTTTCACATTTGTCCACTCTCAGTCTCTAGTAGTTTGTCACAATCAGCATAAGTCTTCCTAAGAGCTTACTGTTCCAGGGGCTGCTTCTACTTCAAGTAAGCAGATGTCAGTTTATGTATCTCTCTGAATGTGCCAATATCTCCTTTTCAGAGTGGAAGTTTGTTATGTGCCCTGAAATCAGTCCAAGTAAAGTACTTACAGTTTTCCCAGTTTTTGCTATTTGTTGTGGTAAGTGGAGTGATGACAATTTCTTTCTTTCTTTATTTTTATTGGTTCTAATTAGTTATACATGACAATAGAATGCATTTTGACACAACATACATACATAAATGGAGTATAACTTCTCTCGCTGCTCTTCTGGTTGTACATGATGCACTGTTATACAGGTCATGTAATCATATATGCATATAGGATAATAATGTCCTATTCATTCTACTATCATTCCTATGCCCATACCACCTCCCCTCCCTTCACTCCCCTCTGTCTAATCCAAAGTACCTCTATTCTCCCCAACTCCCACTCTGAATTAGCATCCAAAAGTTAATAAAATAAAAAAGAAAACGTTAGGCCTTTGATTATTTGGAATTGGCTTATTTCACTCAGCATAATATTCTTCAGTTCCATCCATTTACTAGCAAATGACATAATTTCATTTTTCTTTACGACTCAGTAATATTTCATAGTGTATACATACCACATTTTCTTTAGCCATTCATCTGGTGAAGGGCATTAGGTTGGTTCCATATTTTAGCTATTGTGAGTTGTTGGGCTGCTATAAACATGGATGTGGCTGTGTCACTGTAGTATGCTGATAGTGCTTTTGGGTATGTGCTGAGGAGTGGGATAACTAGGTCAAATGGTGGTTCCATTCCGTGTTTTCTGAGGAATCTCCATACTGCTTTGTCATGACAATTTATAAGCTTTCTTTATGTGAGAACTAAAACAGGAGGTCTAGTCTATTTTTCATCTCAGGCATCCTAATTTTTATCTTTACATAAAAGACATTGCAAATTTTATGCTGGTGGGTGTAGAATATTTTGGGGTCTGTATGTGTATAAATATATATATATATATATATATAAAATAAAATATAAATATATATATATTATAAAATATAAATATATATAAGTTATATATATATATATAATAAAATATAAATATATATATATTATAAAATATAAATATATATAAGTTATATATATATATATATATATATATATATATATATTTTTTTTTAAGCTTTTATTTGTTACATGGCCACTTTGAAATAATTCACTTCAGTTCTTGTGTTTGAAACTTATTAGATGAGATCCGAATTTAGCCTAGGGCAAATTAGTCTTCCATAGCAGTAATGGCCATCTATCCAGATTTGCCTGGAATTTTCCTGGTATTCACATTAAATATCCATGTCCCTGAAACCCTTGAATTCACAAGCAGGATGGTTGGTCATTAAAACCTTACTAGAATAATGCATTCTTGGGTACTCTACTGAAAGGTCATTGAGTACTTAAGGGTAGATGAGTATATGCAAAAGGTCCCAGATTTGTTCCTCAGCATTACAAAACAAAGTAAAACAAACCTTTCATGTCCAGCATTCTTGTTAACTCTATTACATTCTCTGTGGATTCGCACCTTTCTCTCCTCCACATAGTAGCAGAGGAGCTGCTCACCTTATGGCAGACAGGAAGGAATCCTTTCAAATTAAAGGAAAAAAGTACCAGACAATTACTCCTATAAGTAACTTATTTGAACAGCTAGATCCAAACTTTCAGAGTTACTTATTGATGATAAAATAATCTAACAATTCCAACATCTAAAATATTAAGTGTAAAAGCTTTCAGTTCATTCCAAATTAGATCAAATTAAGTCTGGACACATTACGTTTAGTTATTCTTTTTTAATTTTAATTTGTTATATATGACAACAGAATGCATTACAATTCATATTACACATATAGAGCACAATTTTACATATCTCTGGTTGTACACAAAGTAGAGTCACATCCTCCATGTCTTCATACATGTACTTAGGGTAATGATGACCATCACATTCCACTGTCTTTCCTACCCCATGCCTCCTCCCCTCCCCGCTTTTCCCCTTTGCCCTATCTAGGGTTCACTAAATCCCCCTGCACATTTAGTTATTCATAACTTTCAATAAAGTAAAAGATGAAGCTCCCCATCCCAACTATGACATCTATTATCTACCTCCCCTTCTTTTGTCACATGGCTTGAATAAATAAAAAGTATTGAGAACAGCAATGACAAAAAAGAAAACAATCTTTAGATACTGAAAAAAACCCCTTAATCTAGACTTGAAAAAGTAAATAAAGCATATTTATTTTTATTCAAGCAATATTTTGAAAAATAAATATTCCTAATTTACATGTAAAGTCCTAACATGAAATTGAATCTGACTGTGGCTCTTTAGGAATTTTAGAACTCCCACTCGCCTTTTATTTACATAATAGAAAGAGATGAAAGAATCCATTTCTCTCTAACTCACTAATGTTAAAAAGGCATTAACTCTGAGGTTTGCTCACTTTTCTAACCCTGAGAATGAATGCTTCAGTAAATTTTGCAGCCTCGAGATTCAACTTACCTTTAAGGAATCCTCTTCCTTCCCAAATGTCATCTAATGCTAGTTTGATAAACTTGTGAAACCTAACTCATGGATTTAGTATAAGTAAAAATTTTCCATTGGCATTATTGCTTTATATTTCTTTCTTTTTATTTTATTTGTCACCCAAAGTTGTACATATTTATGGAGTGCCATGTGATGTTTTGATAATTGTACACATTTTTTAATGTTCTGGTCAGGTAAGCACATCTATATCCTCATAAACTTACCACATCTTAGATTCTGCAGAGGGTCTTCTAAACACTGAGATGCAAGAATGATGAGTTTCAGTCCCATAAGACTGAAATTGGTATCTCATCAAGGAACATTATTATTTGTCAACAATCAAATAGTTCCTACTCGGGTATATACACTAAACCAGGCTTTGATTATCTACCAATATTAAAAAAAATATTGCATATACCTTCATGAAGCACCCAGTCTGAGAAGAGATTTCAATATGCACAATAAATGTAAGTGCTGTACAAGACCTGTGGCTGTTATAATGTCAGGTAAAGTGGAACATTTGAACTGTCCAGTGTCTGTGTCTCTAGCAGGTGATATTAGAAATGAAATCCATGGGGGAGTAGGAGTTACATAGGCAAAAAGAGCAAGGAAAATAATTCTAGAAGGGATATCAATACATGGCTAGAGGGAGGAAGGGATGTGAAAGAACTGGAAGAAGACTAGTATATCTTGACTGAGAAAAACAGAAGGTAATAAGGCTCTGTTGATAAGTAGGGGATAAAAACTTCTTGGTCAAGGTATTATAAGAGCAGTGGAAAGCCAATGATAGATTTTAAATAGGGTGTAAAAATTATATTTGCATTTCAAAAATTTTGCCCTTATTTTAGCATGGGAACAGATTGGAGGTGTGCCAGATTAGGTTTTTGGAGACAAAGAAAGAACAAATAAATTATTCATGACAGCAATAATGTGAGCTTGAAGATAAGTGGTGGTGGAAGTGGAAACACATGATTAGATGCAAGAGAACCTTTGATGGCAAAACTGACAACATTAACTCATTTTTTTTCCTTAAGTTAGTGAGGCTTTTGACAGAAGAGTTATATGTACAATTTAATTTCTATAGAATAAATCTCCATGGGAACAAATGCCTCCCAGAATGGGAAGCAGCAGAAAATTTTATGTCTGTAACGTGAGGCCAATATAAAATGTATATCCCAGACCAAATCCGTATGTAGTTTGAGAGACATGTCAAAGAACACACAGTAAGAGTGAGAATGGGTAATAAGGGAAGGAGATTTTGGGATTTATTCTTAAAAGAACATAGAAATGTTGGAGATTTAAACTCAAAAGACTTTTAATCAAGCCCTCCCTGCTGCCACATTCTGGCCCTGAAATCTTGGCCAGATTACCCGACCTCTAGATCTTAACTCAGGTGCCGAAAGCCATAACTTCAACACAGCCTCTAAAGTCAGTGAATCTGGGTTCAAACCCTTTCTCCCCAGATGGATTGCTTGTAGAACATTAATATATAAAACACACTTAAGGAGAAGATAGTCAAACTTTTTTTGGCCTCAGTCACCTCAAGTACAAAATGAAGAAGATGATTCCAATTTATATGGTTATTATAAGAAATAGGAAGCTGGGCTGGGGATGTGGCTCAAGCGGTAGCGCGCTCACCTGGCATGCGTGCGGCCCGGGTTCGATCCTCAGCACCACATACAAACAAAGATGTTGTGTCCACCGAAAACTAAAATAAAAAAATAAGTAAATATTAAAAAAATTCTCTCTCTCTTTAAAAAAAAAATTCTCTCTCTCTAAAAAAAAAAAGAAATAGGAAGCTAATAAAAACTGCTGTGTATCTGTGAGACAAAATTACTAATTAGTATCTATTACATACTCTTGATTTCCTCACTGATAAAACTGATATAATAAATTTATCCACAGGTGTGGTAAAATTTAACTGACGTCATGTGTTTAAAATTTAGCAAAGGTCCAGGAATTTCTTCATTTGCATATAACCATGTATTTCCTGAAGTAGGCTTTTTTTTTTTTTGTGGATACTAGAGATTGAACTCAAGGGTTCTGTGTCACTCAGCTATATCTTCAGCCCTTTCTCATGTATTTTGAGACCTTGTCTTAATAAATTGCCAAGGTTGGCTTTGAATTTGCCTCAGCCTCCAAAATCTTGGAGATTACAGGTACACACCACAGGGCCAGGTTGAAATAAGCATTTTTAAATATATCTTAGAGTAAGTGTTAAAGATGATGGCCTAGACTCCAATATATCAAGGTGCCTTGCCATGGGCTTACCAATCAATAAGAATTTCTGAGTGTATCATTGATAATATCTAACCTGTAACTTGATCTGCAGCCTGACCCTGTTTAAAAAATGTTTTGTTTATTTATTTGGTATTCTCTTAAGAAACATAAACTCTTATTCATTCTAGATGCCAGAAAATTTACCTGAAAATTTCCTAACTAAATTTGTCTCATTCAAAAAAGAAGTGAGTAATCTTAGTTAAATATTTTTTAAAATTTTGAATGAACATTGTCTCTCCAAAGACAATCTAATTTTTATATCTTTTAAATACGGTAGCTATATCTTTACTTCCCATTAGTTCCTGACAAGGAAGTAGCATCAAGTTGTAGTTGCTGCTGTTGCTAACACATAAATATACCCGAAATGTACATAATTTCATAAAGGCATTCTGAAAATAAAGAATATTGTAGTTTGCAAATATTCAAGAAAAGAGGGAAAAAGACAAAAGACTTTGGGCAAGGAATACCTTGCAAAATAAAAATTGTACATAAGAGATTTAAAAAATGCCAATAGCTAAGTTATATCTTGGGGAACATCTCTTAATTTCCACTCTTCATCTCCAAATATGATATTGTATACATTTTGGAGTTTATTTTGTAAGTGATATATGATGATCTCTGTTGCAAATTCTGATATATTTCTACTCTACTGTCTGTTAATATAATTTATTTCACACATCAAAAAGTGCATATATTTCTAAGAAGCTATAATTTTTAAAGGTGCATATACGTTTATATAAAGCCAAAAAGCCTATGTCCAATTAATTTATTATTAAACATGACAGCGTTAAAGTACATCCTGTGATTTCAAAAGATAATTTTTGTGTTCTGTCCTGGATCTACAAAGTGATTAAGCCACAGATTATTCAATGCTAATTTTGAATTTTACATAACAGAGAATGAAACACTTTTATTGCTGACTTATGATTAGTTGGATATCGAGTATTACCAAAAAAAAAAAAAAACCTCAAAGTTTAGTGACAGAAACAACAACCATAATATTATGCTTACAAATTTTTGAGTCACAAACTTAGATTGGGCACATTTTGGATAGCTTGTTTCTGCTCTGTGAAGTCTGGGGTCTCAGATGCAAAGATTAAAATTTCTGGAGATGACTTGACTGGATGAGGTTTGGAATCATCTGGAGGTATTTTCATTCCTTTATCTTTTTATTAGGCTTGGGTGACTTAAATTTGGGTTTAGCTGGAACTATCAGCCAAAATGTTTTCATGTGGTCTTTCCCTATTGCTTGGGCTTCCTCATCACATGGCAACCTCAGGGTTGCAGGACTTCTTACATAATGGCTCAGGTATCCAAAAGGAAGTGTGGTCAATAAAATGAAATCTGTAGAGCCTTTCATGAGCTAGTCTTAGAAGTCACACACCATCAATTCTATTGTATACTCTGTTGTCTCGACTTTGCCTGGGTGCAAAATAAATTGATATAGACCTCCCCTTTGCATGGATTTAGCATTACAACATTTTTTTACCGTGTTTTAAAGCTACAATAACCATGAAAAACAACATTTAGGGACTATTCTCCCTGTTTTTAAGGTAGAGTGTGCTTGCAATGTGGAAGCTATTGTATATAACATGCATTGATTTCTGTTCACCATAGTTTTTGAAATACTAGCCAGAGCAACATGACAACAACAACAAAGTGTGTGGGGGGGGAAGTAATTAGAAATAAAAATATGAAATTACTTGTTTGTCAAAATTATGGTCTTACTTATAGAAAATTATAAAGTTGCCACCAAAAAGCTTTTAGTTCTAATAAATGAATTCAGTAAAGTCACAAGGTGTAAAATCTCCAAACAAAAATAACTAAAAGCACTAAAAGCAAACTATCTGAAAAAATGAATAAAGAAAATAACCCTATCTTGTAAAGCCATCAAAACTAAAAAGATATATAATATTAAACTTAACTGAAGAGGTGACAGATCTGTAACCCTGAAAAATATATGACATTGATGAAATTGAAGAAGGCACGAATAAATGATAAATGTCTTGTGTTAATGGGTAGATTTAATATAGTTAAAATGTCCACATTATTCAAAGAAATGATGGATTCTATGTAATCCTGATAACAATTCCTGTGGTATTCATCAAAGACATTGTAAACCAATCCTAAAATCTGCAGGGAAGCATAAAAGACCCCAAATAGCAAATGTAATCTTGAGAAAGATGAAGAAAGTTGGAGGTATCAATAAAGCAAAATTGAGAGCTCAGAAATATTATAAGGTCAATTAATATTCCACAAGGATTTCAAGCTTACATAATGGAGAAAGTACAGTCTGTTCAATAAATGGTATTTGAAAAACTAGATATTCACATGCAAAAAAATCAGAGTCCTACTTTACAACATTTACAAAAAATTAACTCAAAATTTATGAAAGATTTGATGCAAGATCTGAATATGTAAAACTCCTAGAGAAAATATAAAGGAAAAAACTTTAGGATATTGGTCTCAGCAATAACCTTTTTGATTTAACACCAAAAGCATAAGCAACAATAACAAGATCAATAAGCAAATCAGCAGCACAGTAAGAAGTTTCTGCAAAGCAACCAATCATCCAAACTGAAAAGTTATACTATAGAATAAAGTAAAATAAAGGGAAACACCATATACAGAAAAGATATTAACATAAAAACATATGAAGAACTCATACAACTCAAAAAGGAAAAACAATCTGATTTAAAATTATAAGAAGGCCTGAATAGATTTCTGCCAAATAAGATGCACAAATATCCAAGAGGTACATGGAAAGATGAACAGCATCACCAGTAACCAGGAAAATACAAATATAATATCAAAACCACAATGATATATTACCTTACACCTGTTAGGATGGATATTACCAAAAAGATAACAGAGAAGAATTATTTTGAGGATGTGATTTTTTAAAAAATTATATTTACACATTGTTGGTGGCAAGGTAAATTAGCAGAGTTCTAGAAAATAGTATGGAGTGTCCTCAAAAATAAAAATAGCACCACTATATGATCTAGAAATTCCATTTTTGGCCATATATGAAAAAAAACAAAATTAGTCACTGAAAGAGATATGTGAATTTCTTCATTCACTGCAGCATTTTTCATGATAACCAAGACATGGAAATAGATGTCAACAGACAAATAAATTAAGAAAGTCTTGAGTATACATGTGTGTATATATACACACACCCACAAAAAGAAAAATAAAATTCTGCCATTTATGAAGACATTGAGGAACCTGGATTATGATAAGTAAAAAAGACACATAACGGTAAATACTATATAGTTTCATTTGCAAATATAATCTAAAAAAATAAAACTCATAGAAACAAAGAATAGAATGGTGGTACCAGGGATTAGGGGATAAATGGAGGAAATCAGATAAATTGATCTTTTAGAGATCTAGTGTACAGCATTGTTAGTGATGAATATATTAATTAATTTGTGGTTATCATTATGCATTATATTGTGTGTACACAACACAATATGTATTTATACACACACATAATACATACACATATTCACACACATCTCAAACTATTTTGTGAACCTTGAGTTAAGAAATTAATTTTTTAAAAAATAAAAATAAATTTAACAAAAGATACAAAGCTGTTATAAAAAATCTCAGAGCATTTTGGATTTTAGATTTAGATTTACTCAATTACTCAATTGCACACATTCTAAATTCTAGGTTTATAACCATTTGAACCATCAGTTCTTTGACTGGGTCAATTACCCTCTTCCTAACTACAAAACAGCCATAGTATTAAAGGTGTATATAAGAATATATTTAAATCTAAAGTAACAATTCAAAAATATGATATTAAATTAAATGACAATTGCTATTGCACTCAATTTTCTTCTATATCTAATACTTAAACATCAATGTCTGCATTTGAAATATCACTAGGTAAACAGGATGTCTGAATGTGTCTAATGCACAGGGTTTTCCATTTAATATTCATTGCTGTATCCAAGTTGGTAAAATAATATTTGAACTTTCATACACCTATTTCATGTGTTTTGGAAAATAAAAATATTCTCTTGGAGAACTGGACACTACAGTGGTATTTGTTAAAATGGAATTCCACATGTACTTCAAAACCTAATGAAATCTTGGAAAGAAACTGCTAATGGAATAAAAGAGAACAAAGATCAGTGTATTTGGCATTGCTAAGCTAATTTTAAAAGTCTCTGGGATGTAACTGTATATAGTATCTTTAATAATAACAATAAAAATATCAAGGAATTGGATAGCATACCAAAAACTAACAAATTGATGATATGAATAGATATGGCATGATTAAATTATGTAATTGGCTATAAATTTTTTAAAATAATCTCTTTATGTTTATATAAATATAAACATAAATCACTGTAGTCAAATATTTGAATATGTGTGATATCTCATTGGATTTTCACAAAAGCAATGAATGCCTTACACATGAAGAAAAAAAAAAGCAAAACAAATTATCCAATCCATACATTTAAGGAAGTCAGGATAAGAATTTTACACAAGATCACGTGATATTAAATTTACCCTAAAGATTAAATAATTGTTCTTTTAAAGATTTAGAAAATATGTATTTGTGCCACAGATCTTCATTGAAGGTAAAATAATGTAATACCCTAGAAGCATTTATTTAGATTTGTGTTCACAAATTGATACTTTTTGACCTTAAAGAATGTAAAAAACAGTCATAGTATCTGAGAACACAAAGTTCTGAAGACATGCTTCAGAATATTAAGCTGTGTTTCCTCCTGAAAACTGATTTACCTGAGGATGTGTTATTGTGTCCGCAAAAAGCTTACATGCTTTGTTTGAGACAATGCAAGAAGGTTTTGATCAAGGAGAAAGGATTAGCTTTTAACCCTAACCTCATCAATGAATTAATCATCCCTGATGGGATTAACTGAGTGGTAACTGGAGGTAGGGCGGTGTGGCTGGAGAAGGTGGTTCATTTGGGCGGCGTGGCTTTGGGTATTTATTTTGTATCTAGAGGATGGGGTCTCTCTCTGCTCTTTGATCATCATGTGAACCACATCACTCTGCCATACTCTTCAGTCATGATGTTCTGCCTCACCTCTGGCTCCAAGGAATGGAGCTGTCTTTCTATGGACTAAGACCTCTGAGACTGTGCACCCACAAATAAACTTTTCTCCTCTACAGTTGTTCTGATCAGGTCTTCTAGTGGCAGCAGCAAAAAAAGCTGATCAAAACAATAAGGGAACAAAAATAGACATAAACCTACAAAGATGACAAGAGAGGCAATCAATCTAAGAACAAACATGTCGTGTTGATAAAATTCTAGTAGCCAGAAAATGGATGGAAAGTGATGCTTGGTTATAAGATTGGGGAAAAAACAAAACCTAGGTCTACAGAGAGAAAGTCCACAAGTGAGACTTTCATGCATAAGAATCCACTAAGTCTTATGGTCTTATGGCTCAAGTGCCTGATACTTCTGGAAATATGTTGATAAATGTGAAGTCTGTAAGGAATACTTAGACCCTCTGTGTCTTTCCTCAATTTGAAAAACCAGGCAAATTTCCCCACCACTCTTGGTAAAAGAATATGGAAAGACTGAATAAAACAATTTCTTTACTCATAGATAAAAGCAAAAATAAATGAAGATGAGCATGAAGCACTGTTGTTAAAAAAATTAAGTTGATTAAATAAATATCAATATAAAAGTCTCTTCTACTCCTGGATTTTTGAAAACTGCATCACTCTTTGTGAATTGAAACTTGGGGTACTGGCACTTGAAATTGATGATCTCTAGCTCCTACCATTGTTGTGCATAATAAACTTTTCTATTTCTCTTACCCACTGATCATGTGCCTTCTGCCAGCACATGAAAATAAAGTATAACATGTAAGCTTGAAATCAGGGTTAAGTATCAGCCTTTTCACAATTCTTGGCAATCACAAACCTATAAATCAGAAAACAATTCTCAGAAAAGTAAATGATTAGCTAATATGTTCAAAGTCACAGAATTCATACACAATAAAGCATAGATAATGTTATGTGACAAAATTAAAAAACTGATATACTATTGAAGTTAATATTTTATAGTGAACAATTGTTGGTAAAAAGGATTTAAGAACAGGGAATTATCTGTATATTATATTCATGTAAAATATATCAGGCTTTCATTGACATAGTCATTGAGAATTACCTGTAAATACTTCAGAAAGGTAAGCTTTACCTTTTTTTACAGCTAATGAACCTCTCAGGGTGGTGTCTTGAAAATCGACTGGATCCTGGACCTGTGAAATTTTCCTGAGTATCATCACAATGTTTTCCTTCTTTGGAAAGCTTTCCAGATGGCATTAATTATATCAGTGTGGTATTAAAGCAATGTGATGCTAAGGAACACTGCTCTTTATTATCCTTAGCTTCACAACAAGAGTGGCAAGGGTTTAGTCCAAACAGACAATAAAAATCAAACTGAAAAAACCACAGCATGATTTCAAACATGTGAGACTGCTGCTGCTGAATAATGTTTAGCCCTGACCAATATCTGCCTTTCCTACTTCTGATTACTTTCCAACTACAGGAACCACAAAAATTGACTACAGGCAAGCAAAGCCCTGGATGTGTGATGGTAATCTTTGTCACAAAATAAATGGGCTGGCTGGTCTAGAAAACCTCACCTTTAGAAAGAAGCTTTCAGTTTTTGTTATGTGTTGTAACCTTCTCCTGAGATACAATACCTGCTCAGAAGAACTCAGTGAAGTTGTACAATAGGTAGCAGAGACAAGAGGTATGTAATCATTCCTAGAACCATTAATTCTACCCAATGCTGTTCCTTGCTTTATATTCAGTCTGTTGAAACATTAGTACTCCCACGCTGGTTTTTCCTCAACAGCACGCTCAGCTTCCTACTGTTTCCTTACACATTTAGGTAACAAGATACAAAATTGTAATTGGAAGACTCAAGATTCAAACCTGCAAAATACAATGTTTCTGTTTTCTAATATCTGAGACTGTCTCTGTACTTTAAGTTTCTAAACAACTGTATATATTAGCAGACTGAAAAACAAGTTAGGGTGTTTGTGTGTGTTTGTGTGTGTGTGTGTGTGTGTGAGTGTGTGTATGTGTATTCATAACAAATATCTGGGTTTTAGTCCATCACAGGTAGTTGATCTTTAGCCAATCAGAGGCAGCCAACTGACCATACCAGTTCCAAATAGAGCAAATGCTTTATCACACCATGCCCAAATAAGGCAACTGCCTAGCAGAAGCCATTGGAGTGATTTCTATCCTTTGCTTGTGTATTTGGCTGACAAAAGCTCGCTGCTCACATTGTTGGGTGGAGTTCTCTGAGCTTCTGGTTCTAAATGAAGCCACATTCATGAGTCTTTCTTTGTTCAAATAATTGCTCTTAAACTTGATTCACCTAAAAATAGGTGACTTCCCACTGAAAGTAACTTAATGAGAGATAAAAGGGGGAAGGAGCCCTAAAATGGAAATAAATAGCAGCAAAATCCAAGTTTCCCGTATTTTGGAGTTTTCCAAAGCAACTTACACCTCAAAAATTCAAACAAATAGTAAATAATAAAAGCTAAACAGAAATAGATTATTTAAGAGCAGATTAGGATCAAATAAGAAACTTCTGTATGAGACTTTAGCTGAGATTTTCTTAATCTTTCTCACAGTAAAGGCATTCTACAGATAATGTAAGAATCATGCCGACCCATGGTCATTTGCATGTATTCATCATAAGATCAAAGTATTTATGTTATTTTTAGATACATACTGAGCAGCTGAAACAATGCTGGTTATCTAACAAATTATACATGTGTATATACACACAAGCACATACACATATTTACATATGTTAAATACATGAATGAATGATTTTTTTTTTGTCTTCAAGATCAACTGTGGCAAGTCCAATTCATTCATACTACAGTTTGTGTACCAACCCAGATCACACCTGGAATTATATTGAATCTCCTTCTAAAATGATTATTTTCTAGATGATTTTGGAATCTAAAATTATCTTGTCTAACTGCTCCATAAATACATGAGTTTCTTTTAGGCTCCCATGAACCACCTAGGTGGCACACTTCTACTTTACCTTCCCTCCATTGCATACAATGGCCTCTTATTATTTTACTGCATAAAGTTTTGATGTTCATTCTAACCCTATCTTGTTTCCACAGAGACTGGACTCATGCTGTATTCCAACACTGGTTTGCTTACTTGTTAGAGCTATCAACTATCATACCTCATTCATCACATAAAACATGATCAGATAATGTGCAGTGATTGATTGCATTACTTTATATATTCAAAGTTTTCTTTGGGTTGTACATTCTTCAAAAAATTACTTTTTATATTTGTTTAAGTCATATATTGACGACTATCCTAGAACAATAATAATATTCAACAAATGCTCATTCAAGGACTAATGGTTATTCTAGCAATTTTTCTTTGATATGCAATATGATATAATACAGAATTTAATTTTTTGGTTCAGCAATTCAGAATAAACATGATGAATTTGAAATTAGTATTTGTACTTCCAAGTTATGTGCTTTAAAAAACTATCATGCATTTGTTTTACCTGGTATCCACTGTTCACAATGTCATTTTCTTAGATTTTACATTAAAAATAGCTGTTTTAAACCATTCATTGGGCAATTTCACTTTACATACATAGGCAATATATTTTTTTAAAATTTTTTATTGTTGCAAGTCATATGATCATTGTACTTACAAAAAAAAGACTAAAAATTGCAATTTGAAAAACACATCTCTGAATGTATAAAATTTATAAAATTATTTTAAAGACAACCCAATCAATGTTTATTATACATCATTCAAATGCCTAGCACAGCGTTAGGCCCTGTGATAAAGATAAGTGAATTATGAGAGCTGATCTCTATTTTCATGGAGCTGAGGTGCCATGTGGGTAACACAGGGATCTAATTCTGAAATAACAATTATTTGTACTTCAATCAGGTCGGAGGTGATAAAAAAAAATGTTCCTTGTAGACATGGAAATTGACCCAAAGCCTTTTGAGATGAATATGGATGAAGTGAAGAGGTTATTTAATCATGTGGCTCAGGAACTCTAGCACATATAAAGGAATGGAAAGACAGATGTTTTCTTTGGAGAAAAAGAAAGATATAAAATTATAAAGGAGAGTGTATTGGAGTTTAAATGGTGCTAAGTCAATGCTCTATTGAATATACATTTTAAGAGAGAGAAATATCTGAAACTGATTAGCAAAATTATTAGCTTACTGGACACATAAGCTATGCTCCAAAAAAAGTGCAATATTTAATCAGGACTGAACAGGAAATAAGTTATTTTACAGGTTACAGTTGAGGAGTGTTTAACAAAGGGACAATTGACAGGAGTGTGAAAGTTTAAGGAACTAGAAAGGGCTGGTGAATTAATTACCCAGGCACTACCAGTAGCCTGATGTGAAGGAAGAGCTCCCTGCTAAAGGGAGCACAGAGAGAAACAGCCTTTGGAAGAAGCCCTGGAGATAAAAGCCAGGACTCCAGAAGAATGCAGCTTCCGGACCAGCTGTTAGCTGGAGAGGCCTGGGGTACTTTAAAGTACAGGGATCACTTCTCTTTGCATCACCTTCCTCCCTTCTTTCTTGCTGTCTTTTGTTAGCCCAGTAGTTCTTCCTCCTGGTCTCACTTATTGCTAAATGTGACGTTACTGCCTGGAAACATTTCAGCCTTCCGTGAGTGGTAGGTGCTAAGGGCATCTAGTAGGTAGAGGCAAGGTGTGCTTATAACCACCTCACACTACACAGAGCACCCATTTGACTAATCTCCACCTGGAATTATGCAACTCCAAATCCCAATAATATCCCAATTAAGAAACCCTATTTCAGTTAATCAGCTTTCCATCTCAGGGACAAAATACAAGAGAAAAATAACTTAGAGGAGAAAAGATTCATTTGGGCTTATAATTTTAGAGCTTTCAGTTAATGGTAGGAGGGTTCCATTTCTTGGGACCTGAGGTGAGGCTGAACACCAGGGTGGAAAGGTGCAGTGGAGGAAAGCTGCCCAGTTCATAGCAACTGCGAAGCACAGAGAAGAGAGGAAGGGGCTGGGGACAAGCTTCTAAGGTATGATCCCAGTGATCTACTTCTTCCAACTAAGCCCCACTGCTACAGTTTCCATCACCTTCCAATAATGACAGCAAATTACTAATCCATCAATGAATTAATCCACTAATGAGGTCAGAGCTCTCAGGATCCAATCACTTCACATGAACCCCACCTCTGAACACTGATACACTGGGGACAAAGCCTTCAACACAAGAGCCATTGGGGAACATTCCAGATCTAACTTATAACACTATTCCAATAACCATGTCTAATCAGAAGTCTGGTAGGGAGCTGAGTGATATAGCCATTGACATCAGCCTCTTGAAACACAAAGTAGTGTAAAGAAGGGTAAAAGTGTCTGGGAATGGGGAGATGACAAATAGCAAATAACAAGCAAATAAAGTCAATTTATTATTATGTATTTGCTTCCAGTATGCTCAGCAATGATGATGATTTGACAATAAATATATTTAAAGACTTTTGCAACTCAAAGTAATATGCCATTTGTTATATCATCTTATAATTGGAAATGTTAATTTAAAAAGAACAGAACTAATTCAGTGTCATTATTATCAAGTCAAAGAGAGGAAACACAAACTATATTTATTTCCTTAGTAAATGTGTCAATAATTTATGGAATTTTTCAACATAATAAATATATTTAACGTATTAAATTATATTTTACATTGAGTTTAGCTGTGTCTCTGCTAAAAATGATCAGGTAGCAAATAAAATACTTGATTAAATATTTAAAAAGATAAATGAAGATAAAAATGAAGTCGGATTTTCATATGAGAGTAGTTTGCAGAAATACTGAAAGATGGTCTTTTCTGACTCTCATGACAAATATGGTACCCAAACACTTTCCTACCAATCACTTAAATAAAAATTATATGATGACCTTTTGTTATGATGCTTTAATTTTTCTATGTTGTGCCAAATGACATTAAAACAAAATGAATGACCATCAATTATCTCCATTTTTTGTACAACAAAGATTTCTAAATCAGTAGAGTAACTAGCAGCATGTGTCATTGATCAAGTGCTTTCATTTTTTTTTAGATTTTAAGAACATGTGGATATACTTGTACCATTGTAATGTTATCAGAATTAGAGTTTTAACTACTGTCTACAGAAATAATAACAATATTTCCAAGAATGCATTTTTTAAAATTTTGGGGAGAAGCTCAAGTCTCCAGTGGAAGATGGTAGTTGCAAAATACAACTTTTATAATAATAGAACTTTTATGTGGCCTAAAGGAAGTTCCTTAGCCTAAGCCAATCAACTTTATTTTAGATTAATACTATGCACACACAAACACACATGCTCAGGCACACACATGCACAGTTAAGTCAGTACATATATACAATTCTACTTTACTTTGTGTGTATACATGTGTACAAACATATATAAACGTATATCTAGTTTAGACTGCATTACAATCTATAATTCTTTCATATATATTTAATTTTCAGAAGGTTGATTGTATTTGACTGCAACTTTACCTTGGCTGCTCTGATAACTGAAGCAGGTGATATTGAGCCCAGCATTTCAGTCATTACAGCCCTAGAACGATTTATTTTATACCCTCAAAACAAACCCTTCCAAATCCTCAATTGTGGTTTACCATGTGTGAATGCAGAGCCTATGAATGACTTGTGACTACATAATTTAGGTGCAAAAGAGTAACCATTATGGCATTTAGATCCTTATCATTATGTTGCACTTCCTGTTATAACAGCTCATCAAAATAAAACCTTGAAAGGTATTAATTGTAAAACTTACATGTTTGGTTTTGTGTATTGAGATCCCAGAGGTTTGTTAGAAATCTTTACCTTTTTGCAAGTAATATACAGGGCCAGTCTCATGTGTAATCATTAATTAGACAAAAGATTTCTTCATTGTTTTCACATTTATTGACAGCTATTTCCTCTACACATCCATATTCCAAATGAAATGTTTTGCTTCATACCATATAAAAAATTTTTTAAAAAACCATCACCTTATTCATTTTAAACTTTAGATAAAAAACATATTTAAACCAGGCACAGTGGCACACCCCTGTAATCCCAGCAGCTCAGGAGGCTGAGGCAGGTGAATTGTGAGTTCAAAGCAAGCTTCAGCAAAAGCAAGGTGCTAAGCAACTCAGTGAGACCCTGTCTCTAAATTAAATACAATATAGGTCTGGGGATGTGGCTCAGTGGTTGAGCTCCCCTGAGTTCAATGCCCGGTATCTGCTCCCCAAAAAAACAAAAAAATTTAAAAAAAAATATTTAAATAGCAACAAAGGATGTTTTTCTGTGTATTATGGCATTGCAAACTTTAGTTCCTCAATTAATTGACTCATTGATTTTTACAAAATATTTGCCATCTTATCCAATTGGCAAAGTCAGTTCTCATTGTCAAATCAATTAACCAAGTCGATTTTCCTTTCTGTCAGGAATAATTTTATTCTTAATACAAATAAATATATTTTATTTTTAATTCATATATATTTAATTTTAATGAAAAACACATATATTTAATTTGAATGGAAATATATACACAAACATATACACACACACTCATATGAAAACCTCATTTTAAAATCCTAAAATGGATAGTTAAGAGAATAAGTGAGACCGAAACAGATAATAGCAAAGAACTTTGCCCAGAGTGGGTCACAGGGACAAGTCCAGACAGAGACTCCGTGAAGCTCTCATTGCCTTGGTTTCACTAAGAAACACATTCCTTTGTTTGGTGTCCTGGAGATTTTTGGAGCCTGGGGCTGAAAAGATTCTTCATGGGTAGAGAATATATCTTCTTTTATAACAAGGTAAAATAACAATCGTGAAAAGAGAATTGAGAAAAAGTGGATTAGCAGACTAGAATTGCTTTTTTAAGAACAACAACATTAGGAATAAATCAGTAAAAGTGGAGGATTTGAATACTGATTCCCCAAATGCTATTGATACCCACTATACTGATTGCAAACTTTCATATATCCTTAGATGCATGCATGCCACAGTTTTGAGACCACTATGGTAGAATCAACAGTCTAAGTTTTTAAATTCAGGAAGCATATTCATATATATATATATATATATATATATATATATATATATATATATGTATATACCGATATATTTCTTAGTCTTGATCAATTTTAATAGTATCCATTCAACATACATTTATGTGAGAAACATTTTTCTAGTCCCTTGGGTTATATCAGTGCAGTAGATTGCTGTCCACTCCTCCTGTGTAAGAGCATTGTTCCTACTCAAATCAACCATGATTATGTAGATGAAATGAAATTTTTCACTATATTGTCTTGTACATATATTTTGATTTGGCAAAATATAGTGAGTGATACTGTAATGGGCCTCATCCAAGCACAGCTTTAAAAGTTTTACTAAATAAATTGACCAAGTGCTCCCCTTTTACAAATGGCAAATCTCAGAGAATGGTGACTTCTTCCATGCATTTCTTGAATCTGGCCTGAGAAGACACATACAGCCCAGCAGAACCTAGCAGGGTCCAGCACAGCCTCAAAGAGTCCGCATCCCTCATGAAACCTGAATAAGAAATAAGCATTTGTTGCTGGATTCCAGTGAGATCTGTTAGTTATACAACATTTAATGGAGCAAAAACTTATTAATAGGGCCAATAAATAAAACAGACAGTATTTCTACACTCAGTGAGGTTACAATCCACACACATTTAGTGCAAATTGATCATCCTTAATCAGAAAACCCCAAAACTGAAATGTCCCAAAACCTGAAACTTTTTGAGTGATGATATAATTAATGCCAAGTGGAAAATTCTATGTTTGACCTCATGTGACAGGTCACAGTCAAAACACAGACATACTAAAAACACTATATAAACTCACCTGCAGGATATGTTTAGACTTGGATGGCTTCCTAAAATATCTCATTATAGATATGCAAATATTCCAAAATCTGAAAAAAATCAAAATCCGAAACACTACCCAAGCATTTTGGGTAAGGCATACTCAAACTGTATATATAAGAAAATAATAAGTCTTGACCTGTGTTATCAACAATGACAAACTCCTTTCTCATACTTTTTAGTTCGTGTTTTAAAAGAAAATTTTGCTTGGTCTGGTGGTACATATCTGTAATCCCAGTTACTTGGGAGGCTGAGGTAGGAGGATTGCAAGTTTGAGAACAGACTCAAAAAAAAAAAAAAAATGGCCTGGGGATGTAGCTAAACAGCAGAGCACCCCTGGGTTCAATCTCAATGACTACAAACAAACAACAACAAAAACTGAAGAAAATACTCTTTTTGGTGGTATTTCTCAGTGTTTCAAGCAACAAGATTTTAATACATGCCGAAAATTAATAAAACATACTTTTGGTTTTCTTCCACTTGAAACGAAAGAAATAAGCAAAAACTTAAGTCATTAAACAAATTATTTCATTTTGCAGTGAAGAAAAGAATGTATTTGGAGAAAGACAAAAGAAAGAAACTGGAACTGGGAATTAAACCCTTACATATGCCTAAATCATAAATAAAGACATAAATTGAATGAATATTTTAATACTTTCCCTTGTAATGTGCTTTCCTAGTGTGAGGTTATTTAAACTGCTCCAGAATCCATTCACTAAACTCCCACTTCTTGGTTGCTTAGATGTACCTTCCTCATAGAGCCCTTCTCTTGGACTCACAAGTATCCAGAGAGCTGAAGCATTTCATATAGTACCCTTTTAAATATGCATTTCCTATTTTTTTGCAATGTTTGTATGAAGTTAATATCTATCCTAATATTGGAAACTTTAGGAATAATTCAAAATGAATGCTACTATGTGTCTGCACTAACAAAAGCATTGGTGAAGTGGGAAAAAGAAAAGAAAAATAAGTAGAACCCTTGTCCTCATACTGCTAATATTCTAGATGTAAATGAAAAGATTAATAAATAAATAAATAGAATGAATAAATTTTAAAAATTATATGAATATCACATTTATACACATATGGATAATAATGAGTTAAAATTTTTAATTAATTGGTAATTAAAGGCCTTGCTAAAAAGGTGATTGTTAAGTAAGTGTCCAAATGTGGTAATAGAGCAACTGTGTAGACATGTATGGGAGAGAATTTTAAGCAGAGGAAATTGCATGTGAAGACCCACAGGTAAAAACATGCCTAGAAGAACAGGAAAAAAGACCACTACAAATAGAAAGGATGAGCAAATAAAAAAGCAGATTACTCACAGAACGGGGCCTCAGCTTCATGATGCGTATTGATGGTCATTGTAGGGTTTAGTCTACAACCAGTTATTGGAAGATGTTAAGCCAAAGGGAGGTGTAATCCAACTTTTGTATTAACCTCTCCTCTAAGTTGAAAAAAGGATAAAAACTAAAGAACAGCAAGAGCAATGCCTTTGACTGTTTTCTTCTACTACTGCAGACTGTATAAATTATAAACAACATTTTACTCAACTTTGGTCCTGGAGGCAGGTGGGATGTGGCTGGAGGAGGTGGGTCACTGGAGACATGGCTTTGAGGTTTATATTTTGTCCTTGTTGAACAGAGTTCTTTTTCTGCTTCTTGATGTCCTGAGCCACTTTCTTCTGCCACACCCTCCTACCATAATGTGCTGCCTCACCTAGAGCCCTAGGGAATGGAGTTGGCCACCTATGGACTGAGACCTCTGAAACCATGAGACCCCAAGTAACTTTTCCATCTCTAATTGCTTTTGTCAAATCTTTTGGTCACCGCAGCAATAAACCTGACTAATCTCTTCATACTGTCACAATGGAGATGAAATTATTTAATTATAAACTTACACTTTCTGAAAATAGCAGTCAGAAGAAGCAGAGAATCCAGTTAGGAGGCTATGAAAGAAGAGGTCTACTAGGTCCAGGAGGGCATCAGATTCCAACACATAAAAATATTAAAAGTGGTCATCATATCATGAACTTTCTCTCTGTGGCTATATGATTATAATTTCATGTTTGAGTATGTTGGTATATGTGAAATACAAGCTGTAAACCTATGGACACACCCACACAATTAAAACAAAATCTCCCTGGAAATGCATAAGATAAGGCATTTCTTTAAATCATGTATGACACATTGATTTCAGTTTTTAAAAGTCACATTGATTAAATATTAAACATTAACAGTATACTTAGAAGTTTGGTTCATAGCCTCGCATTATAACACTACAACTATAACTGAAAATGCAAGGAATCTTTCAGTGGAAGGTGTGAAAGAAATCATTCCTGTTGTAATGTTACAGTGTCGTGATCCTTTATGCAGAATTAAATACAGTAGCACACTCTGGTTTATCTGTTCTGGGTCTCAGAAATTGTATGCCTAAAGAAATTCACCTGGACTGTTGCATATTTATATACCATTGGATCTTTCTGCTTTACAATGTGAATTTCACAAGGAAGACTTCTGTGACTTACTCAAGTTCACATACCGACTCAGTGGTTTAAACAAAAAGTCTGTTTCTCTTATAAAGTCTAGGTTAGCATGAGGTGGTTTCTGACATGCATAGAGCACCAATTCCCTTGCACTTTCCTTCAGAGTTAAAAGATAGCATTAAAGCTCCAGTCATCAGCAGATACAAGGAAGAAGCCAAGAAAAGGCAGAGCCTGTTTGTTTGTTTGTTTGTTTTTCAGGAAAGAAAATCCTTCTCAGGAACACTTCAGAAGAATTTTTCTTAAGCCTCATCAGCCAGAGCTAATGTGGCCTGGCCATCCTGAGTGGCAAGGGAGTTCAAAAATGACAATTTTAGCACATAGCATTTCTGTGGTATAGAAAGATAAGAGGCATGAGATATAAATGGGTGTTGAATGATACATATATCTAAAGAGGGAATTGATAACTTGAAAAAACCTAATGACATCATAGATCTAAGTTTTTTGAGTTGCTACTATAAGTCATAGCAGAACTACCAAAAAACCCCAATAAAACGAGTAGAAATAGTTATCTTACATTAATCATTAGGCAAAACTGTACAAGATTAAACGTCAGCAAATGATCTTTAAAACCCCAAAATATGATTCAAACTAAATGTTAGCAGGGTTTTGAATATAAAGAAGAGCCCTAATTATAATTAGTGTTTCTACTATTTCCTACTTGGCATAACCATTTATAAAAGTTCTACAACTTTTTACGATACTTGTGGAGTACATAATACTGGTAAATTAATGGGGACTTTTATGTATTGAAAGTTCCTTCAAAATGTGTTAATATCTTAACACCTGGTACCTGTGAATGTCACCTTTTTTAGAAATAGGGTCTTCATCAATCTGATCAAGTTAAGTCATTAAGGCGTGCTCTAATACAAAATTGGCAATCACAATAATATAAAAGGGACAATATTATTATTACATATTATGATGGTTTTCCATAATTAGCCAGTAAAAAAACAATTTCCAAAGGTCAGTTTGATTTGTTTTTGAAGATCATTTTCTTTTAGACCATAACTAGTCATGGTTTATAACACACACTTATTTTTAGAACACAATTAAAGAATAAATATAACTTTTTGTATGAGGCCTAGATCCAACTGATTTATCTCTTGGAATACTTAACATTTTAAATTAATCTCTTGACTCTTGATCTTGAATTAGGTGTCCTCAGTGACTTCTCATTGGCACTTGAGCAAGTCAATCAATAATTAACTGATGTAACACAAGGAATGCCCACTTTGTCCTCTAGCTTCTGATTTTAATAGAAAATGGATAAAAGAGCAATTAAATATCTTCCCTCTAATGACAATATTATTTAAACAAAAACAGGTGGAATCATACATTGTAACAAAACTCTCAATGTCAAAATTTATTATATGTTATAAATTAAAGAAAAAGTTTAAGAATTTGCACAAGTGGTAGAACAGTCTGAGATTCACATATTTTAGTAAAATCTTCTATTGTGCATTTGCAGTTGTTTATGCGGCTCCTTCATATGGTCAGCAGCTGGGAGTTATGCAACATCAAAACCATGAAATGTTGTTCTTCATAACTTCCAATGCTCTCCTTATGCAAAATTTTACCAGTAGCAGAATTATGAATTTAAACTTTAGATAAATCAGACATTTTAATGCATTGACAGAAATGATGAAAATGTTCATCAGCAATACTAAAGTATCTGATTATTTCAAATGGCTCAAAAAATTTTTGACTGAAAGTCCAAGAGTTGGTGCAAAGGGATAGGAAATGAAAAATGACACTCTATTTTATAGGGCAAAACACATATTTGGGGCACAGGCCTGAGTCTATGTCTCAGTCTTCCTTCTTGGCAGATTTGGAGTTTATTTGCATCAATTTGGGCTATTGTAATAGATAACCCCCAAAACTTAGTAGCTTCTGAAAAGTTCTTACTTAGGCTATATGTCTACCACCATGGGTTGCCTGTGGTCTTCCATGATTTGTGCTCACTATGACACAGCTCGATAGAGAAACCGTTACATTAAAAGTAATTAGCTGAAACAGAGGGAAAGAGCTCCCACAAATAAATACTTCCATCCAGAAGTGATTCATGTCACTTCCACTCACAATGAATAGCACTCATCACGTGGCTCCACTCAACCTGGTGGATTATGTTGAGTTCTATAATCCTATCATATGTCTGGAAAGCATAGATCCAAGAAACATTAGGTGCATCATGGAAGACTGCCAAGTTCACTGACAATTTGCCACTCGTCTGTCTGCTTTTTCTAGCATAGTGTTTACAACATATGGTAAATATTTAGAAATATTCTTCATTAAGTGTTGTCATTAAGCATACCATCTTGATATTAGGAAAAGAGAAAGAAAAGACATCACGTATGAGCAGATTTTGTTTATACTTACTCTATAATCTATCTTATTAAGTTTCTTTGGTGAATATATTTTAAATAGGGAGAAAGAATATCCTTCTTCATTTTTAATTATTTAAAGTGGCATTGCCAGGATTTGTATCAATTAAATAATGTAAATCTAGAAATGTTTTCAGAAAATCTAAGAAGTTAAGAATTTCCAGATACTCTTTGGATCCTTTCCAGATATAGAAAATCTGGTAGGAAAAAAAAAATCTCACAGCAAAGCTTTCATTAATAGTTTAAGTGAAGAATTTAAAACAGTAAATTTTATGGTTAAACTTTTTAAAAACTTTCGAGGAACTAGACCTAGAAAACTAATTTTCTTCCTTAAGGGCAATATGATTATTTGCTGGTAGGTAGAGAATAACCTCCTCTGTATCTTCTCAATTTTGGTCCTGGGACAGACAGAAGAACCATAAACATTTTCTGATTTCTAAAAGTTCTATGCTTTCTACTTCGTTCCACACATACTATTGTATCTTTTAGTAGTGAGTAAATACATACTGCTATATTTCCAAAGGTTTTTGACTATCCAAAGCACTTTGTAATTTAGTTTGTATTCACTGAATATTTACCTTGAGCAAATTGTATTGAATACACAAACAGGCATGTGTGTGTGTGTGTGTGTGCGCACACACACACACACACACAAACATACATTATGCGTACATATACACACATATTTTGTACTTGGGAGATTTTTCAGGACACAGAATTTTTCATTCATGGTATTACACAAAATTCAGAATAAAGATTCCTCTTCAGAAAAAAGTTATATTTTTCATTCCTTTACCATTTGGGCTTGGATAACTGAGCCAAGTCATGTCAACAATAATACATTACCACACTTTTCATATAGTATTACTCTGGCAAGGTCAAAGCTCAAACTTTCCTGGGATCAGAAACTGATTCATAATCCCTGTTGAAAGATAAAGTTGGGCAATATGAATTGTGAGATGAATACAGATACATTGACTCTGTAGCAAAAGCTTTGTTATTGTGTCTCATTTGAAATTGGAGATACACCAAATATCAGGAAATTAATGAAACTACAAGTTTTTGAGAAGGCTAGTGATTTTCTGCTGTCTTAATATTTGAAACCTAGGAACAAGAATACTTAGCATTTGCTTGTTATGTAACAGATGCCTATAGTAATGAATAATCAATACTTCAAAAGTAAATTTAAAAACAAAAAATAATAACTTATAACTAACCTCATGTTTAATAGGGAAAGACTGAGTATATCTCCCAACCCCTGTCAAAATCAGGAATAAAACTGTGAGGTCTAATTGCTTCTATTGAATATAATAATAAAACTACTAATCCTTTAATGAGTACAAAAAGGAATTGAAAGACATGTAAATAAGAAAAGAACTTACAAAAGTTTTCCTACTTTAAAAGATATATATATATATATATATATATATATATATATACACAATATATGTATATATATATATATATACATATATTGTATTTTTATGTCTTTGCAAAAAACACATGGAAAAAAATTTAAATATCTTTTATAATCAATCCAAAATAAAATACAGATCTACTAAAACATATAAGTATTTACATGATGAATAATATAAAACATTAATAAAAGAAAACAAATATATTAACAAATAAGGAGATGTATCATTTTCATTATTTGGACAGACAACGCAACAGAGTAAAGATGGCTATTCTTCTCAAATTTACCCATGGAATTAATGTGATTCCTATCAAAATTCTAAATGTGTTTTCATAGATGTTAAAAAAGCCTATTTTAAAATTGATATGAAAAGCAATTTTGTAAAAGGTTAACCAAATGAGAATGTTTCTCAAACCAACATTTTTTATAGAGAAAAAGTCTCTAAAAATAGTCTCACCATGTTGCCCAGGGTGATTTCAAGCTCTTCAGCTCAGGTGATCCTCTTGTTCAAGTGGATAGAACTACAGGCATCATAACTGGTTTGTAATCACTTCTAAGACTACTATATAGCCACAGTAATCAGACAATGTGATAATTGGAGCAATTGGATATTCATAGGTCAAAATAACAAATGTCAACCTAATCTCACTCCTTATGCAGATACTATTGCAAATGGATCAAAAACATATAACTGTGAAATATGTAAGAAAACACAGAAGAAAATTTTCAGAACCTAGAACTAGGTGAAGAATTCTTAAACACGATGTCAAACACAATCCATGAAAGAAATGAAATGACAAACTGGACTTATTATGAAAATACCCCTTTAATGGGATAAAAAGACAAGCTAGAATGAGAGAAAATATTTTCAAATTACATATATGTAAACAATTTGTGTCTAATACATATAAAGAACTCTCAGAATGAAACAGCAAACACACACACACACACAAACACACACACTCCAATTAGATGATGGGCAAAAGACATTAAACAAACATTCACCACAAAAGACATTTGTAAATAATCAAATAATCACATGAAAATATCTTCACCATCACTAACAATTAGGTCAATAAAAATTAAGGCCAAAGTGACATATCAAAACACAAATATTAGATTTTTTTAAAAGTGACATTACTGAATCTGGTGAAGATGTGAAAAACTAAATCACTCAGAACTTGCTGGCAAGAATATAAATTCTATAACTGCTATAGAAAATAGCTTAAATATCTTCAAAAGATATTTAATAGCTTCAATATCTTTAAAAGATATATAAAATAGCTTAAATTTGTTCAAAATATATCATGTAACCCAGTAATCTCACTCTTTCTCATTTGTTCCAGAGAAATAAAAATACATTTCCATGCAAAATTGTATAATTAACGTAAGTTTTATTTGTAACAACTCAAATTGGAAATAACCCAAATGTGTTTCTAACTGTGCTACATCTATACCGTGGAATACTAGTCAATGATAAAAATAAATGAATGATTGATACACACCTCAAATAAATTACATTGACTCAAAAGGTTGTAGTGTAAGATTTCATTAGTATAATATTCTTGAAACTATAGAAAAGAAAAACAGATTAGTGATTGTCAAGGATTAGAAACAAATGAAAGAGGGGTGAAGGATGACTATACTTATGAATGAGGATCTTGAGGGAAATGTTTGTGGAGATGGAATAGTTTTGCATCTTAATTTGGTGGTGATATGCAAATCTATATATTTGATAAACTTTCTTGTATTAAAGAATAAATTACTCATTAAAATAAGTGAATGTAAAACTATTAAAATCTGAATAATGTTTGGGAATTGTACTGATAACAATATCCAGGTTTCAATACTGAACCACAGTTAAATTGGATTACCAATTGGGGAAATAGAGTAAAGGGTACACAGAATCTCTACTATTTTTCATATCCAGTGAATTTAAAATTATTTTTAAATGAAATATTGAACAACTAAGTAACTAGAAAATTAGCAACAATGCAAAATCAATAAAGTTAAGAGAGAATTATATACATGCATATCTCATGCCTGGCAGTGTAGCCTGGGTAGAGATGGATAGGAAAGATAGCTACAAGATATTTTAATACCAGTGCAAAGACAATAGCATGAATGGATACAATGTTTAAAGTACCACAAGATTAAAAAAAAAACAAAAAAAAAACTGGCTCAAACAATATAACATTTTCCAGGCCAAAAAGATTTTGTTTTCCTTCCGGAAAAGACAAGATCTGCAGTATACATTTGGAATTCAAATCGATGACTCAGAAAAAAATTATAAACTTCCAATAATTATTTCCTTTAAAGGAATGTTGTTTTTAACAACGATATTTATTCTAAAACCATGACTATAAGTATCTTTTAGCTGTTGTTAGAGTTCACAGGGGTTTATGAATAAATTATGTCTTCTTAATCCTATTAAATTTTGCAGTACTAAAATGTGAATTGAAGTTCACACATTTGATAAATGGAAAAAAATGGTAACCCAGGGTTTCTGGATCTACCTTTAGCAGCCTTCATATTATAACACATCTGTTTCCTGAAAGATTCTGTATAGATTTACCATGAATATTTTTATTGTAATATATATATATAAAATTATTTATGATAACTATTTGCAATTTGTTATGATGAATAATTCTATTTTGAGACATTCTTTGGGTTTGATCTGTAAGGCTTAATTTTCAAAAATATTAAGTACACATGAAAAGCATAATTCTTAATTGGACCAAGTGTGAATTATTTTGCAACCAAAGAATGCTCAAATGCTGAACCTTTTCAGCCTTGTACATCTGCATTTGCAATTTTGAATCCCCAAAAGTCTCAGAGTGTAGCATAACATTTTATTTTACACAATAAGTAAAACAATTTATATAAAACATAAAAGTGGTCAACTTATGTTATTCTACTTAAGTGAATGTGAATGAAGGAACAATAGGAGAGTCAGCCTCCTTAAGGCAGAGGAAAGAAATAAAGGGGGATATTCAGATTAAAAAATGCCACCAATTTTAAAATTATTCTTAAAATATGCTATATCTAATTAAGTGTGGAGAACAGAACAGATTGTTATGTGAAGTTAATGATTCACTATAATATGGAATAAAATTAAGTGATAAGATTTGTCTACATACAAAGCAGAAAAAATACATATAGTGACTAGGGAAATGCTCTTTCCTAGGTGATTACTTCTTGCTGGCCTCCCCATTTTAATTTTTGCACAACTGACTTTTTTTTTTAATTTCACAAATTACATTCTTAAACCTGTGACCTTTGAGAGAATTTAGCAGAGTCAGAGTCATCACCACAAAGATAAGGGGATAATTTAGTTTTCCAAATGTGGTTTGAATAAATGTTGAGGTACTCTATCACCAATCTAAAATCTTAAATGCAGGCCATCTTCAAGAAGTTCCTCTTTTCTGGTATACAAAGAACAACATCTGCAGCATTTGAGGAGTAAAAAGATATTTTTTGACTGGAAAAAAAAAATCTACTCATAAATTCCACAGTACAAATTTAATTGAGACATAAAAATCCAATGCCTCTTAAAATTTCAAAATTTCTTAATCCCAAGGAATCATAAATTAATCACTAGGTGATATTTTTGTTTATTTTCTCCCCAAACCTTTCTATCCTCTTTGAATGACTTGTTAATGGAAGCCATAAAAATGTGCATTCATAATTTATCTTTTCAATAACTATTAGCTAGGAGATAAACAACAGAACTAAAACCTAAGGATGGCTCTAAAATTTAAAATAAACATGGAAGGGATTTAGCAAGTAGAGCTAATAAATTAAGATTACTTCTGAGAAGTTCAGGACACAGAGGTTAAGGTCACTCATGCATTTTTCAGTTTAGGAAGAGCAGATTAGTTGCTTGAGAACATGGGCTTTGGAGAAAGAAATATCTGGATTTGAGTTATATCTCTGCTATGAACGTGTGCAAAATTCATTTAACATCTGCGAGTCTATTTCCCCAGCTATAAAAGTGTTTATTAATAAAACAAGACTATTTTCATAGCAATTTTATCAAATTGGGTCAATATATGTAATTATTACATATTTATATGATTATATATTTAAACATAAAGGTTTAAATATAAATTATTATATATTTATTTCTCACATATTTATATATAAATATTATGTATTTACACATATAACATATAAACATATTCTAGATATTTGTAAAACATCTAGAACAAAATAGTTAAGCATTCTATAATCTTAATTCTTTTGAATGCTGAATGATCCCTGGGAGGATAAAAAAAAAAAGTTAAATTCTCTGAAGACAATAAATATCTTTTGGCTAGTACATTTGGTTGATACACACTTAATCTGATGGCTTTTAGGGAAAAAGAATGAGGACAAAGTAATGATTTTATTAAGAAATTAACTCATTCATATACAAACTCAAGTTCACTTTTTCAAAACTTATGTTTGTATGCTAGGACATAGATGGAGTTTCTGTAAGCAGACTCGTGATCAGTGGCTAGAACTGTACATAGTACAGGGATTAGTCTTGATTTTTACTAGACAATAAAAATCATTATGGGCTTAATCACACTAAGAAATTTGTGGAAAATTTGAAGTGCATAAAGAAGGAAATTGGATTCATTTAATATAGCTCATGGCCTGCTGTTTTGTGGTGGTGTTGTTTTTAGCTTAACATGTTTTTCAGGAGTATTTTCCCATGTCATTAAATCGTCAACAAAATTTTATTTTTAATGGCTGCATAATTAATATAATGAATTCTGAAAACTATTTACAAGTTGCTTAGCCTCTTTTAATCTTAGTTTCCTTGTCTGCAGCAGGGTGATGATAATAACAGCTACCCAAAGACTTATTGTGAAGACTAAATGAAGCAACCCTTGTGAAAAAGCAGTTGGTGTGCTGGAATGCACCCACAAATGTTAGTTATTATTAGCTCTGGTGAGCCCATAAGGAGGAGGAAGAAATAATGAGTGGGATAGATGTGAGGGAAATATTTTGACTGCTATTTGCTATTTTATAGCTTTATTAAACACGTTCCCACTTCAAGAGGAAGATTGGGTTTTGTAATAAGGTTTTTTTTTGTTTGCTTGATTTTATGTTTTCTTATTTATGAGTTGATTTTATTTCCATAGAATTAGAATAAACCCTTCCCAAATTAAAATAAAAATCAAAGCCTACAGGTAGACAGAGAATAAGGAGTCTGAAGTAGAAATATTTAATTAATTAATTACCTTTAACATTAAAAGAGTTAAATAAAAAAATTTCAAGTAGGCACACTTGTAATTAATTTTGTGAATGCTTTTAAGATGTATTTTGTTTTACTATGCATCAAAATATAAGGATTAGGCTTCTTCCTACTCCTACTCCCGAATCTTTGTCTTTTATTAAATGAAACATTCAAGAATATTTTGCTTGGGGGGGGGGCTATTTCAAGTTTTTAAATATGGTGGATGAGTATTTTATCCTGAAAAATCACTCAGTAGTGTTGTGATCATAGAAAAATATAGTAAAAACAAGGGATGATTTTTGGCCCACCACTTCTTCAAACTGTTGAAATATGTCAAGTTTTACTGATTTGTACTGATCTGCTTTACCTCATGATCATCCAATATGAGTATAAACCATGCTAGAGAACTAAGAGCTAACTATAGGGGTGCACAGGGAAAAATGAAGACCTGAGTTTTCAGCATAGCTCTGCTACTCGTTTGAGCAATGATAAACAGCAAACCACTTACTCTTCTCACATTCAGTTTCATATTTTTGAAAATTAATTTACATGATAACTATTTAGCTCTAAAATTGTGTTTTCTAACTGTACAATATATGTATCCTTTTGTACATCATGTAAGGAGAACAGGCATTTGATTATAAAGCAAGGCAAATCCCATATCATGTACACAAAGCAGTTTCCGCTTATCATTTAAAAGAAAATGTAATGGGCCAAAGAACTGAACAGAAGAAGAAATACAAATGGTCAACAAATATATGAAAAAAAATGTGCAATGTCACTAGCAATTAGAGAAATGCAAATTAAAACAACACTGAGATTTCATCTAACCCATATCAGAATGGCATTATCAAGAATAGAAGTAACAATTAATGTTGGTGAGGTTGTGGGGGAAAAAGTACAACCAGTCATTGCTTGTGGGATTGCAAATTGGTACAACCACTATGGAAAGCAGTATAGAGATTCCTCAGAAACCCTGGAATGGAACCACCATTTGACCCAGCTATCCCACTCCTCAGCATATACCCAAAGGACTTAAAATCAGCATACTATACTGATATGGCCACATCAGTGTTCATAGCAGCTGAAAAACAAGCCAATTCCCCCAAACCAAAGGCCTCTCTGATATGCAGTGTTGACTCACAATAGCTGTGTGTGTGTGGTGGGGGAGTGGAGGTTCAGTGGATTGGACAGGGGAAACTGGGAGAACAGAAGGAAGATGGGAATAGGAAAAACAGTAGAATGAATCAGACATAACTTTTCTATGTTCAAAGAATACACAATCCGTGAATATAATGCTAAGTAAAGCAAGTCGATCCCAAAAAACTGAAGTCCGATTGTTTTCTTTGATATGAGGATGCTGACTCATAATGGCCAATGGGGGAGCATGGAAGGAATGGAGGAACTTTAGATATGGCAAAGGGGATGGAGGGGAAAGGAGGGGGTAAGGGAATAGGAATGATGGTGGAATGAGTTAGACATCATTACCCTAAGTACATGTATGAAGACATGAATGGTATGAAAATACTTTGTGTACCATCAGTGACTTGAAAAATTGTGCTCTATATGTGTAATATGAAATGAATTGCATTCTGCCATCATGTGTAACAAATTAGAATAAATAAATAATTAAAAACAAAAAAAGAATACACAGCCAGTGTAACTCCACATCAAGTACAATCACAAGAAAGGGAAGTTACACTCTATGTATGTAAGATATGTCAAAATACGTTCCACTGTCATATATAACTAAAAAAAAAAAACCAATTTTTAAAAAAGGATAAAATAGAAAAAAAGAAAAAGAAAATTTATAATAAGCTCTTTCTTCCCGACCTCTTTCTGTACTTCCTGCATGTACCAGGCTTCTTTTTTCTGAGTATGTGGTTTACAATGAACTTCTCTTCATGTTGCCTGTGTGTTTTTTTTTCCTCATAACATTCCTTTTTCTTGTTTTTGAACACTTTCTTTTAAGGAGACCTAGAGATGTATTATATTTGTAAGCTGGAATTGGCTTTACTTCTTGAGATTACACCTTTGTTCTCATGAAGTTTACTTAAATCCACTCAACATCTCTACAATTTATGTAGAAAAATAATGGTGAGAGGTTACAGGCTTTCTTTTTCCTTTTTTGAATATTTTAGAAGAGAACATTAAGGGATAACATTCCCACAGAGAAAACAATGTTTTCTTCAGTATCAAGTTGTATACATTCCATTTAGGAAAATATGACTTAAAGAGGGCAAGCATTTAGGAAACAATAAAACACCACACACAGTTGATGAGTCAATAGGTATTTATAGAGTGGCAAATGAGTAGCTAACCAACTGCTCAACTGTGTGGTCCATATGGGGACTGCAGGAGTCCAGAGCCTGCCTGTAGTACCTATGTGATCCGCTATGCTTCCAGAAATTTCTGTTTTAAACATTATGCACTCCCATAAAGAATGCATAGTATGTTGGCCAAAGACCAAATTAGTCAATTGCTTTAAAGACAGCTATGCTTACAAAATAGACTATGTAATAAAGGCAGAAAACACAGATTGAAGCAAAAACAGAGATAAAGAGGTTCATTAAATAGACCTCCCTTACTGAATGAGCAGTTGCACCTATAGAACCTTCCAAAGAAGAAAAAAGTGAAATAGTTTGATTTAAAGCAGGCTATGAGGAAGTGTAACTTTTGAGGTCAGCTTTAATAATCTCTTCAGAAATAAAAGAGATGCTACAAAAATTGGGTTATACCACCTTCCCTGTTATCTATTCCCAAATGACTTTTAAATAATATTTTGTTATATGAATTCAAATTAATTGCAATTGTTATTTGGACTCTGATACCTCTAAAATATTATGTGACAGTAAAGATTGTTTTTCATTAATTGCTTTATTTTTAGCCACTTGTACATCATGAACACTAAATAAGCCAATTTGAGGTGAAATAGATCTTGGGACCCTTTATAACCCATGTTAGCAATTACTGATTTGCTGAGTGTTTGGAGCAGTTATCACTAATGTTCAATCACCGACTGAGTATCGATGCTATTGTTCTTCAAGGTCACCTGTATTCTATGAAAAGATGTGCTAACCACATATGTACAGATGGAGAAATTCTGTTAGGCTCCATGTTCCTACATTTAAAACTTCCTCTTCTTGCTTGGCTTTTCTTCTTTATCTTCAAGGTATTTCCAATAATATACCTCAGTGAAGCAATAAAACCTGTTGAAATTTTTTTCTTTGTAAGTAAATTATGGAAAAGAATAATTCAAGTTTTTCAGTGAAATACTGTCTCTTACTTCCCAAGTATGTCAAATAATCGTCCATTCACTTCACAATGAAAAACCTAGATTTCTTTTTACTTTTTGGTACCAGGATTGAATCCAGGACCCAAGAACATTTAACTACTGAGCCACATCTCCAAACCATTTGTTATTTTTTAATTTGAGACAGGGTCTTACTAAGTTCCTCAGGGCCTCACTAAGTCTGAGGCTGGCCTTGAACTTGCAATTTTCCTGCTTCAGTTTCCCAAGTAGCTGGGATTACAGGTGTGTGCCATTATGTCCAGGAAAGATTTCTTAATAGTCACAATATATTTATTAATCAGTTTTCTCACATTCATATTCTACTATATTGAAAATAATTACTTTCATGTTTGTATAACCTTTTATTATAACTTCAGATGGTTATTAGGGAAATAAGGAAAATTCTTATTAATATTAGTGTTTGCTTTAGAAAAACTGTAACTGTTCACTATTCCCATGTTGTGTCTCCCTAGCACTGTGCTACCTGAGTATATAGTATGAAATGTTCCTAAAAACTGCTGGCCTTTATACTCCCTTTTGAGTTTCAGAAAATCTATCTCCAATAGCCCATTGAAACATCAAACTTAATATATCACAAATTGAACTTTTTATATTTTACTTCCAAGCTCACCTTTCTTCAAGTTGTTCCTAATTCTATTTTCTTTACTTTTTAAAATTATACACAATCAACTAGAAATCCCCTAGTCATTTTCAATTCCTACCATACTCCCAACATCTATTCATTACTCAAAGCTCTAAAGTCAGTCTCAGAATTGTTTCTCAGAATCTGACTTTTCCCATCAATTTGTACCAGTGATGCCTCATTCAAACCATATCTATTTCTGACTTAGATTATTATAATTAGGCTTTAGCCACAAGAATTTCCTTTAATTTCCCATCTTTCTGAACCTATAAAGTAGATCTTCATTCAATTATTCAGTCTATTGGTTATTCTTTTTATTTTTTCATTCCATAGATATTTGTGTTTTTCCTTCTATGTGTTTCTACTTGATTTTGATTTGCTTTTCAGGCTGGCTCTTAGCAAATGTGAACCACATTTATAGTTGAGCCACTGCAAATATATAAATTCATTAGTGAATGTATTGTTGTAGTGGCTTCATTGCTCAGTCCATTTTATATATTGCTTTGTGCTTTCTTTTTCTATTTAATCACTGTCTTACATGTAGTTTCATAATCTTGAGTAAGTTAGGACATAAAATGAAGTCTGAATACAATCACCTGTGCACATATCCAAAAGTGATCCTACTGATTTCAAAGATCTTTTTGAGCTCCTTATAAATCACAAGATAAAGTACAAACACTTTGGCAGGGTTGCATTGTCTGGTTCCTATAATTATTTAACATTGAATCCCACAACCTGAGTTCACTGATTTCTAAGGATTCAGACTAAGAATAGTTTTCCAACTTACCATGTCTTTGTACTTGTGCCGATATGTTCTAATATGCTCTGCTCTGAGGAACACAATCATTTCACAACACACAAATAAGACTTTCTTGTACAAAAGTTAGAGTCAGGTAAGTATGAAAAGTATATAGCATATTCTTCTCAAGATCTTAACTGCACAATTGCTTAAGCAGCACTATTCCTCAAAGTTACAGATTATCGACTCACCTAGGACAGCTGCAAAAAGTCACGGATTTTCAGGACCAGTTAGGAAGTATTTTAAATCATGTGTCTTAGGTGAGTTTATAAAATATGATTCATTGCTTTTATTAAGAGAACAATAATCTTTTTACAATTTAAAACTAATGGGAAAACGCCTGTTAAAGTGAATTCTTCAGAAAGAAATAATTTACTTTTGTTTAACTCAATATTTGTTGGACATATTTAAGTATAAATGCATTTTTTTGAAAATTGGAATGTCTTTATACAAATTGAATCAATTGTAAAATGCTGTTGAACAATAATTGTTTGATTTTTGTAAAGACATTTAAAATTGCACACACTCATAGGTATACATGTATACAATGTGTAATGTGTAATGCAATTAGCATTTCCTTCTACCTTGAACATTTATCCTTTTCCCATGTTGGGAAACTTCAAGCTTCTCCTTTCTAGTTCTTTATAAAATATATAATATCTTGGTATGGATATATTTTTTAATCTGACATCTAGTTCTTCTCAGAAAATATATTAAGGAAAACTGACTTATTATTTGTTCTATAAGAAATTTCTTTCTATCTAGGAAAATGCCTGGACATGTTTCAAGACCCAATTCAAAGATTTTCCTGATCTCTCCAGATTCTAGTGCCAGTGTTACATCATTGATCTAGTCATGATGTCTGGCTATTTTAGCACGCCAATTTTTCTCCCTGATTTCCAAGCAACTTGAAAGAAATGAATATGCCTTAGTCATCAATGTGTATCATTGTGCTGATATATAGATACACAATTTACATGATGAATTCATATGAATGAATAAATTCATTAAAACTCCATAAATGAATTGTAAGATATCATCAGGCAACCTAGAATATTATGGACCACTCAGCACAAGATAATCATAATCACTGGACTAATCAAATTCCAGTTTTGTTCTTCATACCAATCTCATTCATGAATGTGGCTTATGTTAATGTAAAGTCATCTTCATATGAAATCTTAGAAAAAATTTTACTGTATTTATGAACTACCACCATTCACCATGTTGAATTTCTCTTCCAATAGTTTTTCTTTGATTCAGTTTTCCTGAGATGATTTTTCACTGGAAAACGACAGCAAAATGAATACATTCTCCCCTTGTCATCTTGGGAATTTATCATATTCCTCTTGAAATTATAGTTTAAGCATATAGTGGGTTCATGACATATAAGGAACACTTCTGCAAAGTACTTGGTTAGATAATTTTTATGAGGAACAAAATCTGAATTCAATATATATTTTTCTAAAAGCATTATAAGGATCTCATGAACTTTAAAATATGGGCTCTGTTTTCAAATTTAAATCTTCAGTTTAATTATATTCTTATATAATATTTTTAGTGCAAATAAGGTGGGGGGACGAGAAATGAACATTACTTGAAACGCAGTGAAGATTCTTGGTAAAAGAGACATTTAGAACCAGGCACAATGGCACATGCCTGTAGTTCCAGATCTCAGGACGGTGAGGTGGGAGGATCACTTGAGCTCATGAGTTCAAGATCAGCCTAAGCAACACAAGGAAACTTGGCTTCCCAATCCCTCTGCCTCCAGTAGGCAACTACCATATGTATTGAATCACATATTTATACTTGTGGGATCTGCTCTCTCATTTTATTTTTCATATTGTTACCAAAAAAATGTAAGCATAATTTTCTCTTTTCTTGTTTACAGACATGCACTTTAATAACATATTGCTAAATTTTCAAATAAAAATGTTTAGAATAGAATGCAGTCTTGGTGAATGTAGTCCTCTGTGGTGGCATTCATGAAAATATTCTGTTTAATTTTTAGGATTTCTTTTAAAAGTCCAGAATTTTGTTGAGAAACTGATACTTAACTCTGTCACGTGAATTCTCAAAAATGCCATTTTCCCTCTCATGCTATGTGTGAGTATGTTGTTATGAATGGTACATGCATTAAAAGCTTCATAAAACACATTGTTATTTCTCTAAATTAGTAGATTATCTGATGTTTGAGAAAAATTCAGGCATATCTTTTTGTAACTTGCAGAAATCAGTTTGCAGCAGCGTTTTTCACGTGAAAGATAATAAACCGTGGATCTAGTTGTCAGCTTAATTAACTACTGAAAAAGTTACTTAAAGGAAACAAACAGAACTCAACAAAAGCACTATCTTAATCTATCTCTGATGAATAAAATAAATGGTGAGATGAAAAATTTAAAAGGTTAAAAAAAAGGTAAAATAGTTAAGAAACAAAATGGAAAGGATTTGTGTAAACAGCAGAGACCTCTGGATTATTTCCAAATAGCCAAAGGGGTTCTTCCAACTGGAAATATAGTGCATTGGTTTAGACAAAAATGTGATTTATTTATATATCTTTAGTATTATTGCTTTTGTGACATTTCACTTATGAGTAATGGTAGCCAACACCTCACAAAGAAGCCACAGACAAGGAGAGGAAAAAATCCACATTCCATTACACAAATGTGCGTTCCCTTGGCTTGGTTCCTAGAGCAATGTGGGTGCATTCTGAAGGAAGCTTGTTGAGGTCTGCCAGTTCCTCTCTCCTCACCCCATCTTTAAAAAAAAAAAAAGAAAAACTGATGCAAGGAACCACCTACAGATGGTTGCAAGGTTGTGAGAAGTCACTGGGGGTCTTCCTGTTATTCCTGTTAGCACACTTAGGATCTCTAAATCTCTGGTGCCAAAGTTTCTTTCTCTATTTCCCAATACAGGTATGGTCAGTTTCCTTTGGTTTCATCTCATTGATTCTTGTTAATGGAAAACACTTTGTTTTCCCAAAGAAAAGAAAACAATTCAAGGTTAGTCATTTAATTTGATCTTAAATTATCTGGGTTGTTATGTCACAGGGAATTATATTGATGGAGTCCTGAATTTTCTTGAGACTATTTTCTTTGAAACTTACACTCTGTGGGAAAAATAGTTATGCATTTTAAGTGTACTTGTATACTCTCATACAAATACATATTATATATACTCATAAGCATAATTTGAATTAGCTCCTTACAAAACATAAGAAAATATTCTCGGTATTTATTATTTAAGAATATTTCTCATAAACGAAATATTTCAGTTTGAGCTTAAACTCTTTTGAGTTAAAAAATCCCTGGAGATATTGATTTTTATAAAAAAATTGTATACTGATAGAAATTTAAGATGATTTTCTTTATAATGATTTTAACTTTGCATTTCTAAACCTTCATATGGTGCCTCTGTGCTCTCTCTATGGCCTCTGTTCATACCCTAAATGCGTCATCTAATTTGAACCAGACTTGCTGCTGTTTTCAACTGTATTCCATTTGTGGGTTAAATATATGAGATAGAAATAACTGTACTAATGTGAATTTCTAAGGCTAGACATTCCAAATAGGTCGTTGCAGCCAAGAATGTGAGTTAGTCTGGGTAGGAATTATAGACCTGAGTTATTTTGAAATAGTGATCAATGGGTGTGAATCCTGAATTTACATGTTCATCTATTTAAGTTATACAAAAGTTTGTTTTTGAAGAAGAATGAACGTGGAGGCTTTTGGATTAAACCAAGCATGCCAAGTGTTATCCTTGCGTGACGTAAGACTAGACACACCAAATAAGTGATGCAGAAGGAAATATGGCTCCACCTCCTCTGTCCTTGCCCAGCTGTTAGACTGTGATGTCAGCCACTTTATTTTAGTTGGGAAGAAAGTAGGAAATTAAAGTGAGTGAATACACAACATTTGTTCCAAAGGAAGACTATGAAACAGGATGTACATGCTGTGGTTAATAACAGCAAAACACTGGTAGGTTTACAGTTCTTGCCCAGACTCACTCACATTCCTATCTGAACAGTCTCCTTGGAATGTCTGATACCAGTAACCCTGCAGGCAGAAGTGATGGATATTGACAAAGGAATGGCTTCCACATGCTTTCAATATGGTGGAGGTTTCAGATGACATATTGATTCAATTGGCCACCCTTATTCGGGTGGAGCAACACAAAAGATTCACTCCACAAATGGACATCTGTCTTTTAGGAGAATAAAAAGACCAACTAAAACTAAAAGGGTGTGGTGGCAACGAGTCAGTAAAGTACATTCAGTAGCATATGTATAAATTCCAAAAAGCATTAAAGGGAAGAATAATGAATTGAAACAAACAGATGGAGTACAGTATATAAAAAAAGAAAACTTTAAAACATTTTTTTTTCCACTGCGGCAAAGAACAAGTAGTTTTTAGGAAGCATAAAATAAGTGGTGGTAATAGAGGTCCATGTTCTCTAAATGGAGACACACAAATATCCAAATGATGTTTCTCAAATCAAACCTAAAATAGAATACAAAAGATGATAACATCTTATGATATGCAGCAAATATGGGGTCCTGCAGCCTATGCTATTTCACTTGAGAGAAATAGGAGAGTTTAATGTTAAATGTTGGCCTAATGAATCATTCTGCATTTCAAACTAGGCACTGCCTCATTTCTCCAATCACAGAGGTTATTCTGACTAAATTTATGTTCCTGGAGTGTGAAGAGGTAGACTAGCTCACTCAGTCTCAGCTCTTTTCTGTACCTCAGATACAGAGATATTAAGTAACAGAGATACGAGGATCTAGCATAAGAATTCAGGATCAGTGCTCCCAAATCCATGTCCCTTCTCCAATTTCATTTTCTATAGTTGTGACTCAATTCCAATTCAACACCAACCACACTAAAGTAAAATACAGTGGCTTTAAGTTTCCTCCACTAACCTCTCAGACCCCTGTAAAATAAAAATGGGTCCCCAAACTGATTTTACCTGCGTTTGGTCTCAGAAGCTCTATGTTGTCACATTGCCCATCTAAAGTCTAGTTTTAAATTTCATGAATTCACTTTTTCCTACAACTGTAACCCACTGAATCTTCTATAGACCATAAAATTAAAGTTATCCAGCTATATCTCAAAAAGTTCATAGCTTAGTACAGAGACAGCAAAATACACAATCAAAATTAGTTACCTATATGAAAGATACTGGAAAGAAACTGCCAAGAGAAAGTGCAGAAGTGAAGGCTGGCCAGCCACCACGGTTCTGAGTCTCCTTTCCCCATCTATAAATAGCAAGGATATGCCACATCGATATGTTAAGATGGATCTATTTCCTTACAAAATTATCAATACTATATTTTAAATTATATTATTCTTATTTTATGAAGTGGCATCCATATGATCTATATAATTCACAAACTGTATTTGGAAAAAGACTCAGATTCTTGCCACATTTTGTAACTGAATTATCTGTTAGTAAACAAAACAATGAACTTGTCAAGATATTACTTTTAAAATTTATGTATATATGTGCATCTGCACATGTTTAAGTATGCTATCAAGATGATTCCTAAGTAGCTATGTGTATTTTTTCTTAAATTGGTCACTGTTATAGGACTCTGAAAATGAATTTTCAGACTTCAGTCCTATCCCTCTGAAATCTCTTTCCCACTGTTGCAGAATCCTGAATATTGCACCTCCTGAGTAGTCTAACCTGTCATGTTACCTAGCTCTCTTTGAATTTGTGTTTCCACTTGCTCCAGTACTACATATATGAGGATCTATATTTATTCAAGTGTGTGATCCAGTGCCTTTCTGCATAAAAGAGGGAGAGAGTGGAGATTTGAACGCTACCCCATCTCTGACAATATTCACTTATAATTCAGGTAATTCTTGCTTTAGGTCCAATATTTATTCAATAAGTGATTGGTAAAAGCCAGACCCTGTGCCTCACATTATGAGTCAGAAAGCCAATGAGCTGTGGTATTGTCATTTAAAGAAACTGACAGACCAGTCAAGGGAGATGAGATGAGCATAACAACAGCACAGCCTATATACCAAGTACAATACAAGTAAAATGGCTACACATGAAAAATGGCATGAGAGCTCTTGGAAGGAATATGACTTCCAGCAGCAGACACCGGGAAAAGCAAGTTGGTATACCAAACAGAAACACTCCTCTTCATTGATGAAATGAATTCCTGAAACTGTTTCAGTGATAGAGTTTTAGGTAGTATTCTAGATGTAGAGTATAATTGTTATTTTTAGCTGTGATAACTCTGAAATTGTAGGGATTATCCTTAAATGTGTTTTTGTTCTTTAAGCTTTTAGGAAGTACTGAACAAAGAATGCCAGAAATCATTAGATAGCACAGATTGCATTCAAATATGTACCTTCTGATATACCTTGGTATTTCACATTAAGGAGCCTATAATTTTTTACCTAAGTATATATATTTTCAAATTACAGCTTGTAAAATGACCCTTCACTTATTTAAGACAAAAATTATGATATTCTAACTCCCTATATCATAGATCAGATTTCTTTGCCATGTTTGCTATTTGAAAATAAAGAAGCTACCTTTTCAGTCCTGAAAGCATACTTTCTTTTAAAGCTGTAAAGGGTCTGTATTAATAGAATCCCAAACATTCCATAGTGGAGGCTCAACATGCTGAAATGTGAGTTCAGAAAGCCCATTTTGATCTAAGCTGTTTACTCTGATTTTCAGCAGGGGATACTGAACAAGGGTCTACAGTTCAGCCCTTGAAACTGTGGTCCACTTAGGGAACCGCAGTGAGGTTAACTGGCATCTTTCAGAATGCCAGGGAGACAGGGCAAAGGGTTGTTCCTGACATTTTTCAAATGACTTTCTAAACAGAACTCTTCTATTAGACTTTTTGAAAGGGGGTTTCAGTACTTACAGAGTAAGATTCAGAGATGGGAAGATCACTGTTAATACGGTACAGAAATACATTTGGTGGGAGAATCAACAAAGAGGAAAGGAAGCCCAGGAGAAAAATCACTGACTAGAGGGAAAAAAATGGCAAAGGACACTTTTTATCAACTGTCTTGTTTTGATAGTTTATAGAAAAATCCAAAAGCACTGCATTAATACAATGGGCTTTCTAAGAAAAGAAAAAAAAAAAAAAAAACGTCATTAACCCAAATATTGAATTCTACTTATTAAAGTAGCAATCTTATATCTCAATATGAGAAGCAGCCACATTTAACAAAATAAAACAAAGGAACATTTGGATATTATAATTATAATTATAGTCCCCAGAAAAGCTGTATTCATTATCCCTCAATAACACAATTTTTTTCATAGATTAGGAAATTTCATTGTGCATTTTAAAAAAAAAATTAAGTGTATGTTCCAGGGAGATTTACATTGCAAAATTATCACTAGAAAAATTATCAATTCTTTCCATAGCCAGGAGGACTCATGAAGAAATCAGTTCTTCCTTGCTATGGAAAGTGTATATCTATTTCAATGGCCGCAACAGAATTTCCTTTAGGGAAGACACTGCATTTGATCCTTCTTGAATACCTGGGCATTTACTGAGATAGCCAGCACATAGCAGAAACTCATTAAGTCGAACAAATGGAACCAAAATATTCACTGTGGAGCAGAAACTGTGCAGCAGCCACCAGTCATTGGCATGGAACTTTGTTCCTTTACTGAAATGCAGTGTTGTCGCTTAAATATGGCCCTTTCAGGTCTTTTGTGAACAATGCCTTTCTTCACAGTTATATCACAAGTTATGAAGTTCAGCTTGAGAAAAACTGCAAATGAAACATGTTCCTTGCTAACTCAACCACGGAAAGCAAACATAGCAATTGAGATTTAGAAAGCCGAGGCTGTTCATCCACCTGACCAATACAGCATTATCAGTTGACAGACTCATTACCACATGGTTATCAACTTACTCAAGCAAATGAAAATTTCATGAATACCTAGCCGCCATAGCAGATGTTAACAGAGTTTGGCAGAGAGATTTAGAACATATTATGTACAAGTTTCTCATTTCTTATTACAAACTGTTTTCACTTTACTGATATGAACTGCAGGAATTGTCATGGTTTTCTTCTTTCTTGTTTGGATCACTATTCACTGAGAAATAGTTCATTGCTTTTAGACCTTGCCAATTTTGATAAGCTGCAAATATTTACTTGGCATAGGTGGAGTGAAGCAGAATGAGGATTTTTATACTATATTTGCTTAGAAATAGAATTGCTAAAACAGGCCCAAAATGAATTTAGAATAATATCATACAATGTCCCAAATTGAGTTCTTAATGGATAATCTATATCTTATGATGTCTCAACTTAAAGAAGTAGATATTATTTTTATCTTTTTAAAGTAAACATGAGATAAATGTTTAGTAAAGTCTAAACACAACTAGAAAATATTGTTTTCCATCTTATTTTGCTTTTCTCCTCTTGAGTTCTTTTGTTTGTGTACAGTCTTTGAAATATTGAAGAAATTTTGTCAAAGTTTTTATTATCATATTTTCCTATTTCTTCTTATAGACCAATGTAATTAAGATGGAGATAATGTGTCTTCAAAATAAATACAATTCCATAATTGCCAGGTTTTATTTTTTTATTTCCAACAATCCTAATATAAAATAAAACTAAGGTTGTGATATTGGGTTCTTGAATACAATAAAATTTCTACAAAATTTTATTATATTCCACACAATATTATATTGTTGTTATTGAACAACAACAACTATTAAAAAACATGTTTTTACCAGAAAATCCCTGAGATTTGAGTTAAAATTCTGGAAGTATATATTTCTAGCCATTGAATGGAAACCAAACCAAGGAAGTCTGTCCATTACCGTCTTTAAAAGAACTAGCAATCAAGGAATCCTAAAGGTAACTCTGCTATAACTGGCATTTAGGGATTTTTATGTGCTCACCTTTGACTTTATATACCTTTATTACGTAGTTAGGTACAACCAATGATGAACTTTTCAATATTTCCCAGGTGAATAAGTAAGTATTTTATTATATCCCCTCCTCCATTGTGGCAGCCTCACCCATGCTAAATGGCCACCAGCCTCACACCCCCATGATCTTTGCCCCCTGGTGTTCACACCTCTGTGTGATTCCCTTCCCTTTAGTGTTGACAGGACCTATATCTGCTTCTAACCTACACTGCAAGAGACAAGATTGTCTTGATAGCAGACTCCCTTTAGGGACTTGGCTGGCTTCCTTGATGTATGGGACAATGTTGGAAATGCTCATGTGACTAAGAACTAGAGATGGCCTGTAGAATTTGCTGGAGGACTGCAGTTGCTGAGGAGGGATTTTCATCTGACAACCAGGAAGGAGAAAATGAATTCTGCAAGCAAGATGAATGAGCTTGGAGATAGATTGTTCCTTGAAGCTTTCTCATAAAATTCCAGATCATAGTCATGTGGAATATAAGAAGACGACTCAGGAAAATTGTGCTGAGATTATTAACTCAGAAATTTTGAGATAAGAAATGTGTGCTATTTTTAAGCTGCTAAATCTGTGGTAATTTGATATGCAGCAATAGATAACTAATGTACCAACTATTCTGCAACAACTTTCTTAAAATTTAAGTAAATGTAATAATTTCTATACATAAGGCAAAAATACACACTTTCATTCAATAAATGTTTTCAGTGCCAGATACTGTTCTAGTTACCAAAGACATGGTAGTAAGCACAAAAGAAAAAAAAACTTATATGTTCTAGTGGGGAACATATTAATGATACTTAAAGTTATCATAGAATACTTACTGAATTACAATTATATTAAATGAATATCTATTAGGAAAACCTCCCTCAGTGATATGCTGGAAATGGGTTCTTGTCAGTAGGGAGGAGAGCAACTCCTAGAATGTAGTATTTTCTAATTCCTTTGGTATAAATCTGCCCCCCATGTCATGTTCAATTTTAAAATACTGTGATGTCATTGAATACAAAGTTTTTTTTTTTTAAAGCATAATCAACTTTTTTTTTTTTGTACTGGTGATGGAACTCAGGGGCACTCACTACTGAGCCACGTCCCCCACCCTATTTTGTATTTTATTTAGAGACAGGGTCTCACTGAGTTGCTTAGCACCTCACTTTTGCTGAGGCTGGCTTTGAACTTGCAATCCTCCTGTCTCAGTCTCCTGACCTGCAGGATTACAGGCATGCACCACCGTGCCCGGCAATAATCAACTTTTTCAACCTGACACAGGCATACCACTAGGCTTCTCTAAAAAAAAATATGACAGTTCAACTAAGCATAGAAAGAGCAGTCTGGCTTTACCAGTGATGGGAAGGTAAAGCTTTCTAGAAGAACAGACAGAATATCAAGGGTCTTGAACCTGGAAGAGTTTCCTTTTTGAAGAACTGAAAGAAGAATGTAGCTGCAACTTAAAGACTAAGGGGACAGAGATCATCTGAAAGTGTAGAGTAGAGAAATAAGAAGGGGTCAGACTTTAAAGACTCATAGAAGTCAGACTTTTCTCTAGGCTCTGAGGATACAAGAGTAAACTCAAGACCAAGACCCTTCTCATGATGCCTCCAGGGTTGTGTATAAATGTTCAGAATTTTAGAGCTGAGCCTAATAGCAGAAGGAAACCACTACATTATTACTGACAAGAAAACAACATTGTGTTTTTTAAAAAGATAATTCTTCCTTAGTTAAATTCATTTTAAAAACACATAGAATTGTTTATGGAGTGCTTTACTCAGCTTTACTATTGCTATGACCAAAACACCTGACAAGAACAATAGAGGAGGTAAAGTTTACTTGGTGCTCACATTTCAGAGGTTTAGTACATGGATGGCCAACTCTATTGCTCTGGGCCCAAGATGAGGAAGCACATCAAGGAGAACAGCCCACCACAGGAAAGCTACTCAGCTTACAGTAGGCTCAGGAAGCAGAGAGAGGGAGGGGGAAGGGGCCACACAGAAGAGGCACCCTTGAGGTCATGACCCCAGTGACCTCCCTCCTCCAGCCACACCCCACCTGCCTAAAATTCCATGTGCTTAGTCCAAACTAGGATGGATTGAGTAGGTTACAGCTCTCATAATCTAATTATTTCACCTTTGATTATTCCTGCATTAATGCAGGAGGTTTGGGGGTACACCTCTTATCCAAACTATAACATGGGGATACTAGTACAGGTAATATTACTTGTGTGTCAAGTCATTCATTAATAAAATAAAAATAACAACAATCATCATAATTGTTTTGAGATTAATACAAATTGTAAGGAAAGGTGGTTATAATATAGTTAACACTCAAGAATTTCTATTTTGCCCTTTTTTCATTTTTCCTTATCATTTTATAAAGAGGGGATAGGTGGTAGAGATACAAGTTTTGAAGCAGTCATCACATGAATGGTGTTGGAAATCATAGAAGAGAAGAGTGCTAGAGAGACAATGGTGAATAAGAGAAAGGAGGTCCATGTCAAAGACAGGCTGAGCCACAAAATTTAAAGACCCACTAGAAGCAAATGAACCTTCTTTCTTTGGCAGAAAACTTCTGTCATAAATATGGAAACGACAGATTCTGTCTGCAGCACTATGTTGAGCTCACACCTGGATTACAGAACTCATTTCTAAGGTCATCATTACTAAAGGTATGTAGAAAAACTGGATAGAGTTCAGAGAAAAGTAATAAGAATGATTAAAGCCTTGAGGTTGATGGATTTATGTGAAAAGATTAAAATCCAGAACATGCCGAAGCATGTTCTGACAAAGGCTATGAGGAGATGTGTTTAATTAATCTGAGTTTTAAAAGAGTAATAAAAGTGGAGAGAAAAATAATTATTTACTTCAGATTGAAAAAAGAAAAAAAATAGTCTATTAGCCCAAATATTAGAAAAGGAAATCTTGACATTGACAACATTTATTTTGTGGCGTTCTATTGAATATTTCTTTGTATATGAAAACCACACATATATAATGAAAAATAATGGGCTGTATATTCCAATAATATTGAGTTTCCATTGGGGTTGGAGTTTCCAGTCTTTTCCACTGCCATATCATCAATATCTGTAACATTTTTAACTCAGAGAAGGTACTCAATGAATATGTATAATATTTTCAAAAGAAATAGTATCCTTAATACTTAAACCTCAAGATTATTTCATAGAGTCAGGAATGAATCTATGGTTGATCTGGGGTAGTAAATACAGTCAAATGGAGGAAAAATCCAACTATGGATCACATTGCTTCTAACCCATTTATTTTCACAGTCTGGCCAAGGGAAAGAAATTAGAGTACACTAAACAATTTTAAATTCACATCTTAATCTATTAATATTATCTAATATCAATTTCCCAGATGGAAGCAAATATTGTAATATTTCAAAGAAATGTAGGTATAAAAATGAAAAAATACAATAAAATATACTAAAGCAATATCTTCCGTTGAAATAGTAGTCACTTGAAGTAGTGTGATTTTAAGATGTATGATAACCATTTATTACTTCTAATATAATTATAAGGCAATATCATGATATATAAAATATTTTTTGTTTATTTTAATGGTTCTAATTTATATGTTTATATAACATAAAAGTATTTTATATTTATTTTGATGGTTCTAATTTGAATAATCACTATTTTCCAAAATTAACCTAAGTTCAGACTTTCAAATATCTCTGAATTTGATACAACCTATCAGTGTCAACATTCTGGTTAAGCTTGCTTTTGACGAAAGAAACCATTAAGAAAAAAAAAAAGCAAATATTGACTTTTAGTTTTAACAAATTAGCTATTTTTCAAACTGCTTCCTTAATTTTATCCTTTTAATATTGATATTTTAGTTAAATATGAAAGTTGCAAAATAAAAATTTTCAGTTATAGGATCTATGTACTTCAAACAATCAATTTTGGTGAATGGACATCATTGGATTAAAGACAGTTTTACAGTAATAATAATTATCTAGAAAGTAAAGACCTTATGGTAATTTTGACAACAGTAAATAATAGAATCTAACTTGTAACAGTGTTATTAGCAGACTCTGTGGGAATAAGTGGTTAGACCATGCCAAGTTTCTTCTCAGTAACCAGAAATAAATAACATTTATTGTTAATTTGTCACTAAAAATGACTTATAAATTTGGAAGTATGACTCATCTTTTATTAATGCACTGAATTATGGGCTAATATCACAGCTGTCAGAATCAGAATTAGTAAGGCAATGATAAAGTAGTAGCAATGAGCTTGATTTTAGGAAAGAGCTGCCACCAATTAGATGTACCATTTTGGACTAATTTGTGCAGCAGGACATTATAGATGAGAGGATGCTTCAGTGTGGAGGAATACTTTTCAAATTATTTAATATACCAAGAAAACCCAGGCCACAAAACCTAAAGAAAAATTAATATAATAATGAGAGAAAATTAAGTATAAACACAAAAAAATCCTACAAATTATTGGTAAATTAAGTTTAGCAAAACATTAAAAATATAATATATTTTGAGCAAGTTAGCATTTTTTAATGGATGCAAAATTTGTTTAACATTAAGTTTGGTTTAAAAGTTAACCAATTTAATTTATTATAACAGTAGCACAAAGGATAAATAAAACCATATGAACACCAATGATTGCAGTAAAGTTATTAACAGAATTTAATGTTGATAAATTTTAAAATATCAGAAAACTATGTATGGAAAATTTCCTCATTTTGATAATGTTTATTTATGAAAAATTTACTGAAACATGACTCAATCATGAAATATTAAACACTTTCATATTGAGGATAAGACAAATTTTTCTGTATTTAAATCTGTTCATCATTTGACTGGAGGACTGAGTCAATGCAGTGCAGCAAGAAAAAAGGGTAAAGAGCATAAAGATTGGAAAAGAAAGAAAAAAAAATTTCTACTTAGGATAGTATGATTGTTTACATTGAAAGCAAAAGATATTTATAAAAATATATTAGAACTAAAAGTAATTTTATCAAGATTGCAGGAAAAATATAAAAATTAATTTTATTCCTGTACATTAGCAGCAAATGATTGAAAAAAGGAATTCAGAAAACGATTTATCTTAGCATAAAAATATACTTACTAATAAAGTCAACAATTAAAAAACCTATAAGCTTTGTAACATTGACTACAAAATATTACTGAGAAAAATTAAAGAAATGAATGGAGTTACAATATATTCATGGCTCAAAAGACTTCTGTTGGTAAGATTTCAATTTTCTCAAAATTGATATTCCTAGTTAAATTTCAAAAGATTATTATGGACATTGACAAGTTACTTCTCAATTTATTTTTAAAACAAGGAAATAGAAACAGCAAAACTATGTTGGAAAAACGCAGAAGTTATAAAAGTAATTCTGCCTAATTTTATGACTTGCTAAACTGTATCATAATAAAAACAGTTGGAAATGGCATAATAATATACAAATAGTTCCAGGGAGGAGAATAAATAATACAGAAATAGACACATACACAGAATCAATTGATTTTCAACAAGAGTGCAGAGGCAATCTGATGGAGAAAGGAAGGCCTGCTCGGTATGTCACGCTGAGACAATTGATTAAATGCAGAAAACGATCCTCAACACTTAGCTCACATAGGGTGAATGAAAAAAAATCATTAAAATGAATTCAAGTCTTAATCATGAAAGTTTAAAATAGAATTTTTTTTCATGAAAATATAGATGACTACTTCAGTGACTTTGGGCCCATGTTAGAATTCCTAGAGTGGACACTAACAACACTATTTATAGAAAAAAAAAAAGCAATAAACTGAATTATATCAATTAAGATGCACCAATAACCAAATGAAAAATTTAGCTACAAATGGGGAAAAATATTTTCAATTCACTGAACTGACAAAAGACTTATATCCAGAGTATATCTTTAAATTCCCCATATAGTCAACAACAAAACCACAAACACCATCACTACCAGCACCCCCAAAAAAGGCAAAGAACATGAACAGAGAGAAGGTTAACAAATATCTAACTTACATATGATAAATGTGCTAAGCTTCACTGATAATCAAGGAAACATTAAAACTACAATGGATACTAGTATATACCTACCAATATGACTAAAATTACAACCAAAAACCTGACATGGCAAAATATTGGTGAGAATATAAAGTATAAAGAGTATGATCATACTTTATTGAAAGAGTGTAAGTTTTATACTTTGGAAATTGATGCTAACTTATAAACATACATATTTTAAGATTCAGTAATTCTAGACTTATTGTATTAGTCAAGGTTCTCTAGAGCTGGGGATGTAGTTCAGTGGTAGAGTCCTTGATTACCACAGACTGGGTTTAATCTCCAACAAAATACCCCACTCCCTGTAATACAATAGCATGTATGTATAACTATAGCAGGGAATCTTTTGGGACTGATTTACATGATCAGAGGCTGGATACTCCACAATGGCTGTCTGTAGGCTGGAGAGTCAAGGAAACCAGTAGCTGCTTAGTTCAAGAAGCTGGAGCCTCAGAACAAGAGGAAGAAACAATGCAGGCCATGTCTACTGGACAGTCACTGGTGCAAATCTATGATCTAAATGCAAATGCTAAAGAATCTGGAGCCTGACATTTGGGGATGATAGCAACAGTAAGAAACTTACCTGTTCAAGAACAATTCAACTTGTACACATCTGAGAGAGCTTTACCCTTCTGATTTTTGCTCCATTTGGGCTCCCAGTTTATTAGACTAAGGTGCCCACATTCAGTGTGGAAGTTCCTCATTCAGTCTGCTGACTCATATGCCAATCATCCCTCAAAACACCCTCACAGACACACCCAGTAGTGCTGTTTGCCAATTTTCTAGGCATTTTTTTCAATCCAGTAAACTTGATAATCAAAATTAACCATCACATTTATTTACCTGAGATTTGAACACATATGCTACAAAAAAGACGTCATGGGAATGGTGCAGCAGTATGGTTTATAGTAGTAAAGAGTCTGAAACAATTATATGTCCAACAATAGGAAAGTGTATAAACAAACACAATGATACCCAGCAATAAAATAGAATGACTTAATGCCATGCACAGCAGACTAAATATGTCTTAAAAACATGGAGGATGTAGATATTGTATTTCTCCATTTATATAAAATTTAAAAAACTGACATAAGTAATTTTAATTACAGAAACTAGGATATGTCTAGCATTCCTACTCAGAGAATCTAAAATTAGAAACACTCCAAAATCTGAACATTTTTGTGTGTCAACATGACAACACTGATAAAAATTCCATATCTGACGTTACTCGATGGGTCACAATCAAAAGGCAGACACACTAAAAGTATTACATATAATTGTTTTCCGTCTACCTGTATAAGACGTATGTGAAACATGAATGAATTTCATGGTCAGACTTAGGTTACACACCGACATTTCTCATGTGCATGCAAATATTCTAAAAGAAAAAAAAATACCCCAAATCTGAAACCCTTCCAAGAACTTCAGATAAGGAATACTCTGTAGTTTTTTGTTTGTTTTTGTTTTTTTGTTCTAGTATTTTAATATGGAGTAGGAACTAACTCAAAGGGAACATGAGGAAAATGTAGTGATAAAAATTTTGTGTCTCTTATCTGAAGTATTCTTAAAAGAGTTACAGTGGTGTGGTGGAGTTGTCTCATGCTGGCTTACTTGTGAGTGCTGATTGTTAACTATTCCTAAATTTTGTGAGGTGTTTATTAAACTGTTGGTAGCCCAAAATCAGACATAGTGAGAATTTGCTCCTAAAAGCAAGTAAACACTGTAAATCAAGGGTTTGCTGATTGTGGTTTAGTTTTATTTCTTCCAGAGAGCAGATTTACCACATACCACTTCATGAATATATGCATTTATTTAAAAAACATATTTGAATTTTAAAATATGTGTTTTCCTTTATGTAGATTTTACTGTTGAAAGTCTGATGCACATGGTTGCAGAGTTGTATTTCATATGAAAAAGATGTACACATGCAAATTCTATCCAGTTTGTTTTGTTAGAATATGTTTATATGTTTTAATACTTTGACTCATGTTAGTGATTTATTTGATGTTGTGTGTGTGTGTGTGTGTGTGTATGGTTTTACTTTTAAGAAAAATAGACTCAACAATATGGTGGCATAGAATACAAGACAGAAATTACACTAATTGGGTTTGAATCTCAACAAACCTTACTAGCTTTATACCTCAGATAAGTCACCTTAGCTATCTAAGTCTCAGTTTACTTTTCTGAACATACCAATAAAAAACTACTTCATAATGTTGTTATGGAAACCAAATACATTTATAGTGCTTTAATCAGATTCCATGGTATGCTTATCACACATACCAAAAGATGTTAGATGATGTAACACATATCATCTGCTAACTTCCTTTTTATAATTATTAATATATTCTAGTCATTTATTATGTTGTTGCATTTTGTATGTGCCCAGAACAAAGCCTAAAAATAGAAGTTAAATAAATATTTATCAAATAAATTCATGCATTATTTACAAAAATAATAGATGTTTAGAAATGTACAGAAAGCTTGTATTTTAATTATATAAAATCTTTGAATTATTCATGAGTCCTTAAATTTTCCCTAGTATTTCACTGTTATACTTAAATTTGTAGTGATCCTATTAGACATTAAAAATTTTGATTGAATTTATGTATGTGCAATAAAAAACTAATTAGAAAATAATAATTTCAGTAACTTTTAAAATATATATATATTTTTAAAATCTATTATGAAAATAACTTCCATTATATGCATGTGGCACAATGCAGTTCAAGTCAAACACCAAGTGATATAGGTGTTTTCCAAGATAATAATTACTTTTTTTTTCTAACTAATGGAGCAAGATTCTTTAAGTAAAAATTTTAAAAAATCAGAAAATTCTTTCTTGATCTCTAAAAATCAAAGGGTTTTATAAAATTTCTCATCCTTTCTCTAAAAAAGTAACTTTTATACCTACATATAAAAAATTTTGTTGAACCTTATTAAAGGAAACCTGTATCACTACATTCACAGGCACATTGTTTATGCATGCACAAATTATGTGGTATAACAACACAAAGAGCCATGGCTCAGTTCTGAAATGCAACTGAGGGGTGCCAGTAGTGACGGTCATGCCAGGCAACCAGGCAACTTCGGAGATTGAGGCCGGAGGATCGTGAGTTCAAAGCCAGCCTCAGCATTGTAGCAAGGCCCTAAGAAACTTAGCAACATCCTATCTCAAAATAAAAAATGAAAAAGCACTGGGGATGTGGCTCAGTAATAAAATGTCTCTGAGTTAAATCTCCAGAACCCTTCTTCTCCCCAAAATAAATGCAACTGATGGGAACAGAGTCTTAAGAAATTCTAGCTGTTATGCTTGATATTTGAAATTTGTTCCTTCACATCTACACTCCATCTTTTTTTTGTTCGGTGCTTCTGGAAGCTAATTATGGACTACATGGATAGGTTTTCTTGCCTCCTGGCTTCTTTGAATTAGATTGTGGGGTAAACTAACAAAAAATTGGAGAGCATAAGGAAAGTGCTAGTTCCTATGGGTCAGCTATGTGTGTTAGTAAATGTATAGTCATTTAAGTCATTGCTTTCTAAAGCTACAGCTACTGCCTCCCCTCATATCTTCACAACTTGGTATAGTAACAGCTCTCCCTGTCACTATTGCTGTCAGCTTTAGCATCCTGGTTGGGACTCTGTGACACTGGTTCAGATCTATAAATGGTCCTTTGGTTAAAATCTTTTTAGTTACTTCTTGTAAGATAAAAACTGTCTTCAGCTACTTCTTGTAAGAATGGTATTTCTTTCTTACAGGGTCCTGACTGGTACAACTACAGGCAGGGAGATTTAGAATCTATGGCGCTTTACCCCCTCATCCTTGTTACAAGTTTTAGCACAAAGCATAGAGAAGTACGTGTAGGTATCATTAATAAAAATTGATATAAGAAGAAAGAAATAAAATTATAATATTTGGGATTGAACACAAAAATTCTTTGCCACTCAGCTATATCCCTCAATCCTTTTATTTTTAATTTTTAGTACTTGGGCCTTGCTTAGTTGCTGAAATTAGCCTCAAACTTTCAATCCTTCTGCCTCAAACTCCCTAGCTGCTGGCATTACAGGTGTGCACCACTGTGTCCAGCAACTCTTTCATGAATTTCTATGGCCGCATTTACATGTTTTGGAACAAGATGAGTATGACAAAATATTGATACTCATTTAATATACTTTGTTTTACACTTTAGTGTAACACATAAAGCTGGTTTAGAAATATCAAGAAAATCATAAATTGAGTTGATAACTAATGAATTACTATATCTAGAAATCTTCTAGTTACCAGGCATTTATAAAATTCATACCAGCACATTTTTATCCTTCAAACAAAAAATTACTGTTTGTGATATTATTTTAATTCAGACCTCAATGATTCATGAACAAAAGTGAATGACAGTCAATTTTCTCATATCAAAACCATTAAAATATATTTTTTGAGGAGAATCAATAAAAATAAAAATATATAGTGATGTAGTTATTGAAACTGAGCGTGAAATTTGGGTTTCATACTTTAGAAATTTTGGAAAGAGTGTGACTGTAAAAGTGTGAAATATTTAAGAAGGAAAATGAGGCTGATTTAGGGTAAGGAAGTAGGATCAAAGGATAACAGTACATTAATATTCATATAGAATTTAAAAATTATTTTAACCTACTTTTTGCATTTACTATTCCTACAAAAGTACATTATTTTCCCATGTAATATGAGGACACAAATATTCTGAGAAGTGACCACACCATCCTCTAATTATGAATAGCAAGATTAGGACTAAAAAACAGATTATTCTTTGAACTTCAAGGTCAGTTCCCTTTCTTCATTCTAGTAAGTAGGATCTGAGATTACAGTTTCAAATCTGTATTATTTAAAACAGAAGAAATTTGGTGACTGAGGCTTTCTTGCTTCTATAACCATCTTATCTAGGCTTTGAATATGCATACTGAAAGAGAAATCAAAATATATTGACTCTGTTGTCCTAAAAATATTTGAGTTAAAACCAGTTACAGGGGCAACTCACTACTCCATAACTAGTTTGATAACTAGTTCGCAGTTATCAAAAGAGACAACAGTAATTTCTCACCAATTATCAAAAGAGACAACTGTAATTTCTCACCAATCTTGAGACACTTCATTATCTGGCAAGACTGAATTGCTCTGGATAGGGTCTCACATGGCTGAGATTGTATCTCTGAGATATCCACTATTTCCCCTTACTTATTCTGAAAGGAAGCTGTTGTTCCAGTTTCACAGCAAGTGGAGGAGTGAGCAGTCATTCAGGACTAGGGTCCTTTCCCCTTAAGACTTTCTACTGACATGTTTCAAAGATTATTATGTGGGCCTAGGACTGGGTAAGTGGTTGGCTTTATATATGGTCAGATGAGTGAAGAGAAGTAAAACATAATCCTCTGCTTTTCTCTGTCTCCTGCTCTCTGCCAGTATTTTTTTCCTCACAGAATCATTAAAATTATAATATTTCTCATATGATTCTATAAATGCTTTAAATAGTTTTGGAATAGTAAACATATGCATACATATATATTTTTATATAGTAAAAAAAAAAAAAAACTCTTGAAGCTAAATCTGTAGCTTGGCACCCTTGGACTTTGAAAAATAGTTTTTAAAAACGTGATGGATTATGTCCCCCAATTTAAACAAATGCCTTTCCCTCTGAGATGACAGAGAAGCCCTGAAGTCCCTTTTTTATCAGTGCTTTTGCTGTAGTCTTGGGGAGTGTTCAGATACAGATGTCTTGAGAACCTGTACCTTTAATGTTAGCAGACAGAAAAGCCTCATTGCAGCTGGTTTGGAAAGGGAGATTATTTAAAAATAAACCCCTGAGCTAGCAAAAGCAGACTTTATTGCAAATAGCAAAATTTAGAGTTAGGTCAACCTGACTCCTATTATTAGCCAGGAGTGGTGGGCCCAGCTGCAGTGAGGCAGAAGGCGAACCACAAATATGGGAGCCAGAGAGCTGCACAGCCAATTTAGGCTGAATACACAGTGTTGAACTGAAACACATTTTTGCTTACCTTGGCTCAATGCAGTGTAAGTACTATATGAAACCCTCCCCTCAAAAACTTTCTGCTCTGGTGAGCCTTTGTTTGTGCCTATACCCTGGGACTTGGCAGGAGGCTTCTGGGACCACAAAAGTCAGCTGTTAGGCTGCAGAAAATCTCCACATATAAAAACCGAAGCAAAGCCACACCATTTAATACTGTTCTTTACATTGTTGTACCAAACTTAACATGCGCGTTTTGAATTTCCAACCATTAAAGGTATTTTGCAGCATATTAAATTTTGTAATGAGCTAAATACAGAAAGAAACTGTAAGCACCAAAAACCTTTAAAGACTGCTTTCTCAATGAAGGGTAATTTTAATTTTCATTAGGTTATCATTTTTTTTAAATGATTTTCAACAGCAGGCTCACATTTCTGCTTTCTTAGAAATTTTGGTATATTTCAGGGAAAAAAATACTATGGTTTTCTCAGACCATTAGAGAGATCAACATAATTTTATAAGATAATTTTATTCTCTTCCTTTAAAAAGAAGATGCTACCAACAGTGTGGGTTTTCTGAAGATTTAGTAGAATTTTAATATAAAAAGTTACTTCATACATTCACTACATGAAGTACATTAATTAATTTTACAGTAAATATATTTTTATTTTACACTAAAATATATTTTACAGTCTGTTTTATATACTATAATATGTTGACTTTTACATGATATGTCTGAGATTTTTAATTCATCCATTTTTTATCAGTTGCTTTTTCCATTAATGACAATTGTTGATCAATTGACTAAATAGTCATGATTAATTAAACTATTTTCAAAAACTATTCAGTTTTTAATGGCATTTTTTAGATGGAAATGCTTAATTTAAATACTATTGGAAAACTTTGAAAAATAGTTTTTTTAAAACATGATGGATTATGCCCCCAATGTAAACAAATGCAAATTTAGTCTATCAAAATGTATAGAAGAAAAATATAACTTCATTTATAACATATTTTTCTCCAATTTTTAACATACTAAGAGGTTTATCATTTTAAAGTATAATTTAGTGATTTTCATAAATTTCCATAATTGCAACCATTATCACTATCTAATTAAAAACTATATACATCACTTGAAAAAGAAACCTCCTATCCAACAGCATTCACTCCCCAATCTGTCTATATCCCAGCCCCTGCTACTCACTATTTTACTTTTTCTCTGTGAATTTTCCCTATGATGAAAATTTCATGTAAAAAGAATCAAACAATATATATTTTTTTATGTCTGGCTTCTTTCACTTAATATGATCTGTCATGACTTTGTTCCTTTTTAATGACTGGTAATTTTTTCTCTGGATACATCACATTTTGTTTATTCATTCATCAGTTGATATATATTTGGGTTGTTTTCACTTTTTGGCTACTTGTTTTAGTCAGCTTTTTTCCTGCTGTGACTAAGAGACCTGACCAGAGCAATTGTAGAGGAAGAAAAGTTTACTTGAGAGGCTCATGGTTCCAGAGGTCTCAATCCATAGACAATCAGCTGTGTTCCTTGAGGCTTGAGTTGAGGCAGAACATCAAGGCTGAAGAGTGTGGTGGAGGAAAGCAGAAAGTGGGAAAGAGATCTCCACTTCCCAAGTACAAATACATACCCCAAAGCCATGTCCCCAATGCCCCATCTCTTCCAGCCACAACCCACCTGCCTTCAATTATCACTCAATTAATCCCATTGGGTGATCAATTCACTGATTGGGTTAAGGCTCTCCCAATCATTTTGCCTGTATATCTTCTTGCATTGTCTCATGCATGAGCTTTTGGGTGACACCTTACATCCAAACCACAACAATAGTGAAAATAATACTTCTATGAATTTTCATATTCATAGAAACTTTTGTGTAGACTTATGCTTTAATTGTCTTGGATATACACATATGCTGTGAGAGCAAAGGAAAAACAAACTACCTTCAAGACTAGACAGTAATAGAAAAGGCCATAATATAAACAGATGAAGCGGGATCCAATGTTTCAATTCAGGGATCAATGTGCAAGAAGAGGCAGGTCAGGATAAATGCACTTGGGATCTGTTTTCAAATCCCAGCTCTACTCCCCATTAATGGTATATCCCTAAGCACATCATTAAACCATTTTGTGTCTCTGTTTCCTTATATATAAAATGAAGTTTGATAGTATTTTCTGCCCAAAGAGTTTGAAATTTTAGACTATTACATATGATGTTTTAGTCAGCTGTGTGTTGCTGTGACCAAAAGACCTGACAAGAACAATTTAGAGGAGGAAAAATTCATTTTGGCTCAGGATTTCAGAGGTTAAGTTCATGGTAGGCCAACTTCATAGCTCCGGGCGCAGGTGATTTGGAACATCTTGGCAGATGGGCAGGGCAATAGATAGCAGCTCAAGACATGACAGCCAGGAAGCAGGGAGAGCTCTGCTCACTAGGAACAAAATATAAACTCCAAAGGCACACCCCTAGTAACCTACTTATTCCAGTCATACACTGCCTTCCCACAGTTACCACCCAGCTAATCCATATTAGTGAATTAATGAACTGATTAGGTTACTGCTCTCAGAATCTAATCATTTCAACTCTAAACATTCTTGCATTACCTCACATATGAACTTTTGGGGGATATCTCATGTCTAACCCACAACATATGGAGTATTTAAGTACTTTATCTGCAGTAGGTATTCAAAAGACATTAACTATTAAGCTATTTTTATCAGCCACAACTTTGGATGCTCCAAGTATAATAATTCTAAATTGTAATTAATGATTGAGGTATCTTTTTGTTGCCAGGTATGATGGCATCCACCTGTTGTAGTCCCAGCTACTCTGGAGATTGAGGCAGGAGGATTCCTTGAATCCAGAGTTTAGGGCCAGCTTGGCAATTTAGTGAGACCAAAAGAAGAGAATATCCATTGCTAATATCCATCATTATCCATCAATGATAAGAAAACACTTGAGAACAAAGTTTACAATGGGAGATTAAAGAAGGCATAACAAGATCCAGATTAGAAATTAAATATATACTTAATTTTAATTAATATTTTTATTATATACAGAGAAGCAAAAGTGAGAATTCACAGGCAAGTGAGGGGCAACAGAGTTTTCAATAGAGGAAATAGAAGTCTGAAAAGTGTGTGTGATTCTTTGTCATGCAACACCATCAGCCACTGTTTCTTCTGTAACCTGTGTAGCGAAAGCCCCTCCCCTCATGGATGATGTTAGTATTTTACAAAGTACACCAGGCAGGTGCCATTTTCCCATTGAAGACAGATCTGAACAGACTAAGGTCTGAACAGAGCCATCAGGAGCTACATTGGCTCATCCAATAAAGAAGCTTTAATTTATTGACTTCCTAAAAAAAAAAGGTGGAGGTTCGTGGTGTGAAGGTAAGTGATGTTTGGAGTATGGTTATTTTGGAAAGGATGCTCCTGAATAGATCATCTAGGGAGTGGGGTGATTTGGAAGCATAGAGGGTATGGTGGAGAATCTATGCTCCTATGAGTAGGCATGAGAAGGGGGATGGAAACAGATACGTAAAGTAAATAGCACTGAGGAAGGAGGAAGTAGAAAGTACCTGGGGGGAAACTCTTACATTGCCATTTTCCCCAAAGTGCTCCTGAAGAACTGCAAATATCTTGGTACCAATATGAATAAGCACTCTGTTCCACACCCATTTACAGTATCAGAGAAATTAGTTCTGTAACAAATCATCTGTAGCAATGGCACAGAAGGCCACATGAGTCAGGGTGGTGTTTGCTTAGGGATATTCTATTTCAGATTTTTTTGAAAGGAAAATGGTAAATATAGAAGTCAAAAGATAAATGGTTTGTAATTGCCAATTTTTTGGACATATTACAGTAACATTTTATTCTTTTTTATTATTGTTGCCTTAGTAACAGAAACTGGAGATGGGTTCTATCATTTTTTAAATTCTCTAAATTTCTAGCATACAGCAATTTTTTTTGTAGCTAATAATTGACACATGTCCTTGAAATGCTTGTCCCAAAGATGAGCTGTAGACTAAACAGAGACTCACATTGAAATTACTTTTTTGCTTTGTCAAATTTTAGATTTAAGTCTTTGGAAAATATTCATGAGAAACAAAATGGTATAAATTCTATTGTCATGAAAAAATTTAAGGGGCCTAATTTTAGGTTGCATTAGGGAGAATATTCGATTGACAGTCTAGAACTTCTTTGAAAGTACAAATTTGAATTTTTATGAAATATATAGCACAGGCTTAATTTATCATTGAAAGATTGAGACATAAAGGACTTTTAGGGCTAAACTCTAGGAAAATGGTGAATTGACAGTTTGGTCTTTTATTATCCTCAATCTTCCCTTTTTGTTTCTTGTACATGAATGTGTCTCCTGTGTCCCTCAGGCCAAAGAGATATCACATTTAATCTGAAATTGGCTATATTTATCTCACTTTACCTGCTTTTCATTCTGAGGTTATATATATATATATATATATACATATATATACATATATATATATTAAAATCTATGGAAATTACATATATATGTTATATGCACAGATTATATATATATATATATATATATATATATATATATATATATATATACACACACACACACACATACACACAGTTTATAAACCCCATGTACATGTGTATATACGTGGGGGTTGGGTCCGGAGGGGTAGGGGTGTGTACTTTATGTTTGGTACAAAAGCTCCCTAGAAAAACAAAATAAGAGTAATCATTCCTAACTACTTATGCCCAGCATAATATTTTCTGCTCTGGGACTTCTTAATAGATATTATTAAAATATTGAGATTTTCAAAATTTATTGTCTTATTTCTTTCTTCTTCTCAAATACAATGTATGCTCATAAATTCAAACAAATCATATAAATAAGATTTATAAATACATCTGACACCTATCAAAATTAGAATTTGAAATGTATGTGCTTTTTGATTGTTGGTATATTTTATTGATTGTACCTATCCTTTAAAAGTGTGCTGGCGCATTCCTGTAATCTCAGAGGCTGGGGAGAGTGAGACAGGAGGATTACAAGTTCAAAGCCAGCCTCACCAAAAGCGAGGCGCTAAGCAACTCAGTGAGACCCTGTCACTAAATAAAATACAAAATAGGTCTTTGGATGTGGCTCAGTGGTCGAATGCCCCTGAGTTCAATCCCCAGTACCCACCCCTCAAAAAAAGTAATTCTCAGCTAAATGTGGAGAAAAGTACCTAATTATTTCATGTGGAGAGAAAAATGGAAAATGATTCTCTGGAGTTCCCAAGAAATGTTAATGACTTTTATCCCAATCATCTCTTTCAGGAAGTTGGTGCTGACGACAATCCCCAGAGTTTGAAGATACAAGAAGCAGGAAGTGCTGTGTTTGGTGTTGTATCTGCTTCCAAACAAATGGGTTTACAACTGGAATTTCTCCTATGCTTCATAGGAAAGCCATGATTGTCATGAACATTGAAACACCATAGAAAATTATGTTTCATTTATATAAAAACGGTCTTTACTGCAAAAACAAGAATTACTTAACATCATCCTAGGCAAATAGTGAGCAGTGAGAATCAGAGAAGACTACAAACACACACTCCTACAACAGGCCAACGTGTTATAACAAAAGAAACAACAATACAACCTACAAAAAAAAAAAGACACATATCACATGCTCTACAAAGAAATCCTTCTGAGTTGACCCATACTGAAGAGTTAACCATGTTATTTGTAAAGTCATAGGTCTCTTTTAAGATGTGAACACTGAGACTTTTTTCCTGATGGTTCACCACAATTACACTGCACCTGGGTAGTACTATCATTTTACTCTTTTCCCTTTCCCTTCCCATGTGGTGTACTAAGAGTTCTGCATCTGAATTTTCCCTCTGAAGAATTGTTCATTCCTTCTCCAAGATATTAATCTGAGCCTACATTCTTCTTTAATCTACTATCTACTAATTTGACTTTGAAATTGATCTTTTCTCATTCAGGGTTTGGCACTTTCAGGGAAATATTTGGCCATATTTAACCATTTATTTCTTTTCAATACACTAATCCTTTACCAAATTATGGTGAAATAACTTTTGATTTTTTTAAAAATTAATGGCATTTTTTATAGGAATAGGTCTATCCAGAGATAATATGTTTTAATGGCATTATGTCATTCTGTTTATGAGCAGAAGAATGTCAATGGAAGTTGGTTATGATTACAGGATGCAATGTATTGTCTAATACAACTGAAAATATGTAACACAGAGAATGGGAATAAATCTTAATGAAGCATCAATTGATATTGCTTATTAATAATGTCCACATTGAATATGAGAAGTGTAAGAACTTTCCAACAATTTTATATACAAGATAGCTAAAAATATTCTTCATTTTTTATTTTAAAATGATTTAAAATGCATTGTGATATAAACTGTATTTTGCCTATCAGTTAAATATAATTCTCAATTTCCTTGACTGTAATTGCATAGTATTTAAACAAAAGTCTTTATCAGATATATTCTATGATCTTAGATCCTGTAACTTTTGTAGAGATATAAGAGATATAAAAACAAGAAAGGATTCTCTTCCCATTTGTACAGTCTGCAAAATGGTCTCTATTCTTTCTAAATCACTTTCCTATCTCACTAGCATATCTATCGTTTTCTCTCCCCCTTTCTCTCTCTCTGGAGCATCAAGAATGAATTTAAAGTTCTTGAGCTTGTACACAGAAAACAACTACCATTTTAATATGTATTCAAGAAATCTCATGTTCACAAGAAGTCATTAATTGTCCTGTGAGTGTGTGTGTATGTGTGTGTGTGTGTGTGTGTGTGTCTTTATAAATAACAAACATTCTGGTTGATGACCAAAAAAAAAGTTTCATCTCATTTTCCTGTTTAACCCTGTTACTCTGACTAGGTTGAGGTTGCTTTTAAGTTTTATTTGGCTATGGCATTGTAAGTAGATCCACTTGGAATTATTGCATCATTATTTCAATGCACACACTACTTTTGCCTTTCTCCAGACATTTTCTCTGGTATCCTTTTAATTTTTTTTATTAGAAATGATAGCTCAAAAGAAAAAGATGTACAGTGACCCCTGACAGATTTCTCATGTTTGCTTCAGAAGCTTATTGCTTCTTTTGTCATTCATTATGCATTGAGAAACAAACCTGGAACTAGATGTGTTTTAGTCATTTTTTTTTTCTGCTGCAACTAAAAGATCTGACCAGAACAATTTTAGGGAAGGAAAAGTTTATTTAGGGGCTCACAGTTTCAGAGGTCTCAATCCACAGACAGCAGACTACATTCCTCTGGACTTAAAGTGAGGTTGAACATCATGAAGGAAGAGTGTGGCAGAGGAAAGCATCTCACAGGATGATCTGGAAGCAAAGAGAGAAACTCCACTTGCCAGATACAAAATACATACTTCAAAGCCACGCCCCCAATGCCCTACCTCTGCCAGTCACACCCCATCAAGTTACTACTCAATCCCATCAAGGAATTAATTCACTGATTGAGTTAAGGCTCTTGTAACCCAACTTATTGCATTGTCTCATGTGTGAGCTTTTGGGGACACCTCACATCCAAACCATAGCAAGATGTGATCAAATTCAGAAAAGTTTACTCTGTGGTTGTAGTATTATTATTTCTTTAGAAGTTAGTCATACTTTTTTTTTTCATGGAGGAAAAGAGAGAATGATATGCGAAATGGATTTCAAAATTTGCTAGATTTCCATAGGCAGAGATTGTGAAAAGACAATTTTAAATGATGCTCACAATTTGATTATTTGTAATAGCACAAACTGGAAACAATCTAAACATAAAAAAATAAAGTAATAGTTATATAAATTATGGTACAAAGTGTTATAATTAAACACCAAATTAATGACTGAGGAAATTGCTGACAATTTGATGATGTGACTCATTTTCAAGTCCCAATTAGACTGATCAGAAGAGATAGAGCAAGTATAAGAATAAAGAGGGTTGGAACAGGCTTGTACATTGTGTGTGTGTGTGTGTGTGTATGTGTGTTGAAGCCTTTCCTTTTCTAGTAAAACCTGTGGATCCCTTCTCAGAATAATGATTTTAACTGTCTAAAATAGAATTCATGGAATAAAAATGAAGCACAATTATTTCAAAACAGTTACCAACATAATTTAAGTATAACATAATAATGTATTTTCATATGTTTGCTTATTACTGCATTAGAAAACAGGATTTAGTGGTTAGATGATTTTCATAATTTTAATGTAATGATGGTTCCAAATAATATTTCAAAAAATTTGAAAAATTCTATAATGTGATATAAACCATTCCTGGTTTCCAGTGGTGTAAAATTCATGTATACTGCCAAAAGCACCATGATTTGTAGCCTACATTAATATTTTAAGAAAATGCTAAATTTTCGTTAGAAGTTAGTCATATTTTCTTTTTCGTGATCCAAATCCATGGACTTCCTGAATCACGTCCAATGACTCCTTGGTGGTCCATGCTTAAGAGCTCCTTTAGAGTAGGTCCATATGTTCAGTATGAGGGGAAGTAAAGATTTCTAGAGCTACTTTCTTACACAGTCAAAAACAATTGGGTGTAGAGGTTTCCCAGCATGTTTGTGTTCATATGCAGAAATATCAAAAGCAATATTATTTTTAAAATCATAGATAGACTATAGGTCAGAGTATTAGTTGAATCACTATTTGATCTTAAGCAAGTCACTTCTCTGTGTCTCAGTCTCAATTTTTTAGCCCTCTTGGGGCTTTTTTGAGGATTAGGTGTATTAATGCCTGAAAATAATTTAGGTCATGACCTGGCACATGTTAATCACTACATAATATATATATGTTAAATACTTATCAAAGAAATAGGCAAATCCCTTTGCAGACTGAGCCGTATAGTTATCACAGCTTGCTTTACCTTAGAGAGGTCTTCAAAAAGAATGAGAGTCAAATTTTGAGTAGAGAGAGACAGAGGGGGGGAAGAACACCTCTAAGAGTGCAGGTAAGATTGAGTCTCAAAAAAAGCTATTTCAGAGGCTGGATACCACTTGTAGATCAAGGACTGAATCTGAGAACAGATACTGCAGGTAAGATTGAGTCTCAAAAAAAGCTATTTCAGAAGCTGGATACCACTTGTGGATCAAGGAATGGATCTGAGAACAGATACTTAAATGAAAACAGCGATCAACACATCAGTGGTAGCCTTTTTGAGAGCAAGTACAGGTGGATAGAAGCAAATACCAGACACCGAGCCATTTGCTGAATGAGTTAATACTGAACAAAAACAATGAATATGAATTTATTTTTGCAAAATCCAGGTCATGAATGAAAGAATAAAAGTTTACCAGGTTTAACAAAAATGGCCTGAGCACAGAAGAAATAGCAAAGCAAGAAAGATGGAAAATGTCAAAGAAAGAATAGGAAACTGCTAGAATCTGGTCCTGATTAATGAAGGAATGAATAGGACTCACTTGTAAAGTTTCACCTTGGACCTACAAGGAGTCAAACCTTTCCCAATCTAGGGACTAAAAGGAGAAGCACATGAAAACAATATTTTAACCAAAGTTAAAGAACATAATGAGCCTATGCTAGAGGATCTCCATCTCCCACAACTACGTCAGCATAAATCTTCACAAAGAGTAGAGGTTGGGAAAAAGTTGGAAACCTCAGGGAAATGAGAAGTATTTTGGTTCATTACTATGTGTATCACAACAAGCATCATAATAAGAGATGAACATAAATGTTGACAAGTAGCTCTTGGACCTAGCTGAGGTTGGTCTAAAGAGGATAGCTAGATCTCATCCTAAATGTCACTTTCCTAAATAAGTCTTTACTGATCAAGCTCCCAGAATATGTTTAATTGTCCCCATTGTGTGTTCTCATTGTATCTTGTATTTGTGTAATTACTATTGTTGTACATGTGACTTCCTTGCTTTTCAAAGTCTCCTGTTTGTTTATTTAGATAAACACAAGTGATTCAAGATCTGGCGAATAGAAGCATTCAACAAGATTTTTTATTCAAATAAATTATTTTTATTTCCTGGAAGTACTATGTATTTGAGAAGAGTTCGCTATAACCTAGGGCTTTAATTCTAGTTGGGGCATCCATTCCAACTCTAGCAAAACCAGTTTTTGCCATGACTGAATTAATGAGCCAAGTTCTCTGATTGTGTCTTACACTTCCACACGTGTTCCTCCTTCATCTCTCCCACTCTTTACATCTGATTTATTTGCTTTTGGCTTATAATTATCTCTCCAACTTGAATACTACAGCGCTCCTTCACTCATCCTTTGCAATTATCCTTGAGTGTAATTCTGCTCTAGTTGGGCATCTTGTTCTGTTTCCTTTCCTGCTCTGTGTCATTCAAAATATCCTAGGAGCTCAGCCCAGGAAAGGCATCTTGTTTGGTTAGCTTTTGTATTGTATTAACCTGGGCCTAGCAACAAAGATAAGAAATGAGCAAGGCATAGGGAAATTAAATTTTGCATCCTATTAAAGATCAGGAATGATCTACTTTGTTTTGTGTATGAGAAATTCTAAAAAGTAAGAGGGTCAAAGAAGTACATAAGGTTGGACAGAAAGTTAAGACATCTCAAAAGGTGAGTGATCTATGAGAAAAGATATATGAGGAGGATCTAATCAACACTTCTTTTTTTTAAAAAAAATGTTCTAATTAGGTAAACATGACTGTAGAATACACTTTGGCACACCATATGTAAATAGAGTGTAACTTCTCATTCTTCTTCTTATACATGATGTAGAATCACACCAGTCATGTAGTCATACATGCACGTAGGGTAACAATGTCCAATTCATTCTACTGTCCTTCCTAACCTGATACCACATCCTCTCCTTTAACTCCCCTCTGCCTAATCCAAAGTACTTCTATTTTTCCCTAGCCTCCCCGCCTTATTGTGAATTAGCATATACAAATCAGAAAAAAAATTTGGGCCTTTGGTTTTTTGGGATTGCCTCATTTTGCTAAGCAGGATATTCTCCAGCTCCATCCATTTACCTGAAAATCCCATAACATCAATCTTCTTTAAGGCTTTGTAATATTTCATTGTATAAATAATCACGTTTTCTTGATCCATGCATCTGTTGAAGGGCATCTAGGTTGGTTGCATAGTTTGGCTATTGTGAATTGAACTGCTATAAACATTGATGTGGCTGCGTCATGGTAGTTTGCTGATTTTAAGTCCTTTGAGTATAAACCAAAGAGACAGATACTTGAGTAAAATGGTGGTTTCAATACAAGATTTCTGAGAAATCTCCATACTGCTTTCCATAGTAGTTGCACCAATTTGCAGTCCCACCAGCAATGTATGAGTGTACCTTTTCTCCCACATTCTCATTTATTATTGCTTGTATTCTTGATTATTGCCATTCTGATGGGAGTGAGATGAAATGTTTTGATTTGCATTTCTCTAATTGCTAGAGATGTTGAACATTTTTGCATATATATTTGTTGATCAATTGCATTTCTTCTTCTATGAAGTGTCTGTTCAGTTCCCTAGTCCATTTATTGATTGGGTTATTTTATTTTTTATTTATTTATTTTTGCTCTTAGGGTTTTTGAGCTCCTTATATATGCTGGAGATTAGTGCTCTATCCGAGGAACATGTGGTAAAGATTTTTTTCCCCTTCTGTAGGCTCTCTCTTCACATTATTGATTGTTTGCTTTCCTGAGGAGCAGGTTTTTAGTTTGAATCCCTCCCATTTATTGATTTTTTTAAAATTTTAATTCTTGTGCATTAGGAGTCTGGTTAAGGAAGTCAGGTCCTAAACTGACATGATGAAGATTTGGACCTACTTTTTATTTTATTAGGCACAAGGGCAGTTCTAGTGCTTAAGTCTTTGACACACTTTGAAATTTGTGCAGGGTGAGAGATAGGGGTTAAATTTCATCTTGCTACATATGGATTTACTGTTTTCCCAGTACCATTTGTGAACAGGCTATCTTTTCACCAATGAATGTTTTTGGCACCTTTGTCTAGTATGAGATAACTGTATTTTTGTGGGTTTGTTTCTGTGTCTTCTATTCTGTACAGTTGATCTACTTATCAATTTTGGTGCCTGTCATTTTTGTTACTATGGCTGTGTAGTATAGTTTAAGGTCTGGTATAGTGATGCCTTATACTTAATTTTTTTTGCTAAAGATTACTTTCGCTATTCTGGATCTCTTGTTATTCCAAATGAAACTCATGGTGACTTTTTTTTATTGCTATGAAGAATATCATTGGGATTTTAATAGGAATTGCATTAACTCTGTATAACATTTTTGGTAGTGTGGTCATTTTGAAAAGGTTAATTCTGCCTATCCAAGGGCATGGGAGATCTTTCCATCTTCTAAGGTCTTCTTCAGTTTCTTTCTTTAGTGTAGTGCAGTTTTCATTGTAGAGGTCTTTTACCTCTTTTGTTAGATTGATTTGCAAGTCTTTTTTTTGAGGCTATTGTGTATGGGGTAATTTTCCTAACTTCTTTTTCAGTAGATGGGTAGATGGACATTTCTTGAACACATCTATTATTCATAAGGATAAAAAATTTTAGATTTTTTTCAGATTAATGCAAGACTTATGGTTTAGATTTATACTTTTTTACTCTAATTAAAAAAATTACCATACATTTATTGAACACAGTTTAAAACCATATTTGCTATTTTGCATGATACCTTACTGTGCATCAACTGCTGTATTTTTTTATAATTCTTGATTCTAATCAAGATCACTTATGATTAAGATTAAAATCTTGATTTGATTATGTGCATAAGAGTCTATACAGACTATCCCTTCTGTGAACAGAGAGGACATTCAGCCATTTTTCTTATTTAATTAGCTCTTGTCTAGTTTTGATATATGTCAAATACTCTTTAAATTGCTTTACCAATGTTACCTTATTAAACTTTATGATTTAGCAATTGAATTTAATCTCCTTGGTAATTTATATGGTAATCCCAAATAGTGACTCTCCTCAAAATTCCTGTGAAAGAGTGACTTAAACCAAACATTCTAATAATAAGTTTATTTAAGCAATGATAAAAAGCTATCTATCATCATAGATATATTGACATCTATGTTTAACAACACTCTCTAAATCTCTCAGCACAAAAAGGACACATATGAGTAGTTTCATGTATTTGCTTATTCTTGCATCATATATACCTACTGGCTGCTGGCTAGTAGAAGCAATGCTTCATGATTATAGAAGAAAAAAATACATTGCATTCATATTCAAGAAGTTTATAAGCTAGGAAAATAGATTGGTACAAAGAATTCAGATAAGACAAGAAGGCGAATGACATGTAATAAATGAATGTTTTGAAAAAATTCTATAATAAATGTCAAAACAAAGCTCAGGATTTATTGTGTAAGAATATAAAGAAGGGAACATCTAAACTGATCATGTGTTCCTTTGCAATTGGAAGTCTTTACTGCCATGGAAGCCAAGAGGGTGTAGAAAATATGGAAGGACTTCAGCTGGATCAAGCTTTACCTGGGCTAAAGGGATGTGTTAACAATTGTAAGGGGAAAATCATTTGCTAAACCATCGAGAAAATGTAGCCTCGCCAGTAAAGGAAACTTTGTCTACCAGTTTCCAGAGGCAAAATAGTCTACCAGGACTACATTTTTTGTTTGTTTTACTGCTTCTGAACTTTGATTGTTGTAAGAACTAGAAATATCTTTCATCTCCAGCTGGCAATACAGTTATACCCAATTTTCCAAGTTGGATTGCTATAATCCTCCTTAATGAGTCTACCATACTCACTCTCCAGAGCCTCCAACTGAATCAGAAAATAATGCTTAGCCAAAGAAGCAGCAGAGCACCATGGGCTCTTCATCTTGGTGTGGTGCTTTTTTTCAGTAGTTGCTATTTGATTTCTGTTCCAAGTAAGAGGTGTTTTGAAAGACTACATAAACGATGAGCCTCGAAAACCCATGCACTTTATTTACTTCTCTCCACTTTATTGGAATGAAAAGATTAGCTCTGTTCACAGGGGCAAAATTGTGGAATATCCCACACTTTGGCCTGGTGCAATAAGGAAACGGCAATCATACTTTTGCAGGTGACATCATAGAATGTCTTCTCTAACCAAGGCAATATTTATTGGTCTTTTATACTGAACCTATTAATAAATGAGTTATTGAATGAGGAAGGGGTAAGTGATTAGCTGGACTGCAAGTTTTGAAATTTTGTAACATCTGATGCTCTTTTAACAATAACATATGAGTGAAAGGTTTTTTCAATGCTTTCAAGAATGTTGTTAATCTTGCATTCCACACAAGCAAGTCTGGAATTAACAACATTCCAAAATAGACTGAAAATGTCATCTGAATAAATATCTTATAAAAATCCAGATTAAATAGATAATCAGTTCCACTTTAAGAAAAACAGAACAACATTTGAATTTGTTTATATTTACCATAGTCGAATGAGTATTTTTTGTGTAGCTAATGACCGTAAAATAAATTAATTCACACATTCACAGCATATAATGTACTTTTTCTTTATTCAGATACTCAAAGTCAATGGTCATTATCAAATTATGTCACTTATAACACCTGTAGAAGCTACATGGTAATAAAGAGAATAGGTTATAAATAATAAATAAAAGCTGTCCATTGCTGTGGACATGGAACTTCATGTTGAAGCAGTGCAGCGTGTGACTCTTGAGTCTTCAAGGACTTTCTATTCATTTCTTTAACATGTTAAGACCAAAATTAGTTAGCAGCTGAGTATTTGTATTGTTCTGAAACAATAAATAGGCAAGTTATGGAGGGAGTATCTTTTAAACATTAAACCAAAAAAGAAGACAAAATATTCCAAGTTTACCTCAGTAATATTACAAAATTTTATGTTCTGATTCTTAAAGTCAAGCTTGGCAAAGTTCAAATTACTTAATAAAACAAAATTAAACAAAACAAACAAATTATTCAAAATCAGTCTGGATTTCACAGGAAAGTCTCAGGGCCAAAATAACACTCTAATTGAAATTCAATATGATCTCTGATGGTCAATTGACAAGAAAACTTTTAATGGGCACAAAATTTAGTTTTAGTTCACAACCTTCATAGCTTTTGAAACTTCAAAGTTATTCATACAGATGCAGCATGTTAGCTGTAGCCAAATAGAACAGACACATCTGGTGTATTTTAAATCAATATTAAAAACAATTTCCAGTTTTTGTTATGAGGGATAACAATTCCACATAACAAAAATAGTTCTGGTAGGTTCTATTTTGTACATATTAAATTTGACCAGTTCATTTTCTTCAGATTTATTTTCACCAATGACTTTGTAGCCCATCAAATATACAAGGTTTATAAAAGTGGATCTTTCAAGGCTACATAGTTACCAACCAGTTGAATATATTAGGTCTCATTCTCACAAGTACAGAATGAAGATGATGGACAAAAATTTTAAGAAGGAAGGTAAGGAAGGAAGGGAGGGAAGTAGGAGGAAGGAAGGGAGAAATAAATAAGAAAAGGAAGAAGAGGGGTGTGCCAGAGCATTACAGAATTGTTCTGGACAAGAGTCAAGTTAATCCATATATTGAAAGGACCAATAATGATTTATCAGGGCCCATCCCCATGGATGTGGTAATGAGGGTAGAATTGAGATTCAGGAGACAAATCACATTTTTTACTGAATATTGATGATATTTTGGCAATGGTCAACTGAGCTCCCTTTTTATGGTCATAATTATGGTATTTTAAGTCTGGGTGGGCGTGGAAGATCACCTACCTACCTTTGGGAAAGCTGAAAATTCTTGCTTCTTAGCCAGAGTTTAGCCATGTAACATGGCCATCATAAATCAGAGGCATCCAATTTAGTCTTCACTTTGGATCACAGTCTGTCTCTGTTTGTCTGTCTGTCCATCTGCCTTTCTAGAGGTTGCAGTAGCCATTTCTGCAAGACCAATTCCCGATGCAGAAGGCTTTGTGATTTGTTTTTTCGTTGGAAGCTCACATTCCTTGGATCTTTGTGGGAATTCTTTGAAGCCTGGGTAAAGGATGTGTTCCTGAGAGGTTACAACACATACTGTTTCCACAGGCACAACCTTGGTTATAATAATGTGGGAACTGCCAAGAAATCAGTTGGACTAATCTGTTAAATAGTGCCTTAAATACACTTGTATTTAAAGAGCCATTAGCATGTCTCTTTGGCATTTTTCCTGCTAGTCAGCGATCCTTATTAAAGGTCTAGGATTAGGCTTGTTTAATAGTATTCAGAGGTGGAAGTGAAAAATATTAGTCAAGAGGGAAATATAGTTGCCAATATTCACTTTCTGATTTTTAATGGCATTTATTGTCTAGTTAAAGCCTTTTCTACATGTGTTAAACTTATAGAACTTCTTTTTCCCCTACAGGCTTCTTTTTAAAGTAAATAAAATATAAATTCCAATTCATGGTATTTCTACATTGATTATATATCATAAACCATGAATTCATACATCATCCTCTTTTGGAGAAACATATTTTGGCACTTATATTTTGCTGAACATATGTAAGAACTTACTTTGGGTATTTACTTATGAATGTAATTGCTCAGTCACATGGTGTCTTATTGAAAGAAAATTCTAAAAGTGTCGGATCAACTTACATTCTGAGCAGTGTATGATATCCAAGTCATGCCATGTTTTATCAATATTTAGACTTTTCAGTCTTTTTCATTTTGTCTATTCTGGTCAATGTTGTAGCAGTGTCTCACTGTGATTTTAATTTTCACTTCCTTTATGATTTATGAGATGGAACACTCTTAAAATGTTCATTAACTTTTTGGAAACTTCGTTTGTAAAGTGCTTATTCCTCTATGTGCCTATTTTAAATGGAGCTGTTTTTTTAGAGCTACTATTATATACTGGATACAAGGTATGATTATATGTACTACATAAAACTTCTATATTGTGGCTTGCCTTTAGTTACCAAAATTTTCTAATTATATTTATTACATTTTTTGATATATCTCTTAAGGTTAGAAGTTTTTGTGTTCTTATTAAAAAAAAAAAAAAACTTTACTCCTGAGACACTTTTTTTTTCTTTTTGGGGTACCAAGGATTGAACTCAGGGTACTTCACCACTGAGCCACTTCCAAGCTCTATTTTGTATTTTAATTAGAGACAGAGTCTCACTGAGTTGCTGAGTGCCTCACCTTTGCTGAGGCTGGCTTTGAAATCTCGATCTTCCTGCCTCAGCCTCCCAAGCCTCTAGGATTACAGGCATGCACCACCACACCCAGCTACTCCTGAAAATTTGAGGCTATTCTTTCAAAATCTTCCAACTGTTGACTGATTCATATGTAGTGTAGAAGAGAGGTCTAAATTAGGCTTTATAAAGGTGCTGGACGAGAAATTCTTTTGACCTTCTGCCTTATGTCAGTGAGGACCCGGCTTTCCTCCTCTCCAGAGAATTCAAGGTTCTATCTCAGAAACCACCAGAGACCAGACCCTCCCTAGACAATAAATCAGGCAGTGCTTAGAACTGTGAGAATTAAGTCACTGTTCTTTATATATTACCCAGTCACAAATACTCTGCAATAGCAAAACAAAGAGACTAAGACAGAAAGAAACTTTTCTTCAAATTGCCTCAAAGGTCATCAACTTAAAGAAAAAACAAAGTAGAAATGAAGATGCCCTGAGTTGGTGACAAAAGTTTTAAAACATTTTGAGAAAAAAAGAACATGAAATTGAATAAGAATGAAAACAAGAATTGTTCCATAATCTTATGGGGTAGCTGAAAACTGAAATTCTAAAGAAAGTAGCATTCTTGAAGATTGTGTGATTCTTTTTTTCCTTCAGCCACAGAACACACAAAGAAAACTTAAGCCAGGTGTGGAGGCACATTCCAATAATCATAGTGGTTTGGGAGGCTGAGACAGGAGGATTGTAAATTCAAAGCCAGCCTCAGCGAGTTAATGAGGTCCTGAGCAACTTAGTGAGTCTCTGTCTCAAAATAAAAAAAAAAAAATTAAAAGGTCTGGGGATGTTGCTAACCAGTTAGACACCTCTGGGTTCAATCTCTGGTACAAAAAAAAATAAGTAGGAAAAAAGACTGTTTTATTTGTGCAAACATTTATTGAAAACTTAGAATTTACTTACTTAGCAGTTAGTAAGTACTACCTTAATATGAAATGAAATAAAAAGAATATAGTGAATGAACCATTACTGGCTCATTGTAGCCCAGATTGGGTGGATGCTGTTAACTATTAAAATCAGGGCTCTTGTACCTGCAATAGCTAATAGGTTCTTGGTATCAGTACTGCTTAAACTTTAAGGAGCATACAATAAACCTTTGGATCTTATTAAAACACAGATGTAAGCAGTTGGTCAGAAATAGGACCTTAAGATTCTGCATTTCTAGAAAACTCTAGTTGCTGCTGATGATCTGTAGAGTATACTAATTAACAGAGCTACAATATGATATCAATAGCATGTGGGTGAAAATAATATACTTTGTTAAATTAGTGACTTTACTACTTGGTACTTGGTATGAATGAATTTTCTAAACTCAAAATGCTTTTCAATTATTAATGAAATTTTTTTTTTCAGTTTTAATGGTTCATATCACAGGTAGCACTGACACTCATAGACATGTAGCCCACACACTGTCGATGAGCAATGGTGGATGGAACCCTGTGTTAGTACTCCATCATAGGCCACAGCTTCTGCCTTTCTACTTCTTCCCTATCCCCAGGACACTAAATGGAATTGGGTTAAAATAATTGTTCAAGGTTGAACCAATCTAGGCCACATCAGAAATCTATTTTAGCATATAAGCATTCAGGTTAATTATGTTTCTGGAGCATATTTTTCCCATACTCTGGTAAAATAATAGGATGTCTTTTATGGAAACTTCCTTAGGACAGCAGCCCTCTCCCCAAGCTCCTGACCCAACTAGAGCTGGGTTCTCAGAGACAGAGTGCTTTTTATTTTATGTTGTAGCTCTTAGATCAAATGAAAGAGGTCTGACTGAATGGTGGGGTGCTTCAGTTATCTGTTACCTTCAGAGGGGTTACACATTTCAGTGATTGGCAAGTGGGAAAAATCTGCAACTTCTGTTTTCCTTATTTTGGTGCAGAAATTACATTTCCTGTTGATTATGGGTTTGTAAACATTCGTGTTCCACCTGAAATTCTCACCAACACAAAAGGAGTGAAAATATTTAAAATTTTCTATGCTTTTGGATGGAAAGAGTCCAGAATTTGTTACCACCATACCCCCCCAAAAAATTAATAATATGTAGAAATTTCATCTGGTATATTCATGTGCTCAGTAGACATTCACTATCATAAAAATAGAAATGAAATTTTAAATGGAGAATTGTTTTATTTGTTAGTTTATTTTACTCATTTTGAAATATAAATGAAGGTATGGAGGCATCTAGGATATATAAAGTTGTTGTTTAAATCACTTAGCTATGGAGTTGCTTTTGATCTTTTAACACTGACTAGGTCAAACAACTACAGTAAACACCTGAATAATAATGCTTTCTAGAACATATCAGGCATTCTCTGTGTTATTTAGACGAATTCTCTCAATAAAATTAAGTTGATACTTAGAATTTTATCTTAAAGTCAAAAAAACTGTGCCAATGTATAGCAAAGTCAGAATTCAAACGAGCTTTCTCTTAACCTAAAATCAATATGTTTCCTTTTACCATATCCCCATGCAACACAGATTATTTATAAACCTTGGCATTGAAATTCTGATGTTTAAAAGAATCTTAAAACATGAAGTACTTAAAATGTTTCTCTACTTTCGATATCACAATTCTGATATTTATTTATTAATCATTGTCATCAGTCACTGCCTAAACATGCTGAGTTTCTCTGCTACAACACATTCAACCCTTACCATAATATTTAAAACAGCAGGGTTATGTTTTAAATTTTCAATCAATGTGATCATTGTGATGTAGTTAACCAAAAACATGAGACTTAGTCATTGACAGCTCAATATGCTGATGACAGGGTAAACTTTGCCACAAAATTGCAACTGGGGCAATAGAACACAGAAAATGATGCATACACATATAAAATGCTGTCAACCAGACATTTTTTTTAAAAAATCCATGCAAAGTAGTCACAGAAGGAACATCCATGAGTTTATTTATATGTCTCTGTTGTCATCAAATCATCCATTGAAATTGTAGTCTATAGTTAGAAATTCTTATATTTTTTGCTTACTTGGTTTTACAAAGAAAAGAATATGTACTTTTGGAAAAGCTTTTCATTGTATTCGATTCAAATTAGAAAAATGTGTTTCCCTTTTAGAAGTGTACTTTACTTAGGGTAAAATACTAAAGTAAAGAATGAAATATTCTAAGGCTCTTAAAGCTTTTAAGTACTTTTAAGTGGTTCCATAAAATAGGTAATTTCATCAAACTAAATCAGTTTGTATAAATTCCCCCCCCCAAAAAAAAGTCATTTGCAGTATACAATGCATGAAACTATTTTTAACCATTCATTTATAGATTAAGTTCAGATATCTTATTTTTCTCTAGGCTATCTTAAATATTTTCATTCACATATAATTTTAGTGACATCTATTTTATAAAAGCAAAATCACTAATATTTTTATTTAATTAAAATGAGTGTATTCATATTTTCCAAAATCATACTTGTAAAACTATACCTTCTGCCTTACTTCTCAAAAGTTATTCTTGCCCAGTGCAGTGGTGCAGCCTCCTGATCTGCCTGTAATCCCACTAGATCAGGAGGCTGAGGCAGGAGGATCACAAATTCAAAGCCAGCCTCAGCAACTTAGAGAGACTCTGAGCAACTTAGACCCTGTCTCAAATTAAAAAAAAATAATAATAAAATTAATTAATTAAAAAGAGGTGGATGAAGCTCAGAGGTTAAACACCCCTGGGCTTAATCCCTGGTACCAAAAAAAAGAGTGATATCCAGTATATGTATACTTAGTTACTTCCATAAACTTAAACTCTAGTAATTCCATAGTATTCAATATCTGAGCACAACTCTGGGTTGTTGAAATACTAATAATCAATTAAAGATTATTCTTTTACTAACTTAGCTTTTTGTTTACTGATCCTATTTTCAAAGTACACCTAAATATTAGGATAGTTCTAAGTTATCTGCACCTAATTGCTGAGCAAACTCAAGTGTTTTACTGCTAAAGAATAATAACTGATCTACTATGTTTGAGTCAAGTTTAAATATTCCTGCTAATTTTGTGTAAGGGAAATAGAAATTAGGAAATTATTCACTTTATAATTGAGAAATCTTCTGAGAACCAAATAGGAAACTGTACCTAGAAAGTTCCAGTAGCAGATTCTGCAAAAATTATTATAAGAGGAAAACAACAAAAATAAATATAAGAATAAAGTAAACAACAATGATAAATGAAGACTCTAAAAACCCTAAATGAAGACTCTACATCCTACAAAAGTAATTCAAACTTGTAAGCAAATTGGCATCTATAATAATTGGCACAGGGTTTTTTGATGAAGATTTTCTTAAGGGACTATCTATATATAGGATTAAAGTGTTTTGAGACAGGGTCTGCCTCCTCAGACCTACCTCACTGGCAAACTACTGAGAGAAAGCCTTAATGCAAGAACCAGGGGAATCAATCTCAGAGAGAAGACAAACACATTTTGTTATACCTGGTAAAACAAACAAAAAAGATGGAATTAAAAACAGGACATAGACATGCACACATCTTGCTCTCCAGACTTAGCATAAGCCTCTAATGCAACACTCCAGTTGTGCTTCCCATAACAGGGGCTGTGTACACCCTTGAACGCCAGCTCATACAGCATTACACTTGATGCCTTAGGGGCCTGCCTTCTTTCAGCTGGCAGATCTCCTGCCTTGGCTGGCAATAATAGCCATAGGTTTGGATTGCTGCCTACAGGAAACCAATAGCCGTGGTACAACAAATCTTCAAAGAAAGGTGATTTCTCTTGCATTGCTTACTGCTGACAGAGAAACAAAAGATTAATAAAAATATAACATTCTGAAATGACTTTAAGCTTAAAGTTGCCTGCTTTTTTTTTTAGTTATTATAACAAGATTTTAGCCAACAAATAGTTGTTGATTGTAGAATTAGTACTAGGCATAGTTTTAAGATGGTGAAAATTTAGCAGTGAGCAAAAGACATCTCTCCTTCATAGTACTAACCTTCTGCTGAAGGCCTGATTTATATAACACTGAAATTATTTACTTTTAAAGCTTAGTAAAATGTATTTCACATACCATACAATTCATCCATACAAAGTGAGAAATTCAATAGTTTTTAGGATATTTGCAAAGTTATGGGAGTCATCACAATCTAAATTTAGAACACTTTCAGCACCTTCCAAAGAAACCTCCTAACCATTAGCAGACACTTCTTCCTCTCAATACTCCTGCTCAAGGCAAAAAGTAACATAATTCAGGTCTGCATATGTTTGCCAATTCTGGACATCTAATAGGACTGGAGCCATACAACACGTAATCTGTTGTTCTTTAACCTACCATGTTTTCAAGGGTTATCCATATTGGAGCATGAATCAGTTTTTCATTTCTTTTTGAGTTTATCTGCTTCAAAATAGTTATTAATTTAAAATGAGACATCTCAGTTTATGACCTTTTTTAGATTTTCTCAAGTATCATAGAAAATTTCAGTTCTAATTGAGCATGCATCTTTGAATGTGATAGTTTATTTTTATAGTAGAAACATTTGGAGAGTATCCAGTCAACTTGAAGATGTGAAGAGAACTACAAAAACACGTAGTTTACTGAAGGCCTATTGCAGAGGCAGGACTAAAACTACCTTCTAACCCTGCTGGCTTGATTCTTTACCCTGGGGCTTATTTGGTGTGAATTCTGTTAATCTTTTATTTATCTTTGGGATTCTGCAATCGCTTTACATTGAAAAAAAAATGATTTTAATTTCTTTCAGCTTATGGACTATTTGATTTTCCTATAAGAACAGATTTTTATTTCTCTTTGATAATATAAAAAACTATATAAATCAATAAAAAAGACTTTCCCTGATCAAAATGTAATGAGCCATTTTATAGTACTTTCACAAAAAAGTATTACAAAAATTTAGTCACCCATAAAATTTTGCACCCCATAATTTTCACTAACAACTTCTTTATCTCAGTTTAGTAGGCTACTTACTGTATCACCTTTTAAAGGGGAATAACCACTTGAATAACTACCTGCTTATCATCTGTATCCCCCGATCCATCTCTGTTTTTGGACTGCCTAAAATTCTACAGTCCCTATCTTTTAGAAAATCATAATCAATAGTGTTTCAGATTATTTTGATATTAGAAAAGATGAAATTCATTAATGTTTTCAGAATCAACAGTTTGTTGCTGTAGCTTCCAGATGAAGTGAATCTAGCCCACTGTCATCTAACCAATACCCCCCATGATTATCTGGAAAGCACTCAGCTTTCACTCCAGCCCACATTCATAAATCTATTTGAGCAATTATATATCAAATTACTCAGAAGCTTCTGGAAAAAAAGTCTTTAAGTTTTCTTGAACTTTATTTAACCCATATCTTCAAGTTTTCTTCTGGTCCTCATATTTATTTTGTACTTTATTTCCTCGGCAACTCCTGGTGTTGCAGCATTTTACTTTAATTTCTTCCCATTAAATCCTTTCATTTTCTTCCCCAAGAACAACAACCACTAAGATTTTTGGTTTATTATGAGTTAGGTTTAGATTTTCTTATCTCTGATTATGATAATATAGTGTAGGTACCCTTCTCAGACTTTGGATTTCAAAATTATACTTACCTCTTTGGAATGCTGGTAGGGGCCTACCTCAACATATACTCAGAATTACTTAAGTAGTATTCATTTTAGCTGACTTCCTATTTTACTACTGAAGGTAGAACTTGAGATACCAAGTTCATGTTAATTTCATCTAAAACTTGCTCCCATAGATATATACAAGAATGGTACAAGAATCTTTTACCCATATAGAAAACTAATATTGGTTATTTCCTATATCTGTTATGCTCTTAAATTCTAACAAATCTTAAGATATGTTTTCAAAAGTACTTAAGTTGTATATAAAAGTATAGGTATTAAAAACAAGAAAATTGCATATGGTTGACAAAGGTAAATAAAAAATATTATCTTAAAATGAGACCTGAGAACCAGTTTCGAAGGAGCTGCCTCTTAACTGAAGCATGAATTCCCCAACCTATATTCTCACCTCCACTTTTCCTCTAGCCTTTTTTATCAAGGCCTCAGGATTCTGCAAAACTTTAAAACCCCCATAATAGAGATTGAGTAGAGGTGCTCAGGCCAACTAAGCTATCTGGTGCTGAAATATTGGAAGCTCTCTAATTCACAGATGTTCATTTTACAACATAAATCTTTTACTATTGAGTCCAGTAAAAAACAGCACATACCAATTAAACATCTTATGGTTGGCATGCTAGGGATGAATTATTTGCTTGGACTCCAAAGTTATCTTTGCTCCACTCCTGTAGGTTCACCTCCGTGCAGTCTTCAGGTATACAATGTGAATACTTGGACACTATCTTCAATTCTCAGGTTAGCAATGTTCCTGGTGTTCTCTCTCCACAGTCGCCCAAACTGAATCCTTCCTCAGCCCCTTAAGAAGTTCCAGCAAAGATCCACAGGCTCTGTAACCTCACAACTAGAGGTTATAATTTTATAAATAAATAGATGTTGTTTGCATGGTTCTTTATTTTTTTAACCACAATATAAGAATTACATTTTATCCTAGTTTCTTTAATGTTTGTAATATTTCTGTAATGTTTGTAATATTTTAGTTGTTTTCTGTTTTATAGAACTTAATGTAGAAAAAATCTTTTTAGGAATATGAAATAGAAATTGGAAATTTAGAACTAAGAGGAACAACTCTGAAGTACCAGATGTTCAACAGCCTGGGTGACAAGAAGGATGACCATACATCTTGGTTTAGCATGCTTTTCTGGTGTATTTGTGAAGAGCATAAACTGTCATATGCAAAAATAAATGTTCTCACTTGGACAAAAAGTTATGTGGTTAACTGCATATATTTATAGATAAAAATTAGCTACTCAGACATACATTTTGTTGTTGCTCCTTCTGTGGGATTTTATATTTGAATTGCAATTTTCATATGGGTGATGAGCTTCAGTTACAAGTATTCTAGAAGAGAGTATAGTAACTCCTTCTCTACCACCATTCCTATTATTTCCCTAGAATATATCTTTTTAAAAGCTTCATAAGCACATCATTAATATATAAAACTATGTATATTTAAGGTATTCAACTTCCTGGGTTTTTTTGGAGGCGAGCAGTACAAGGATTGAATTCAGGGGGAATTGACCACTGAGCCGCATTCCCCACCCTATATTTTTGTATTTTATTTAGAGTCAGAATCTCACTGAGTTGCTTGGTGCCTCACTTTTGCTGAGGCTGGCTTTGAACTCACAGTCCTCCTACCTCAGCCTCCTGAGCCACTGGGATTACAGGCATGCACCACCACACCAGGCCCTGTTTTGATACATACATACATTATGATACAATCACCACAATCAAACTAATTAATATGTCTACCATCTCTACATCACTTGTGATATATAGACCACAGTAAAGTAAGATGTTAATTATAAGAGAAACTATGTGTGAAGTGTAAGGGAACTCTCTGCACTATCCTTGCCACCTTTAAAGGCCTAAAATTAGATAATTGAAGTTTAGTTTTGTAGAAAATTAAACTTAGAATTACAAAGTTAGACCTACTCTGTTCACTAGATAGAGGTGGTGGTGGAGTCTTTGGCAGTGTTATATTTTATATATGAGGTGTCTCGAAAAAAGCTCATGTGAAAGACAATACAAGAAAAGTTTAGAGGTGAAATAATTGGGTGATGAGAGCCTTAACCTAATCAGTGCATTAATCCACTTGAATGGATTAACTGCGTGGTGACTGTAGGTAGGTGGGATGTGGCTGGAGGAGGTGGATCATAGGAGACATGCCTTTGAGGTACATATTTTGTCCTTCTTGGGCAGAGCTTAGTCTCTCTCTGTTTCCTGGTGGCCATGTCCTGAGCCACTTTCTCCATCACACTCTTCCACCATAATGTTCTGCCTCATCTTGGGTTCAGAGCAATGAAGTCAGCCATCGATGGAAAACCATGAGACCCAAATAAACTTTTCTTTCTCTGAAATTGTTCTTATTAGGTCTTTTGGTCACAATGGTGAAAAAGCATACTAAATTAGGCAAGTAGAACTTAGTACCAAGTAAAAAGATCATCAGGAATACTTCACCCAGAAGGAATTAATGTTGGTCTCATAGAGCAAGTTAGTTCTTATGAAAATGGGTTGCTGTACAAGAACAAGCCTGACTCCTGAGTCAGTCTCTGGCTTCCTGTCTCACCATGTGGTACCTCTCACATACCCTCCCATGATGATATCATTCAGCATGAAGCCCTAGCCATAGTCTGAACAATTAATTGGGGCTGCCTGATTTGGGACTTTCAGTCTCCAAAACTGTGAGCGAAGTAACTGTAAATGTAAATGCTAAGTAACTGTAAGCTAAACTGTGAGGTAACTGCGAGATTATTTATCTTTTTCCTTTTAACTTACCCAGCCTCAGGTATTTCGTTGATAGGAATAAAAAATTGACTAATATATTACTCTAGGTTTTCGTAAATTTCATATTATATCTAGTTCACATCTCACCACATTCTGAAACTCCTACAGTTTAACACACAGTTTGGAGAAGGTGATACACACTCAGTGCTAGAAGGTGGCCTCATTGAAACACCAACTGAGTAAATATGGCTCTTCATGTTTGGTACTCATGACTATCACTGGAACTCACTACTCTAACCCTGTAACAGTAGTAAGAAATTTAACCTTCGTTAAATATGCACTGATAAGTGAGTGAGAATAAATTGCCTTACCTAAAGTGACACAATTACTTGGAATCAGTAATTGTATTAATACAAAATATTAATAATATAATATTAATATTCTTACCTATGACACCTGATCACAAGCTTATCTCATGTAGGTGGACTGTTGGCCATCCTGAAGGATTTTCCCTAATGGAAATACGTATGTTTCGAAGTCCATGGTTCCCTAGTGTAATGCCCTGAACATAGTAGGTATTAAGTCATTGAATCTCTAATGAGCTCATTAATGAGCCACAAATAGAAAAGAAATTTAGGCAAATTGGGAAAATGGCTGAGATTTTCTTAGATGTCATTTTTAAATTACTCTGCTCACAGGATTATGTAAACAGAAGTTTTGATCTTATAACAGATACAAACTTAGTTTTCAGGAGTTAATTAGATCCATTCATTGCATGCTTTTCTATTTACCAGACTGTATGATTTTGATGCTAACTGTAACCCAAGGAAAAAAACAATAAAAGTATCATGCTATCAAATGACTTCATTTATAAACAGCTTAAAGGGTAATATAAAAATAGAAACCCAGAGGCAGACATATTTTGAAGCAATACTACGAAATTACCAATGAGCACAAAGAAGAGACAGTTTTGTTGCTATACATGAAGGCATAGATAAGCAAATACTGTTTGGAGATTGCATTTTGTTATGTAATACACCTGTGAGGAGGTGGAAACTAGATTGTAAATACAGAGCCAAGATAAAAGTGCTACAAAAATGGAATTTTCATTACTGTGAAATTATTGTTTTAGCACTTGCATAGTTTTTTTAAAAAAATCATAAGGAAAAAAATTTATAGCCCTAAAAGTTATGGACTTTAAAATTCCCTACATTGCCCTTCATTTTTGAGGTTAAGGTCATTCTGAGATCCTTTAAAATAAATACATAAGTAAGTATAAAATTCATGGCTTTGAAAATACTAAGCTATTTTATTGTCAATGTGTGTCTTAATTTTTTCTAGAATTAAGAATATTTGTACATTCATACTATAAGTTATTCTACTAACACGTTAAGCTTAAGTATGTGGAATGGAAGTTGAACTGAAAAGGATTAAACAGCCAAAATTAATATCTTAATGCCTAAATCTTTCAGGATATTTTTGTACCTTTCTTTCCAATTGTTTGTATCTGCCAAAGGAAATTTTCTTCATTGCCCTTTCTGGATTAAAATTCAATATGGTCAATTTCCCAGGCTCCATTTTTTTTTTTTGCCTCCTTTTATTAAATCTGACTAGATGTCAGGAACTAATCAAGAGGATTCTTCTACATATTGCCCTCTTGCTCATTTAAACTTTCCTTTGTTGGCAACAGAAGGCACAGAACAGGTGAAGCAAAGCCTGACTGGCTCATCTTGCCAGGGGTTCTGAAACAGACCTTTGTCTCCCTACCTCCGTGTCTGTTAGTTTTGTAGCCATCAACCTGCACGAAAACTCTGGTGGCATTCAAAGACAAACATTTTTTGGTCTTGATGAGTTGAAAACAGAAAAGGAAAGCCCAATTGAGAAAAAAGTATAACTTGCAATCTTGAAAAAAACATAGTGGATATACCAGATAACTGAATCTGCATCTACAAATCTAAAGAATAGAGACATGAACTGAATTCAAAAAAAGTGCATTTCAATAAGCCAAACATTACAAGTAAAGGTGGAGAGGCACAGGCTTCGTTATCTTCTATTTGTATATTTAATGAACAAGTATTGCATTAGTCTGCAGAAACTTCAGATTTCATACTCTTAGAGAGTGCATACTCTAATGGAAAAAAAAGGAGAAGACTAATGACAGTTAATCAACAGTTTTTGAGGATGATAGAAGGTTGATATCAGAGATAATAATACCTGCCATTTTTACATGTCTACCTTATGTCAAGCACTATGTCATATTTTTAGTCTTCTTGATCTTCACATCAGACATCAGTAACAGATATTTACAAATGCGACAGTGAGATGAAGACAGACTAAGTTCAACAGAAGGTGAGGAAAGTAATGACTGAAGAAGTCAGGATTGGAATGCCATTCTGCCTGGGTGGAAAACCCAAGCCTGTTAACTTTCTTATGCAGCTTCTCAGAGGTCGCCAAGGATTGAAGGTAGAAAACAAATGCCTTCCTAAAAAAGGAAAACATTATGCTTCATTTCTAGAAACAGAATATCAAGAAAGAAGATGACATTTACATATTAGGATTTTTTTACAGCACTGAGATTAATCACAAAAAAAATCTTGAGTCAGATTTTCTAGGTTAAAACCTAGTTCTGCCACTAACTAGCTGTGACTCCCTGAGGTAATTACTTAACCCTTTTTCTTCCTCAGCTTTCTCATCTATAAAAGGACTTACTTGTAATAAAATATCTCCTTTTTCTAGCTTTTTATGGACATGAAATAAGTTAATAGTGTAAATTGATTATAATAGTACCTAACTGCGTAAGCAATCAATAAGTATTAACAGATGCAACTGTTATTATTCTGTACTCTCTGGACTAATTGGAACAGACCTGAAGTGGATCTCTCACTTTTAGGGAATGTTGTTAATAATCCCTTTACCTCTCCCCATGAATTTTCATTTCCCATGTTTCTGTGCTTCCTACACTCAAGGTACATCTTAGTCACCTATTTGTATCTTTTTCTTCATGCCAGGGCTTTCTCTATGCTTTTTAATCTTCCATCCTTACCCTTCTATTATATTCTTTGATCTTTACATTTTCATTCTTTTTCCCTTTTCTCCAATTCAAATTTTTTAAATTGGTTGTGATTTACTACATTTTTACATGATGTTTTTACAATCACCCTACTGTTCAACTTCTGCTGCTCAGTAAGACATTTGGTAATTGTTACTCCTTCCCTTTTTGAGAGAAGTACACATTTAACATAATATGGACACACACAAGAAGTGCACCTTTGTTGATTAGGTGTATAAGTCTTGTTAACATCATTTTGTAAGTTCATATTCCCTACTTAGAGGAGTAAGTCCAAAAGCAAAGAAGAGTAAGATTCCCTCTACTTTGCATCTTTTTTTTTCTTTCCTTTATTTTTGGATCAGACTTTTTTCTGTGAGAGACATCATGTGTATCATAAGGTATTATGTTGTATGTAATACATACTGTATTTTCTCTCATTTTAGAAAACATTTGCTTTGGTTTGTGTGAACTCTTTTCATCTTCAAATATTTCTTTTTCATTATCCTTTGGATGCATTACAAATGAGCATGAGCATTTCCTAAACTGTAATCCAGTGCCAAGGCATAGTGGGTTCTTTTGACCACTACATTGTTATAATCAAAACTCACACCGTAATTTTCCCTTAAATGACATCACAGGATTTTCTATCCAAAGCATAAATATCTTTGGATAAGGGAGGCAACCAGAAGTGAAAATAGATGTAGGAAAATTATATATTATACTTTGTAAGGCTTGTATTCAGCATATTTTGAGCCAAAATCTGACCCTTAGATGTAGTCACACATTTCTATGGATTTTTAATAGCTGGATATCCAAGCACAAGATGCTTTGAAACAATTGTCAATCAAAACCCTTTGAAAAAAATCTATAAAAATGAACAACTTTTATTTCAGATATAATAGACTATTACAATTTTATTTTCACACTGGAGTAAAAGTGTATTCAGTGCATCATCTAGGTGATTTACACCATGCCAAAAAATGTCTTCCTCTACTGTCAATATGAAAAACTTCTCTATAACCAAGACCACTCATAAGCGCTAGTTGAAACATGTCAGTTTATGGTATCATCCATCATCAATGTCATCCCAAGAAATGCATGAGAATGAAAAAAAAAATAGCAGTACCCTCAAGGCCATCTCATTGCTTGTTATGTGAAGCACAAGCGCTCAAGCCAAAAGCATCAGCATCTTCTTTTGAACACTACTCAAGTCTAAGTCTGTGTGTGATTCAGCCTTGATTTGGGAGGCCTGAGAGTCTGCATTTCTAATGAGATCATAGATGATACAGGTTGCTGCCAACCTTTGAGTAACAAAGGCTTTAGGAAATCAAGGATAACCCTTATGGATGTTACACTTTAATGGTCTACTCAGAATGATGTTATTTTATGGCAGTATAAACTTTAATATGTATATCTGTAAAGTACTTTGAAAATAGGCAATATTTTTTGAATGTAGTATGAAATGAAATTCAAAAGTAAAAACTCTTATTAGAGGAAATAATTTAATAACTGAAAACATTTTTGAAGCTTGAGGATCAGTATGGAAAAGAAGGAATTTTATTAGACAATCTATTCACTGAAAAGTGACACACAACATGGTGAGCTTATGTTTTAATTCAGCATTTCATTTGATAGTCATATCATGCTAATGAGTGAAAATTTCTTAAATTAATCTTGAAAAGCTTGAAAAAAATCACTTGCTTTTATTTGTGTATAAGCAGCTTCAATTCTTTTTTTTTATTAGGGAAAAAGTAAAATTAAAAAAATGTTGGCAGTTCTTGTCAAACATTTTGAAATCTCTGTTAGTACACAGAGTTGTGCCATTATTTTGACAGCTCTGTTTCCTACTATGAATGAAATAGTGGCTTTTACTATCAAACTGATTTAGTACCTGGTAGGTGTGGCATATTCTGCTGAAGTATCATTTTGTATAATAAAATATCAATATATTAACAAAGTATTTGTAATAACTGCATCTAAACAAAATTTTTAGGGCTTGTAGAGTCTCTAGAATCCTTGTAAATCAAACATTTCCTTCATTTTACCAAAGAAAAATCAAAGGTCAAATAAAGCTTTCCAAGGTCTCATCCAGCTAGCTCGTAGCTAAGACCAAGCCCAAATCTCTAGATACCTAAGATTTTTTTCCCCAATAATAGTTTGAATTTTCAGCTTGTTTATCTGTGCTTAATTTTTCAAAATCTCAGAAAATATGATGATGATAAAGATACATGTGCATAACATGAGAATGACCCATATCAAAATTTGCTCAATTTTTATTATTTCTGTTTAAGTGATAGTAAAAATAATTACTAAAATATACATTGTGAAATGAAAAATTGTGATGGAAAGTTGAGAATTATGTATTCATCAAAAGAAACTTTTCTTTTAATTGGAGGTATAGGGCTTATGTTGAAAAATAAAATCAGATATTTGATAGACATATTTGAAATATAGAGATTTTTGGGTTTTGAGTGCCACAGTTACAATCATGTTCACATTATGACAGCTCTATACCCTTACCTGCCCCTTATGGCAGGAACCCAGTCTTTTCTGAATAGCATAAGCTATCCATAAGGACCCCAGCCTTGCTTGCTATAGCTTGTTGAACTTGTCCTTCTCCTAGCTGGCCTGCTAACATGGCAGACTCATGACTGAGAACTCAGGTGTACTCCATGAGGTGAAAGTTATACAGTGGCTGGCCCTCTCACAGCCTCTCTTTATGGTTCAATATGCTCTAGTTCCAAAGTCACACCCTTGGCTAAAGTTCAGAGCAGTTCAGATATCTGGTACAAGGTCATTAGCAACAGGAATTGCCATAGAGCTGAAGCTCTGTGTTTGCCAAAGTGAAAGAAATCTAAAAATCAAGTCAGCCATAAGGTAAAGGCTTTTTCAATGCAGCTGTTCATTCTTTAAGGAAGGATCCCTCCCAGTGTTATGTTCATTAAGGAGGCTCCACAACAAAAGGAATCGCTCTGAACCTTAACCATGACAACTTTCAAAGAGAGATTTTTCAGTTTGCTTGTTTTCTGTTTCTTTCAAGACCCACAATCATAGGTCTCAGTAGATTCCAGGATAAACCATACATTGTACTGAAATTCAACCCTTCCTAAAATAATGTAAAGTGCAACCGCCCATGGGGCGTGTCTTTTGCACTTGGCATGCCTGCTAACCTTCCCTGATGGTAAACCTGAATGGGCCCCATCCTGGGATTCAGGGTATTTCAATGCAATGATTCTTCTAAAGGAGAAAGACCACGGTTACACTATTCTTACAATGGCAAGTCTCTCTAGCTTTCAGGTAAATATATGGCTGCAAATACTCTTGAGAGAGAAGCACTGACTAAGAGCACTGACCACTGCCATGTAAAATCTGAGCTCTTGGAATGTCCAAGTATCCCGACACACTCTTCAGAAAAATTAAAACGCAGGTGTCCACATTTTACTGTGCCTTTACCATTGCACTTTGCAGATGTCGCAGTTTATACTAATTGACAGTTCATGGTAACCCTGCATTGAACAAGTCTTTCAATATCATTTTTCTTACAGACTGCACTCATTTTGTGTCTGTGAATCACACTTGGGTTATTCTCACACTATTTCAGACTTATTATTATTATTATTATTATTATTATTATTATATCTGTTAGAGTGATCCATGATCAATGCTCTTTGATGTTACTATTGTAATTGGTGGTAGTGTGCCACCAACCTCTTTCATATAAAATGACAAACTAAATTGATGAAAATGTGTGGGTTTTGACTACTCTAACTATAGTCATTTTCCTGTCTTCCTCCCTCTCCTTGGACCTCCCTATTCCTGAAGACACAACAATTTTGGAGTTAGGTCAATTCATAACTTTGCAGTAGCTTCTAATTGTTCAAGTGAAAGAGTCACATCTCTCACTTCAAAATTTTTTTTTCATTTGCTCTTTTTAGTTATACAGGAAAGTACGATGTATTTTGACATATTATACATATATGGAGTATAACTTCTCATTCTTCTGGTTGTACATGATGTAGAATTACATTGGTCATGTAATTATATATGATACAGGATAGTAATGTCTGATTAATTCTACTGTCTTTCCTATTCCCATTTCCCCTCCCTTCCCTTCATATCCCTTTGTCTAATCCAAAGTACTTCTATTCTCTACCCCTGCCCATTGTGAGTTAGCATCCACATATCAGAGAAGACATTTGGCCTTTGTTTTGGGGGGGAATTGGCTTATTTCAGTTAGCATTATATTCTCCAGTTCCAATCATATACTGGCAAATGCCATAAATTCATTCTTCTTTTTGGTTGAGTAATATTCCACTGTATATATAAACCACATTTTCTTTATCCATTCTTCTGTTGAAGGGTACCTAGGTTGGTTCCATAGCTTAGCTATTGTGAATTGAGCTGTTATAAACATTGATGTGGCTGTGTCACTGTAGCATGCTGAGTTTGAGTCCTTTGGGTACAAACAGAGGAGTGAGATAACTGGTATTCTGAGGAACCTCCATACTGCTTTCCATAGTAGTTGCAGCAATTTGCAGTACCATCACAATGCATGAGTGAACCTTTCCCCCCACATCCTTACCAACATTTATTGCAACCTGCATTCTTGATAATTGCCATTTTAACACCTCTCATTTTTGATCAAAAGTGAGAAATTAAAAGCTTAGCAAGGGAGACATGTTGAAAGCCAACATAGGATAAAAGCAGGGTCCCTTATGAATGGCCAAGTTGTGAATGTGGAGAACGAGTTGAAGGAAATGAAAAATGCTACTTCACTTACCACGTAAATAAGAATGTGAAATAGCCTTTTTGCCAATAGGGATAAAGTTTTAGTTGTCTGGCTAGATCAAACCAGCCACACCATTTCCTTAAACCAAAGCTAATGCAAAAGGAAACTCACTCTTCAATTCTATGAAGTTTGAGAGAGTTAAGGAGATTTCAGAAGGAAAGTGTGAAGCTAGAATTGGGTGGTTCCTGAGATTTAAAAAAAGGAATCCATCTTCATAACATAAAATTGCAAGGTGAAACAACACATGTCAATGTAAATGTTCAGTGATTTATCCAGAAGTTCTAGTTCAGGTAACTGTTAAAAAAAATGCCTACACTAAACAACAGATTTTCAATGCAGATAGAACAGCCTATGTTAAAAGAAGATGCCGTCTAGGACTGTCATAGATAGAAGTTGATTTCTGTCTTTAAAAAATTTAAAGGACAGGCTGACTCTTGTGTTAGGCATTAACTCAGACGGTGACTTGAAGTTGAAGCCAATGCTCATTTACTATTCCAAAAATCCTAGAGCCTTTAAGAATTATACTAAATCTACTCTCTCTGTGTTCCGCAAATGGAATACCAAAGCCTGGATGACAGCACATCTGTTTACAATATGGTTTACTGATACTTTAAGGCCACTGTTGATACCTGCAGCTCAAAAAAAGATTTCTTTCAAATATTATTTCTCATTGACAACAATCAGGTCTCCAAGGAAATTGGATGAAGATGTAGAATGAGATTAATGTTCTTTTCTTTCCCACTAATATAATATCCATTCTGCAGTATATATATCAAGGAGTAATTTTGAGTTTCATGTTTGACTCTCAAGTCTTATTATGTAAGATATATACCTCATAAGGCTATTTTACTTTGATGGCACTGGTGGAGTAAATTGAAAATCTTCTGGAAAGGATTTACTATTCTAGATGCCACTCAGTGTATTCGTGATTCATAATAAGAAGTCAAAATATCAACATAAATAGGAGTTTGGAAGATGTTGATTCCAACCTTCATGGATGATGCTAAATGGCTTAAAATTTGAGGGAAGAAAGTAATTGCAGGTGTGGTACAAACAGCAAAAGAACTTGAATTAGCAGTGGAAGCTGAAGATATGATGGAATTGCTGCAATCTCATAATAAAACCTTAAGGAATGAGAGTTACCCTATGAATGAGCAAAGAAATTAGTTTCCTGAGATGGAATCTATTCTGGGTGAAGATGCTGTAAACAGGCTTGAAATGACACAAAGGATTTAGAATATTGTACCAACTTGGTGAATAAAGCTTCAGCAGGGTATAAGAAGATGGACTCTAATTTTAAAAGAAGTCCTAGTGTACATTAAATGCTATTAAGCAGCAGCACCTGCTACAGAGATTTTTTAAAAATTTTTTTTAGTTGTAGATGGACATAATTTTTTCTTTTCTTTCTTTCTTTCTTCCTTTCTTTCTTTCTTTCTCTCTCTCTCTCCCTCGCTCCCTCCCTCTCTTTCTTTCTTTCCTTCCCTCCTTACCTCTCTTTTTCTTTCTTTCTTCTTTCTTTCTCTCTCTTTCTCTCTCCTTCCTTCCTTCCTTCCTTCCTTCCTTCCTTCCTTCCTTCCTTTCTCTCTCTCTCTTTCTCTTTCTTTCCTTCCTTCCTTCCTTCCTTCCTTCCTTCCTTCCTTCTTTCTTTTGCTGAGGATCAAATCTACTGCCTCACATGTGCAAGGCAAGCACTCTACCACTGAGCTACAGCCCCAGCCCATACAGAGTTCTTTTGAAAGGAAGAGTAAATCAATCAGCAAACTTCACTGAATTCTTATTTCAGAAATTCCCACAGTTACTCCAATCTTTGATAACCACCACCTTAATCAGTTAGCAACCATCAATATCAAGGAAACACCCTCCACCACCAAAAATATCATGACTCACCAAAGGCTCAGATGATTAGTAGCATATTTAGTAATACATTAATCTTAATTAAGATATGTACATTATTTTTAGATACCATGTTATTGCACACTTAATAGACTATAGTACTGCATAAACATAATTTATATACACTTGGAAACTGAAAAATTTTGTGTAACTTGCTTAATTGTAGTGGTCTGGAAACAAACCCACAATATCTCTCAGGTACATATTTTCCACACAACTTGTCTATATGACTCCAGGGTTGTGGAAATCTGTTTCACCAGTGAAGACACATTTGACAAAAGTGCATTTTATGAACTTTTCAAAATCTTGTTGAATGGTGTATTGACTAACCATAATAGGAATAAGATTTTTTAAATTCAAATATGTATAAATATACTTTTAAACATTTATAAACATCTTGTAAAGCTGTTCCAAACATTTTACATTCTTAAAATGGTATTCATAAAATTTAGGAAAGTAAGTTTCATTGACTTTGAGTAAGAAACCAGAGAATGCAATACTCTACTTTTAAAGTTTGGAAAATTCCATTAAAACTCAAATCATTTTCATATTCTTAGGCAGTTAATTTTTACATACAGAAGTAAATTTGATATCTAGCTAATAAAAATTTTTGCAAAAGACATTCAAGCTAAGGAAAGTGTGTTGTTACTCATGATTTCATTCATTCATTTAGTATTCATAGAGTGTCAGCTGTTGCTGTGCACTGATCTGACTGCTGGGACCCAACCCTGAGTAAGACACATGCAAGTGTTTACACTGGGATTCAGAGACTCCGGGGCTTACACTTGTCCCCATTGATTTATAAAGAACTTACAGTCTGCATTATGCAAATTTGAAACTAATCCTATTAATTCAACAGTTTTGTGTTTTTTTTTTTCTTTTTATTTCCATCAACACTATTCAAGTTATATTCGACAAGGGCACAACAATCAAATAGGAAAATAATGAGAGTTAATTTAAGGTATTTTGAATCTGATTTCAGGATCCAAACCATTAGTTTAAGAAGTTTATATTTTTATCCTCTAAAAGAAGAAGAAATTTCACTTAGGTGGCCTCAGCAAATAGCATATCTATAATGGTAAAGAGTAGATATCAGCTGGAGTCAAGGAAGTTTTTAGAAGTGTACAGCATACAAAATGAATGATGCCCAGGGCCTTGCCTGGGTGAAAACGGAAGAGGTTAGCAGAAATATGATATGATATGATATGATATGATATGAAAGATCTGACTGCCTCCATCTTCATTCTGTTAGTTCCCCTATTTAGCTCTACAAGAGAAGGGACTGACCTTTAAAGGTTCCAATTCCTTTTCCAGGCTCCTTCTCTGGAGTTTTAACTAGGTTAAGTCAACCGAAGGCTAAACTTCTTCCCTCTTTCACTGGTGTCTCCAACAGGAGCTGCTTGTCTTCTGTGGCTCCAGCCTACACTGAACAAGGCTGCCAGCTCCTGCCTGGGAACCCTACTCTGCACTGCACTAACTGCCTTTTCCTTGGTTCCTCTGGTCTAAGGGTGAAAACAACTTCCTGCGCCCAATCCCTAGTTTCCCTCATTTCCTCTTCCCTGTTAGCTCTTCAGCCTCTTCCATTAGCTATATTACCTCACGGGAATTCTGTTTTAGACACTGAATGATATTTTGTTTGCTGACTGGACTCTGACTGACACATATATGCAATGTATTCAGCAATTCTAGGCTTATATTAGAAACTTATACTAATAAACTTGTACTAATAATGACCTTAACTTGTCCATTTAAGTTAAGGTCACAGTTCCATTTTGTCAAAAGTAGCTCAATGGATTTTTCTATGGTTAGTACATCAAATTTTCTTGATTGAAGCTCCTTTGGCCAAGTAACAGAAATTCCTTCTTATTAGCTTCACCCATGAAATGCATGGGTAGAAAGGTGGGGTGATCTAATCGAAAAACCCAAAGGTAGGAAATACAACAAAAAACTTATAATTGTGACATCATGTATTAGCTAGGTGGCTTAAAACAACCATTTGTTGTCTCAGTTCTGAATGCTACAAGTCTGAATCAAGGTGCCAGCAGGGCCATGCTTCTTCTGGGGCTTTGAAGGAGAATCTGTTCCATTGCTCTCCTCAAAGCTGCTGGCAATCCTTGGAATTCCTGTCCTTGTAGACACAGGACTCTAACACTTCTCAGTAGTTTCCTGGTATTCTGTGATCTCAATGTCCTTATTTCCCTCTTATTATAAAGATACCAGTTGTTGGGGTAAGGGAAAGCCCACCTTGATCCAGTATGAAGTCAGTTTAATATATTGACACAATAGAGATCCAAGTAAGGTCAAATTCTGATTTCCAGTTGGATATGAATTTGGGGGGACACTCTTCAACCCAGTACACATTAGAAAAAAAGAGTGCATTTGCATTGCCATAAATTCCAGTAATTGAAGTAAACTAGAGACTCTTTTCCATGTAGTTTGATGGTGAAAACAATCCTAAAGAAGTATACTCAGGGGGCTGGGGATGTGGCTCAAGCGGTAGTGCGCTCGCCTGGCATGTGTGAGGCCCAGGTTCAATCCTCAGCACTACATACAAATAAAGATGTGTCTGCTGAAAACTAAAAAAATAAACATTAAAAAAATTCTCTCTCTCTCTCTCTCTCTCTCTCTCTCTTTAAAAAAAGAAGTATACTCAGTCAGTCAGCTAACAATCAGTTATTGAATATTCCAATAGTGTATCATGTACTGAGTATACAAAATACTTATTGGGTATCAAATATGATCCTGTGTATCAACTTCCAGACAACAAGTGTGTTTATTTTGTATATAATATTCATCTCATACTTACCTGCTGAGAAGCTTGTGGTTAAAAATATTAAATGGAATTAAAAATTTTTGATCATCTGAATAGTAAGTTTCTTATATCAAATAGCCATTATATGATGTTTAATATAATAAATACATCTGAAATGAGTAACAAACAGAATCATCTTAATTTTTTCTGAAGAGTCTCTGTTTTCATTTGAAAATAATTATTTATTTTAAAAGTTGCTTTTAGTTTTTAAAGATGGATTAGATAACTCTACTAAATGTCAACCATCTTGTTTAGTCTCTTAAACCCTGAATGATCTTTCATCTTTGATGTTATTGTTTTTAAAGATTAAGAAAATATTTTAGGTAATGTAGTACTAAATTTCATATTAATATTTAAACTTAAGACATTATAATTGTGCAGTTTGTGCTTTTTGTTGTTGTTGTTCAAATTGTTCTTTTAACAAAAGTATGCTAATTTATAATTACAAATATTTGTGATATCATCAGTCATTTCTCACATGATAATAGTTATAAAAGGTATAATGGTAAATTTTACTCTTCTTTCCTTAATCTCCAGTATTTTATTTACCACTTCCTATATAAATATTCCAATAATTAGGTTGAAAAATTACTGATTACCCTGAACATGTATATAGGGATCTTTAGGTGTATCTTTTTAACTAGAAAGAAACACTAATTTTACTGGTGTTTTGGGAAAACTCAGTGACTACAAGAACAGAAGATTTGGACTCAGACAGATACACAGGGCTGAAGGCCACATGGTGAGAGAGGAAAAGATTGGAGGAATCCATCTATAAGCCAAGGAATGCTTATGAATGACAGAATCCCAGAAAAGACCAGGAAAGACTGTTCCCTAGTGCCTTTGGTAGGAGCGTGATCCTGCCAATACCTTGATTTGGACTTCCAGCCTCCAGAACAGTGGAAGAACAAATTTCTATTGTTTTAAGAAACCCAATTTACTGCAGCACTAGCAAAGTAATCCACTCCTAGGTATATGCATGAGAAGAATAGTAAAACCATATCCATGTAAAGACTTGTCCACAACTGTGAGTAGCAACTTTGTTTGTAATACTCCCAAACTGGAAACCTACAAATGTTTACTAACAGTTGAATGGATAAACAAATTGTGGTAAAACATACATTGGGATACTACTAAGAACAACGGGTGATTTATTAAGACATATAATAATGATGAATCTTAAAAAATAATTATGCTGTATGAAAAAAGCAAGAAATTAAAATGTGCATGCTATATGGTTCCATTTATGTAAAATTCTAGACAACTCCAAACAATCTATCATGATATAAAGAAGATTGGTGATAGCCTTAGGATACATGGGGAGGGTGCAGAGGGATAGAAGGAAACACAAAGGGACATGAACAAATTTTTGTGGGTGATGGAAAAAGTTCATTATCTTGATTTGTGGTGATGGTTTCATGGCTGTATACATATGTCAGAACTCATTAAATTATACACTTTACAATGTACTGTTTATTGTATGTCAATTATACTTCAATAAAGCTGAGAAAAATTGAATTCACTGGGATGAATGCCATGCAAAAGAAAAACCCTGAGATGTTTTAGGGATGTGCTGGGAAGGTACTTAATCCAGGCTAATGCTTGGAGGCATAAAAATGCGACCTGGAGGAGACACCAGGCTTGCATTGAAGGAGGAATAAACCTATCTGGAAAGTGGGAGTACGTCTAAGTATGAAGATGCAAAATATACAAAGACCCAGAGGCAAATAATGTGGGAGCCTTCCACAGTCTGAAGTCCTTCACAAAGCTGAAGAAAAGCAGGTAAGGAGAGAGGTGGAGAAGAGAAACTTAACTTGGAAAGCAGGAAGGAGAAATGAGACCCAGATTCCATTTTAATGAGTTAAATTTTCTCTAGAGAGTTGTGAGGAGCTTTTGAGTACTTTTAAATATGACATGCTGTGTGCTACTTCTTTGAAACATTTTTTTTATTTAAGAAAAATAAATGGCTTATTAGTCATAGGTAAGATAAGCATTTCTGAGGGAAAATATTCAAAAAATTCTGTCATCAATTACAATTCAATTTTATTTATGCTTAATACAGTTTTTTTTGAAATTATATTTTTTTTAGAGTACATTACACTGCAGATGTGGAGTCATCCTTTCAGCAATTACAAACAGTAGCTGGCATCACATTAATACACCCCCCCCACACACCCACATATTTAAATTTAGAATACTTTTGTGTTGTCTAGTTTCTATTTTATGTTAAAAACATTGTTTTAAATCCTTTAAATCTTAAATGCCTGTTCCAAAATTTGAAACCTCATACCTCTGAAGCTCCACCAGAAAAACAAAAACAAAAACAAAAAACACTAGAATAGAACAAAAGAATAATGGTTTTTATAAATTTATTGTAGTCATACTTCCATTAATTTTCCCTGTACTTATCTCATCATATGATGTTTAATGCTAATACCTGTTATATATTCTTTCTTAGTTTCACCAAATATATTTTTAAAAAAGCTGCATCTAGAGAATTTGAGTGCCATTTCTACTCAAAAAAGTCGTATTGTACATATACATGCAACTTGTTCTCACTTAGCAATCCATCATGGACGTTGTTCTGTTCATTTCTACTTTACTGTGAAAAATACAAAATATGCACCTTCTATTTTACATGAAAATTATATAGAGCCCTGGCTTTTAAAATGCCTAAAGCTTAAACTTCTATCCAGATTTGGCACTTCTCAATTGTATGCAATACCAGCCAACTCTATCTGGGAAAGTCTTAAGTAAATTTCTATCGTGGATATTCTGAGAACAGTGTCCCTTCCATCTTACACAGATTGTATTGAAAATGGTGAATTTTTACAAATTTATTGATGAGGTTATTATTGTTATTTTCCCTCTAATTCTTGGCTCTTCCCGACGATTCTTTCTAAAATTTAAAGAAGAAAACTCCTTCAGTTGATATTCCTGTAAGCTGCAGAGCCTGAATTTTCTCTGTTGAGGCTGAGTTCCCCGTGAAATGAAACAAAGAAGGAATTTCATGAAGAAGCCTTACTGGGACACTCTGTTAAGGTGTAAACGCACAAATAAGTCTTGAGAGTCTAGAAGTTCTATAGTATTTGCTACAAAAACCAATTGCAGAAAAATAAATTTGATGATTTATTTTTGTCTTTGCCAATCAAGTCAGATTGGTCTGGGGGAAAACAAATGACTATTTAGGTTTTGGCCACAAATATAAATGATGAATGAGCACATGCGTGTTTGCATATATATGTGTGTTACAATCTGTCATCTTAAATGTCCTTCATAAAATAGGTGGGACAACCAAGCCTGGCTAGACTTACAGAACCATTTTCTATCCTTCAAAATCAAACTGTCAGAGCAAAGAGTAATGGTAATGGAACACCTCTGCTGAATTGGAATGAAAGAAATCCACACAATGGCAGATCCTTTATTTTATGAGACATTTTTTACTCTGAGATTCTTTTCTTTATGAATCTCATAAGCAAAAGAAATAGTTTCCTACTAAGAGAAGAATGGGCCATACTTCTTCTTGACCACAGTAGAATAGGAATTTGGGTTAGGTAAGCTTCTAGAATTCCAAGGAACATTGAAGCACTTCTGGTAACTTAAATAATAGAAATTATAAGAGTATATGCTGAAATAAGAAATTTAAATACCATAACCATGATTAGAGGTCACAGAACCCAAGAAAATCTCAACAATCAGGCCTCTTGAGAAAAGTAACAATAGAAGCATTTATATAATGTAGCCAGGCCTACAAAAAGGAAAATGGGAAAGGATTCGGCTTACGATTTATTACAGTTTTAATATGGCATCTTGAAATACCTTTAAGACCAGGAATTGATTTATACCTCTGTGGTATTCTGCCATGTTGGTAACTGAATTGTCTTTCGGTCTCCCGTTTTGACTTTTTTTTTTAATGTCTATGTTTCTGTTCTACTTTCAGGATGAATATGATGAGTCTTCCCCACCTGATGCTGGGTCTCCATTTTTAATCCCCAGGGTTGGTCGGGTGATTGGCACAATTGTTGTTTAAGCACAGTCTTGATTCATAGCTTTGTGTATTAGTATGCATTTCACATTCTGTTGTGTCAGGTGGCCACACATTCTAAACAGCTAAGGTCAGTGTTATGATAACATGATTCAGATATGCTCACATGGGCTAACAGAACTATCTGGAGATGTTTCATCAGCAAAGGCATACAGTCAGAGCAATTTCAGTTAACAAAATGTCTAGTGTGATATGTCTACAGAAATGCTTGATTACATTTATATATGGGAAATGAAATTTTCTTACAGAAGAGTTATCACAAAAAGACGTATCAAATAACACACACACATACATACTGTCATTCACAATGAGATACCTTTGGGATTTATATTTATTCACCACCTTCAATTGTATTGATTTTGAAATAAGAGAACTACAAGGAATGGATATTATAGGAAAATAATATGTGTATTATTGAATGGAATTAGTAAGAAATTTTAATGAGAATAGAGCAGTTATTAGCAATGACATATTCTTAGAGGAAAGCTAGATATATTGCCAAGATAATGAATTCTAGTTTGGACTTGAGAAAAAATTTAGTTTTAAGACGAGCATTAACAAAGACAAATAATACATAAATCAGTAACAAAGAAGGTTCTTAGGAAAATATAAAAAGTTTAGAAAATAATTATCTGCAGCACATTTTTTTTAGTTATGTGAGCTTCTTTAGGAAGTTCATAAAACCAACTTTTAAGAAAACTTTTTTTTTGTACTTAATCAATACAACCACAGCAAATAAAATTTGTATATTCATGTGGAATTATACAGAGTTGTTTCATTTGATCATCATGAAAATACTGAGAGGAAAGAAAGGCAAAGCAAAGAGATCATGTTTTCATCTCTACATTATTCTAGGCAGTAAGAAAGTGTTCACCAAATGTTCAGTTAATTAATGATAAATAAAGGAGGGTAGAAGAAGGAGAGAGAATTCAATAAAGTTCTGTGAATGATGAAATGAGAAATGAGGTTTATGTTTTAAAATGTGGACTTTCTACTCTGTCTCTTCTCCCTATTGTTGAAAACTAATAATAATGTATAATTAAAATTCATAATGGACTGCAAATTAGAATTTAAGCTAATTAATATATTTAATATAAGAAAACCAGAGATATTTACATAAATTCTTTTATGGACATGATATTTACACTTATCTAAATGATATATTTGAATTGAAATTCCTTATAAGTGGTAAAATATCCTGTAAAGTAAAATAAGAGATACAGACACTAAATGCATTTATTTCAATGTCAAAATCCATTCTATATTACATGAGCCTCCAATTCTCACAGGAGTTCTATTATGGAAATAATTATGTCATTATAGGATGACCTCAGTGTAAAAAAAACAGTGTGGGTTTAAAAAGTAATTGTCATGTATAACTACAATTCTCTAATAAAAGCATTTTAAAATCCCTAGGTGATTTGTCTGTAAGTGAGGCAGATCCAAAATCACCCTGTACCACAATCCCCACACCAGAATCACTCTAGAAACTGGATAATAAGAATATTATTGAGTCCCACCATAAGTCTAATAATCCAGAACCTCTGCAGGGGGATGAAGGATATTAACAAATGATCCAGGGGTCTTTGTATCCACTGCATTTGAGACACTTATTTTGAAACACCTGCTTTACCTGCCTCAAATGAGGATTTTAACATATTTACTGTTCTAGGTCAGCCATTGATAGGACAAAAATCAGTGAGGCTAGAGTGAATTTTACATTGTCTCTTGGACACATGTACTTATATGCTACCACAGAAGTCACTTTAACTTTACCAAACCAGTGTTACCAACCTGACCAATGTATTTTAAACAAACAAAAATGCACCCTAACACTGTCAAGTAGGAATTTATCAACATTTAATAATCTATTTTGGAGAGACTAATTTTAGAAGATCCAGCTTCTATATTTTTATAATATCTAAAATATATTTTTAAGATATAGGACATTTTTATTTTTTTTTTTTTTTTTTTTTTTTTTTTTAATTTTTTATTGTGGGTTGTTCAAAACATTACAAATTTCTTGACATATCATATTCCACACTTTGATTCTAGTGGGTTATGAACTCCCACCTTCACCCCATACACAGATTGCAGATTCACATCAGTTACACATCCATTGATTTACAAATTGCCATACTAGTGTCTGTTGTGCTCCGCTGCCTTTCCCATCATCCACCCTCCCCCCTCCCCACCTCTCCCCTCCCCTCCCCTCCTCTCTCTCTACCCCCTCCACTGTATAACCCTGAGGGTCTCCTTCCATTACCGTGCAATTTACCTTCTCTCTCCCTTTCCCTCCCACCTCTCATCCCTGTTAAATGTTAATCTTCTTCTCCTGTTCTTCGTCCCTACTCTGTTCTTAGTTACTTTCCTTATATCAAAGAAGACATTTGGCATTTGTTTTTTAGGGATTGGCTAGCTTCACTTAGCATAATCTGCTCTAATGCCATCCATTTCCCTGTAAATTCTATGATTTTGTCATTTTTTAATGCAGAGTAATACTCCATTGTGTATAAATGCCACATTTTTTTTATCCATTCGTCTATTGAAGGGCATCTAGGTTGGTTCCACAGTCTTGCTATTGTGAACTGTGCTGCTATGAACATCGATGTAGCAGTGTCCCTGTAGCATGCTCTTTTTAGGTCTTTAGGGAATAGACCAAGAAGGGGAATAGCTGGGTCAAATGGTGGCTCCATTCCCAGCTTTCCAAGAACTCTCCATACTGCTTTCCAAATTGGCTGCACCAATCTGCAGTCCCACCAGCAATGTACAAGTGTACCCTTTTCCCCACATCCTCGCCAGCACTTGTTGTTGTTTGACTTCCTAATGGCTGCCAATCTTACTGGAGTGAGATGGTATCTTAGGGTGGTTTTGATTTGCATTTCTCTGACAGCTAGAGATGTTGAGCATTTTTTCATGTACTTGTTGATTGACTGTATGTCCTCCTCTGTGAAGTGTCTGTTCAGGTCCTTGGCCCATTTGTTGATTGGGTTGTTTGTTCTCTTATTGTCTAATTTTTTGAGTTCTTTGTATACTCTGGATATTAGGGCTCTATCTGAAGTGTGAGGAGTAAAGATTTGTTCCCAGGATGTAGGCTCCCTATTTACCTCTCTTATTGTTTCTTTTGCTGAGAAAAAACTTCTTAGTTTGAGTAAGTCCCATTTGTTGATTCTAGTTATTAACTTTTGTGCTATGGGTGTCCTATTGAGGAATTTGGAGCCCGACCCCACCGACTGTAGATCGTAGCCAACTTTTTCTTCTATCAGACGGCGCGTCTCTGATTTGATATCAAGTTCCTTGATCCATTTTGAATTCACTTTTGTGCATGGCGAGAGAAAGGGATTCAGTTTCATTTTGTTGCATATGGATTTCCAGTTTTCCCAGCACCATTTGTTGAAGATGCTATCCTTCCTCCATTGCATGCTTTTAGCCCCTTTATCAAATATAAGATAGTTGTAGTTTTGTGGATTGGTTTCTGTGTCCTCTATTCTGTACCATTGGTCCACACGCCTGTTTTGGTACCAGTACCATGCTGTTTTTGTTACTATTGCTCTGTAGTATAGTTTGAAGTCTGGTATCGCTATACCGCCTGATTCACACTTCTTGCTTAGCATTGTTTTTGCTATTCTGGGTCTTTTATTTTTCCATATGAATTTCATGATTGCTTTCTCTATTTCTACAAGAAATGCCATTGGGATTTTGATTGGCATTGCATTAAACCTATAGAGAACTTTTGGTAATATCGCCATTTTGATGATGTTAGTTCTGCCTATCCATGAACAGGGTATATTTTTCCATCTTCTAAGATCTTCTTCTATTTCTCTCTTTAGGGTTCTGTAGTTTTCATTGTATAAGTCTTTCACCTCTTTTGTTAGGTTGATTCCCAAGTATTTTATTTTTTTTGAAGATATTTTGAATGGAGTGGTTGTCCTCATTTCCATTTCAGAGGATTTGTCGCTGATATACAGGAATGCCTTTGATTTATGCGTGTTGATTTTAAATCCTGCCACTTTGCTGAATTCATTTATTAGCTCTAATAGTTTCTTTGTAGAGCCTTTTGGGTCTGCTAGATATAGAATCATATCATCTGCAAATAGTGATAATTTAATTTCTTCTTTTCCTATTTTTATGCCTTTAATTTCTTTCGTCTGTCTAATTGCTCTGGCCAGTGTTTCGAGAACTATGTTGAAGAGAAGTGGAGAGAGAGGGCATCCCTGTCTTGTTCCAGATTTTAGAGGGAATGCCTTCAGTTTTTCTCCATTCAGAATAATGCTAGCCTGAGGCTTAGCATAGATTGCTTTTACAATATTGAGGTATGTTCCTGTTATCCCTAGTTTTTCTAGAGTTTTGAACATAAAGGGATGCTGTACTTTGTCAAATGCTTTTTCCGCATCTATCGAGATGATCATATGGTTCTTATTTTTAAGTCTATTGATGTGGTGAATAACATTTATTGATTTCCGTATATTGAACCAGCCTTGCATCCCAGGGATGAATCCTACTTGATCATGGTGTACAATTTTTTTATATGTTTTTGTATCCGATTCGCCAGAATTTTATTGAGGATTTTTGCATCTAGGTTCATTAGAGATATTGGTCTGTAGTTTTCTTTCTTTGAAGTGTCTTTGTCTGGTTTAGGTATCAGGGTGATGTTGGCCTCATAGAATGAATTTGGAAGTTCTCCCTCCTTTTCTATTTCCTGAAGTAGCTTGAAAAGTATTGGTATTAGTTCTTCTTTAAAGGTTTTGTAAAATTCTGCTGTATACCCATCGGGACCTGGGCTTTTCTTAGTTGGTAGTCTTTTGATGGTTTCTTCTATCTCCTCAATTGATATTGGTCTGTTTAGGTTTTCTATATCCTCCTGACTCAATCTGGGCAGATCATATGACTTAAGAAATTTATCTATGCCTTCACTATCTTCTAATTTATTGGAGTATAAGGATTCAAAATAGTTTTTGATTATCTTCTGTATTTCTGAAGTGTCTGTTGTGATATTGCCTTTTTCATCCCGTATGCTAGTAATTTGAGTTCTCTCTCTTCTTCTCTTCACTAGCATCGCTAAGGGTCTGTCGATTTTGTTTATTTTTTCAAAGAACCAACTTTTAGTTTTGTCAATTTTTTCAATTGTTTCTTTTGTTTCGATTTCATTAATTTCAGCTCTGATTTTAATTATTTCTTGCCTTCTACTTCTTTTGCTGTTGTTTTGCTCTTCTTTTTCAAGGATTTTGAGATGAAGTATGAGATCATTTATTTGTTGGTTTTTTCTTTTTTTAAGGAATGAACTCCAAGCAATGAATTTTCCTCTTAGAACTGCTTTCAATGTGTCCCATAGATTCCGATATGTTGTGTCTGTGTTTTCATTTATCTCTAAGAATTTTTTAATTTCCTCCTTGATGTCTTCTATAACCCATTGATCATTCAGTAACCTATTGTTCATTCTCCAATTGATGTATGCTTTTTCCTTCCTTCTTTTATCGTTGATTTTCAGTTTCATTCCATTATGATCAGATAAGATGCAGGGTAATATCTCTACTCCTTTATATTGTCTAAGAGTTGCCCTGTGACATAATATATGATCTATTTTTGAGAAGGATCCATGTGCTGCTGAGAAAAAAGTGTAACTGCTTGATGTTGGGTGGTATACTCTATATATGTCAATTAGGTCTAGGTTATTAATAGTGTTATTGAGTTCTATAGTTTCCTTATTCAACTTTTGTTTGGAAGATCTGTCCAGTGGCGAGAGAGGTGTGTTGAAGTCTCCCATGATTATGGTGTGGTGGTCTATTAGACTCTTGAACTTGAGAAGAGTTTGTTTGACGAACATAGCTGCACCATTGTTTGGGGCATAAATATTTATGATTGTTATGTCTTGTTGGTGTATGGTTCCCTTAAGCAGTATGTAGTGTCCCTCTTTATCTCTTTTGATTAACTTTGGCTTGAAATCTATTTTATTTGATATGAGTATGGACACGCCTGCTTGTTTCCGAAGTCCATATGAGTGATATGATTTTTCCCAACCTTTCACCTTCAGCCTATGTATGTCTTTTCCTATCAAATGCGTCTCCTGTAGGCAGCATATTGTTGGGTCTTGTTTTGTGATCCATTCTACTAGCCTGTGTCTCTTAATTGGTGAGTTTAAGCCATTAACATTTAGGGTTATTATTGAGATATGGGTTGTTCTTCCAGCCATATTTGTTTATTTCTGTTACTAAACATTGTTTGTTTTCCTCTTTGATTGTTTCCCCCCCCCCTTTACTGTCCTACCTCCCACGGTTGGTTTTCATTGTTATTTTCCATTTCCTCTTCCTGTAATACTTTGGCTAGGATGTTTTGAAGAGATGGTTTTCTAGCTGCGAATTCTTTAAACTTTTGTTTATCATGGAAGGTTTTAATTTCATTCTCCATCCTGAAGCTTAATTTCGCTGGATACACAATTCTTGGTTGGAACCCATTATCTTTCAGTGTTTGAAATATGTTATTCCAGGATCTTCTAGCTTTCAGAGTCTGTGTTGAAAGATCAGCTGTTATCCTGATTGGCTTGCCCCTAAATGTAATCTGCTTCCTTTCTCTTGTAGCTTTTAAAATTCTCTCCTTATTCTGTATGTTGGGCATCTTCATTATAATGTGTCTAGGTGTGGATCTCTTATGATTTTGCACATTCGGCGTCCTGTAGGCTTCTAGGATTTGGGATTCTGTCTCATTCTTCAAGTCTGGGAAGTTTTCTTGTATTATTTCATGGAATAGACTGCTCATTCCTTTGGTTTGGAGCTCTGTACCTTCCTGTATCCCAATGACTCTTAAGTTTGGTCTCTTAATGTTATCCCATATTTCTTGGATGTTCTGCTCATGGTTTCTTAACAGTCTTGCTGAGCTGTCTATGTTCTTTTCCAGTTGAAATACTTTGTCTTCATTGTCTGATGTTCTATCTTCTAAGTGTTCTACTCTGTTGGTAGTATTCTCCATTGAGTTTTTAAGTTGGTTTATTGCTTCCTGCATTTCTAGGATTTCTGATTGCTTGTTTTTTATAACCTCTATCTCCCTGTATAGTTGATCCTTTGCTTCCTGGATTTGTTTGCGTAATTCGTTGTCGAAGTGATCTTTCATTGTCTGATTTTGCTGTTTAATGTCTTCCTTGATACTCCAGATCATCTGAAGCATGTATATCCTGAATTCTTTATCTGACATTCCATCTGCTGCAGCTGTTACCTCTTCTAAAGTTGCGTTGACCTGCATTGCTTGTGGTCCTTTCTTTCCTTGTCTTTTCATACTGCTTGCGTATCTTTCCTGCAGGTGCGGGCGGCGGCTCTGCTCTCTCCTTATTCCAATTGGGGTGTCCTGGCTACCACGCCGGCAGGTCACTGGGCCTGTTCTGGGAGCTGGTGGCGGCTCTGTTCTGCCCCTACTCCAATTGGGGTGACGTGTCTGTCGTACCAGCAGGCCACTGGGCCTGTCCTGCTGGTCGGTCGCAGATCTGCCCACCTTTCGGGCACGAGTGGAGGCTCTGCTTTGCCCCTACTCCAATTGGGGTGTCGTGACTACCCCGCCTGCAGGATGCTGGGTCTGTTCCTGGCAAGGGAGGCGACTCTGCTCTGTCACTACTCCAATTAGGGTGGTATTTGTACCCCGCCGGCAGGCTCCTGGGCCTGATCCGCCGGTCTGTTGTAGGTCTGCCTACCTTGAAGGCGCGGGCGGCGGATCTGCCCTGCCCCTCCTACCACGCCTGCGGACCCCTGGGCCTGATCTGCAGGTTGATCACTGGTCTGCTCACCCTGCGGGCACGGGTGGCGGTTCCGCTCCACCCCCACTCCAATTGGGGTCACGTGACCACCACACCGGCAGGGCCTGATCCGGGCGTGGGATAAGGATCTGCTCTGCCCCTACTCGAGTTGGGGTGACGTGTGTACCACACTGGCAGGCCACTGGGCCTGACCCGCCAGGCTGTCACAGGTCTGTTTACCTTGCAAGCGCGAAGGGCGGCTCTGCCCTGCCCCTCCTACCACGCCCATGTACTACTGGGTCGTGGGTCTGCCCACCTGGCGGGTTTGGGTGGCGGCTCCGCTCCGCCCCCTCTCCAATTGGGGTCACGCGGTCACCACGCTGGCGAGCCGCTGGGCCTGCTCCGGGGGCTGGCGGCGGCCCGGCTCCTTCCCTCCGGCTCGAGGACAAATTGAGGAGACTCGGGTGACTGAGCCTCACCCCCCTTACCAGGAGACCAACTGCTTATGTCACCGCTGGTATTGATGAAGATCTCTCCTCCACCGCTTTCTGCTGACATCAGATCTCTGCCATGTTGGTATCCTATGCGAATGGCAGCATTTCGTTCCCCTTGCCAGGCAACCCAAGCAATGGGTGAGTCCTGACCTGCCCTCAGCAGGACCCGGACCGAGACACAGTTTCCGCGGGCTCCCAGCCCCGGTCCAGGGAAGTTCCGGGAGCCGGAACTCGGCCGCTCCGTGCTCGGTGTAAGCTCCTATAAGTGTAGGCTCCAAGAAGCAGCCCCCGCGGGCTCAGTTCCGGGAGCCGGAATTCGGCCGCCTAGTGTTTGGTGTATGCTCTGATAGTAGCAGGGTCCAAGAAGCAGCCTCCGCGGGCTCCGCAGCCCTGAGCCAGGGCGGTTCCGGGACGGTTCCGGGAGCCGGAACTCGGCCGCTCTGTGCTCGGTGTAAGCTCCTACAAGTGTAAGCTCCAAGAAGCAGTCCCCGCGGGCTCAGTTCCGGGAGCCGGAACTCGGCCTCTTGGTGTTTCGTGTTTGCTCTGATATTAGCAGGGTCCAAGAAGCAGCCTCCGCAGGCTCCGCAGCCCGGAGCCAGGGCGGTTCCGGGACGGCTCCGGGAGCCGGGACTCGGCCGCCCCGCGCTCCGTGTTCACTCCGATAAGATCAGATTTTAAGAAGCCCCCAGGCGCTGAACCCTAGCAATCTGTCTGCAAGCCGCAGGCGAATTGCAGCCTGAAATTACCTGTTCTATGGCTGAATGAGCTGCGGTCAGTCAAAAACAGGTGTGGTGACGTCAGTTTACCAACATGGTGGCTGCTGGCCTCCTCTGTGGTCTGACCGGTGTGGAGAACCGAGATGGACCGCTTCCTTCCCCGTCTCGAACCCAGAATTCAGCCCTGAGTGCGGTGCTTGCGCGTCTGGCAGAAACTGCAGCGCTGTAACCCTGCGTCTCTATCCCAGCGCGCCTTGCAGACTCCAGCCGCGGGGCGATTCGCTGAATAAGCAGTTTTACCCTCCGTGCGACAAACCTCTCGCGTTTGAGTCCCCGTAGCCGATCCTCATGCGATGGAAATCCTTCCTCCAGGTTCCGGCGCACCCCACTATTGCTGGAAATTCCCAACAAGATATCCTTCAGCCGTCCTGACTTGTCACACTCCCACACAGTGAAGCAGCACACGGGGGTAATGCACTCCCCTCGCCGCCATCTTCCCAAAGATCTATAGGACATTTTTAAATAGTGTGTGTTTCACTGAATTATTTATTAAGACTAGATCAGAGAAAAGTAAACATCAATATTGTTGACTTAAAACCAAAGCAAGTCACATTTATGTATACTATAATATAGATATTAAAAAGCAACTTAGAGAATAGTATATATTTTTTGAATTGTGTAAAAATAAATGGTGGATTTTCAGGAAATGCTATTATTGCTACATGGTATAATTGTGAGTGCATACAACTTTAAGCATTATATTTGGATTTATTGAATTTTCCACAAAGCATGCTTTTGAAATAAAATAGTAAGTGCTGTATTTAAAAGTTCAATTGTATACATTAATAACAAAAGTCCAATTGATGAATTTTGTATTCTTATATGCTTAATCAATATTTATTGAGAACATATTGAGTTGCAGTATTTATGCTTGGTTCTTGGATGGGGTAGTGAGTAAGACAGCCATAATTGCATGGCTTACTGTCTAGAGGGAAGATGGACAATTAAGATTTAGTTTGTTAGGTGACATAAGGGAAGATATCCAGGAAGGAATAAAACAAAAACTTTGAGCCCAGAGAGAAGCAATTAGGGGATGCTTCTGGAAAGTAGAGTCACCTTAACTGAAAACTAAATGTTAGTAGCTGATAGTCAAGTGAAATGATGATAGCCAACTGGAAGGAAGGAATCAACCTAATGCTTTAGGAACCTATAAGCAGTTTAACATGGCTAGTACTTACAGCAAATGTGTGTGTCTACGTGTGTGTGAGAGTGACTGTTGCGTGTACAGAAGGATATGCAGTTAGATGTGAGGCTGGTAACGTAATCAATCAGTGACTGAATAACAAAGGACCTTGCAAATCACCCTCATATATTTGGATTATGTTCTAAGTACAGTAGAAATAGGATTTAATTATTTAAAATGATGTGATCCGATTTTTGTTTTAAAAGTTAAGTACAACTCTGATATAAAAATATGCTGAAGGAAACCAGACAGGATTTAATGAGACTAATTAGGAAACGGTTACAGTATCCAGGTGAGTGGCAATGGTGATTGACACTAAGGTAGTACTGACAAAAATGAAGAAAGAGTACGGTAAGACTTGTTAATAATTGGATTTGGGGATAAACAAAAACAAACATTACATATTTACGTTTGGCTTTGTAAATTGAATAGACGCTAATGTTATTTTCAGAGGTAGAGAACATAGAAGAAAGAGTCATTTGGTGGTTGGAAGAATGAGGAAAAGGTGAAAAGTTCAGCTTGGAACATTTTAAGCTTGAGGTGCCTATAAGATATCCAAGTGGAATAGTCCAGAGGGCATTTGGACCAATTTGCTGCTTTGGGTAAAAGCATTGATGTGGGACGCAGTACATCACAAGGTGATAGAAGCTATGTACACTGATTTAATCTTCTCTAAAGTACATAGAGTGAAAGAAAGCCTAAGACATAACTGTGATGCCTAATGCACACTAGAAGAGCCTTTAAAGGAAACAGGGACAGCAACCCATAAGGAAGAAATAAGTGAGACAAGCCTGCTGGTGTAAAATGAACTCATGGAGAATCGATATGGCTCAATTGTTGAAGAGTCCTACATGGTGAATAAAAACAGAAAAATACCAGTTTTGCAGAAACTGTCATTGCTTGTGTTAATGAAAGCAATTTTTAGTCATATGATAAGAACAGGAGCTGATTTTTCAAGGACAAGGAATGAGTAGGAAGTGAGGACGTGAAAACAGTTAAACTACCATTTCAAAAGATATGACTATGAAGGAAAAGGCAAATATAAGGCATTTATTTACATGTGTGTGTGGATGACCTTTTAACATGGGAGGTTCTTCAGGTGCTGGAAGGCTGGGGAAGTCATCCAAACATAGGAGAGTTTTAAAATATAGAAATGAAAGTGAAGAGCAAACTTGGAAATTATTTAACTGGAATATTGAAAAATCAATCGAAAGATTGAAATCAATGTTTGTAAAAGTAATTCTTTATTCCAAAATATATAACATGAGGCTAAATTGAGAGTCACAGTTTGTACCTTAAAAAAGCAGGAAATAACTCTGCTGTCAGAATTAATACATATATACTACTGATTGTATCTATCACAACAGCCCTGAAGAGTGGGAGTAGGAAGTGGGTGACTGATTTAGGAAACCAAAATTATTTAGGAAGAAAATTAATTTCTTCCTATCCCACAAAACTCATCCACCCTCCCACAAGTAGTATACGTTATTTCCAAACTGTTGATTGATCTAGGGAAATAGAAAAGGCAGTATAATAATTCCTGTAAGTTTTAAGATTCTTTTCCTTCACTTTCTTACACCTCATTATAACCATATGTAAATTTAAGGCAAAAATATGTGTCCTTAAACTCACTCCATTCCCCTCTTCCTGATAAACACACCTTGGCTAGTGTCCCATAGAATTTTCCATACTTTCCTTTAGGCTTGTTTATACTGTGGTTTTGCTCATAAATAGTGCATTCATCAACCTACAACACAGCAACCAATTAAAAAAGATTGGGTTTCTTCTAAAATATATATTTAAAAAATACACATATGGTACTTTCACTATGAGGTGAGTAATAAAAGAAACTTGGCAGACAAGCTATTTCCAAAACTGTGATTATAAATATGAAAAACAAAATTCAATCAACTGTAGTCCTTGGAATTTATATTTGATTATTAATTAGTATGCAGGTACGTACAATTATACTGATTGTCAAGGTATATTTATTTATTTTAAGAAGATAAAAACTACAAACATTTTATCATTATATCACTGAACCAAAAGAAATAGTTAGAATATAATAAATTAACTTTTATCTTTTATTTTTTCCCTCTATAGCCATCTCAAACTCTGCAACCAGACATGGAGAAAGAAGGAAATTGAGCAAACACCAACTTAAACAAACTTCCTCAATCTGCCGCTGAACACTAAAATAAATAAAAATAATTAATCCTTTTGGGGTTTGGAGTCATAGTTTCCAGAAGTAATCTCTTTTGGAAGCAAGGACACACTAAAACTACCAAATTAGTGCCTATGAGTAAAATTTCTTCTATGTATTTTTAAATTACAAATTTATTTCATCTTTCCCATTGCTTCTTAAAACACTCTTCCATAAAATATGAAAATCTATTTCTTAGCTAAATACAAGCCTTAGAACAAAATGAGATCCTTATTCTTTACCTGTTCAGTAATGCTCTTTTAGAGAGTAAAATAGGAAAGTTATAATTCAATCTTTATATAAAATTTGAGTCTTTGATTTTTCTTCATGTTAAATAAATTTCAGCTACATTTAAAGATTTGATCAGACTACATACTAGAATCCTAGCTTAATGTGAACAGCAATTATCACCTATTGGGTCTCTTGTTTTATTCCAAGAGCATAAAGGAGGGCTTGGCAGAGTACAAGATAATAAAAGTTGCTTAAACAAATTAATTTGCTTCAGTAACTAAATCTTCATTTAAGAACTTGAGTCTTAAAAAAAAAAAAAAAAAAAAAAAACCAGGAGCCAGGCATAATGGAAGCCATGCATGGGTAACTGAGTAAAACCCTGTCTCAAAATAAATTTTTAAAAGGCCTGGGGTTGTAGCTCAGTAGTAGAGTGTTTGCCTAGAATGAACCAGGCCCTGGGTCCAATTCTCAGTCGAAAGAAAGAAAGAGAGGGAGGGAGGGAGGAAGGACATTTTAAAATAAATAAATAAAGATCAGGATAAAAAACTGGGAAAAGTCAGAGTTTATAAAGGAAGAGTCAATACTCAAAACTAGGTGTCTTAAAATTTTTTGTGACTTTTGCCCTTGTAAAATAGATATTTTTAACAATATCTACATGCATTATCTTGTGACCTTTGTTGTGGTAATTTATCCCCTCCAAAATGTGTTAAAATTTGATAGCCAATGGGTGGTATTGGGAGGTGGGCCTTTAAGAAGTGGTTGAGTCACTAAGAGAGATTAATGTCTTTTCTATTGAATGGGTTTGTTATTGAGAGAGTGGGACCCAGTGAGGCTGCCCCTCTCATTTGTCTCTTTTCCAGGAAATGAAGTGGCATGAGGCTCTCACCAGAAGTTGCCACCATGCTCCTGGACTTTCAAATACACTGTGAGCCAAGTAATCTGTTTTCCTTTCTAAATGACCCAATACCAGCTATTCTCTTATAGGAAGAAAATGGACTCAATGAACTAAGCTACAATTACACTCTGGATGGTTAAGTCTTATTATTCCTATTTTTTAAGGTGAGCAAATCAAGGTTGAGAGATGGCACAACTCAATAACAAGTCAACTTGGAATCAAACCCAGGTCTGTGAAATGCCAAAAGTCAAAATTCGGGATGTTTGAGTGATTTAGTCATTTTGTTCCCAGGTTAAGATATCTTCTTATAGGAGGTAACCATCCTGTTTACTTGATATCTTCCTCGTTTGATAAACCATATTACATTGCCTAATGTTTAGTTTTAATTTATGTGGTCTCATTTATGATTGACTTTAGTTTGGGGTTGAAGTTTCTTAAGTTCAGGTGATGTAATAAAGACAAAGATATCCACTTAAAAATAATTTTTAATCCTCTGTGGTATTTCCTATTTTTTTTCTTTTTAATTGTCAAAAACAGTATTGAACTAAAAGAATCAACACTTTGCTTCTCATTACTATAAGAATTCTGTGACTGACTTCCCAGAAGTTGGCTCCAGGCCTCTTCAATGTTCATGTTTTCTTGGCTTTATATTTTCCCAAGATAAAAAATCTGGGCAGAAGAGAAAGTTTTAAAAGGGAGCCTATCAGAACATATTAACTAAACACCACCTACATTTGAGCAAAAGCCAAAAAATTAGGTGAATGTCCCATTACTCATCACCCACACACAAGGGTTGGTCATTTGTGGCTCCACCATAGAAGAGGAGGTCAGTGTGTGGGGGTGGACTTGAAACCTAATTGTTCTCTGCTGTCCTTTTTCTGAAAAAGGCACTTGTGAGTGAATATTCCATATCCATGGCAATCTCTGGTATTTCAAAAGTGCTTCTTGGCACCTACTTACCACCCTCACACTTAACCTGACTTTCTCAATGGCTATGGCAGAGAGAGAGAGAGAGAGAGAGAGAGAGAGAGAGAGAGAGAGAGAGAGAGAGAGAATTTTTCAACAAAAAATGGAAGTTAAAAAAAAAGATAACCTGAATAATTTGATCCACTGAACTAAATATTGAAGTGTTAAATTTACTGGGAGATCGTTAAGGGAGAAAAGCAACACATTTCAAGCTTGGGTAGAAGAAACAAAATGTATTTTATCCCCTTCCCTTGTTAAATTGATAAATTTTTGTCATATCTATGACTGTAGTGAAATTTCCTGAGTTTTGAAAATAGGGTGGATAAAGACCTGTGGGAGGTTTTTACATCTCAGAAATATGTGTTTTGGGTTTTTGGATTATTAGAGAGAAATGGGATTCTGGGAATGATTAAAGGTTTTGGGTAATGTTTGCTTTCATTATTTTTTCCCTTTTTTTTTTTTTTTTTTTGTAAATAGAAGACACTTTGTTTTTAAGAGGTTAACTTGAATTCTTCTTGTATTCTGTGTCTCATTAACCTAGTATAGGAAAAATTTGGAAAGCTAATACAGGAATTAAAGCCACATAAATAATACTGTTAATTTAGTGTTCTGAAGTAGTTCTGGTGTGTTGATAGAAGAAAATGGGTTAAGAAAAAGTAAGTTCAAAAGTCTATTGACTTAAATATTAATATTACAAGAAAAGATGGTAGAATAGGCATACTTTCCCTGTCTTCTCCAAAGTCCTTTGAAATTCCCAAAAAAATTATATTGAAACAGCAATTATTCATGATTATTCCTCTTATTTCACTATTATTTCTCAAAGCATAGTCAGGAGAAGGCTGCATGGGAGCCTCTGTCTGTGGAGGCCCATTACAGCATTCACATAAGCTGGCTGGTATGAATAAAAAAAAGGGGTGTTAGGTCACATATTTAGGTCAGTTACCCAAATGTTTATGTGTTAGTCAGCTTTGTGTCACTGTGACTGAAATACCTGACAAGAAGAACTTTGAGGAGGAAAAGTTCAGATTAGTCTCACCGCTTAAGAGGTTTAGTCCACTAGTCCATTCCGGTACACTGGAAGAGGCAGAACATTAAGGCAGAAAGGAATGGTGGAGGAAAGCTTCTCAGCTCATAGCAGCCAGAGGGGGGCAAGCAGATTAGAGGCGGGGAGAGTGGAGAGCTGAGAGAAGAGAGGGGAGAGAAAGGGAGGGAAAGACAGAGAAAGAGAGAGAGAGAGAGAGAGAGAGAGAGAGAGAGAGAGAGAGAGAAGCCAGGGACAAAGACATTCCCTTAATGACCTACTTACTCCAGCCACATCCCACCTGCCTACAGCTACCACCCAGTGATACAGTCAATTAGTAATTCATCAATGGATGAATTTACATTATAGTTCTCATAATCCCTCCATTTCACCTCTGAACCTTGCTGCACTGGGCATTATGCTTTCAAAACATAAACTTGCAGGGGGATTTTCTGACAAAGAGCAGATATAGAGAGAATAAGGTTTCATGTGTATGTGTGTGTGTGTGTGTTGCTGGGGATTAGAACCCAGGGCTTTGTGCATGGAGGGCAGGCACTCTACCAACCGAGCTATATCCCTAGCCCTGAGAGAATAAGGTTTTGAGGTAATTCTGGACTACTGGACTACCACAAAGGAAGCAGGAGGGAAGAAATGGACAGGGGAGATCTAACAATGTCTCCTTACTTTCACATCAAATTAGGTCCCAAGCTAGTGCAGCCCCTCCCTAACCAGGGCAAGAAAGAAAAGCTTACCTACTATCAACACCCATGCAGAGCCGGGAATTCAGCCAATTCAGTGTTCATGTATATTGGAAGAAGTATGTGCATATGTAACTTATTTAGCAAACAAATATTAACTAAGTGCTTATTACACCAGTGTTCCAGACACTTGGAACATGGCAATGAATAATGTTTATGGCCCCATGGATTTTATATTTTATACCCTAGTAAAGAAACTGCATTGAATAAACACATCCAATAGAAAAACCCTAATTCCTCTCCCCTCTGCTCTGTCCACTCTCCCCACCCACCAATCACTCTGCTCCCCTCTGGCTGCCATGAGCTGAGCAGCTATCCTCCACCCTGTCTTTCTGCCATAATGTTCTGCCTCTCCCCGGGCCCAGAGTACTGGAGTGGACCAATTATGGACTAAATCTCTGCCAAGTGAGGGAAATAAATTTGAACAAGAGTTCAATAGATGAAATGGTTCTGTGGTGGTGGACAATATGTTCAAGGAGGGCCTCAAGAGGAAGTAATTTTGAATGGAAACTTCAAAGAATTGAAGAAGAGAGCCAAGCAGAGGAAGAACATTCTAGTCAAAGAAAACCACTAGTGCAAAAATTCTGAAGCAAGAAAAGGATTAGTGTGTACAAAGACCAGCAAGAAGGCTGGTGTGTAGGGGGTGAGTGACATGTGCTACTATACAGAAAACACAGAAGCTGCCTATTCTGACCATCATCATTTCTTTGGTATAAATTTAAATGGTCAACCAAGGGTCAAGAGATCTTTGCAGAACTAAAGTTACAACATAGAGAATTCAAAATGTAAGACATCCAAGCCATGATGGAAAAAGGATTAATATTGTAAGGAATAAAGGGATAAATGAATTTTCAAAGTTTCACTTTTTTGTTTTTGGAGATGGGGTATCACTATTTTCCTAGGCTGGCCTTGAATTGCTGAGCTTAAGGCGTCCCCCTATCAGTCTCCCGAGCTGCTAGAATTACAGGTGTGTGCCACAACTCCTGACATATCCAATTCACATTGTAATCGAGGTGCTATTACAACCATGAAATAAGAATAGGCAACTACATATGAAAAGGAGAAAGATGGGTTCTTAGAGATAAAGATTTTAAATTGTTGCTTTTGACATATATACAAATAATTATAGTATTCTTTTCAGTGAAACAGAACTGATCTGAGCCAAACACACAGGTAAGGAGCTCCCAAGAAAGATGGGAACATCAGATATTGTTTTTGCTTCCCTGCTGAGCTGATGAGTTTCAGGCACACACCAATTACACACTTACTTGATTAGGAACATCATTAGAATATTTTTTTCCCATTTAAAATCCAATTTTTCCCATTTAAATTCTTAGTTTCATTCCAATGAAACAAAAGTGACTACTACTGTTTAAATGTAAGCATCCAGAATTCTTTAGACATTGAATAGATTTTAAGTTACTGAAAGAAGCATATCTGTGTTATCTGAAAACCGATGACCATTGGTGCTCGTGGTACGGATGAGGGAAAAGGCACAGAAGAAACCACCAGTGAATAAAAACTGATGCTAACATTAATATATCTCATTAAAATTATTCTTGAAAATTATATTCAAGCTTGCCTTGGTCATTCATTTTTACCTGCCTTGATACTCCTTTTTCTTTTTTTTAAATTGTCTTTATTTCACTCCACCTTCTAAACCTAGGGAAAATGTTTTATCTGACATGAAACTTTCCCACATCACTGTTTTGTTTGGGTATTTGCTTTCCTTAATCATACCAAGAGCTGTGATCGAGTTCATGAATTTGTCCATTTCAAACACATGTGAAACAGAAAGGACCTTCTTATAGGCTACAAATTATTGACCAGAATGATGAAATTCTGCCAACAGAAATGTATTTCATTGAAGTGAACATTACTTTCTCCAGTCAGGTCAAATAAATCATGAATACCACTAGATGATGTAACATGTTAAATATTTCTTAACTTTATGCCACTGTCTAATCAGAGCACTCTCCTCAATGATGGTAAGAGTGATTAAAGTACCCACATAATTGTAAGGTACTTGTTAGCCTGGGAATATTTAGGATGAGGACTAGAAAAGGAATAACTACACGAGTGGTTAAAGTACAGAAAGGGAATTTAGGTGTATGTGACAGACCACCTATATTAGCATCTTCCAAGTGCAAGTCCTACAAAGTTTCTTATATTGGTCTATAATTTTATCTTCTGTGTCTTTTATTGCCTCATAAAACTGCAAATTTCTTGAACTGAAAATCTACTATGAGCCAAATACTTTTTCTATTATAGTATTTAGGCATATAGGAATTCAGAATACATGATTTTTGTTTTAAAATCAGTTTTTGTTTGTGTTTCCTTATCTAAAATATGATGAATAAAATATAATAGACTACATAATTACTCCTAATCAGTGTTGCTATGAATTTGTATAAGTTGGCATTCGTATGTGCTGTAGTTTGCCGGGGCTGCAATAACAAAATACCACTTACTGGGTGGCTTAAGGAACGCAAGCTTATTTCCCACAGTTTTGGAGGCTGGAAAGTCAAAGATCAAGGTGCTGAATGATTTGGTTCCTGGCGAGGACTCTCTTCCTGGATTGCAGATGGTCATTTTGGGACTATGTCATCATATGACCTTTCTTCTTTGATCACAGAAATAGAGAAGAGTGCTTGCTCTCTATGAGGCCTCTAATCTTCATCCCCTAATAAGGGATCCAATTGCTTCTGTGAAGGCGCTATAGTCTCCAATATAGTCATACTGGGGGTTAGAGCTTCAACATGTGAATTTTGGAGGGCATATAAACTGAACAAGACTCAGGGACTTACTAATGTTAATTGAACTAAAGTTCATTTAATAAATCTCTAATGCTACTTAAGTCTTTTAGTCTCTTACAGTTACTGTCCTATCTCTCATAACTATTAGCATTTTCAAACGGCATTTTGGAGATTATAATTACTAATCCTAAAGTAATTAATATCAAAAAGGATGCTGACTATTAATTAAATTAAATGTTGGTTCAATAAACAAAGTCTAGGTATATGTATCTTAATCTGTTTTGGGTACATTACCAGTCAATTTCAACTATATCTTTAAATTGGATTTCTAATGGAAAATATTAACGAGAACTTTCTTCCCCTTTGGTCGTTAGATTAATGATTAACTGCCATTCACAACTTTTGTTTAGCTGTGATCCCCTTATAAATCTTCATCTCTTTTCTCTAGGATATGAGAAAAGCTTTCTAAGCCCTAGTTCCCCACTGTATATAACATAGGTGTGACCTAGAATCTTCCTATGTTATAGGAAGTTTATAAGCTTATAAGTTTTGTACCCCACTACAAAATAGGAAGTGGTATTTGAGAGTTGAGAAGTGGGACCACAGTGGAATCTTGGTATTGGCAGATAAGGTGACATTAATTGTAACTGCTGAGTACCAAAGAGAGAATGCAGCTTAGTACAGAATATATGTTGAGGCCAAGTTAATAGCCCATAAGAACACAAGGCTATAAGTTTCAATAAATAAAATCTCAATTAGTCTTGAAACAGTTAATAAATCAATTATAGAGGCAATTGTTTTACATTTTTAAGGTATACTCTGGAGGGGAGGCATTCTAAGAAGCATAAAATATTGATACTATTTAAAATTCCTCCACTGGGGCTGGGGATAAAGCTCAGTTGCTTTGCATGCACAGAAGCCCTGGGTTCAATACTCAGCACCACACACACACACACACACACACACACTCACACACACACACAAATCCTCTACTGGATCATAGTGATTTAAAAAAGCTCATTTAATTTTTAAATTAAATAAGTGATATTCCAGATAAAAGCCTAGATAAATAATTTTAGCATATTTAATATTTTAAGTTTTCTCTTTTTTGTTCTTCAATGAGAAAATGAATAAAGAATTTTTTCTTAATGTATAATTTATTCATATATTCAGTACTTACATTCCCTATTATATTTTTAAATTATATTTGCCTTTTAGCATTGCCAACAACATATCTTGGCAAAATTACTTAGAATTAATTCATGTTATGTGAAAAGTAATACCAATTCCTAAGTTTCACAGCAGCCCTAATGAAATCTCCATGGGATTTAAATTTTCAATAAACTATTGTTTGATTCCTGAAGAAAAATATATTTGAATTTGCTTTTTAAAAATTTTACTCAGTGACTATTGAATTATTAATTTTCCCAAATAATATATAAATCTAAATGTTTTCATTGACTTCTAATTAAGCATTGCCAGCTGCTATGGCATTTTAGGCATATACAATAGGTCAGCATCTTAAATAGATTAATGTTTTGGGAAAATATAGTTGACTTTTGCTTTGTTTACCATTTGTTCAGTTAAGATATGCAGAACTTAAGTTCAAGTGAGAAGGATGAGTTTTCAGAAATATTTCAAGCAAAGCATCAGACACAACAAAAAATAGATAAAATTTTATAGCTTCCATATACACTGACGTCTCTGAGAAACTGGACAAGATTTGCTTGGAATTGAAGCAGGGAAATAAAAGTCAGAGGAAAAATAACCATATTCATATTTTCCTAGTATTAAATCATGTTAATTAAATATCTATTAAAAGAAGAAGAGAGAAACTGGGGCAATTAGTGATGGTAAATGGAAATATCTGATCATATTTGGATGTAAACGAAGAAATTTGTGAGGAAAAATGACAAAAACAAAAGTAAAGGATATCAGGATAAAAGAAATAATCCTTTACAAGTAGAATAATATCTTATTTCCAACATATTGTAAAGTTGAATAGAAATTAATTAATAACACAATCTTTTCTATTTCAGAAAAATGAGTGACTTGTCCTGACCTGTGACACATCATACACATGTGAAATATTATATAAATGAAATGTGCCTTTGTAACGTGAGCAAATTGAAGTCTAGACTTATTAATATACAAATACATATTCAAAACATTAGGTTTTAGACTTCTAGAAGGTTAGAATGTTTCTTTTCATCAACTTTCTTTTTTATCAATTTTTTAAATTTGTTTTAATTAGTTACACATGACAGTACAATGACCTTGACATATCATACATTTGAATCAGATGGGATATAATTTCTCATTTTTCTCAGTGTACTGGTTGCAGAATCACATTGATCATGCAGTCACGTATATACACACAGCAATAATAATGTCTGTTTTATTCTACTGTCCTTCCTTTCCCCCCTTCCCCTCCTCTCCCCTCCCATCACTTTTTTCTACCCAATCTAAGGTGACACAATTCTTTTTTTTCCTCACATCTTCATATATGTATTTTGTATAACAATGAGGGTCTCCTTCCATCTTCCATGCAATTCCCTTTCTCCCTTCCTTTCCCTCCCACCTCTCTTCCCTATCTAGTGGTAATCTTCTTCAGCAACTTTCTATAGCAATTTGCTCTTGCAGAACCTATGTTCTAATCAGGCCAACAGACAAAGATAACAAAATCACATGTGTATTGTGATAGAAATGCCTTTTACCATCAGGAATAAAGAATTATTTCTGGGTGGGAGATAAGAAAGGCTTTTATAAGTAATGTCATTTAGCTGACTTTTTTCAGCCCTAAAGAGGTAGAGGAAGGTATAGGATAAAGAAAAATAACAGAGGTATAAAAAATGTGGCCCATTGAGTCACTGGAGTGCATACTGCATTCAGGAAGAATGTTTTCTTCTTTAGGGCTTCATTACATACTTGAATGATAAAATGGAGCTTTTTGATATTAGCTGACAGAACATGCCAATAAATTTTTTATTGCATTATTAACTCACATCACTCAATTAATAAACACGTAAGTTTGGTTGGCTCATTACAAGAATAATATATTTTAAAACCAACATAAGAGCTAAAATTCTAATAATATGTAAAGTATGCCATCGTGCATACATTATCTATATCAACCTTTAGAGCTAAACCTATACCACCCATCAAGCACCTAGAATCAAAAACTTTGAATCTTCATAAATTTATACCCCAAGCATGCTCTTTAGACTGGATGACAAAATCCTGTTAGTGACATTCAGATTTGTCATTCAGGTAAATGTTCTAGTAACCTAGCATCCTGTTTTATAGATATCCTCGTTCTTTATCATACTAAATCTTTATGGGTATTTGTGATTCTTTTTAGTAGTAACAGTAAAAACACTCAAGAGAGACAAGGACAGCCACTGTGTAAAGGCAGCCATCTTCCAGATGAATAGGAAGAACACCTGGAATCATCACTCATTTGGCTGTCCTGCTATTCTGGGAAATTCTGGATCATTTCAGAAATAGACTCCTCCTTACCTTACTAGGCTTAGAGTGCTGGGAGAGGAAATCAGTCTAATTTTAAAAATATTTTTAGTTGTTGACCAACATAACACCTTTAATTTGCTTATTTAGTTTTTTTTTTTTTTAATGTGGTGCTAGGGATTGAACCCAATGCCTCAAGCTTGCTAGGCAAGTATTCTACCACTGAGCCACAACCTCAGTCCAGAAAAAAACTATTTAAATGATCATTTTGCTTCCTGCTTCTTCATTCATGTAAAATCATGTAAATTTGCAGTATTGTTATATTTAGGCCATTATAGTGTATGCCCTCTAGGAAGTACTGAGACAGATACAAGTTAGGAACCCAGATATTGAATGTCTGTAATCACTTATTTGAAGAGACTAATTCTCCCCATAAAGATCACATATTCACTGAATAACTTTGTATCAGAAATTGTTCAAAATTCTTTACAATCTACTTGCTCTTGTAGCACTTATATTTTACTAGTAGATGGTAAATTTAGGAAAATGTCCCAAAGTAAATACAGGGTCATCACTGGCATCCAGAGCTACAGAGTAAACACCTAAGAGGGTAACCTTACTTTCACACCATAGCTCTCTTTATTTTTTTCCTACATGTTTTATTGGCACATTACAGCTGTACATAGAGATGGGATTTGTTGTCACATGCTCATACATACACACAATATAACAATATAATTTGGCCAATATCACTCCCTAGTACTTCCCCACTCCCTCCCTACTTCTCACTCTTTGGTCCCTTTCCTCTACCTATCTCCCTTTAATTTTTATGAGATCACCATTTCTCCACCTTTCTTTTCCTTTTTCCTCTCTAGCTTCTGCATATGAAAGAAAACACAACCCTTGACCTTCTGAGTTTGGCTTATTTTGCTTAACATAATGGTCTGTAGGTCCATCCATTTTCCTGCAAATGCCATAATTTCATTCTTCTTTATGGCTAAGTAAAAACTGCATTGTGTGTATGCACATACATCACATTTCCTTGATTCCATAGTTTAGCTATTGTGAACTGTGCTGCTATAAACGTGGGTATGCATGTATAGGGTATATAATTACTTTGATTCTTCAAAGCATAAATACTGAGGAGTGATATAGCTGGATTGGTGGTTTCTACTAATTTCCATAGTGGTTATACTAATTTACAATTCCACCTACAGTATAAAAATTTCCTTTTCCTCCACATCCTATCCAGCACTTATTGTTTGTATTCTTGATGACTGCCATTCTAACTTGAGTAAGATGAAATCTCAGTGTAGTTTTTATTTGCATTTCCCTAATTGCTAATGATGCTCAAAATTTTTCATATATTTGTTGGTCATTTGTATATCTTCTTTTGGGAAGTGTGTTTTTTTTAAAAAAAATCATTTGTCTCATTTAATAATTGGGTTATTTGATTTTTCTAGTGTAAAGTTTTTTTTGAGTTTTTCATATAGTCTAGATATTAATTCTCTGTCAGAAGAGTAGCCAGCAAAGATTTCTCCCACTCTGTAGTCTCTCTTCACATTCCTAATTGTTTTCTTTGCTGTGCAGAAGTTTTAATTTGATGCCATCCCATTTAATAACTCTTGACATTATTTCCTTAGCTTTAGGGGTCTTATGAGAACGTCTTTGCTTGTTCCTTTATACTGTAGTTTTGATCCTATGTTTTCTTCTATAATTTGCAGGTTGCAGTGTAATTCTTAGGTCTTTGGTACATTTTGAATTGATTTTTGTGCAGAGTGAGAGATAAGGGTCTAGTCTCATTCTTCTACCTATGGATAACCAGTTTTCCCAGCATCATTTGTTTAAAAGGTTGTCTTTTCTTCAGTGTATATTTTTGGCACCTTTGTCAAGGATTATACTACCGCAGATGCAGAATAGCTCTCTTTTTGAAGGATCTGCTGAATATTGCCCAATGTGGTCAACTTCCCCAAACTGAACAGCTTATTTCTATATCATAGAAAAATCAGGGTTTGATTTTAGGGTAAATTTGTCTTACACAAGTGAACTCTGTGGTTAGACCATTTCCCCGGTTCTTGTACTAGTGGTACAAGAGTCTGAATATCTTGGCATCATTATGCCTTAATTCACTGTCATTTCAGTTTTTCCAAATCTTTAGGTAAACTATCTAAGGTAAACATTGTTATAGTTTAGATTTGAGGTATCCCCCAAAACCTCATGTGTGAGACAAAAAAGGAAGGTTCAGAGAGAAATGATTGGGTTATGAAAGTCTTATCCTAAACAGTGCTGGGATTAACTGAGTGGTAACTGAAGGCAGTTAGGGTGTGGCTGGAGGAAGTGGGTCATTGGTGGTATGCCTTTAGAGTATATATTTTGTATCTGGTGAGTAGTCTCTCTGTCTGCATTCTATCATCAGGTGACCTCCTCCCTCCATCAATCTCCTCTGCCATGATGTTCAGCCTCATCTCTAGCCCCAAGGAATGAAGCCATCTGCCTATGGACTGAGACTCTGAAACCATGAGCTCCCAAATAAACTTTTATTCCTCAAAAATTGTTCATGTGAGGTCCCAGCAGCAAAAAAGCTGACCAAAACAAACATACAATACTCTTCTTAAGGCAATAATTTTGTTTTATTCACCTGGGTGCCACCAGATTCTAACACTGTGCTTGACACAAAATAGCTGTTCGATAAATATTCACTTTACTCATTTTGGCAATTATTACAAATAATGTGCTATTATTATAAAATAATGATTAACATTACGAACAATAGTGAAAGATTATTATAATCTAGATGTTCACAGAGCACACCATTATATAGCCATTTAAAAGAAGTACACACATACATACCCACACACAGAGTCCCACTTTCCTTAGCAAAGGGTTTGTGATCTGCGTTATATGTTAGGCTATTTTATCCTTACCCAAACATCATAGAGTATACTTAATACACAACAATATGCTTAGGTTAATCTGTTGGGGTGATCTCAATGCAATTAGAGACATGATAAACACAAGAAAAGAGTTCAATATAAAATAGTAAAAAGAATAGTATAGCAAATACATAAAACAGTAACATAGTCATTTATTTTCAAGTGTAATTTATTATATATAATTGTATGTATTACACTTTCACAGAACAAGAAGTGCAGTTGATTTAATTACATCAGCATCATCACAAACACATTAGTAAGATTTTATGCTATAATATATATAATAGCAAGGGATAGAAAATTTTCAATTCCATTATCTTATGGGAGCACCATTATATAGGTCATATCCCTGACTTAAATGTTACATGGTGCATTACACTATGCACACATGTTTCTTTTTTTATTGATTTTATTTTTTAAAATACATGACAGCATTACAATTTTTTAAATACATGAATGCATTAGAATTCTTATTACACATATAGAGCACAATTTTTCATATCTCTGTATATAAAGTATGTTGACCCCAATTCATGTCTTCATAGATGTACTTTGGGTAATGATGTCCATCACATTCCACCATCCTTGTTAACCCTATGCTCCCTCCTTTACCCTCCCAACTCTCTTCCCTATCTAGAATTCATCTAATTCTCCCATGCTCCCCCTCCCTACCCCACTATGAGTCAGCCTCCTTATATCAGAGACAACATTTGGCATTTGTTTTTTCAGGATTGGCCAACTTCACTTAGCATTATCTTCTCTAATGCTGTCCATTTATCTGCAGATGCCTTGATTTTATTCTCTTTTATTACTAAGTAATATTCCATTGTGTATATATGCCACATTTTTAAATCCATTTTTTCATATATTTGTTGATTGATTGTATATCCTCTTCTGAGAAGTGTCTGTTCAGGTTCTTGGCCCATTTGTTGATTGGGTTATTTGTTTTTTTGGTGCTTAGCTTTTTGAGTTCTTTATATACCCTAGAGATTAGTGCTCTATCTGATGTGTGAGGGGTAAAAATTTGCTCCCAGGATGTAGGCTCTCTGTTCACCTTACAGATTGTTTCTTTTGTTGAGAAGAAGATTTTTAGTTTGATTCCATCCCATTTATTGATTCTTGGTTTTAATTCTTGTGCAATAGGAGTCTTATTAAGGAAGTTGGGGCCTAATCCCACATGATGAAGATTAGGGCTACTTTTTCTTCTATTAGACACAGAGTCCCTGGTTTAATTCTTAGGTCCTTGATATAACTATTAAAAAAAAAAAAATATATATATATATATATATATATATATATATACACACACACACACACAAATTTTAACTTTTATTGAAATAACTATGATACATATTTTATGTAAAGTATGAACATTTTTTTGAAATGTAAAGCTAGTCACAAAGACAGGAAAAAGTTATGCTTGGGTAGGAAGATGACGAAAGGTACATTGTTTTATTTATTTTTTAAAATGACAATATACATAAATAATTCTAAATGTTTGGTTTTGATGCCAAGATGTATCACATCTTTTCATTTATTTGTTTATTTTAGATCCTGGTGTCAGTAGGTTATTAATAAGAATTTATTTAACATTCTGGTAACTTAGGTTATAAAAATAGAAATACTGGGGAAAGGGGAAAAGGGATAGAAGTTGTAGAAGAGACATTTATAATGTATTTACTAGTGTGTCACTCAAAGTCAGACACATTCAGGTATTCACTAATTAACTAATTTGAATAGTATTCTCAGAAACATAAAAATATAGGAAATAATTTTAATCCCTTATAAAAAATGTACCCTATCAGTGTATTAGTTCCTTTTACTCCAAATATTTTCACTTTTTCTCAATCTGCCTCATTGTTTTTGTAGACTTGATATTACGCCAAGAGGAACATCTTCCAGCTGAACAAATAGAATTCTCCTTAGTTCATTGGAGCATTGAGATGTAAATTGAAAATAATTTACAGTTTTGAGCCAAACACTGAATAAGATATTTTGAGCACTTGCCAATTTTTCTGTACCTGGTTAATCACTTTATAAAAGATGTATGGCTTCATTAATGGTTTCCCATTGCTCTTCGAATATATAAATCAGAGGACGATTAATTCAATTATTGAATTTTTTGGCATATATATAAGGAATTAAACTATAGGTGGAGTCACCATTATTCTTGCCCTCTGTATCATTCTGGAATGGGAAATCACTTAAATATGTAATCACTACTATCTCCTATTTCAATCTTCAGCCTCAAAAATGTTTCTATTCTAATATATAATCATTCCCATAGTTTAAAAAGCAGGCCTAGCTAAATAAAAAAATTTTCAAAGTTTGCCAAAAGTACATCTGGAAACAATGTTAAAGGCATGGATTTTTATGAGCAGAATCTTATAGGAGAGGCATAGTTTCAAATTAAAAAAACATACCTTCAATCTATTTCTGTTCCATTTAAGAATAAATTATAATTTTTCATTGTGAAGTAACAACTTAATATCAATTATAATTTTGGGAAGCCAAGTACTGCCATTGTATACTCAAGTTAATTACAGTGATGGGTCTTGGATTGCATTTCTTTTTACCATCCAGTTAAGAAAGGGCTAAACGCAGAATGTCAGTTTATGGAAATCACGTATGTAACAGACTGAGGTTTCTTGGTATGTTCCTACTGTAGCCAGTTGAAATGCTTCCCTTTCTCCCTTGAGTGTAATAAGAGAATGCTTTGGGGGTTTTGAGGCTGCAAATGAAAACCTCTTCACTTGTATCTTTAAAAACAGCTATCAAATAACTCCTTGGTATGTTCCATTTTTCTCTTCTACTCAGAATTTGTCCTTGTCTTATATCTTTTGTATTTAGTTTGGCATTAGTCCTAATATCTGTCTCCTCAGCTGGTACCAATTTGACTTCTGGTTTTCAGAACATCATGTGCTTTTATAAGCCAGCTGGCCACAAGAAATCTGATTTTTGACAACTCACTGACACTATCAGCTGCTGCCTGTCCCATTCCAAATGCACAAGCTCTCCCTCACCTGGGTATTTGCATACTGAGCATGCTTTATTTTTTTTTCCTGGAAGGCATTCTCTTCTGATGATTGAAAGGAATACCTGATAATTTCAATCAGTGGTGAATCGAAGCAATAAATCTGTTTTGGTTATTGAACAAAATAAAAACAATAAATAAAGAGTTGGGAAGGGACCTGAACAAAACTCGTAAGCTCTACCTATTAGTTAAACCTAATTGTCATCTACTATGCCACTTTGCTATCAGAAAGAAAAAATTTTCTTCATCTAAACAAAGCTTTTCCCTATTCCAACAACTCTACCAACTCTTTTGCCTATAACCTTAAACTTTTTCTTCAATTATAATTTCCCTGGTAATATCAGTAATTATATTATTATACTTAATAATAGTTATTAACTTGATATTCTAAAATATCTTTGAGTTAAAAAGAAAACTTTCTTGAAGCTATACCTTTGTCTAAATACATGTTGAATATCTTTGATTCAAAAAAATCAAAAATCCAAAAATCCAAAATGCTATAAAATCTGAAACTTTATAAGCACTATAAGATGTCACAAGTGAAAAATTTCACACCTGACCCCATATGATGGGTTGCAGTAAACACACAGGTGCATAGTTTTCTCAGCATCCCCAAGGGGAAAAAAAGCCCTTGTAGCCCCCTGCAGCTGTGATGTATCTTTTAGGCACATACCCTGATTCCACCTGGTGAAACACCTACAAAGGGTAATAAAATGGCTCATGTGCTCCAATGGTAGGTTCCCCATCATGCCCCAAATGTGACCAAGACCTATGTGCATTACTCAATGTATATTTTTTGTTTGCTTATTTTATGATCTGTGGTGTAAATGCATTACTGAAAATGTCAAAAAAGTCCAGTAGATACTCCTATTGAGAACAGGGATAAGAAAAAGAAGAAGCATTTGCATTTACATGTAGCATAGAAAGTCAAGCTATTGGAAAAACTGCACAGCAATGTAAGTGTGAAATGTCTTCTAGAAGAATGAGGGGTTGGAATGACCACCATATATCATCTGAAGAAAAGAACAGACTGTTAAAATTCTGTGTTTAAAATCATGATTAGATTACCCCATGCCCCCTCCCTTCCCCTCCCAGCCCTCTGCCCTATCTAGAGTTCCTCTATTCCTCCCATGTTCCCTCTCCATATCCCACTATGAATCAGCCTCCTTATAGCAAAGAAAACATTCAGCATTTGTTTTTTGGGGAATTGGCTAACTTCACTTAGCATTATCTTCTCTAACTCTATGCACTTACCTGCAAATGCCATGATTTTATTCTCTTTTAATCCTGAGTAATATTCCATTGTGTATATATGCCATATTTTTATCCATTCATCTATTGAAGGGCATCTAGGTTGGTTCCACAGTTTAGCTATTGTGAATTGTGCTGCTATAAACATTGATGTATATCCAAAGTACAGGAATGAAGATACAAATTGGTGTAAATGTACTATGTATACAACCAGAGATATGAAAAATTGTTCTCTATATATGTAATAAGAATTGTAATGCATTCCACTGTTATATATATATATATATATATAGTGAAAATACCTAAAACTTCATGCAACATACATAAGATTGAATGAAGCTTAGAGAATGCTGATTAGTTTCCACATGGCCCAAAGAAATCTCTGTTGGATAGATAGCTTTAAATTGGACAATTTGTGATATTTCTAATAGTCATAAGGTTAAAGTCAATTGTAAACAAATCAACTTCTCTCAGACTTATAACTTGAGCCAGCTCTTAGCTGATATAAAACTGTTCATTCCGTCAACCTATTTGGGATTACACTAAGGTAGACACAGATTGCTACAATTATTTTATCTTGTTTTAATTAAATAAAAATATGTGCTATTTGTAAAAAAATAAAGTGATGAATAGAAGTTAGAGGAAAAAATTTAAATGGATAAAGCTAAAAATGAAGATCTCGATCATGTACTGAAAGAGTAGATTCTTCATCTTTGCAGTGAACATGTGCTGATCATCAAACAAAAAAAGGTCTGTTAGAATGAACTAAGAATGGAAGGGAACTATAACTTTCAACAGATTGGTTGTAAAGTTTTAAGGATATGCATTAAATTTTTAAAGATTTGTGGTGGTAAAGCTAATCAAAAAGTAGTGTGGAGAAATTCATTGACAAACTTTTCAAGGTCATCACTGATAAAAATATGATGTCAGTATAAGTCTATAATGCTATGAAACAACACTGTTATGGCATTATTGTTCCGGAAAGACAGTTGACAGCTGATGAGACAGGCCTTACAGGAATTAGGGATACCAAGGACAGAATAACTGTGTTGTGATATGCTGATGCAGCAAGCATGCCTAAGTATAAACTTGCTGTAACAGTCAAAAGCATGCATATTGAATGTTTTAGAGGAGTTTAATTTCCTTACCAGCCCATTATTATGCTGAGAAAAAGGCATTAATCGTAAGGGCCATCTTTTCTGATTGGTTTCACATTTTATGCTGGTGGCTCATGCTCATTACAGGGAAGCTGGACTGTATGAGAATTGCAAGCTTCTGTTATTCCTTGACAACTATTCTGCTCATCTGACTTCCAAAATCTGTTAAGAAATAATGCTTATGCCTTGCACTTTCCCCAAATTTGACTTTATTAATTCAGCCATATGATAAGGATTTCATTAGTAAAATAAACATAAAAATAATTTCCAGAATAACATGCTAGCATCAGGGAACAGAAAATAGGGTGTGAAAGGTTTTCAGAAGAGATTTAACATGAAGAATACTATATATGCTATAGGTGATGCTTGGAACATAGTTACTAAAGACACAGTTTTGCACACATTGCAGAACCTCTGGCCTGCAACCATATTCATTGATGATGATGAATATTTGAAGGATTCTATGTGCAAGTGAAAAAAAAAGACATCTCACCTCCTAACATATACAAAAAAACATGCCTTCCAAGTCTACTAGTAAGTTGAAAGAAGGGAATATAAAAAAAAATAACATTATTAATGAGATTCCAGTTGTTCATTCATTGATGGTCATATAACCAAAATAGTTCAGAATCAAGGTGATCATAATAATAGTGATATTAGAGATGACATTATTAAAATGACAGAAAAAGTGCTTATAGACAAGATGGTAAAAAATGTGTGATGGGCTTGACTAAAGCAACACCATTTATAGCAACACAAGAAATCATATGAGTACATAAAATATAAGTGCCTTCTATGACAAAAACCCTTGTAAAGCAGATGACTCTGGAAAAACATTTGAAAAGCCATACAGCAGACTGCCTCCACATCCCTATGGGACCCGCTTCCTGGCCTCTCAACTGTCTCAGATGTTTCTTCTCACCCTCAAAATAACATACGATGTAGAGTAACATTTATATCAAAACACAACATTGCAGATGGAGACTGAAGGATGCCCTTGTTTGTTGTTGCTGATGTTTAACAGCTGACACAGGAGTTCTGACGATGCCACTGTGCTATTTGATCATCTGGACACTTGACTTTTTTCACTGTAATCCTGATCTGTCATATTTTTACTGTTAAGTATTTATGGGTGAATAAGTATGAGAAAATTATTGCTTATGGGTAGCCTATAAATTAAAAGTTTACAATGATGGTGATGCCTAACAACCACATTGTCCACCAGTGTGGCTGAGGGATTGACATCTTTGATGTCTGATGGTTCAATATACATGTACAATGAAAAAAAATATTAGAAATATTGTATAAAATTATCTTCAGGCTATGTGTATAGGTGCATAAGGGTATCACACATATAAGGTATATACATGAAACATAAGTGTTTTTGTGTTTAGACTTGGGCCCTCACCCCAAGATATATCATTATGTATATGAAAATATCCATAAATTTGAAGAAGTCTAAAATTCAAAACACTTCTGGTCCCAAGTGTTTCTAATAGGGGATCCTCAACCCATTTTATCTAATTTTCCCTCTTCCTCAAAATACGACTTTTTATAGGGTTGCCCAAACTTACTCCAGTGAGTTATCATCCAGCAACCTCTTAATTTTCAGGTTGAAATGTTTTCAGCTAAATATGATAACAAGATACAATAAGTGTTTTTATTACCTCATCTAAAATAAGTCTATAGTTGTGTAATTCTAAAATTGGTATAAAAATAATAGAATAACATTGGTAAATCTGGTAGCTTAGTAATATAGGACCATGATTCCATTGCTCTGAGATTCTCCATACTTTTGCCTTCTGGTCTTAAGAAGCTTTCTACAGTTGCATGTCTCATGTTTCTACATAATTCAAGAAGGAGTGAGACTTCTTCACAGGAAACTTAACTTTTTATCACTTTTTATCAAAGAAGAGATTCTTTCCCAAAAGATCCAGCATTTTCACTAGTACATTTTATTGAAAACTTGGTTAATATTCCAATCCAAACCAATTATCAAAAAGGAAAACAGAAAAGCCCCAATCTTATCTGTCTAGCAATTCTAATCCCTTAGCAGAAATATTTTCCCCAGAATGCTCTCAAATTCCTTCATATCTAACATATGCAAAAGCTGAACTCATTATCTTACACTACTTTCTCTCCATAATGTTATCTCAAAGACACCAGCATATCCTCATTTCCTGAGATAAAATGTGAACACCACACCCACATACAATCAGAAACAAAATAATGTAGTTTTTATTAGTTTTTCATTCCATCTTTACATCGTCTTTATATCTCTATGCCATTAAGTGGGTTTGGCCAAGGATTGTCACTTGGTTGGATTACCACTTCTTGCTAAATTGATCTGGTTTTTATATTGCCATTTTTTATATATATTTCCACATTTCCAGAGCAAAGTGGGTCATGTCATAGTCACTTACATAAAGTCATTCAATGGTTCTTGGTAGCTTTTAAAATAAATTTCAAACCTAGGAGGATTATGTGGTTCTTTATAATTTGGCTACTGACACTTTCTCCTGATGTAGGACAGATGAGGCTAAATACCCTAGGAATCTTCAGGAAGCAGGTTTATCTAACTGCAGTAGTTCAGAGGGCCTAATGCCTAACTATCTCTGGACCCAAATCTGTAAATTCTTTTAGGTTTATATTCAGTGGGTTGTTACATGACAGAGGGTGGGTACAAAACAGTTACTCTTTGTCCCATAATCTCAGGCTAGATAGAGGTTACACATGTTTTTACCATGAAAAATAGAGATGGTATCTTTTCCTTAGCAACAAATTTGACTGTAGACCTAGCTTTTTAAAGAGAAACCTGGCTTTTACCACAAAGAAGAAGCTTCAAACCACATGGAGCTGTCTGCAAAACTCCTGTGAAATCCTGTTGACACCCTTTATACAATCTTGGTGACAAGACACATAATTATGAGAAGGGTCTTTAGAAAAGCTTAATTATGGTGGGTCTTTTTGGTGTGGGTACCTGGTGGTTGCTTCATTCCCACTTCATCTTGCCCTTCATTTGACTCTGATCACAGTAAATTAGCTGCAGTTCTCCAGTGTTGTCTCCTTTCCTTCTCAACCAAATCCCTCACAAATGGCAGCTTCTTTGTTGGGAATGATCCCAAGTCCCCAGCCCAAACCCACTAGACCTGGTGAATTCCCTGATGAAGGCCAATTCTACAGGCTCTCTACACACTCCCTACCTTACCCCAATCCAGATATGAGCCCGTTATCTGTGTTTTATATAGTCATTATCGACTTTATCCTTTTTGCTTTATGGATGAAAGATTCTAGGGACAAGAGCTACTTATTCTTTGAACCAATACATTGTCTAAGGCATAATGGTACTCAATACAAGTATTTGAAGACATTGTGTGTGCTGAATTTTTAAATTCACATTTGAAATTAGTACAATAATGAAAAATTTTCTGTTTGTTTTACTTAAATGTCTCAACCAAAAGCAAAATTCAATGGGTTTTAACTGTAATTACGTTAAACATAATAAAATTGGTATTTTCAGGTAGTTGTTTTAAAAATGTACTTACTACCAGTACTAATGCTTAAAAGAACAGATGTAGCTGGGCCTATGCCAAATACCTATAATCCCAATGACTCTGGAGTTTGAGGCAGGAGGATCACAATTTCCAGGCCAGTTTGAGCAACATAGCGAGACCCTGTCACAAAACAAAAATTAAAATATTGGGATCACACTGGTTCAGTAGTAGAGTGGCCCTGGATTCAATCTCCAGTACTGCAAAATCCATCAATCAATAAAAGTTTTTTTTTAATGTGCATGTCACAAGTTTACTGTTTACCATATCGATTATTATACATTTACTTAATTTGTATCATCTAATTTAAATCTTAACACTATCCTGGAAGAAAGTTTTTGTCATTCTTATACTACATATAAGAAATCAAGAATCTGTGAGACTTAACAGTTAAGAACACTTCAAATTAAAAATATCAGGAGCCCCTGATTAAAATGAATAGAACTAAAAGCCCTCCCCCCCTTTTTTTTTTTGTCTTCAGTCTGACTTCACTAAGTAACATAATGCTGCATTAGTTCTGGAATTTACATCTTCTGTTTTAAAGCTCAGGAGGTAATTTGAAAGACTGGGTAGACAAAACTCTATGTAATCTTCTCTTTTCTGGCAGTAACTCTGCAGAAGCAATTGTCCCTTTGTGATGAAGGCAGAACATGCATGAGGCCCTTGATTACTACCTGCCACCTTGCCTCTGATTATTAGTTTGGGTACCATTCTTATCATGCAAGCTCTCAGACTTCCAGTCCCTCAGCTTTGTAAATAGCAGGTCCTAAGTAAAATTGACTTTAAGAAAAATTATATTTTCTTTTTTCCCTACTTCTAGAAAGGCTACTTTTAACGAAGCTTTCTCTGCTTCTTTTAGGTCCTTACCAAGGGAAAAACAAAGCCAGCATGCTCCAACATCCTTAATTTTTCCTCCCAAATTTCTTATCTTGAATCCTCACTAAACTCGTTGTCTAAAAACCACAATCAAATGGGCAACTCTCTAATTAGCTGTTTCACTACCAGGAATAAGACTTGCTCATCTCCCAGCTCAGGATACAGAGAACTTAACCACTGGATATGCTTGTTTCTACTCATTCAATTTCTAAAGTTTAGAAACTACTACATCTAACATCCTCATACTCTGATATCAATATCTGTTTCAGTGAGAATTATTTAGTGCAAGTACCGAGTATAAAAAGCAACCTCAAATGGCTTAAACATACAAGAAATTTATTGGCTTATATAACTGATAATTCCACATATCGGGCCTACTTCTGACAAAAGTAAACATTAGGAACATCTTTAGGACTTACTTTCACACCTTCCCCCAGCCATGCCAGGTCTGAGTGGATTTCAGTTTTAGCGTTCATGTAGCAATGAAATAGGTGCTGCAGTGCTAAGCTGGAAACTCAGATACAGCCAGGTGATGGAGCACCACTCCTGCTCTGGCATTTCCAAGAGAAACCTCATTGCCTCTGAATTGCCTTGTGTCTCATAACCATGCCTGAGCCAAGCTTTGGGATCTGAAGCAACTTGATACACTAGTTAACTCTGAAAAATTCCACTTAATAAAGATTTGTAAAGGAGGTAGGTCATTGGGAAGCATGCCTTTGGGGTTTATATTTTATCCCTGACAAAGAAAGTTTGCTCTCTGATTCCTGATTGCCATGTCCTGAATTGATTTCCTCTTCCAATAACTTTTCACCATGATGTTCTGCCTCACCTTAGGCCCACAGCAATGTCCATCTATGTACTGAGACTTCTGAAACCTCGAGCCTGCAATTTTTTTTTTCCTTTAAAATTGTTCTTGTGAGTCTTTGGATCACAGCAATGAGAAAGCTAACTAAAACAGACAGCACATGAATCTGTCAACCATGCAATTACAAAGTAATACAATTTATTGACATAGAAAAACATCTTGATCACAGCACAAAATGCTACTAATTAGGCAAAAAATGTGGGTAATAAAAAGGATATGTGTGAAAACAAGTTGCTGTATCTTAAAATGGGAGTTAAAGCAGTGAGACCTTTGAGTAGATAGAAAAATTGTCAAAATGGCATTAGCCCAAGTCCTAGAGAACTTTGCCCTAAGATCTACAGTGAAATTTAGAGGGACAGCAACAAGAGACATTTTTTGAAGTTAAATAGAAATGACAAAAAAGCAAAGGAAAAATTTTATGAGCACTTAAGCTCAACAATTTCAGTAATTCTTGAAAATAGGATTGGTGGCATATAAAAAGCTTAGGGGTTGGTCGATAAGCATTATTATATTTGAAAAGTATAATCAATGTATCTAATTTTATCAATATATCTAAGACTCCCTTTGTGGAAAAAATAATAAGCCTGTAATTGTCATTATTTTTCTATTAAAATAAGAAAATATCTTGAAATTAAACTAAACCTGAAAGAATTTGGAAGGCATCCATTGCCAATGTGAAGAGTTTTAGAAAGGTTTGAAGCACCAAAACTTGGTAAAACACTCCAAATCTGTTTAAGCTCTATAAAAAGCTTCTTGATTTATTGGTGCAAGAATTTAATTAAATAAGTTGTACTTCCAACTAGAAGTACAAACATTCTCTATATTTCTAACCCAAAGAACTAATATTTGTATAAATATACAATTTTCTGGGCATTTTTAAGATCTTTAAAATGACAAAAGATATATTTTATTGTGTTAATGTTGTGATTTGTGATATTGGTGTAACTTAATTGGAACATTTCATACTTATATTCCAAATATTTTAGTTTTATATGGAAAGATATTTTCTAAACTTCATTTTAGCTGACTTTTAATTTTTCTTAATATCTTTTGAACACTACTTTTTAATATAATTTGACAACTTTCAATTAGTCTGAGTAAATGTCATTTCAATGATGAACAACATCTGATAGAGGACAGTGACACTTGACTTGAAAATTGGTTGGATTCCTCTCTAGCTTTACATCCTCTTTCCACTGCCCACCCAATACCAGGAAGAGAGCCACACACACAGTGAATTCCAAGTTAATTTTGTTGGATATAATTCAGTTAATTCAATACCAATGGAAAAATGGTACATTATATGCCTCAGATTTTGCCTCTTTTGTTTGAAGTCAGCTTTCTAGGCAATGCATTTACAACATATATTGTAACATAGTTATATAATATGGCTCTTGTATAATTCAGGAATAACAAAAGAAGAGGACATACTAAGTTTAATTCATTTAACAAATACCTACTGAGCTTCTGTCATGTGTCAAGAAATATGCTACCAGCTAAGAATGCATCAAGAAGCAAAGACTAACTATGCATTTGGGAAGTGATAGGATTGGAAATGAGAAACTTTGCAATATAATGTGTTAGATGTTAGACTTAAAAATGTTTTCTAATTTCTTGTTATTATTATTTTTTAAACAGGAAGAAAAACAGTACAGATTTTGATAAAACCTCAGTGGCTCAATTTAGAATAGGCTTCTATTTGCCTGAATTAGTAATCTGAAGAACAGCCAAGTGAGAAGGCATACGTGTGTAATCCCCATAACTCTAGAGACTGGGGTAGGAGGATTGCAGGTTTGAAGCCAATCTCAGCAACTTAGTGAGACCCTGTCTTAAAATAAAAAATAAATAAAACTGGGGATGTGACTCAGTGATAGAATGCGCATGTCTGGGTCCAATCCCCAGTATAAAAAATTAATATTAAGAATAGAATATTTCTTTTAATCTAAAAGAAATTTTCATATTTGATAATTATGATTGTGGTATTATTTTACCAAAAGGATATGTTACATAATTGTCATAATAATTCCTTCATTTAACCAATGAATATTGCTATTATTATATGCATTAACATTACTGTTTTCCTGTACAACTTTTAGTGCAACTATTTCTGTAAGAGATCTATATGACCTTTGAGACCTGGGTAAAACTCTAATACTTATACATTACAATTTCTTACAAATCTAACTGGGAAATTGGCAGTGAGCAAAATATTGTTTTATATTCTGTTGTAGCCAAACCAAAAACGTGAAACAAATAGCTTTGTTAGGTTACTGAAGAAGATATAGGACTGGAAGTTAGAACTTATGATTGTGTTTAAAACTCTCTTAGTTCATTTTCTTTTACCTTGCATAGTCACTTCAAATCTCTGAACCTTGCCTTCTTATCACCAATTTGCGGAGAATATACCCATACTATTTACATGAGTGTTTAGATCATTTAAAAAGCCTTTGAATGCACATACTTTATAAATGATATCTAAAACTGTATGCAAACAATGACTCTTATGTGTGTTTTTTATAGTTTATATCACTGGTACTTTATACTGATTCTACAAATGTGTTAGGTATAGTCTTCAGTTACCTATTAAATTTACATTACATGAATATTCACACATTAAATGAACTTTTTACAGAATAAAATATAAATAATAATATTGATTTTAATTTTCAAGATTATATAAGAAATAAAAATAGAATAAGTTGCAGTTCAAAAAGTTATTTGCCACATTTTTAACTGGACACAGTGTTCTCTACAGATGGAGAGGAAAAGCCACGATTTTTTCCTGTGTTTTCCTCTAAGATACATTGCTAATATTCCCCAGAAAGATACAAATCCAATATTCAAAAGCCGATGTCTTAGAATCCACTGTCCTAACTTGACTTTCTCTCTCCTGAGAGAGTTATTGGCTGTGGGGTAAAGACTATTTGAAACTTTCTACCCATAGGCTGTTTACTCATTCACTCCACAAATATTTATTGAGCATCTTCTATATGGCCACATTCTATCCAAGGAATATAGAGATGAATAAGTCATGGTTCCTAATATCAAGTAGCTCACAGTCTGAAAGAAAAACAAGCTTTGAAAGCTATTATTTTTTAAGGTGTTACTCTGACTACTGTCCAGAATGCCCTTTTGAGCAGAGTACTGGTCTAAAAGAGTACTGTTCTATCAACTGTCAGGACAGAAATGCAAATATATTAGGTCTAGAGACATCGAAATGTTATGAAAAGAACAGAAAGAATTAGCAACAACCCCCACCGCCCCGCACACGTAAGAACATACTACTCCTAAGCCTATGTTCAGTATGAAATTCTTTTCAGAAAATAAGAAATATACTGATAGGGGAAAAGCATATGGGCATGAAACATTTTATTTAAGTTGTTGTAAGTTCTATCTGTTCTATAAAATATGTGCTATTTGGAAATTAAAGTATACAAGTATAATTAAATCATGCTGAGTAAATATTTCTCTTCCTAGTAAATTCTATTTAAATGTATTAGAAAAATTTTGAATGCAGTTCAGCAATATTTTTGAAGAAAACGGACCACTGAAATGCATAAATTACTGAGTCATAAGTTACTTTCCTTTACTACCTTAGACTGGTTTTGGTCTCAGAGTACTAGTGATTTTACACCAGTGCATTTTTCACATTTTCACTCTCTACTAACTTGAATAAGCTTCCAAAGAACAGCCTCATAGGTGGTGGCTGGTGAGTACAGAAGATGTTTTTATCTGTGTATTTGTTTTGGGAGGAAGAGGCTGAACACTTCTCAGAGAACCAATAAATCAGCTGCTTGGTAATCTTAATCCCAAACTTTTGGAAATGATCCTAACCTTTTTATAATGATTTCAGAAAATATTTCTCCTTAAGATTCTGGCCAACGATGCTCTTTCAGTCAGGTATGCTGGACATTGCTGTGAATACTGGGAAACAAACCAAGAAGAATAAATTATAACCCTAAAATGAGAGCCAAAATACACACCAGTTTAAAATTCTGCTCTGTAATGTTTGGCAAATGCAAAGAAGGTGTACTCTTTCAATTCACTGGAATTGTAGCTGAATAACATTTTTAGGTCATTTTCTGATTAATTCTCATTTCCAGGTGAGGCATAACACAGTTATAGTATTTATCTTAGTACCACTTATTCATGTCTCTCTCCCAAACACTTTTATTTTACTTACCTTTGATATCACACTCTTAGGTTCTTCACCTGAAGTCTCTTGTGAAATCTGTGTGGTAAGATAGTGTGTGTGTGTGTGTGTGTGTGTGTTTTTGTGTGTGTGTGATATCTTTTTATATATACATGTCATATATATTTATATTTACATATATATATATATATTCATAGATTTCATATTAATAGATTACATATTCCTAGGAGAATGAGAGAGGAAAACCATGTAACAGAAGAATATAAAGCAAGTCCTATGGAAGTTATCTTTGGCTTAATCCTGTGGGGGATCTCTGGAGGCAGTATAGGTTAATCACCTCAGAACTGTCCTTTGTCAGAAGATGGAACATTAAGACCTACTACCTGCCTGTTTGTTTAAAGGACTGCTACCAAGGGCAGCAATTCCAAGGCACTTATGGTTTTCAGCGGTACAGGCAGCAATGCTTCTAATGGCTGTGTGTCCTCCTCCATCGAGACCATGAAGGCTAGTGGGAGAGAAAGACCATTAGGAGTCTGTGCACATGCACTAGCACAGCGATGTGAGGGGATGTGGGTAGAGCATAGTGTCAACCTTATACACATAATCACTGCTAGGTATTTAAAAATATATTTTAGACACCAGATAACTATTATGTATTCCAGCATTTATATCTAATTAAATGATACTGGGCACTACATTTATAGTCTGTTTTATTACTAAGAAGTGTTCTGATGCAACCCAATATCACAGAAAACTTTCATGAGGTAGTTCAAACAAATATAGGGGAATTATTGAGTCATATACTTAAACCATTGTATTAGCTAGGGATAACGTTTTGCCTCATGGATGTGAGGAATCAGGGGTCCAAAACTAGTTTTACCTTTCCTCTCATCTCTACCTATTTTTGTGTGCCAGATTCACTTTTTTTTGTGGAAAAGTGATATTGCCTCTGTCAACTCTCAATTCATATCTCAAGCTTTCTCTCTTCTTTTTTAATGGTTCTGATTTTAAATTTTAAGGAAGAAAGCACTCTATCCATGTTTGATAAAATAACTTGCCACTTCTAGAATTGGTGTGGTTAGTACATCTGTTCACTATGGTACATGCAACTATCTTATTGGAATTCCTATAGCCAGGGAGATAGGCCTGGCATTGCGAACTCGCCATGGCTCTCCCACGACAATAGACTGCCCAATGCACATGACCTTTCTCTTCGCTCTGCTAGGAAGGTTCCTCATAGTAACTCTGAAGATGGGCATAACCCGTCAGGAACTGAACAGCCAACCTATCACTTTTTTTGGAGAAGAATATTCTATAGAATCTCTTTGATGTTTCCCGATATAAATAAAGCAGGCGTGGGCTCCACTTTGCCAGAGTCTAGAAACAAAGATCAGTTTGCCTGTCCTGCCCCCGCTTTTGAAACTGCTTTCTGTGTTCTGTGGGTTTTTTCCAACATTTTACTTCTCTTAGCTTTATCTCAGCCAGCACATTCCACCAAGGGGATCTCCATTCCCACTGCTCCTGTGGGACATGGGCTGGAGACAGGTGAATCTTGAATAATAGAACATTAGAAAAGAAGAAGATAGCAAGTCTTCTCGCTATTATTTTGGTAAATGCTATTAGGCATATTATCTGAGCAGTCAAAAAAACCACTAGGAAATCAGCTTACCAGCTGTCAGAACCTTCCTTGAAAAAAAATCAACCACCAGGAAGTCATATTAAACAATCCCTTTCTTTTGAAAAATCAAGGAGGCGGAGGAAGAGGAATCAAATAGGCAAAGGAATTAAACAGACAAAGGAAAGACACTTTGGGACTCTTGATGTTCATACTTCACCAATTACTTAAGCTAAACCTTTCCCAATACCACCAGACATACAATTTAGTTCAACATCATTCTTAAATTTTACCAAAGATTTGCTAGGACTTATCATTGGCTACAATTCAATACTGAAAGATGAAGGCTCTTATTGACCTCATAGTTAAATGGTGAAATAAAACATAAAATTCTTCCTTTGGATCTGCCATGCTTTTAATTTCTAGTCCTTGTTCCCTTTGTTCCAGATTCTATCACATCATGCTTATTTATCACAGTAATTTTGCAACTAGACTTTATGTTCCCATTGTTTCCTTCAATCTAATACATACTAGTATTTCTTAAAAATAATTTTGTACCATATGATTGCTATTAAAAAATCCCTCTATGTACCTAAAATTCAATAGAATATTATTTTACTCATAGAATTTGAAAGATGGAAAGTTGAAAGAATTTACACAATTTCAGCTCAATTTTGAATAACTTTTACTTATAACTTTTACTTACAAATTTGAATAACTTTTACTTACTTAATGCTAACACTTGATAAGCTGAATTTTTTAAATTTCCTGGATTCTGTACAAGTAATATTAAATGTTGGCAAGGATGTAGGGGAAACGGTACACTCATACGCTGCTATTTGGACTGCAAATTGGTGCAACCACTATAGAAATATGGAGATTTGTTAGAAAACTTGGAATAGAACCACCATGTGACCCAATTATCCCATTCCTAGGCATATCCAAAGGACTTAAAATCTGCCTACAATAGTAATGTAGCCACATCAATGTTTATAGCAGTTCAATTCACAATAGTTAAGCTATGGAAGCAACATAGGTGTCCTTCAACAAATGAATGGATAAAGAAAATATGGTATATATACAACAGACTATTACTCAGGCATAAAGAAGAATGAAATTATGGCATTTGCTGGAAAATGGATGGAACTGAAGACTATTATGCTAAGTGAAATAAGCCAATCCCCCAAAACCAAAGGCTGAATGTTCTCTCTGATATGCAGATAGTGACTCGCAAATGGTTGGGGGAAGGGAGGAGTGGAGGTTCACCAAATTGGACAGAAGAAAGTAGAGGAAAGGAGAGGGAGATTGGAATGGGAAAGACAGTAGAATGAATCAGGCATAACTTTTCTATGTTCATATAAGAATACATTATCAGAGCAACACCACATCATGTACAACCACAAGAATGGGAAGTTATACACCATGTGTGTATGATCTGTCAAAATACATTCTACTTTCATGAATAATTAAAAAGAACAAATAAAAAATTTAAAAAATTCCTGGATTCTAGAAAGAAATTATGGTTTATAGCAGCACAATTCATAATAGCTTAGTTATGGAACCAACCTAGATGTCCATCAACAGATGAATGGATAATGAAATTGTGAAACATTTGGCAATGGGATATTACTCAGTCATAAAGAAGAATGAATTTATGACCTTTGCTAGTAAATGAATGGATCTGGAGACTATTATACTAAGTGAAGTAAGCCCATCTCAAAAAACCAAACATTGAATGTTTTGGTTGATATTCGGAAGGTAAATCACAATAAAGGGGAGAAAAGGAAGAAGACAAGTTCATTAGGTCAGACAAAGGGGAACAAAAGGAAGGGAGAGGGATAGGAGTAGGAAAATACACAAGTCAACCCCACCATCATACCCACCCACTAGAATGGGGTCCTAATTAGAATAAGATATATCTCATAATTGTGTAATTTTATCAAAATGGATTTTACTGTCATGCATAACTAAGAAGAAACAATAAAAATTTTGAGCAGTCATAGAAACATAAATGAGAAGCATAAAATGAAATAAAGTTTAATGTATATAAGTAAAAAAAAAAAGAAGAAAACTGAAGGCTGGAAAACCAGTTAGGCAGCAAACACAAATATCTAGGCAAGAATTAATAATAGTCCAAATTTGAGGAGTGGCACTGAAAATGGAAAGAAAAGTACAGATGCAAAAGACATTATGGAAGATAAATTGACAGAACTTGATGACTGAGCCAAGAGAAAATAATATGTAAAAACTATTTTGAGGTTTTGGATGTGGAAGAATTATGGTACACAGTACAACCAGAATAAGGAAGTCCAAAGAAGTAAACTTTTTGAAATTTTTTGAGAAGGAATGATGTGTTTTTTTTCCCCCCCAACACATTAAAACTCCCCAAGCTTGGCATTTGTTGTTCTACTTCCATCCACCACGTACCTGAAAACCATATGTATCTTTGTCTTTGACAACCTATTTTTACTTCACCCTCAGCTGACTTGTCCCTGCCTCTAGGGATGGGCCACAAGGCTTCCAATGAAAGCATTGCATTTTTCTGGACATAGTAATTAATTCAGGAACACAAATGACCCAGTTGGAGGCAATATTACAATACAAATAGTTGACAGAGAAATAAATATTTTTATTGACTTCCCAATGGTTAGGATGTTGTGACTGGTAAGAATGAAGGTAAATTTTTAAAAGGCAATGACAAAAATGTAGTGATCCTGGTTTCTGATGACATCCTCAGAATCCCTAACTCAAGTCTCTTTCACCAATTTGCAATCCGAGGTATATGAGGAAACAAATGTCATTTGGGCTTAAACAAATTACGTAGAGATTCTTATCTCACAATTTTAAAAGTTGTGCTTGGTTTATAAAAGCAACACGGTAGTCTGTGATCCAAGCTCCCAGTGGATGCCTGAAAATATGAATAGTGCTAAATCCTACATGTGGCAGCTGTTTATTCCAATATATAGATACCTTTGGTAAAGTATAATTTATAAATTAGGCACAGAAGATTAACAACAATAACTAATAATAAAATAGAGCAATTAAAATGATATGCTGTAATAAAATTTATGAATTGTTTATTTCTAGAACATTCCATTTAATATTTTCAGGTCTTTGTTGATGATGAGCGAGTAAAATTGTGGAAAATGAAACCATGGATTAAGAGGCTACTATTTACAAGATAACATTTCTTACCTAAAAACAGAAACCAATTAGAAAGAAAATGAGATAAAAGAAAGGAAATAAGAGCCACTTGGAAAGCTAAAATTTATCATTTATGTAGAGCAAAAATGTATTTTACCATTTTTTGAAGTTGATCATCTTTTATGATTTTCTTTCCATTTTTTCTCCTCCTAAGTACATGTCACTGCTCTGTGGGCATGTGCATGTGCTAGACTGTATCATTACGTATATTTTATATTGCAATCTCCTTCTGAATCCATACGAAGTTTCTCTTTTGACTTGTGTTCTCTCTTAAACCCACAAATTACTACTGGAAGAGTAATAGTATATTCCCTCTTTGGAGTTTTGGCATTCCAAAGAGTGCCATGTCTTCATTTGTGCTCTGCCTTTTCCATTAGAATTTCAGGGAATGCAACCCCAGAATCCAGAACAGGAAGATGAATACTTGAGTAATTGGCATCACCAGCACATATGGTATGGTTCATTAAATACTTTCTTTAAAAAGTTAAAATAAAAGTCTATATTTTTGACAAGAATGGCTGGTTTTTATCCTTTTCAGGGTTTATCTGTTGTTTTATTTTATAAACTACTAGTATTCTTCTCATTAAGTCATTTATTTTCTTGCTTAAGTAAATATTTGCTTGAAATCTAATATGCATTTGCATGTGTGTCTTAGAATGGATTAATAAATAAAAATATGTATAAAGAAAATTTTCTGCCTTCAAATATACCAAAATTATATATATACACCTCAAAATTATATGTATGTTAATATACATTTCATACTAAAAGTGATTTATATGCATATACAGTTATATGTTGCCAATAAAAGAATGGTAAAAATACAGCTGGATTATTTCCCCATACATTTTTTTTCTTTCCTTGTCATCAATGCAAAGTAGCACTCAATATTTAATTATTTAGGGAGACAAGCATTTGGAAACAATGAGGAAATAAATTTTTGACAAACTGAAATTATGTTTTCAGCATTATAAGGAATTCAGAATAAATATACTATAAAGCCTCTTTATCATAGACTTTGAAATCTGGTAATAGACAATAGATGACAGTTGAGAAGCTAATGTTAAGATGAAGGAATGGCACTGATTGCTAGCTTGGCAAATATACATGTAGGCTGAAACTGCCAAAATAAAAACCAACAACTTTTTAAACGTTCCTTTGACATCTCATACTCAACATGTGCAAATCAGAATTTCTGATTTTTCTTCAATGTCCCAACCCCCAATAAAACTGCCCTATTGCCATCCTTGCTATCTCAGTTTCTGACTACCCACCCGTCCATTTTCCCATATCAGGATTCTTAGTTCCATGTTCAGCTTCACTTGCTCTCTCATACCCATATCCAATCTGAAAAGAAATTCTGGTAGGTTACCTTCAAATAATCGATGGACTCATTGCTTCACACTCTTACCACTATCTTGCTCTGCCCCAGGTCTGAGCTACCACATCCTTCAAATGTGTTATTGAAGTCACCTCCTAACTGGCCATTTCACATCTGCTCTATTCCCTTATAGTACCTTCTCTAATACAATAGCTACAGTTACCTTTTGATAGGCCTCCCCCACACACCAGCACTGCAACTCAAACTCAGGGCCTCACATGCAAGAGTTCAATTTTTAAAGCACATCAGATAATATTTAATTTCTCTACTCAGTACAGGTCTTCATGAGGGCTTACAATGTTCCAAAGGATCAGCTCCCTCTATGACCTCTAAGTTCTGTATTTTCCTTGCCCACAGGGTTTCTTGGCTGCTGCATGAACATACCAGGTGAAGAGCCACCTTAGGAATTCTATGCTGGCTCTTCTCTCTACTTGGAAGCTCTCTACCTCCCTGTCACAAAGTCTTTGCCCAGGTATGATTTTCAAACTAAACCCTGCTCCTGATCATCCATTTAAAACATCTATCTTCCATATATGTGGTGAGCCGCTTCTGCCGTTTCTGCAGACTATGGTCGCCATTACAAGATGGCGCTGGCTCCGCTGTGGTCTGTGACAAACAACTCCTTATTTGGGAGAGTTGGTGCATGGTTTTTCACCACCCTATGAGAAAGCTCCACGTGGCAGCTTCGCATTGGGGCTTGAGATGCTTTATTAAGGCTGGGAGGGACATCCGAGAGAGAGAAGAAGAAATATTAAGGGCCTGAATAAACTGTTGAAAGAAGATTCCCGAGTTGCGTCTTCCTTGCGGGCAAGGGGTCGCAACACATATAGTCTATTCTTGCCTAGTGCCTGCCACCTTAATTTGAAATGCTATATAATTTGTTTATTTTAGTGACTGAGAGTCTTTTCTGCTATAACAGATGCTCCACAGGACAGGGGCAAGAGTCCTTGCCTATTTTGTTCACTGACTTATTCTAAGAATCTAGAGCAGATATACAATAAATATTTTGAATGAATTAAATAGCTCTAGATAATGCCTATACAGAATAAGGCATAGATTTGGAGCCAAATTATCTTACCTGTGATTTAATTTTTGAACATTTTATAATGTCTTATTTAGTCATTATGGTAGTATCACATGGTGAATAATATTATTGTCCTATTTTACACATGAGGAGATTAAGTCTTAAGTAACTAAAGCAAATTTCCCAAGGTCACATAATTGGTAAGTGATAAACTTCCAACTTTTTTTTCTTTCTTTTTTTTTCTGCATCAGAGATTGAACTCAAGGGCACTTGACCACTGAATCACATCCCCACCCCTATTTTGTGTTTTATTTAGAGACAGGGTCTCACTGAGTTGCTTAGTGCCTTGCCATTGTTGAACTTGGTGATCCTTCTGTCTCAGCCTCCTGAGCCAGTGGGATTACAGGTGTGCACAATGGCACCCAGCTGATAAACCCCTAATTTTATCTAATATTTTCTGAGGCCAGGGACAAGGGTTCTTTAAGTCTCTGCCACGCCACCTTTATTGAATGTGTCTGTGCAAGTAACTTATACTATAAGAGCTCCTCTCATCAAACAGGGGTACCAATTCCATCTATCATTGTTTGGGCAATAGAGATATATGGAAATATCTGCCAAATAATGAACACTCATTGAATGTAAATAAAACTTTAGTCTTTCTCACATTATTATTACAATATGAAGATGTATCAAAAAAGTTCAATTCTCTTAGGATGTGTCTTTGCCCTTAAAAGACACATGAGAATCAAGTCAAAGCTCAATGTGAAGACCCAAGAAACATGGTCCTGTAACTTTAACTTAGACTTGACGTCAGAAAGTCAAAGTGATTTCTCAAAGATCAGACAAAAACTCTAGCTAATAACAAAGAATTGTTCATCTTTTAGGGTGACCCTTTTAAGCATTCTTTGTTAGGTGAACAGCCAGGGCCACAGATCTTGGTGTACATCCAGTGTTATGGAGAACTCTTATTATAAACCTTGTTGGACAGCCAGAAGCCCAGGGCTCCCTTTCACGTTTCAACTTAGCCACCAAATACTCTTAAGCATGTCACCTCTATGCATCACAGACTTTAAAGGACACTCACTAGCTGATGCATTTACAGGAACAAGTCTGTGCCAAGCACTTTCCTTGTAAAATAGACCCTTCCATGTTGCAAACCACTGTCAGATTAGGAAAAAAAGACATCACAAAGGGTAGAGTTCACCAGAAATGACAACAAGGAAGAGCCAGGTCTTTAGCCGACTCCCAAAGAATAGGAAATTTGGATAAGCAGAGAGGCAAGATAAAAGCATTCCCAGAGCAGGGACAGCATGACTCCGTGAATTAATAAACATGCCTTGCTTACAGGGTGTCAGGCATCTGCTATGAGCATTTCAAGTATCCAAATATACAAGTAAGGCAAGATTCTAGAGGGAAAGAAATTCACAGATTTTACAGTCTAGAAAGAAATATGACAAGGACACATTTAATTATCTGGGGCCAACCGTGACAAATATTACAAATGCTTGGAAAGAGAAAAATGAATTTTTAGGGGGAAAGAATAAAATATGAGAGATAAACAATATTTTAATTAAAAGAAAAAAATTAAAGCATTCCAAGCAGAAAAACAAGCTAAGTATAAGGATGCTCTATAAAAGAACACATGGCTCAGAAGTAGAAATGCACATAGACTACACAAGAGAAAAATGATGTATGTATAAAAATAGAGAGTCTAAATAGTGTTATTTTAAGTTCAGTAAATTTACTTTTAAATCTGAGTTTCATGCAAAAAAAAAATAAGTGGTAAAAATGCCCTCTTAACAATTCAGGAAATTAACTCTACATCGAAAATGCCTTTCTACTTCTCTTTGTTGTTGTTTTGTAGTGTAGTCATTGTACACGTTGAAGTATCTGGAGTAAACGCAAGAGCTTGCTGACATTTTCTCCTCTCTTCCTCTAAATTACCACATTGTAAGTCACTTTTAAGGAAACACAGCTAGACTCATTGATCCCACAGTAAAGCAAATTTATTTTTAAGGGGCTAAGGTAAATACCACGGCTTTAATCAGCGCTAAGAAAACATATCGAATACATTCCTGTCCCCAAGTGCATTTAAGGCAGTGCAAGGTCTAAGTTTGAGCAGATGGATTTCAGTGCAAGTAATTACAAGCTGCAACATAATTTCCTTAAAACTACACACATACTAGACAAATACTTATTTGTGGTTATAGAGTGGTAAAGTTACTACAAAAATAGTAGCACACCTTATAATAGTGCCATATGCCATAATTTACCTTTGCTATATCTGAAGTGTCATATCTTGTTCCAGACTTAATATTTAGTAACTAACAATTTAATGTACAAATCTTCAGCCTAAGCAGCAGAATAATTAGAAGAGGCAAGCCCCCATTTATACATGGAAAAATATATACTTAACCATGAAAAATGCCTGAGGATTATACAGAAGAGGGAAGTGATTTTTACTTATGAACAATTAATGTCAATTTTCAAATAACTTCTAAAACAAACAGTAAACTTAATGCTTATATTCAGAACAGCAATAATGGCTCATAAGTGGCAACAATTTTTTTCTTGTAAAAGTAAATGCCATGAACATACCCCAAATTTGATGAATACATATCCTCTGGAAATTTAATTAAAACCTATTATTGTAAAAATGCAGTAAAATCCATCATATATTCCACCCACCACAAGTGTATGTGGTGAGAGAATATGATCAGTCATTTCTGACTTATTCTGCAGAAAGAAAAACCAGCATTGGGGCAATTATCATTCTGTCTTTTCACCAACTAAAGCAATTCTCTCACTAAGTAACAACAATAATAAAAATATCAACAAAACATTATTTTAAGTTGTAGAAATTTTTGAACTGTTGGGGTTGATTAAATGAACCTTGTCTTTGTCTGTTTTTCATTAGTATAATAAAATGCCTGAGACCAGTTTATGTATAAAGAAAAAAAGTTTATTTAGTTCACAGCACTGGAGGTTCAAGAAAATGGTGCTGGCATTGGCACCTAGTGAGGGTCTTACCACAGATGAAATCATGGCAGAAGAGCATGCAAGAGGGATCACTTGGCAAGGTAGAAAGCTAGAGAGGTCAGGGATCAGGCTTACTCTCTTATAATAAGTCATTTTCTGAAAATCAACTAATTCTTTCGGCAAAATAATTAATTCCTTCCACAAAATCAATATTATTCCCTTCTGATAAAAGTGACCCCAATGACTTAATTATCATGTATAAAGTCTCACCATTTAAAGGTTCTGCTACCTTCCAACATTGCCTCACTGAGGACCGTACTTCCAACACAAGCATGTTTGGGGCACAAATTCAACCATATCAAAAAAAAAAAAAAAATAGCAAAGCCCAACAGTGATTGAAATAGAGTCCTCCAAAATCTTGCCAAATTTCTTTGTAATCTTTTGGGAGTACTCAAATCCAGTTGGGTTGTTTTTTTGAACTCACTGGAGATTGAATTCAATGTCAGAGCTCCTAATCCTCTCTTAGTATAAAAGATATTTCTGGAAATGTATATGAAATTGTCAGTTAATGAGTCAAAAGGTGTTTTTGTGAACTTGTCCAAGCCACACAGGAACTGAAAAATGTGTTGAAGACTCACATGAATTTATAACCGAAATAATATAAATCAGTACACATGAAATCTTTATCAATATTCTCTTATTTTTTTGTTTCACTATTTTTTTATTATCACCAAAAATGGAAAAAAGGTAATGTACAATCTACCATCTATTATAAGGTCTAGCATTAAACTCAAGGATTAAAAAAAAGTTTTTAAATGGAACATGAGCAATATTAACAAAAGCCATTTCAGGGAGGTTCATATTCATGGAGCTAAAATCTTGATTGCCATGAATTGAATGAAAATTGAAGAAGAGACAAAGACAAAAAATATAGACAAAATTCTAATAAGCATTACTGTGAAGGAAAGATAATAGTTAGATTTAGGGGATGCAAGGAATCAGGAGAGGAATTAGCCAGTATCCAAATTTGGAAGACAACTAAAAAGACATAGTACCAATATAAATACCCCTGAAGACATAGAGGCAATTATTTGAAAAAGTTTAAGCCTAATGTTATCTTCTTTCTCTGTAAAACTAGAATACTGTTTATTACAGATATGAGGGACTTTCATTTGAACATGGATGGAACACAGAAATTTAATCTGTCTTTCTAACCAAAACTCACTGAAATTACTATGAAGAAATAAGAAGTTACTTTTAATGAAAGCAAGTGGGATAATGGAAAACAGACAATAACAAAGTTATCAAGGAAATAGGGCTTTATCATTAGAGACAAAAGTATACAAGCTTCTCAGAATGATGATGATGGGGAATACTAGAACTACAGTTGAGCAGTCAGAGAGAATGATCCATCCAGGCAGAATATGAGTTGGAGGTGAGAGGTTTACAGGGTTGATGACATTGCAGATTGAAGGAAAAGAAAAATAGATAGATAGATAGATAGAAAGATATACAGACAGGCAGACAGATAGATGTACTGAAAGATTATTTGATGTGTTTGACCATTTGGTCATGAATTTTATATATCTTTCAGAGTTGGAGGGAAATTCATTGTACAAAGAAATCTAAACAAATGAAATAATTACGTAAATACTAAGGTAGGAAAAGTAAAAACTATTCAATGAAAACATCACTATTTTTCACATGTGGTTTAGATTAAATAATATTTACATTTTCATAGTCATGCAAACACTGAGTAGACATTTAAACAAAACTTTTCATAAGTTATATTAGGACAGTGAAGAAAAAGTGTGTGTGTGTGTGTGTGTGTGTGTGTGTGTACGCACATCAGAGAGAGACAACATATAGAGAGTATGTGTTTTGCAAAGATTATCAGAATATATTAGAGTTAAATGCTCATATTCACAATAGGAAATCTGTAGGTATACTCAATAATTTTAAAAGTAATAAATAGCAAAATATATTCCTTTAAAATCATGAGGTGGAGATTATACTTAATAGCTGAAGTTAAATGTAACTTTTATGGAGTGAGAGTTGGGGTTGGACAGTGGATGGAGCAAAGTACTACTATTTTCATTGTAAGCCATTAGTTACACTTTGACTTACCTTAAACTACATAAGTATGTGACTGTAATTAACATAAAAATGTATTTTAAAATGAGTGAAGAAGCAATTTTAAGGATTTTGAGTAAAATAATTAGGGTTATAAAAGAGTTTTAAAGAATGAAAAAATACCCACAAAATTAAAAACAAATTTAAGACCTTAAAGTCTGTCTCCATTTGTTTCCATGCACATCTGCCTAATATCTAAGCCCATAGGCCTTTATTGTTCTCAAAGATGTCATCACTTAACAGGCATAAAATCTTTGCTTTTCCATCTTCATCTGTCAAAATTCTGGCAATTCCTCAAATATTTCCTCTTGTGATCACCCTTGAACATTTTACCTCCGTTACTGCATTTATTTGAACTAATTTTTTTATTCCTGTATACACTCATCTCATTCTAAGTTGCTTAAAACTTGAATGTTACTCATTTTGTGCCCTTTCATTAACTAACAAAGCATTTAGACACATACTAGCCCCTTTGCAGCTGTATTAATTTAAATTTGAATTTGACACACAATCCTCATCTATTTTTAAAGGAAGTATCATTAGTTTGCCCTCATTCTTTCAAGGAAAGGGCAGGGTAGTGAACACAGGGTCTGTGTAGGCTAAGCACACACTACCATTGAGCCCTCATTCTTGTCATTGGCTTAAATTATGTAACACTACTCTACTATGATTACAACTTATATTGGCATTACATGTACCTTGGTCAGATAAATGGAATAACACTGAGGATCTAAGTGGTTTCATTTGAATATTTAAAAGATTTTTTTCATCAGCGCTATAGAGAAAATATTTTAACTTTTGTTTTTTAAAAGTGCATGTATAAGCACATAAAAACCATAGAGGTGATATACATAAAATCCCTGAATTTTATCACATATCACTAATCATAGGTTCCTTTTTGGTTATTATCTTTTTGGGAAAACAGCAAAAATCAGATTTTAGCCAGTCTCAAAACTGAAGAATATTGTCTATGCAAGCAATAAAGGATTTGAATGACTTTTAGTTGTTTAAAAATAGAAATAAATGCATTAAATAATTTATTAAGGAAAAGTTATTGTCATTATTGATTAAACAAATAGCTAATTATTTTATTTTAAATAACCTTTTTTGTTAATCATTGAGTACTTAGGATATTATAAGAATCATTCAAGGTTTTTTGCATTTATTATTGTAAAAAATTCCAACACAAAATCAGAATCAACAGATAGACAATAACAGTATACATACACAGCATTTGCTATATATTCACTCTTTTTAAAAGTTTTTTAAAAACATTTTTTAGTTATAGTTGGACACAATATCTTTATTTTATTTATTTATTTTTATGTGGGTCTGAGGATTGAATCCATAGCTTCACATATGCTCGGGGAACACTCTACTGCTGAGCCGTAATCCCAGCCCGTGTTTAGTCTTAATCTAAGAGCTTTCTACATCTTCTAAAACATTAGGCTTCCCAACAACTCTATGAAGTAGGCACTCTTACTATTACTTTCATTTTGTAATTGAGAAAACTGGAACACAATTTCCTCATGGTCATACATCCAAAAAGGTTTATTAACAGGAATAGAATCAAACATATATAATTTATGCCTTAATAGTTGTATTAAACAGGCATTATCATTGTTATTATTTTCTTCATTTTTTACATGAGCATAAACATAGTACAGAGATAGCACAATAATTTGAAGTCAATCACATTCTACTTCCTAAATCTGGGGTTATAGTTTATAATAATCTGTACATGATTTACCTAATATTCATACATTTCTGTAGCTATCATGTGATGTCTTCAGAAATTTAAATTTATTAGTCCATTTTTAGGTATTTTATGTAAATTAGAGAGCAACATAACTTCAAACACTGACTTGCTCATTCTTCAGCTAATATTTTTACATTTGGATAAAGTATATTTTCATTAAATGTTTCACAAATCCCTTTTAAAGCACTCTGTGATTTTTTAATCTGAATATTATTTATTCTATGCTGGTCTGTGCTACTTGCTTTGCTGTGCAAGGAGGCAGTTGCCATGTGCAACTTCAATGGATTCCTTCTGATGTCCCAAAATAAATCAAATTATACAGCAAGCAGGGATATCACTAAAGTCTATGTAAATAAAGATATAAAAAATTAAATATAACCTGTCATTTGCCTTGTGACTATTGAAAGTAAAACCATTCATGTTGCTCCAAATAAAACTCCTGAGAATCACAGTTTTTTCCTAGGAGGGTGGTAATGAAGAATGAGCACTTTTTAACAGACAGAGAAAAGGCCTTTTGAAGACCAGGTCAGGCCTATTTCCCATGATTCCTATGCTTTACCATGTCCCAGACCTGCTTCAAGATTACAGGACATTCTTTCATCAACCCATATACCACTGAGAGTGACTTCAAAGTGAATTGTCACAACAGCATGCAGTAGTCTGCAAATATATAAAGCATATTATGGAAGTTCTCAGTGTGTGTTTTAAAAAAAGTTTCAAACAGAAAACGTCAAAGACAGCATCTCAAAGCCTTTTTGTTCTGTATTTCTTACTAATAATACCATGAGTTCTCCAGGAACCATTTTTTGGAAATTTTGGAGTTCCTTCTGTAACTTTATCCTCATTTCTCCCAACTTCTACTCTGTCAACCAGGTCCCTGAAAAATCCCTACTTCATGTCACTTCAGGCTGTTTTCAACAGTATTTTAATGAGTCTTCCTGCCACAAGATTCTCTTCTCTTTGGTGTGCTCATTTTAGAAAACAAACAGACATTCAAAACAAGAAGAAGCACTTTTATATTAACAGTTACATTCACTATACTTAGGAGATGGTGAATTAATATTTACTAAATGAACTAAAGAGCAATGAGGAAAGAACAAAAGGGAAAAGAAAAGAAAGGGAAGGGAGGAAGGAAGGGTGATAGTTATTATCTGAGGGTAAGGTAACTGCTAAAACATACATTTCAAAATATTGGTGGCATACATAATAGTAGCTTACTTTCCTCTCAATTAAAGTACCAAGTGAAAGTTCTTGATCAGTAGGAAGCTCTAGTCTTAAAGGTAATCAAGAACCCAGGTCTTCTCATCTTCAGCAAGAACTGTCTATGCAGAAAAGCCTGGGGAAAGTTTTTACTATAGAATCCTGGAAATGGTACATATCACTTTTGATCACATCCTCATAGGTTCAGTGAATACCTGTCAAGGATACAATACAGGAAGGATGAAAAAAGGACCAAAAGGAGAGAGAACAGAGAGCTAACTTACCCAAGACTCACAGTTGGTAGGCAACAGGTAAGATTTTAACCTATACTTCTTGGATTAACTTCTTAGCCCAAAGATTAGTTCCCATGTAGTTTCCTTCTCTTGAAAGCATCAGAATCAGTATGGGAAGATGACTGTTTAAAGAAAATAATTGTTTACTACTGAATAATTGATAATAAAAACATCAAATACCCATCTTTTTATTGAGCTGGGAAACATTATATATTACATACAAAATTCAGTTTGTATATCATTAACAATTTCAAACATATGAATAGCTAAAAAAATAATCCCAAACCCACCTAGTATGTATTGACTCATATCCAAGTAAGTAGTCATTAAACTTTAAACTATATTTTTTCAATATAAAATTGAAATTTCATAACTTTCTAATAAATGAATTTATTTTAGCAGAAATTTAACTTTAAAAATAATAGTGAAGTAAATTAAATATGATGGTTCCTAATCAAACCAAAGAACATAGGATTTGGAGTCACTTTTGAGTTTAAGATGAGTTCTATATTTTATATGCTGTTTTATAATAATCAAAATTAAGTTCTCTTTTATATGTAGGACAAATATTATCAAAAGACCCACTAAAGCTGAAGCAGAAAATAATTTGGGCTAATTAGAATGGGAAAAGGGAGTAACCCAAAACTAGATTTTCAAGTCCATTTTTGTAAATTAAGACTTTAATTGTCAAGTTTTTTCAATTTCTAATATTGAGGACATCAACAATAGCATTTTTATCAATGTGAAAATCTATGAAATCAGTATAGCTTGATATAACTCTAAAATAATTTATTACTAAATTCAACTGTATGCATTATGGAAAAAATAAAGCATTAAATTTTTATTTATTTTTTAAAAATAGACAATAATAACATTACTTCTAACATTTGGGAAATTATTTATAATATTTGTCTATAAAAATTATAAGATTGTATTGTCTCAAATGGCATGCTATAGAAATCATTGCCCAAACCATAATAATAAATGTTGGATTTCTTATAGTATATTAATGTTATCTCAATATAAATGATACTCATAATGGGTAATTTAGTAATAAAAAATAGTATTAATAAAATTAATAGTATAATTAATAAAAAATTAATTAATAATTTCCTCTCTTCTTTCTTTCCTTTCTTCCTTTCTCTTTTTGCATATTCCCTTCCTTCTATTATTTTTTCTTCTATCAGATTGTTTATTTTATCTGTCTTTCCTACCAGCAAAAATATGGTGTGTACACACATGCCTACACACACAAAATCACATACTGGTATAAGCCATGACCCTGAAGCTCATTATTGGAATATTGACTAAAAAATTAGAAATAGTTCATACCTTAATGAGAAAAAAAGACCCAATATGGAAATTACTTTGGCGTTTGATATAAAAGCTGGTCATGGTTATAACTGAAGCACATTAAAAGAATGACAAGCGATGAAAACATTGTAACAATAAAAATTAGTAATTGTGGCATAAGAAAAAGATTAATGTGTCATTTGCCATAAACAGATGTCCAAATAACTTTTGATCACATCATAAACCCTTTTTTATTATCAAAAAATTTCAGAAGATCATAAAACCATAATAATCATGCTGGTTGGTTAGTAATTAAATATACTAAAGAGGGCTGGTTTCATTTTAATTTACTTGTTACTGAGTTAATCTCAAGAGTGTTCTGTGAATATCTAATAACAGCAAGTCATTTTCCTGAGATGTACAATTGGCCTGCTGAAATGAAGATTAAATATTCTGCCTAAATTTTTGTTATATGAATTGTCTTGTGCATAAAAAACTTTCCACTAACACACCTTTTAGTGCATCTATTTTCATTTTATTAAAGATGATCATCTCGTATAAGCCATCAACCTTGCTTGGAGAAATGTACAATTTAGCTGGATAGCAGGGGACACAAATAGGCAGATAGGTATATGTAAAATGATAAATGGATGGGTAGATAAATATGAAAGGAAATAGAGAAATAAGTGAGAGGAAGGGAGAGAGAGAGCAAGGAAAGAAGGGAGAGGGAGAAAGGATAAGAATGTGAGGACAAAATGAAATTTTTATATTATCAATTTATCAATTCAAAAGAATAACCCGTATAGGGTGGCTAAACCTTTAGTAGACATACAGAAAGAATCAGCTGTGTTTCCTGGTTCAAATTCAAAATACATATGATGACAGTGGTATTTTAAGTCATTCATGGGGCCTTTCTCAGTACAGGTCTTGTGCAGATCCATAGGCCATCAATGCATGCAGCCAGCCTTGTGCATGGGATACACGTTTGTTTATAATTCTATATATTTTCACAGGTCATACAGTAGAAATGATTCATCCAGGCATCATTCTCCTGGATGCATTGGGAAGGAGTATTTTTCTCAGTGGATCCTTCTCTGTTTACGGCCAACTACCAACCAACTGAAGTAAAGTAGTTTCAGCAGGATAAATTATCAAAATTTAATGAGAAATATCAGGACTATTGGTATATATTAACTATATATATATATATATATATATATATATATATATATATAGTTAATTTATATAACTATATATATATAACTATATATATATATTATATATATTTATATAACTATATATATATGTTTAATTGTAATTTGAGAAACAAATGACAGTCTTTCTAGTGAATGACATTTAAAAATTTTTATAACATCATTATAAACATAAGTACACATATTGAATAATCTTTCTACTTTAATTTTCCCATTTCTAAAATATATTTCTATAACATTTATTGGTCACAAAATTTTAAAAAGGTTTAGATGAGGCTTTAATCCCACCATTGCTAGAGAGACTTCCCACATTTAACATCACTATAGGTCTTTCTCCCCTCTTTCTTCCTAAAGCACCTGCCACCTACACCACAGAGCATACTCTGCCCCCATCACAATGATTTCTTTTTCTAGACTGTAAATCCCTATAGATCACAAAATATGTCTTAAGCACTTTTATAAGCGTCACGTCACAAGGTCTAGATAAGTTTCCTCAGACATGGTAACAGCTCAATATAGGTTTCTTCAGTGGACAAACCAATAATCGTTTGGTTTAAAATGTGCTGTGTTTTTTTTATAAGGAGGATCCAGAGGATCAAATGTAATTGTCAGTATGCAGATAACCTCTTTGGTATACTGTTGTGGTTAGAAAATGATGAAAAATGACCACTTTTGTTAAAATGGCTTTCTAAATATGCCAAAGTACAAAAAATAATTGAAGTATTACATTTCTCCCAATCTTTTTCTGTATTCTTAAACGTTTTCTTTGAAATTATTTTTTTGCAAGAGGAGAAAAACAGCATATTTTCTATAGCTATAATATTTTATAAAAAGCATTTTAGTGAATACCAATTTAAAATGAAACAATTTTAAAGTTTACATATATGTGTGTATTTGTGTTCCATAACTTAATAATTTTAATGTTTTCCATTTATATGTTTTGTTGTTATCTGAAATACAAGTGTTCAATTAAATTTTAAAAGAATAAGATCATAATAGAAATCATTCAATACATAATGCTCTGTAAATGCATTTTTGAAATGGATATAAAGAATTTTCTTGATTCTTTACCAATTTATTCTTTCCTTCTTTTTTTTAACCCTTCCTTTCTCTGCTTCCTTCTTTCTTCATTTATTGCATAATAATCGAAACACCCAAGATATCAGATTAGAGGCATTCAACATTTACATGTTGCTTCAGGATATTAAATCAAATCAATATGTGTATATCTTATGATAGGTAAAGACCATAGGGCAACCACAGAGTGCAGCTTGAAAGAGTCTGTAACAGAAATATTGACATTTAGAATAATAACAGAGCACACTAGTGCTGAATACACTATGACTTGGTGGAGAAGAGGAAGCACCCCTCATTTGACTGAAAGAGAAAGCCCCAGTTTTTTTTCTAGCAATGCAAACTCTGCTATAAACAAATACACCCTCTGAGCAAATAAGGGATCTGGTCTTTGCATAGCCAATAATGTGAGAGAAGAGGAGCCAGTCAATGAGAGAGAAGAGGTTCCTCATACATCCTGGTACATTCAGATGATGTCTTAATGGGGAGTCATCATAAGAATAGGCCTGTTGTTCAAACTTCCTGCACAGGAGATCAGGAACCCTTGCACCTTTTGTGTCTTCTAGACTCACCAGCTACTTCTTTTTACTGGCACCAAGAGTCAATTTGAACCCAGAAAATTGAGTTTAACACAGATCTGCTGACAGCTGTGGTTTGTAGATGGAATGGTGAACCAGGCAGAGGGAAGTAGAGAGTACTTCCATTTAGAATTGGTGGTTTGAACTTTGTGACAGGGAACAGGACCAGGTGTATGTGGATTTGTGGGAGGGCTGGGTCTGAGAGTACCATTTCTGGGATGGGCAGAAGGGTTAATGCTTGCACAGATCCCATGAACTTGGTTGCCTCCTCCACACTCATGAGCATTAATTCAGAGTATATGCCACACCCCCAAGTACACTGACTGAGGGTGTTGGGAACAAGGGTGCACAATCAGAATGAATCCACAGGTTTAGTGGAAGAGGTTATCAGGTGGTGCCTACTGTAGCTGCACCCCTTTACTTAGGTACAAAAACTGGAAGAATCAGGATTGAATCTAGTCCTTCCGTGCACAAATTTGCCTTAACACTTAACATTGGGCAAGGAGGACAGAACTCAGTCCATTGACTGCCTTAACTGCTTTGGCCTCTTTGAGCTAAGAACCATCATCAGAGTAGCTCAGTCCCACAAACACCACCACCAGGCCCGATATCTAGTGGATAGCAAAATTAAAACTCCTGGAAAGCTGGAAAGAAGAGTCTCCATTTTAATTATCTCAGCAAGGAAGAAGAAATCCTGGAATATTTTTGTTTGCTTGTTTGTTTTTGCTTTTACTTTTATTGTGTTCATATTGTTTTGTTTTCCCTCATTTGTTTTTGTATTCTAATTTTATGCATTTGTAAATTTTCATATAATTTAATTCAACTGTCATTAGTTAAATCTGAACAGGATAGTTCTCTGTGAAGGGAGGGACAGTGGCATAGAATGAAATTCACCAAGAGGGTATCATTAGCCCTACATGGAATGTCAGAGCCTGCAAGAGCTTCAGTGTACAATCAATTGACAGTCGACAGCGGAATGACAATGATGAGAGTGACATATTTGTTAGACACAGTGAAACTTGATTGTACAAATACAGTGCAGAAATAGGGAGCTAGGTGTTTCACTGTGGAAGAAAGAAGATACAACTAAGAGGAAGAAGCTGGAGAAAAGCTTGTTTTAGAGAGTTCTGCATTCTGAGCTAGCTTCTTGACCCATTCAAGCAACAGTGTTTCCCCTGTCCTCACAGTGCACAGCCTCAAAATCTCCAGAAAACTTGAGAAAGAATCTTTGCTGAGGAGTTTAGCATTCTGAGCTAGCTTGATAACATGTTCCATGCTAGCAGTACCAACATCACTCTGCCTTTAAAGGGTGCCATCCAAAAAAAAAAAAAAAAAAAACTATGGAAAGAATTGTTGCCTAGCAATTCTAACTTACTTGCTCCAATGTGCAAAGCAGCTAAGAGGATCTTCAATTAGCTTCAGCAACAAATTACTCCTGCTAGTCAGCAGGTGAACACCGCAAAGGAAAGAATTAGGGGAGAAAAACCCCTAGCCTATGCTTTATTTTTGTTCTTTTTAAATTTACCCTCTTTTTAATTGTTAATTTTTTGTCTCTTTTTTTCTTTCCTCACTTTTTAAAATTTTTTTTCCTATTTTATTCCTCTTTTATTCCCCTGTATTTTTTTCTTTTTAATCTTATTATTTTCTTACATTTTTACTCTTTCTTTTCTGTTGTTATTGTTGCTGTTGTTTTGTTGTATGTGTGCGTATGTGTGTATGTGGGCGTCTTGCTTGAGATTGCACCCAGGACTTTACACAAGTTGGGTAGATGCTATGCCAGAGCTCCATTCTCAACTAAGCTGAGATGAATTGCAGCCAGCTCCAGCCACAATTTTGTCCTGCTGCAACCTTGACAGATACATCAATTTAAAGAATGGTGGGGTTTGAACAAAAGACTCTAGCCAGCAATATTTCTCCAAGTTGGCACAGCTAAGGGGGTCTAATATTCTGCTCTTGGGTGGCCAACCCCACAGTAATAGCAAAAAGAAGTAACATAAATGGTGTGAATACTGGGCCATCAGAGGTGCATAGCATTCTTCATTCCATATCCTCTGGATCACCCATTACTAACAAGACTGGATGTGAGTGCCACAGAGTGGAACCTAAGAGGCTGAAACTTACCTCTTCACACCAAACACCAGGAATTGTACGGATTTCTAACAGAGGATAAAATCTTCAGGCTCTTTCCCATATTGGATTAGTCAATATCATTATACATTCAAGTAACAGAGCTAGTGCCAACTGTGCCTATGTAAATCGCCATCATTTATTAGAGGTTTCCACTTCAATTGTAGGAATAACCACGGAAGTTATATTCCATATATTCTGTTTTTTGTATCACATGAGCTTTGATTACCAAAGAGATACTACTCTTGAGAGATCTACAAAGAAAGTGGGTCCCTCAGCGTCTCTTATAGTATTCATCATATTAAAACCTACAAATCACAGCCAAACAACCCAAAAGGACATTATGTTATGAAGTCCAATTGGAATAAAATTAAACACTACACAACAATCTGATAACTTAAGAAATATCAAGAAGACCATATATGAAGAAGGCCCTGACATTTAAGTGTAATAGTTATCTATCCCAACAAATGTATGCATCTCAGCATAGAAACACAGGAAATCTAGAAAAACAAGGTAATAGGGGCATCTCCTAAGTTCATGATTTTATAGAAACACACTCCAAAGGTATCAAGATAGAATGTTAGATAAACTATTCAAAAGAATGATTTTTAAAAAGCTCAATGAATTAAGTTAATACAAAAATAGAGTGAATTAAGGAAGACAAAGCAGGATATGAATAAGAAATTCAGTAGAAAGGCAGGTATTTTGGAAAAGAAGCAAACAGATATCTTGAAATTAAAAGGTTTAATAAGTCAGATAAAAATTCTAATTGAGAGCTTCACAGACTAGTACAAGCAGAAGAAAGAATAGCAGGGCTTTTATTTTAAGGCTTATAAACCATTCAAAAAGTAATTAAAAATTAAGAAGAAATGCACTAAACATGCAAGATCTCTGGGATTCACCAAAATATCATATGCACTCAGAACCAGAATAGCCAAGGGAGAAGAACTAAAATCGAAGGCATAAAAAATGAATTCAATGAAATAATGGAAAATTTCCCCAATCTTATAAAGACATGAAATCCAGCTATTTAAAGCATTTAGAGCCCCCAAAAATATGAAATAAAAGAACCTCTCCATGACATATTAGAGTTAAGTTAGCAAAAGTATGAGACAAGAAACATTAAAATCTGAGAGGTGTCAAGTCACATTTAAAGGCAAACCCATGCATTCACAGAAGATTTCTTAGGAGAAACTCTGAAGGTCAGGAGTGTGTAGGACTATGTATACCACCTCCTGAACAAAAATAACAACCAGCCAAGGTTGCTATACCCCAAAAGGGTTTCCTTCAGAACTGAAGAAAAATAAAACCCTCCAAAATTAGTAAAAACTAAGGAAATTCACGATCACTAGAACAGTATTATACCCAGAAGAGGAAGATAGATAAATACAATCATGAGAACATGTGAAAGAATAAACCCCATTAGAAGAATAAACAGTCAAATGAGAGGAAAGAATCAAACTATTGAACTTCTAAGATAAACAATAGAGGAAGAAATAACATAGACTATTCAAAATAACCAGAAGAAAAACAACAAAAAGAACAAATCCATAATATTCAGTAATAACCCTGAATGAAAATGGTCTTCATTCTCCAATTAAAAATGCATACTGCTAATTGGATTGAAAAACAAGACCCAATAATATACTGACTACAAGAAACTCACCTCACCTGCAAAGACATGCATGAACTGAAAGTGAAAGGATAGAAAATAATATTCTAAGCAAGCAAAGTGCAAAAGCATTGAGGAACAGCAATACTTACATCTGACAAAATGGACTTTAAAACAAAATCATTTGGAAGAGACAAAGAATATCACTGTGGATCAAGGGAAAATTTTATCAAGATTTATTGATCATAAATATATATCCACCCAATATCAGAGTACTCATTTTCATAAAATAAATACTACTAGATATAAAGGTATAAATAGACCCCAATACAATAAGAGTGGGTGACTTCAATACCTCAAAAGATCAATAGATAAATGAACCAGGCCAAAAGTAATCAAAATAGAAGGATGAGTGCTAAATTACACTACAGATCAAATGGATTTAAAAGACACCTATAGAATGTCTTCTAGACATCTATAGAATCTACCAATTATAAAATCACATTCTTTTCTTCAGCACATGAAACTTTCTTAAAGGAACCATATTTTAGGACACAAATCAGGTCTTAATAAATTCAGGATGTAAAAGACCTCTAAAACGAAAATTATGAAACACTGAAGAAAGAAATTCAAGAAGGTGGAAAGACCTTTTAAAATGATGATAGCAATATGCAGGTTCAATGCAATCCCCAACAAATTACCAACGTTATTCTTCACAAAATTAGGGAAAACACCCTGCAATAAAAGTGCAAAAGGCCAATAGCCAAAGCAGTACTAAGCAAAAAGAGCAATGCTCAAGGTACCATAATTACAGATTTTCAAATACACTAGAATCATAGTAACCAAGACAGCCTGGCATAGACACATATATGTAGAACAATGGAACAGCATAGAGGACCCAGAAATAAACCCATGCAATTACAGGAATTTGATTCTTGACAAGTTGCCAAAAGTATACATTGGAGAAAAGACAGTCTCTTCCACAAATGGTGCTGTGCAAACTGGATATCCACATTTAGAAGACTGAAGCTGAACCCCCTATCTCTGTTCAAAAATCAACAAACTTTATCAAATACCTTAATCTATGACCTGAATATCTGAAACTATTAGAGGAAATCCCCAGGGAAACACTGCAAGATAATGTTACAGGCAATGATTTCCTGAATAAGATTCTAGTAGTTCAGGAAACAAAAGCGAAAACTGACAAATGGGATTACGTCCAACTTAAAGGCTTCTGTACAGTGAAGGAAACATTGAACAGAGAAAGCAACCTACAGAATGAGAAAACATCTTTGCCAGTTATACATCTGACAGTGAATTAATATATAAAATTTATAAAGAATCCAAACAAATGTAACAAATGAACAAGTAATCCAGTCAAAAAATGGGCAAATGACCTAAAAACAAAAACAAAAACAAAACTTCTTAAAAGTACAAAAGGTCAATAAATACATGCAAAAAATGTTCAATATCTTTAGCCATGAGGATTGGAATGCAATGAAAACTGCAGGGAGATTCCATCCCCCTCAGTCAAAATGGCTATTATAAAAAAAAAAAAAATCGCAAAATGCTGGCAAAAATGTAGAGTAAAAGAAGCCTTATGCATGGTTGGTAGGAATGTAAATTAGTGCAGCTACTATGAAAAATTATACTGGGGTTCCTCAGAAAGCTAAAAATTATCTACTATAAGATCCAGCTATATCATTCCTAGGCTTATATCCATAGGAAATTAAGTGAGCATATAGAAGAGATACTTGCATATTCATGCTTATTATAGTGCTATTCACAATAGCCAAGATGTGAAATCAACCCTTCAGTTCTCATCACCAGATAAAATATGGCACATAGACACAATGGAATATTATTCAGCTATAAAGAAGAATGAAATCCTGTCCTTGTAGGTGAATAAATGGAAATGAATGTAATTGTGTTAAGCAAAATAAATTCAGATAAATAAAGAAAAATATCACATATTTTCTCTCATATGTGGAAATTAAAAAAAAAAAGATGAACTGAAAGAAGATAAAGGTTATCAGTGACTGGGAAGGAAAATGGAAGTAAGAGAGAGAGGGGAGGATGATAAAGAGTAGAAGGCAGGGTAGATATAATCAATGCATAATGTCCGTTAATTTGTACAATTAATATGTGCTAACAAAAAAGGAAGCAAATATAATAGACTCTGTGCAGCTGTAAGAATGAAATTAGAGATAATGTTATGAGCTCATGATTTTTAATACATCGAGGGTATATATATATATATATATATATATGTGTGTGTGTGTGTGTGTGTGTGTGTGTGCATTCTGTTATGGTTTAGATGTGAGGTGTCCCCCAAAAGCTCATGTGTAAAACAATGCAAGAAGGCCAGATGAAAACTGATTTCATTGTAAGAGCCTTAACTGAATCAGTGGTTAATCCCCTGATAGGTTAACTGAGTGGTAACTGAAGTGGGAGGGTGTGGCTGGAGGAGGTGGGAATTGGGGCATGGTTTGGGGTATATATTTGTATGTGGCAAGTGGAGTCTCTCTCTGTTCTTCTTGATCACCATGATGTGAGCTGCTTCTCTTTGCCACACACTCCACCATAATTTTCAGCTTCAACTCAAGCCCTGAGGAATGGAGTCAGCCTTCCATGGACTAAAGACCTCTGAAACTGTGAGCTCTCAATAAACTCTTCCTCCTCTATGATTGTGCTAGTCAGGTCCTTTAGTCACAGCAGTGAAAAAATCTGATTAAAACAGAAATTTGTACCAAGAAGTGGGGTTGTTGCTGTGACTAACCTGACCACGTGGTTCAAAGTTTTTTGAGCTTTTTATAATTGGTAGGAGGAATTTTGAGGTGTTTAACAGTGCAAGCTGGAAATACTTTATGTTGTCATAAGTTGAGCTTAATGGCCAATTCTGGTGGGAGCTCAGAAGACCAGAATGCCAATATGACTATGGTCAGTGAAGATAGGACTCAAGAGGGTTCAGAAAAGTAATTTGGAGGCCATTCATGCTATTGAAATTTGAAGGCCATTCATGTTATGTTCTGAATGAGAAGCTTTCTTCATTTTCCAAGCATCTAGACACTTTTTGTGAGATTGATTTTAGAAGTGATGCACTCCTTATCTCATGGAAGAAATGTCTAGACAGCATTGCATTCAGGAGGTGGCATAGATGTTCCTGCATATTTTAGCCAAGATCATTGTGATATTCAGGAATAGAAAGCAGAGCATAAAGATTTGAAAAACATGGACTTGAAACACTGGAGTAAAACTAGGGCTAAGGAAGTTGCAGTTGTTAAAGACATTACCACCACTACAGAAATGCTAAAGACTCTGCCTATAGACAATAAGAAAGATGACTGGAGGGCAGCTCTGGAAGTGGTAAGACCACACCTATCTCACACTCAAGGCAGTAAAGGTGAAAATTTTCTTGAGAAGAGACCAGTGGGGCACCCTTCTTGCACAAGGAGGCCTAGGAAGTTTTTTCAACATGCTCAGCCACTCAGCCACTCAGAGGCTGCTACAGCAAGGTTCCCTGGGAGGCTGGACTACTGCTCAAGATGGCAGTTGACATTGGCATCAACTATATGGTGCTAGTTCTGCAGGAATGCAGGATGCTAGAGTTAGAATGTCACGGAGGCTTCCACCAAGGAAGGCTTGGAAACCAGGCAAAGTGCAGTAGAATTGGAGTCCTTGCAGGTACTCTCAGAGAAGGTAAGGTGTGGAGATTTGAGGAGGAAGCCAAAGCTGCAGTGGAGACCCCTGAGATTAAGAAATGCCAGTAACATGGGATGTTGCCCTAGGAAAGCTGCAGGAATGGAGCAGAGACAAGAAGAGAGGCCGCTTGGACTGCAACCAACAAGGCCACAGGGGCAGAACTACACAACCCTTTTGGCAAGGACATCATGGCGTTTACTCCAATTGTTGAACACAGAACTATAGGACTTGTTTGACCAGCTGGATTTCAGTCTTGCCTTGGTCCCATCCCTTTTTTCTATGCCTCTAATTTTGTAAATGGAAATATTTACTCTGTCTTTATATATTGGATACTTATAAATTGCTTTTACGTTTACAGGAGCTCACAATATGAGATTGTCTTGAGCCTCAGAGAAGATTTTGGACTTGAACTTTGGGCAATCTTGGAAACTGTGGGGACTCTTGGAAATGAAAAAAAACCTGTGTTTTACATTGTGAGATGGCTGTGAGCTTTGGGGCGCCAGGGGCGGAATGTTATTGTTTGTACATGAAGTGTCCCCCAAAAGCTCACGTGTGAGAAAATGCAAGAAGGTTTAGAGAAAAAATGATTGGGTTGTAAGAGTCTTAACCCTATACCCTGATTTAATCCCCTGATAGGGATTAACTGAGTGGTAACTGAAGTGGTAGAGTATGGCTGGAGGAGGTGGGAATTGGAGCATGGCTTTGGGTATATATTTGTATCTGGCAAGTGGAGTCTCTCTCTCTCTCTCTCTCTCTCTCTGCATTTGATCACCATGATGTGAGTTGCTTCCCTCTGCCACACACTCCACTATGATGTTCAGCTTCACCTCAAGCTGGCCTTATATGGACTAAGACCCATTCTTATACAGTATATCACTAAGAACCACAATGTGTTGCATACTAGGTGACCATAGCTATGTTTTTAAATATTATTCTTCATTTAAAGGAAACAAAGCTCCTTGAAAAGTGCCAGGTTCCAGAGTTATAACACATTAAGTACAATCCTGAATTTTTTTTTTTTTTCGGTCCTGAAAGAAGTAAGTTCTTGTTAATGATGGGATATGTCAAAAGTACATAAATGCCACCTTGACATAGCTTCTATTGGCCAAATCTGATATTATTTAATGATCTACACAAATTGTGATCATAACAAGATATAATCTATTAAAAATAAACACCTATCTAATGTAGATGATTGGTTGGTAGATAGTGGATAGAGAGAAGGAAGAGGCAGAATGGAGGGCAGGGAAAGCTTTGGAGCTTTTAGTTATGGTAGACTGACATCTAATAGATGTGGAAGGGATAATGGAGTTATTGAAAAAGCTGACAAACTTGGAAATGATTTGTGAATTGCAATATAGTAATGTTAATTCACTGATGCTCATGCTGATTTTCTAAGAGAAGAAAAGAGAATATCCTATTTTTAGGTTCATACACTAGACAATCATAGTGATAGCATTGTGTCAATAACATGCTAGAAATGATTCAGTTTAAAAAAGATGTTCTTTGTAATATTTCTGCAATTTAGCTGCCAATTTGACTATGTCAAAATTAAAATTAAAACTTTTCAAATACCAAAAATGATATACTTTTTGCTTCAAAATCCATCTGGTTTCCAAGGTGTACATCTTTGGAAAATTAGTATAATATTTAGTACAAAAAAAGTGTATTTTCACTGACTAAACTATTAGTCTGCAAGGTCCATGAAATGTCAGATATGTCTAGGTTAGAAGCATTAGAACTTACAATCCACTCTTATTTGTGGTAGGTCAAATAGATATAAATTATTTAGATTGTTATTAAATTAATGATTTATTCTTTACCCAGAACAAGTGTCTGACAATAAAGCAATTAGTCTGGTTTGGTCATGAAGATGATGGATGACTAAAATGAATCTGATTTTATAGTCATTTTTATTCCCTAATTATCTCAATCATATAACAATTGTCTATTGTCAGAACTAAAAATGTAAGGCAGAATGAAATCTACTAGATTCTGATATCTTAGAATCTTTTTATATTTATTTAATTCATTACATTTTATTGAATAAATATTACATTTTAATCTTTTCCTTAACATTAACATGAAATCTGCTTCCAAGGACATTAGAGTTTCACTGAGGATACAAGTTTTAAAAAGAAACAAACAAACAAAAATCTTTTTTATGGTTTTTCTCAGGAATTATGGAGATAGAAGTGGTTCCTCTTTGACTATATGCTTTAATTTAGCATGCTGGGCACTTTCACAGAACTGTTAGAAACAAACATAAGGATCAATTTCTAAGGGTGGTTACCTACTGAATATGAGAATAGATTTCACCTGTTTCTTTGGAATTTTTATTTTACTCTAATTTTTGAGCTAAACAGGAAAGAGAATAAAAGAAAATAACATGGAGTATGGGTCTGTCTAAATGCTAATCCCTTAATACAACCATGGACTATTATCTGGGTCCTATGGAGACAAAGTCTGCAATAAAAAGCTACATTTGCTGGTTTCATATGGTTCTGTTATGAAGACAAGAAATGTAGATAGAAATGAGGCACAACATGGGAGAAATAATCATCTTTCCATGTTTTTGTGTGGAAAACAGGCTTTGGATATATCAGAATTCCTCAATCATAATTCTGCTTTGGCATTTTAACTGTTTGCCCTTTTCAAAGTGTCAGGAGGCAGCATTCTTGGCGTGCTCAGTGACATTCTAATTACATTGTCAGTAGCAGCATTGATGAGGCACCCTATTCAGTAGTTTTGAGAGCAGCAGAACTCAAAGGCAGGAAAGAACAACAGGATATGGGAGAGCAAGTTAAAATTGCTTATATATCCCAGGAAAATTTAAATTTGGATGGAGCAAGGAAATCTACATTTTGCAACAGGAGTCATTGAAAACTTAAAGAGTTATTAATGGCATAGGATATTTTATCATCATAATTTAAATAGATGTCTGTATGTTTATATGTATGTGTGTTATGTGTATATCAATAATAATTGAAAATAATCTAGCTAGGTGTGGTGATGCATACCTGTACTCCTGGTGGTTTGGAGAGGCTGAAGCAGGAGAATCACAAGTTCAAAGACAGCCTCAGTAGGCCCTGAGCAACTTACTCAACTCTTTTTCAAAGAAAAGAAAAAATGTCTAGAGGGCAAGGATTATGGCAAGCCAGGAAAGAACATAAAATGAGTACACAGAAGCTAAACAGTAAAAAGAAGCTACTCAGAGGAAAGCATGAAGAGAGGCCATTGCAAAGAAGAAACAAGGATAATGTCTTTGTACTATGTACAAGCGTCTCTTCTATGAAAATTGTATCATTTAACATAGCATCATATTACAAATATTCTTCCAAAACTTTTGCATTCATTTATTTTTATTCCTTCCCCTATTAATTTAATAAATTATTATTGAGCTCATTTTGAGACTGTAGAGGGTCTTTGACATCTTAGAGCTTATGCATAATTATCTTTAATTCCTAATGTCCAACTATTTGATATAATAAATTAATATTAAATATTGTAGGATATTAAATGAAGTAATAAGGGACAAATAAGTTGTTAAAACATTTTTCTTTTATCATTATTATACAATTATTATTAACATACTGTATATATTAATAAATTTTACTGTGATATTTTTATGCATGCATATGTCATGCATTCTGTACATCCATCCTTCCCCTATCCTTAGAACCCTGTCTCCCTCTCTCCCAGCACACTTCACAGTCCCTGAAATCTTTCTTAATTTCTATCCCTCCTCCATCCCATGATTACCTGTGCCTAATAACCACTGTTCAATTCTATACTTCTACCAGGTTGGCTTATTGTTTTCCATAGATAAATAAAAGCATGTAATATTTATCTTTCTGTCTGGTTTGTTCTAGTCAGTTAACTTATCTCTAGTTCCATCCATGTTGCTGTAATTAAAAAGATTTCATTCTTTTATGTCTGAATAATATTCCATTGTGCAAATATAAACATTTTCTTCATCCATTCATCCACTGAAGGGAAATACCATATTTTGACTATTGTAAATAGAGCTGCAATACATATGGAGGAAAAATATTTTTGATATAAAGATTTTTATCTCCTTTGGGTATATACTCAGTAGTGGAATTGATGGATCCTATTGTAGTTCCATTTTTAGTTTTTTGAGAACTCTTCATACTGTTTTCCATAGTAGCTGTACTAATTTATATTTCCACCAACAGTGTACAAAGAGTTCCCTATTTTCTGCACCTTCACTGTATTTGTTATTTCTTATATTTTTGATGATAGCCTCTCTAACTGCAGGGAGATAATAACTCATGGTGGTTTTCATTTCTCTGGTGATTAGTAAAATTAAGCATTTTTTCATGCAGTTTTTGAACATTTGTATGTCTTCTCTTGAGAAATATTTGTTTACTTCTTTAGCCCATTTTAAAAATTCCATAGTGTTATGGCTTAAATATTTGATATCCTCCAAAAGCTCATGTGTAAGATAATGCAAGAGGATTTAGAGGTGAAAGGATTGGATTATGAAAGTCTTGACCTAATCAGTGCATTAATCCCCTGCTAGGGATTAAATGGGTAGTAGTTGGAGGAGGTGGATTATTGGTGGTGTGCCTTTAAGATTTACATTTTGTTCTGATGAGTTTCTCTCTCTCCCTCCCTTCCTGCTTCCTAGTACCATGGTCCTGAGCTGCTTTCTTCCACCACACTTTTCTACCATGGTGTTCTGCCTCACCTCAAGCCCCAAGGAATAGAATTAGCTGTCTGGGAGAACCTCAGAAAACCATGTGCCCCCAAAATACACTTTATTCTTTAAAAATGTTCTTCTTAGGTCTTTTGGTCACAAAAATAAAAAAAAAACTGACTAAAATACACTGTTTCTTTGGTGTTTAGCTCTGAGTTTCTTACATATTTTGGATGCCAATTCCTTTACAGTGTACAATTTACAAATATTTTCTCCCATTCTGCAGGTTTTCTTTAAATCTTGTTGATTATTTCCTTTTCTATACAAAGGCTTCTTAGCTCAGATTTATCTCATTTGTCTATTTCCACTTTTGTTGCAAATGGTTTGGGGTCCTATCTAAAAAAATGATTGTTACTCCAAGTCTTTCCCCTATTTTCTAATAATAATTTTATGGTTTTAGGCTTAAAATTTAGGTCTTTAATCCATTTGATTATTTTCAATGTATTTGCATTTGCATATTCAATTTTGCCAGTAAGATTTAGTGAAGAAACAGCCTTTTCTCTATTGTTTCTATTTGACAAAGGTTTGTCAAAAATCAGTTGACTGGATGTGCAATATGTTCTGATGTCAGGTGTTTTGAGGCTTCCAGTCTTTGTCTTTTTGCTCAGAATCACCTTGATTTTTCTGGGTCTTTTGTTGTTTCTTATAGGAAGTTTATATATTTTTTGTTTTGTTTTGTTTTCTGCAAAGAAAATCATTGGTGTTTGATAAGTATTGCATTGAATCATCATTGTGGGTAGTATGGGTATTTTAGCAATATTGACTCTTTCAATCCATGAACAAGGGATATATTTTCATTTCTTTTTTTAATCCTCTATGAGTCCTTTCATCAGTATTTTACAGTTTTCATTGTAAAATGAAACTCCTCAGTTAAGTTTATCCCTAAATATTCTTTGGTACTTATTTTAAATGGGATTGCTTTCTTGGTTTCTTTTAAAGCAAGTTCATTGTTTCCATATAGAAATTAAACATTTGACTATATTCCAGAATGTCAGAGAATGAGCTGGTCTCTTTGGCATCATTTCTCCTGGCTTATGTCAGCCACACTGTGAGAGAATAATGAATTAAAAACATATATGCATGTTATATAATACACCTAATAATTTTAATTTTGATTTGAGAATAACTAGAATTACATTTTTATTGTTAAAACTGGCTCATGATAGAGGAAAAAATAAATGCCAATTGAAGAAATTATTTCCATCACTGTAGACATTTGGTAGAATAAAATCTTTCAGGGAAGTTTTGGCATTGCCTTTAATAATAGTTATATAAATGACATTAATGAATTTAAAAAGACTCAGTTATTAAATGGACAATTATTTTACATTCTTAATCATGCTTGTATTTAAATTTTCCTATAGCATAATACTTTAACTGGATTATGAAATTAACAAATCTTCTCCCTTCATTTTCATCAGTTTGGATGTCAATGTACAATTTAATTCTAATTATAATTTCATTGTGGTAAACTTAAGTTACTGTTAAACTATAATATGAAGATTCAGAAATTTTATATTTACTAATAATTACAAATATTTTTATGCTCAGCATGTTATTTGTACAAATTAGTTTTCAGGCAATAAACTAAATCTCCTCCCAAATTCAGTTAAATGATGGTTTAAAGCTAATTACTAAGTTTTAATTTAATTTGGGGCTATTTTACATATATTAGAGCATAAGTTAAGGCATAATTTATGATGCATGTTGAAAAATGCTCAGCAAAAATAGTCATATATTCCTCATTTTGCTATAAGCTACTATATAATTTGAGCTAAGCCCTTAACTATATAAAAATGAGAATTCTGTCTGCAAAAAGCAAATATGATAAATAACTATTTTATTTATTTATTTATTTATTTATTTATTTTTTTTTTTTTAATTTTTTATTGTGGGTTATTCAAAACATTACAAATTTCTTGACATATCATATTCCACACTTTGATTCAAGTGGGTTATGAACTCCCACCTTCCCCCCATACAAAGATTGCAGAATCACGTCAGTTACACATCCATTGATTTACAAATTGCCATACTAGTGTCTGTTGTGCTCCGCTGCCTTTCCCATCCTCCACCCTCCCCCCTCCCCACCTCTCCCCTCCCCTCCCCTCCTCTCTCTCTATCTCCTCCACTGTATAACCCTGAGGGTCTCCTTCCATTACCATGCAATTTCCCTTCTCTCTCCCTTTCCCTCCCACCTCTCATCCCTGTTAAATGTTAATCTTCTTCTCATGCTCTTCGTCCCTACTCTGTTCTTAGTTACTCTCCTTATATCAAAGAAGACATTTGGCATTTGTTTTTTAGGGATTGGCTAGCTTCACTTAGCATAATCTGCTCTAATGCCATCCATTTCCCTGTAAATTCTATGATTTTGTCAGTTTTTAATGCAGAGTAATACTCCATTGTGTATACATGCCACATTTTTTTTATCCATTCGTCTATTGAAGGGCATCTAGGTTGGTTCCACAGTCTTGCTATTGTGAACTGTGCTGCTATGAACATCGATGTAGCAGTGTCCCTGTAGCATGCTCTTTTTAGGTCTTTAGGGAATAGACCGAGAAGGGGAATAGCTGGGTCAAATGGTGGCTCCATTCCCAGCTTTCCAAGAAATCTCCATACTGCTTTCCAAATTGGCTGCACCAATCTGCAGTCCCACCAGCAATGTACAAGTGTACCCTTTTCCCCACATCCTCGTCAGCACTTGTTGTTGTTTGACTTCCTAATGGCTGCCAATCTTACTGGAGTGAGATGGTATCTTAGGGTGGTTTTGATTTGCATTTCTCTGACAGCTAGAGATGTTGAGCATTTTTTCATGTACTTGTTGATTGACTGTATGTCCTCCTCTAAGAAGTGTCTGTTCAGGTCCTTGGCCCATTTGTTGATTGGGTCATTTGTTCTCTTATTGTCTAATTTTTTGAGTTTTTTGTATACTCTGGATATTAGGGCTCTATCTGAAGTGTGAGGAGTAAAGATTTGTTCCCAGGGTGTAGGCTCCCTATTTACCTCTCTTATTGTTTCTTTTGCTGAGAAAAAACTTTTTACTTTGAATAAGTGCCATTTGTTGATTCTAGTTATTAACTTTTGTGCTATGGGTGTCCTATTGAGGAATTTGGAGCCCGACCCCACCGACTGTAGATCGTAGCCAACTTTTTCTTCTATCAGACGGCGCGTCTCTGATTTGATATCAAGCTCCTTGATCCATTTTGAATTCACTTTTGTGCATGGCGAGAGAAAGGGATTCAGTTTCATTTTGTTGCATATGGATTTCCAGTTTTCCCAGCACCATTTGTTGAAGATGCTATCCTTCCTCCATTGCATGCTTTTAGCCCCTTTATCAAATATAAGATAGTTGTAGTTTTATGGATTGGTTTCTGTGTCCTCTATTCTGTACCATTGGTCCACCCGCCTGTTTTGGTACCAGTACCATGCTGTTTTTGTTACTATTTCTCTGTAGTATAGTTTGAAGTCTGGTATCACTATACCGCCTGATTCACACTTCTTGCTTAGCATTGTTTTTGCTATTCTGGGTCTTTTATTTTTCCATATGAATTGCATGATTGCTTTCTCTATTTCTACAAGAAATGCCGTTGGGATTTTGATTGGCATTGCATTAAACCTATAGAGAACTTTTGGTAATATCGCCATTTTGATGATGTTAGTTCTGCCTATCCATGAACAGGGTATATTTTTCCATCTTCTAAGATCTTCTTCTATTTCTCTCTTTAGGGTTCTGTAGTTTTCATTGTATAAGTCTTTCACCTCTTTTGTTAGGTTGATTCCCAAGTATTTTATTTTTTTTGAAGATATTTTGAATGGAGTGGTTGTCCTCATTTCCATTTCAGAGGATTTGTCGCTGATATACAGGAATGCCTTTGATTTATGCGTGTTGATTTTATATCCTGCCACTTTGCTGAATTCATTTATTAGCTCTAATAGTTTCTTTGTAGAGCCTTTTGGGTCTGCTAGGTATAGAATCATATCATCTGCAAATAGTGATAATTTAATTTCTTCTTTTCCTATTTTTATGCCTTTAATTTCTTTCGTCTGTCTAATTGCTCTGGCCAGTGTTTCGAGAACTATGTTGAACAGAAGTGGAGAGAGAGGGCATCCCTGTCTTGTTCCAGATTTTAGAGGGAATGCCTTCAATTTTTCTCCATTCAGAATGATGCTAGCCTGAGGCTTAGCATAGATTGCTTTTACAATATTGAGGTATGTTCCTGTTATCCCTAGTTTTTCTAGAGTTTTGAACATAAAGGGATGCTGTACTTTGTCGAATGCTTTTTCCGCATCTATCGAGATGATCATATGGTTCTTATTTTTAAGTCTATTGATGTGGTGAATAACATTTATTGATTTCCGTATATTGAACCAGCCTTGCATCCCAGGGATGAATCCTACTTGATCATGGTGTACAATTTTTTTGATATGTTTTTGTATCCGAGTGGCCAGAATTTTATTGAGGATTTTTGCATCTAGGTTCATTAGAGATATTGGTCTGTAGTTTTCTTTCTTTGAAGTGTCTTTGTCTGGTTTAGGTATCAGGGTGATGTTGGCCTCATAGAATGAATTTGGAAGTTCTCCCTCCTTTTCTATTTCCTGAAGTAGCTTGAAAAGTATTGGTATTAGTTCTTCTTTAAAGGTTTTGTAAAATTCTGCTGTATACCCATCCGGACCTGGGCTTTTCTTAGTTGGTAGTCTTTTTATGGTTTCTTCTATTTCCTCAATTGATATTGGTCTGTTTAGGTTTTCTATATCCTCCTGACTCAATCTGGGCAGATCATATGACTTAAGAAATTTATCTATGCCTTCACTATCTTCTAATTTATTGGAGTATAAGGATTCAAAATAGTTTTTGATTATCTTCTGTATTTCTGAAGTGTCTGTTGTGATATTGCCTTTTTCATCCCGTATGCTAGTAATTTGAGTTCTCTCTCTTCTTCTCTTCGCTAGCATCGCTAAGGGTCTGTCGATTTTGTTTATTTTTTCAAAGAACCAACTTTTAGTTTTGTCAATTTTTTCAATTGTTTCTTTTGTTTCGATTTCATTAATTTCAGCTCTGATTTTAATTATTTCTTGCCTTCTACTTCTTTTGCTGTTGTTTTGCTCTTCTTTTTCTAGGATTTTGAGATGAAATATGAGATCATTTATTTGTTGGTTTTTTCTTTTTTTAAGGAATGAACTCCAAGCAATGAATTTTCCTCTTAGAACTGCTTTCAATGTGTCCCATAGATTCCGATATGTTGTGTCTGTGTTTTCATTTATCTCTAAGAATTTTTTAATTTCCTTCTTGATGTCTTCTATAACCCATTGATCATTCAGTAACCTATTGTTCATTCTCCAAGTGATGTATGCTTTTTCCTTCCTTCTTTTATCGTTGATTTTCAGTTTCATTCCATTATGATCAGATAAGATGCATGGTATTATCTCTACTCCTTTATATTGTCTAAGAGTTGCCCTGTGACCTAATATATGATCTATTTTTGAGAAGGATCCATGTGCTGCTGAGAAAAAAGTGTAACTGCTTGATGTTGGGTGGTATACTCTATATATGTCAATTAGGTCTAGGTTATTAATAGTGTTATTGAGTTCTATAGTTTCCTTATTCAACTTTTGTTTGGAAGATCTGTCCAGTGGTGAGAGAGGTGTGTTGAAGTCTCCCATGATTATGGTGTGGTGGTCTATTAGACTCTTGAACTTGAGAAGAGTTTGTTTGACGAACATAGCTGCACCATTGTTTGGGGCATAAATATTTATGATTGTTATGTCTTGTTGGTGTATGGTTCCCTTAAGCAGTATGTAGTGTCCCTCTTTATCTCTTTTGATTAACTTTGGCTTGAAATCTATTTTATTTGATATGAGTATGGACACGCCTGCTTGTTTCCGAAGTCCATATGAGTGATATGATTTTTCCCAACCTTTCACCTTCAGCCTATGTATGTCTTTTCCTATCAAATGCGTCTCCTGTAGGCAGCATATTGTTGGGCCTTGTTTTGTGATCCATTCTACTAGCGTGTGTCTCTTGATTGGTGAGTTTAAGCCATTAACATTTAGGGTTATTATTGAGATATGGGTTGTTCTTCCAGCCATATTTGTTTATTTCTGTTACTAAACATGGTTTGTTTTCCTCTTTGATTATTTCCCCCCACCTTTACTGTCCTACCTCCCACGGTTGGTTTTCATTGTTATTTTCCATTTCCTTTTCCTGTAATGCTTTTGCGAGGATGTTTTGAAGAGATGGTTTTCTAGCTGCGAATTCTTTAAACTTTTGTTTATCGTGGAAGGTTTTAATTTCATCCTCCATCCTGAAGCTTAATTTCGCTGGATACACAATTCTTGGTTGGAACCCATTATCTTTCAGTGTTTGAAATATGTTATTCCAGGATCTTCTAGCTTTCAGAGTCTGTGTTGAAAGATCAGCTGTTATCCTGATTGGCTTACCCCTAAATGTAATCTGCTTCCTTTCTCTTGTAGCTTTTAAAATTCTCTCCTTATTCTGTATGTTGGGCATCTTCATTATAATGTGTCTAGGTGTGGATCTCTTATGATTTTGCACATTCGGCGTCCTGTAGGCTTCTAGGATTTGGGATTCTGTTTCATTCTTCAAGTCTGGGAAGTTTTCTCGTATTATTTCATTGAATAGACTGCTCATTCCTTTGGTTTGTAGCTCTGTACCTTCCTGAATCCCAATGACTCTTAAGTTTGGTCTCTTAATGTTATCCCATATTTCTTGGATGTTCTGCTCATGGTTTCTTAACAGTCTTGCTGAGCTGTCTATGTTCTTTTCCAGTTGAAATACTTTGTCTTCATTGTCTGATGTTCTATCTTCTAAGTGTTCTACTCTGCTTGTAGTATTCTCCATTTAGTTTTTAAGTTGGTTTATTGCTTCCTGCATTTCTAGGATTTCTGATTGTTTGTTTTTTATAACCTCTATCTCCCTGTATAGTTGATCCTTCGCTTCCTGGATTTGTTTGCGTAATTCGTTGTCGAAGTGATCTTTCATTGTCTGATTTTGCTGTTTAATGTCTTCCTTGATACTCCAGATCATCTGAAGCATGTATATCCTGAATTCTTTATCTGACATTCCATCTGCTGCAGCTGTTACCTCTTCTAAAGTTGCGTTGAACTGCATTGCTTGTGGTCCTTTCTTTCCTTGTCTTTTCATACTGCTTGCGTATCTTTCCTGCAGGTGCGGGCGTCGGCTCTGCTCTCTCCTTATTCCAATTGGGGTGTCGTGGCTACCACGCTGGCAGGTCACTGGGCCTGTTCTGGGAGCTGGCAGCGGCTCTGTTCTGCCCCTACTCCAATTGGGGTGACGAGTGTACCACGCCGGCAGGCCACCGGGCCTGATCCGCCGGTCGGTTGCAGGTTTGCCTACCCTGCAGGCGTGGGCGGCGGCTCTACTCTGCCCCTACTCCAAATGGGGTGACGTGTCTGTCGTACCGGCAGGCCACTGGGCCTGTCCCGCTGGTCGGTCGCAGATCTGCCCACCTTTCGGGCACGGGTGGAGGCTCTGCTCTGCCCCTACTCCAATTGGGGTGTCGTGACTACCCCGCCTGCAGGATGCTGGGCCTGTTCCTGGCACGGGCAGCGACTCTGCTCTGTCACTACTCCAATTAGGGTGGTGTTTGTGCCATGCCGGCAGGCTCCTGGGCCTGATCCGCCTGTCTGTTGTAGGTCTGCCTACCTTGGAGGCGCGGGCGGCGGATCTGCCCTGCCCCTCCTACCACGCCTGTGGACCCCTGGGCCTGATCTGCAGGTTGATCACTGGTCTACTCACCCTGCGGGCACGGGTGGCGGTTCCCCTCCGCCCCCACTCCAATTGGGGTCACGTGACCACCACACCGGCAGGGCCTGATCCGGGCGTGGGAGAAGGATCTGCTCTGCCCCTACTCCAGTTGGGGTGACGTGTGTACCACACTGGCAGGCCACTGGGCCTCTAACTATTTTATTTAAATAATGAAGAACAGTGACAATATGTATATGCTAGATTTTATCATATGCTAAATAGCTTTCCACATTTTAAAAGTATGCTTTATGTCAGCAATTTCCATACTGTGATTTATGACCTTTACATTAAAATTGTTTCTGTACTGTAAGAAATACTGAAGTGTTTCTATTGTTTGACTTGCTGAACTTTTCTAAATGCATTTCTTTCTCTAGAATATGAATATAGTTTTACATTCTGAAGAATCATAAAACAGAATGTTTTACTTTAGGAAGAAATATTTAAATAATTTTCTAAGAAAATTAAAGACAGCAAGAGATATGAAAATCTTCATTAAAAATAAAAATACTATTAGAACAGATTGTGATTTTATCCAAATACTCTCTTTTCATCTGGATTTATTATATACTGTTTTGATTCAATAATGTGGCTATTTTTCATGTTATTCACATTTTCATATCTGCAACGAACTAACTGACAAGAACAACTTAGAGGAAGAAAAATTTGTGTGGGGCCCATAGTTTCAGCATTTCAGTTTATGTTTGACCAGCTCCATTAATCTTGGTCTAATATGAGGCAGAGCACCATGGCAGAAAGGTATGGTGTAGGGAAGTTGCTCAGGTCTTGGATTCGGGGAAACAGAGTGTGAGGTGCCAGGGACAAACATATAAACCCCAGCAATCTACCTCCTCTAGCTAAGCCCCTCCTTCCTACAGTTACCTCCCAGTAAATTCATTCAAACTATCAATCCATCAAATGGATCAATCCACTGATTACTGATTACCTTACAATACTCATAATCTAATCATTTCATCTCTGAACATTCTTCATTAACACAGGAGCTTTGGGGGGAGACCTCATCTAAACTATAACAACTAATTTACTATTTTAATGCTAAGAAAAGGAGAAATTTTGCTGTTTCTATAGGATACTTTTTTAAAAATGGAAAATGGAAAAATAAATCATGGTAGAAGGGATTCCTTCAACGGAAACAAAGTGCTACTAAGTCAATAGCTTTAAGAAATTCCTTGTGCGCTAAAAAATGATCCCACCACAAATCAAACTTGTGACAAAATAATTATCACAACTAAACATAGGATTAAAAAAAACATGGAATAAGGCACTGATTTTGCAAATGAATGTGTGTATCTGTAGTGTTCTCGCTCTTAATGTTCTACTGAGTTCTTTCTAAACACTTGTATTATATTTCTTGATTATAACAAAGTGGAAAAACTAAGCCACGTTAAGTCCATTACCTTAACTGTGGGTCTATCCTGCACAGAGTGGGATTCTTGCCATTCACTAGATATACATCAAGATATACTATCATTCACCAAAAATCTCTAAGGTATCTGTTTTGCAGGTATTATTTCTTCTTTTTCTCCCCTCCCCTCCTCCTCCCCCCTCTCCATCTCCCCCCTCCCCCTTCTCCTCCTCTTCCCCTTCCTTCTCCTCCTCCCCCTCCTCCTCCCAGCTCCTTCTCCCTCTTCCTCCTCCTCTTCCTTCTCAATCTCCCCCTCCTCCTCCCCTTCCCCTTCTCCTCTTCCTCCCCCTCCCCTTCTCCTCCTCCTCTCCCCTCTCCTCCTCCTCCCCCCTCCTCCTCCCTTCTCCTCCCTCCTTCTTCTTCTTCCTCCTTCTCCGCCTTCTCCTCCTCCTCCCTCCTTCTTCTTCCTCCTCCTCCTCCTTAACCCTCCTCCTCCTTCCCCCCTCCTTCTCCCTCCTCCTCCTCCTTCTCCCCCCTTCTCTTCTTCTTCCTCCTCCTCCTCCCCTGTCCTTCTCCCTCCTCCTCCCTCTCTCCTTCTCCCTCCTTCTCCTCCTCCTCTGCCTCCACCTCCTCTTCTTCCTCCCCCTCTCCCTCCTGCTCCTCCCCTTTTGTACTGGGCATTGAACTCAGGGGCACTTAATCACTGAGCCACATCACCATCCATTTTGTAAATATATTTTTTATTTAGAGACATAGTCTAGCTAAGATGCTGAGGATCTTACTTACTTTATGAGGCTGGCTTTGAACTCACAATCCTCCTGCCTTAGCCTCCCAAGCCTAGAATTACAGTCATGCACCACCAATCCTGGCCTGCAGGTACTATTTCTCTAAAATATGAAATGAACTTTTCCACTGAAGGAACTATATATGTATCACTTTATTCCTGGAACCTCTCTTCCCACAGTCTTCAACACATTTTAGAGAGAGGACTTTAGTACCATATTGTGAATTACACATTTATTAATACTTCATTGGAATGAGAATTAATTCATAAATGTGTTAACTTTTAATATCAATTTTATTTTTAGACACCTACATACAATGAATCCAGACCTATAATTCCCAAGACCTATACCACTTTTATGACTTTATCCATTTGTCTACAAGTTGTTGATTTACCTGTTTCAGTTGGTTGCTAATTTGCAGTAATTTTTCAAGTATAAGTGAATATAGACTCTATCCCACAAGATTCCAGAACTATTCTACTTTGGGTGCATCTCTGCACATGAGTCTTGCTGCTTTTTGTATAGTATAATGTTATCAGGGATATGCAGCAATGTGTGCATAGTAGAAGGGAATAATGATTTTGAGATAATCTACTATTATTTTTTCTTTTCTCCCTAATAGCTTATCATCTGTTGATTTTACTCAGGGGAAGAACCAGACATACTGATACACATGATACATACTGATACATATTGAAACATACTGATACACTGATACTGAGCCTCTCTGACTTGTGACACAAACATTTAAGATGACACCACCCAGAAGTAATGGAATACTAGCCATATAGGTAATTTAAATGTTCTCACCATAAAAAATTGATAAATTTGTGAGGTTATGGATATGTGAAATAGTTTGAACCTTCTTACAATGTTCACATACATGAAACCATCACCATTGTACCCATAAATATACACAATTTTCAATTGCCAATTAAAAATTATGTATATACATACATAAATTCACATATATCTGTGTATAGACATCACATTTCACAAGTAAAAGCAAGTGGTGATTATAATAATATTTTAATGCAATTTAAACATATAAAATATCATCCTTTCATATTGATCAATAATTATGCCACTTTAAGTGACTTATTTAGAAGTTAATGAGCTATTTCATATTTTTAATCCTAAGCTTTGAAATTGGGTGTATATTTTGCACTTACAGCATATCTTAATTCCTATTGGGTACATTTCAAAGAGCTCAAAATCCTCATGTGACTAACGAGCACCCCATCAAATAATTCAGGCCAATGTCTTTAGACTTACAGGATATGAGTTTGAGATAAAGGTGAATTTCCTTCAAGAATAAAAAGCATTCCTTAAACAAGAAAGACAGGAGAAAAAATGATAATAGAAAAAGCAGTATTCCAAAGCAGAGTTAGTGAGGAGGCAGCAAGACTTGGAAAGTAAAACATTATAGGTGGGATATAGATAGTTGTGTAAGGAATGGAGAAACTGAAAAAAGGGACCTGTGTTCTCTATACAATAACCTGGAAATCTTGTTAAAATGAAAGGGCCTGGTAGGGGAGATGAAGAAAGAAGGTTTCTAAGCTTTTCTATTTCAATTAAGGATGATGTAAATCCACTATTCTCACAGTTCTTCCTTGTGAATTTTCTATCTGTGTATGGTTTATAGATACAATGCAGGGTCTTGTGTTCTCTACCACTGAGATACACCCCCAGCCCTTGGATCTTATTTTTAGTCCTATCCATTCAAGCTTCAAAAATTTTAATGCTGATTTTTTTTAAAATTTCTTGCTTATAGATTTTATTTTTTAAGATTATTTTCATGTAAATCTCATAAAATACCAAAATTTAAATAACAAAAATATTATTAATTCTTCAACACTATATTTATCTAATTTGCTTCTGTTATTATTCATACAGCTTTTATTTTTTATAAAATTAAAATATAATTTAAAATCTAAATAATGATGGATCATACAATCATTGTTTAAAAAATGAAACAAATCAGTTTGTTTAAACACAAGCTTTAGTCTCATGAAAAAAAAATACCTGATCTGCAAAATCTGTCTGCTCACTTTATCCCAGATACCTCCTGTCTATTGCACTGAAGGATGATATTTTACATTTTTCACTAAAAGGAGAATAAAGTATTAAGCATGAAGTGACTGTTACTTGCTATTTTATATTGTTTTATATTTTACTTTTAATGGGATTCTTTTCATGGTTTACTTGTTTTTTGGATATTTTCATTCTATTCCTGTTTCCACACATTGGTCTAAATTATTTCATACAAAGTACTGAATGGAATCATACAAATTTAGGCCATCTCCAAACATTTTCTACATGCAGCTGGACTTGGGTAGCACAGACTAGTTTTCCAGAACCCACACACGCATGCACACATACAGACAGATGGCACTGAAATGAATGGAGCTATTCATGGACATAGAAGGGGACCTGTGAAAACTGAAAGAACTGTTGTGCCATGTATACATATTTTTCCACATTTACTGTCTTTATTTGTGCAGCACAAATCTTTCTGTCCAAAGGTTTACTGCATTTAGACTCTTATTCATTATTCATCATTTCATATTCATTTTTTCTGGGAAATGATAGTAGTTTGAATATTTAACTTGCCCTTCATATGAAAATAAACATCATGGTTAGCACCCTCCCAGACAGGCTAAAAGCAGTAATTGAAAGAGCTAGAACTGACAGTTGAATCATAATTCATTCATTTGAATATATGATTTTGAGGTTCTTGAAACTTATTCAAGTATTTCTTTCTGTGAATTTACTTGTTGGCAATATTTTAGAACATTTATAGAATGTGAAAGTATGTCATGCTATAATACAATAATTTTAAAAGATTGGGAATTTTTCTTTTAAAGTTATAGATAAATTTAGATATGTATTATCAAATGATTTTAAAACCTGAAGTAACATTTTTAAAATGAGGTTCTTATTTAAAAATATATAGTTGTCACTTGAGTGAGTTTATAATTATTTATTTTTTGAGGAAAAATAAATAGAATTTTAAAGCTGGAGGTATTTTCATTTATTATATTCACTTTTAGCCTTTTTGAGTATATTTTTATAGCTGTTTAAATGTCCTTTGTTAATTCCAACCTCTATCATATGTCTGTTTCATTAGTCAACACTTATTCGGGAGATATTAGGAAGTTCTTCTCTTTGCAGATTTGTTCTCTTCTTTCCTCAAAATTCCAGCTGCTCTGCAGCTCTGAATTAGGATGTCTGCTTAACTGAGATTTTTGTGGTCTGAAGCTCCTCCTCCATTCTTTATGGTTTAAAAAACTGTTTCTAGACAGAAATATAGGCATGTTCTATGTATTTTACCTCTTTCAAGGATCAAAATACTAGGCTATTATGTCTACATATGAATGCTTAATATACATTAGTTTATAGTTTATATTGGAAGTCTAGGCCTAGAACAATTATTCTATCACTTTGGAATGGAAGTCAACTAATTTAATTTTAATACATATTGACAATTTATCCTCATAAAGAGTAAGCAATTCATATTTTCATGAGCAACATAGAAAAATGCCCATGTTTTCTAAAATTTCTCTAATCTTAAATTTTTTTCTTTTCTTTTTTCTTTCTTTCTTCTTCTTGAAACATTTATTTTTCTTATTTGCATTTTCTTAACAGCTGAAACATCTTTCTGTTTATTACCCATGTATTTTACTTGTATTTCTTGTTCATATGCTTTGCTCATTTTCTATTTGGTTTATTTTTATTCTCCATTTGTAAGATCTTTATTTCATTCTAACAATTCATCCAATCTTATTTTGAATATTACATTATTTTAAATTATATATTTGTAAATACAGAATTAGTTTACATATATTTTGCTTAATTGTGTTCATGTGTATTTATTAATTATAGGAAAGGAGTACATATTTCTGTATGTAAAATAGTGCATTATTATTTCTTTCATTAAATACTATTTAGCAATTTCTTCTGATTTATGTGCCATATAAATAGTAGAAGAAGAGTTCAAACTATCCATATATGCTGACAACATGATTCTATATGTAGAAGATACAAAAACTTCACCAGAAAACTACTAAAACTTATAAATGAATTCATCAAATTAGTAGGATATAAAATTAATACTCATAAATCAATTGTGTTGCCAGGTGTGGTGGCACATGCTTGTAATCTCAGTGGCTTGGAAGGCTGAGACAGGAGGATCACAAGTTCAAAGCCAGCCTCACCAAAAGTAAGGCACTAAGCAACTCAGTGAGACCTTGTCTCTAAATAAAATACAAAATAGGTTTGGGGATGTGGCTCAGTGGTCAAGGGCCCTGAGTTCAATTCCCAGTATGAAAATAATAAATAAATTGTGTTCCTGTATAACAATGATAAATAAACTGAAAGAAAAATTAGAAAAACTCTCCCATTCATAATAGCCTCAAAAAAACAAACAAACAAAAAAAAACCTTGGGAATCAACAAATAGGTAAAAGACCTCTACAATGAAAACTATGGAACACTAAAGAAAGAAATTGAAGAAGACCTTATAAGATGGAAAGATCTCCCATGCTCTTGGATAGGCAGAATTAACACTGTCAAAATGGCCATACTACCAAAAGTACTATATAGATTTAATATAATATATTTAATACAATTCTTATTGGAATCCAAATGAAATTCTTCATAGAATTAGAAAAGGCCATCATAAAATTCATTTGGAAAAAATAAGAGGCACAGAATAGTCAAAGCAATCACTTAGCAAGAAAAATGAAGCAGAAGACATCACAATACCAGCTCTTAAATTATACTACAGAGCCATAGTAACAAAAACTGCATGGTTTTGGCACCAAAACAAACACATAGATCTATGGTACAGAATAGAAGACATAGAGACATACCCACATAAGTATAGTTATCTCATACTAAACAAAGGTGCCAAAAACATACATTGGAGAAAGATAGCCTCTTCAACAAAGAAACTGGGAAAACTGGAAATCCATATGTAGCAAAATGAAATTAAACTCCTATCTCTCACCCTGCACAAAACTCAACTCAAAGCCAATCAAAGACTTAGGTTCAGGGTCTCTGTTCTAGTGTCTAAAAAAGAAAAAGTAGGACCAAATCTCTACCATATTGGCATAGGAACTGACATCCTTAACCAGACTCCTAAAATGCCAGAAGTAAAATAAAAGAATCAATAAATGGGATGGAATCAAACTAAAAAGTTTCTTCACAGCAAGGAAAACAATCAAGAATGTGAAAAGAAAGCCTACACAATGGGAGAACATCTTTATCACATGCACCTGAGATAGAACATTAATCTCCAGAATATATAAAAATGAGTTCATAAAAATTTCCTGCTTAAGAAGTAATATTTCATATATGACATGTAAATTCTTTCTGTCAAAAAAACAAATAATAATAATAACCCAATCAATAAATGGGCTAAGAAATTGAAGAAACACTTCACATAAGAAAAAAATAGAATCAATCACAAATATATGAAAAAACGTTCAACATGTGTAGCAATTAGAGAAATGTAAATCAGAACTACACTGAGATATCATCTCACTCCAGTAAGAATGACAATTATCAACAATACAAGCAACAATAAATGTTGGCGAGGATGCCACTATGGAAAGCAATGTGAAGATTTTTCAGAACACTTGGAATAGAACCACCATTTGACCCAGTTATACCATTCCTAGGTTTATACCCAAAGGACTTAAAATGAGCATACTATAGTGACACAGCCACATCAATGTTTATAGCAGCTCAATTCAAAATAGCTCAACTATGGAACCAATATAGGTGCCCTTGAACAGATGAATGGATAAAGAAATTGTTGTATATATGCACAATGGAATAGAATATTAGTCAGCTATAAAGAAGAATGAAATTATGGCATTTACCGGTAAATGGATGGAACTGAAGAGTATCACATTAAGTGAAATAAGCCAATCCCAAAGAACCAAAAACTGAATGTCTTCTCTGATATGCAGATGCTAATTCACAATAAGGAATGAGGGCTAGTGAAGAATAGAGGTACTTTGGGTTAGACGAAGGGAGTGAAGGGAGGGGAGGTAGTATAGTGGAAATAAAAGTAGAATGAATCATACATTATTACCCTATATGCATATATGATTACATGATCTGTGTAATATACAACCAGAGAATGAGAAGTTTTACTGCATTTATGTATAATATGTCAAAATGCATTTTACTGTCCTGTATAACTAATTAAAACAAATAAAAATAACAAAAAAAAAAACAGAAAAAAAAATGAGTTCACAAAAATTACCTGCTAAGAAGTAATATTTCATATATAACATGTCAATCCTTGCTGTCAAGTTTCCAATAATAATGAGGCAGCTATGTTTTAAAAGTATGAGTCTTGTTTGCAAGATGTATTTGGTAGGTAGATTGATTCAAATACAGATTGTTAAATTTATTAAAAAGTTAATTCTATGAGTCAATAAGCAAATCAATCTATAAAATCTTTAACTACATAAAAATAAATACTTGGAGACACATAAAATCAAAACACAAAAATAATATATGACAGATGTGAAGTACTTTGTTTCAGCAAATAAAAAAAAAAAATCTAGCTAAAATAATAAAAAAAAAAAGTTGTGGTGTTTCCCTCAATATAATTTGATGCAAAAAGTTAGATGTATATACCAATATATATTGATGATGAATATATCAACAACATGATTTTATTTGTTAAGAATATTTTCACATAGGCGTATCCAAAATGGCAGAGATGTGGTAGGCTGCTGATTTCAACTTCCCCAAAGGTTAAATTCAAAGAAGTAAGAGACCAGCTGGTCAGAAAAGTGGGTGACAGAGGGATTACACTAATTCACAATAAATTGCAAGGTCAGAGGCTTGGAAGAATTCAGAAATTCTGGTTACTGGAACAGTAAATAATTTAACCAGAAAATAGCACCTGCACCAGCAGGGTAGTTCTGAGGGTGGGGATAAGAGAAGGAAAAAAAGGAAGAGGCAAAGCCCGACAAACTGATTTTGCCAACAGTGTTAGAAGAAAAAGTCTGAGTTAATCTGCTAAACCTCTTAGTGACTGAGAAGTGCTCTGCTTTTCTCAGTTTGGTGGGGGAGAATTGTGGGTAGGTAGCAATCTTGCAGTAAATACATCTAAGCCATCCCAACTAGATACTAGTTAATAATATCATAGAGGAAAACTTTGAAGCAGGCTGACTGAGTGAACTAGAAACACAGGGAGCTGAAGGTTACTAACCCCATCTTGAAACCAACAGGATGTGGTTGGAGTGGAACAGAATCCTTGATATTTCCTAAGGGTGTGGTGCCTAGGGAGTGACTTAAATCCCTGCAACCCTGCCACAGCCTACATGCAGAGAGCAGAGCCTGGGGAACTATGGGCTCTTATGTTTCAGCTTTCCCCAGAAAGACCACTTTCAGAGAAGGCTGCATCTAGGAAGCAGTGACTACCTCTTCCACCAGCACCACCAACACCTAAGAGACAGGGAAGAGGCTAAGAAGCAGTGCAAAACACTACTGCCTACTGCCACTGCCAGGAAGGGTGGAGCCTAAGAAGCAGCATATCTGAATTTATATTCAAGCCTTGCAATAAGTGGGTCTGCTTAGGAAAGAAGCCCTGAGAGGTTGAGTGCATGAGTGACACTGGAAGCTGCCTGAGTACCTCTGAAAGGAAGGGCTGAGCCTGGGAAGCAGCATGTATGTCTGCCACTAGCTGTTTTTACACTCATTTCTACCAGCACACACACACATTCCCCCAAACATCCTGGCTAAAGCACTGAGCTGCCAGCAGTTCCCCACAACTGGCTACAGCCCTGAGTTCTGATGCTGGGACACAGTCCCATGCCTTGACCATGGCCCTACACTCCAGTTATCAAATGACCCACATGTCTGCATTGTGCTGCCATGCCCCAAACACTGAAACCTCAAGCATGGTTCCACACCTGTTTTTAACAACAGGTAATAAAATAGAGATATTTAAAATAGAGACACTCTGTATGAAAATGAGACACTGTGTATGAAAATAGTGTCCCTATTTTAAATATCTTAGCCAGGAGAAAACTGCATCTTTTTATAACGGATGCTGTAATAGCTGTTCTGTTTAATGAGTTTAGTTGTGTCCTTGCTTATTACTTGTACTTTTCAAAGATCCAACTAATTTTATGTATTCTCTCAATTAATTGAATTTTTCTCCATACTTTTTTTCTTTTTCATCTCCCTTCTTTCTTTCTCGTTTCCTCCCATTTTTCTTTCGTTTCTCTTACCTTCCCCTACTTTTTAATTTTCCTTTTTCCATACTTATTCCCACTTAAGTATATTATCATTAATGCTTTACTTTTTCACCTGTTCTAAACTACTTTTCATATACTTTTTTCATTGGCTAGTAGAATTGTAGAGAACATTAGTAATAAGTTTTTTAATATATGTTGACTTATGAATTTATCTTAAAATTCCACTGATCCTGAAGATTACTCCTTCCTCTGAAAGCAGCTCTGCACATTGAACTTAGCACATTGGTTATGATTGGATATCCTGATGCTAAGATATACCCCCAATCCAGGATTTATTATAAAGGAATAACTACATAATAAAGGGCCCCCTACATAAAGGAGAAGAAAAATCTATTTCAACAAATGTGCTAAAAATATGACCTTAGAAAACCTACACAAACAGGCCAACAACATACCTGCCAAAATTTACAATACCCAAATTGCAGGATGCACATATATTGATGTGGATGAAATCCCAAATGATACAAAAATTTTATTGTTAAAATACCAATGAACTAAAAGAGGACCCAAGAAATGAGCTAAAAGAGAAAATACAGAACGTGTGAAACAATTTTAATAAAGAGAGAGAGAGATTCTGAAAAAAGAACTAAACAGAAATCCTGGAAACAAAAAAATACAATATGTCAAATGAAAAATACATTTAAAAATATCACCAGTAGATTAGACCATGTTGAAGAAAGAACTTCAGGTTCTGAAGACAAATTATATAAAATTTCACTGTCAATCAGCAATAAAAGAAAACAAAAGAAAAGAGCACTGGGGCAACATTAAAATATTAAACTTAAGAGTCATTTGAATTAAAGAGGTAATTGAGTACTGGCTAATGGCATGAATAAAGTTTTTCAGTTAAACAATGGTAAAAAAAAAAAAAAAACTTTCTAAACCTTAGGAATGAGATAAACTCCACATACAGGATTCATGAAGAACACAAATAGATAACAAATGATCCTCTCACAGACAACAGTATGATTTAAATGCTTAACATAAAGAATAAGTATAGAATTTTAGAGCCTTAAGAGTAAAATATCAGGACACATTTAGAGGTAAATCAATAAGAATAATCCATAATATTTCAGTAGAAACTCTACAGTTCTGGAGGGCATGGAATAAGATATTCCAGACCTGGAAGAAAGTAATTTATGATCAAGAACTCTATGTCCAGCAAAATAGGTCTTCAAAATCAAAGAAGAAATTTTTTAAAACTATCCAAGGTAAGTATAAATTTTAAAAATTCACGACTTCTAAACTAACATTACAGAAAGAACTTAAAGAAATACTACACACAAAACTTCAGATAAAAATACAGTGAAATTAGAATTTAAAACTACATAAAAATACAAATAGTGCATTGTTCATTTTAAATTTTTATTGGTGCATTATAGTTACAGAATGTAGGTTTTATTGTCTCATATTTGTACATGCACAAAACAAAATTTGATCAATTTCATTCTTATACCTTCCTTTTTCTCTCCTCCTCCCTCCCCATTTGCTTTCTCTACCAAGCTCTCTTCTAATATTGGTATTGTTTAATGGTGTGTTATAATTACATAAACATATTTTTATTTATATGCAATAAATATATATGTCTCTGTATGTATGTATATATATACACACACATATGCATATATGAATACACACACACACAGACATATTCATATATCGACAAAGCACATAATTTGGTAGATTTTATTCCCCAGTAATTCCTCATGCTGTCACACCCTTCCATTCTCTCTCTTTCCTTCCTTTACTTTATCAAAAAAATACACTTTTGAATAATGAACATTTTATGGAAGAAATGATTAGAGAAATTTTAAAACTTCCTAGAATCAAACAGAAATAGACCTCTGAGGCACTGAACAGGCAGTTTTAAGTGGAAAGTTTATAGCATTGAGCATCTATTTAAAAAAAAACGAAAGTACAAATAAGTGACCTAAATGATAACTCTACAGGCCATAGAAATCAAGAATGAACCAATTCTAACAGCAGTAAAAGGAAGAAAATAATTAGAAATAAAGTTGAAATTAACGAACTGGAAAGTAAAGATATTACAACAAAGAGTTGGTTCTTCATAAATATAAGCAAAAGTGATAAACCTTTAGCCAAAATAACAAAGTGTGGGGGGACCAATTGAATAAAATTAGAGGTCAAAAAAGATATATCTCTTTTCAAAGATACTACAAACATCTCTGAAATCCATTGGAAACTACTTTGAAAACTTCCATTCAAATGAATCAGAAAATGTGGAAGAAATGGACAACTTTCAAGACTTTTATGTCCTACCAAAATTGAGTCAAGAGGATTTAGAAAATCTAAACAGACCGATAATAAGCAATGAGACTGAGGCAGTAATAAGAAGCTTGCCAACAAAGGAAAGTTCAACAAAGGACCAAATGAATGCCTAGCTAAATTCTACCACATCTTTAAAGAACAAATGTCAATCTTCTTCAAATTATTATAAAAAGTAGAAAGAGTAGTGGGAATACTACCAAATACATTCTGTGAAGCCAGTATCACCGTGATACCAAAACTAAATGAGGATACACCAAGGAAATAAAACCTCAGACCAATATCCCTCATGAACATAGACAAAAAAAATCCTTAAAAATATTAGTAATTCATACTCAAAAAGCACATTAAGGGGATTGTACATGATGATCAATTTGGTTTCTTTCCAGCAATGCAAGAATTGTTCAACATATGCAACTCCATAAATGTAATTCATCACACAGATAGAATTAAGAACACAAATCAGAATATCTCAACAGAAAAAGACTGACAAAATTTAGCACTCATTCATGTTAAAAACAGTGAACAAATTAGGAATATGAAGAACTTATCTCAACATCATACAGGCTATATAAAACAAAGACAACCCAAAGCCAACATCATACTAAATGGAGCAAAACTAAAAGAATTTTCTCTAAAATCAGGAATAAGACAAGGATGTCTATTCTCACACTTCTACCCAATATAGGTCTTGAAATATGAGCCAGAGCAATTAAAAAGGAGAAGGAAATAAAATAGATACAAATAAGAAAGGAAGAAGTCAGATTATCACTGTTTGCTTTTGACATGACCCCACATTTAGAAGAACCAAAAGCTCCACTAGAAGACTTCTAGAGCTAATCAACAAATTCAGCAAAGTAGCAGGACACAAGGTCAACGTGAAAGTCAGTGGCTTTTCTATACACCAATAATAAATCCACTGGAAAAAAATCAGGAAATCAATTATATTCATAATAGCCTCAAGAAAGATAAAAAACTAGTAATAAATATAATCAAGTAAATGAAAGACCTCTACAATGAAAATCAAAAAACATGAAAAAAATTGAAAACAAGTTTAGAAGATGGGGAGAATCCCCTGTGTTCTTGGAAAGGCCTAAATAATATTATTAAAAGGGCCATATTACCAACAGTGATATACATATTCAATGCAATTCTCATAAAAATACCAATGACATACTTTGCAGAACTAGAAAAATAGTATTAAAACTTGTATGAAAGAATAAAAGACAAAATATCCAAAGCAAGATTGAGCAATGCCAAGAGCATCACAATATCTGACTTTACAATATCTGACTTCAAATCATACAACAGAACTGTAGTAACAAAACAGCATCATACTGTCATGTAAAACAAGACATATAGACAACATAACAAAATACAAGACACAGAGACAAATCCACATTGATACAGTCATACGATTCTTGACAATAGTCATACAAACATATGTTGGAGAAGGGACAACCTTTTTAACAAATAGTGCTAGGAAAACTGGATATTCATATGTGCACCAAAGTTAACTCAAACTTAATTAAAGACCTAGGAGCTAGACAAGAAACTCTGCAACTTCTAGAAGAAAACACAGGGTCTATATGCCAACATAAATGAGGAGGCATTGACTTTTTCACTAAGACTCCTAAAGCTTACAAAATAAAACCAAGAATTAAGCAATAGGATGGCATCAAGTTACAAAGGTTCTGCACAGCAAAGGAAACAATTAAGTGTGCAAATAGAGAGCCTATATAGTAGGAGAAAATCTTTGCCAGATACTCATCCTACAGAAAACTAATATCAAGATTATAGAAAGAACCCAAAACATAACACAAAAACAAAACAAAACAAAAAAAAATCTTCAGCAACAAAAAACCCAATCAATGAATGGGCAAATGAATTAAATAGGCATCTCTTTCTCATTCTCTTCTCTCCCTCTCTCTTTTTTTCTCTCTCATAGGCAAGCTTTTTACTCCTGAGCTACATTTCCATCCCTTAACAAACACTTCTCAAAAAAAATACAAATGGCCAACAAATATATTTAAATAAATTGTTCACCTTTGTACCAATTAGGGAAATGCAAACCAAAATTACAGTGAGATCTTACCTCACTCCAGTTAGAATGACAATCATCAAGAATACAATAATAATAAATGCTGGTGAGGATGTAGAAAACATGGAACAACCACTATGGAAATCAATAAGTTCCTCAAAAGACTAGGAATAGAACCACCATATGATCCATACCATTCCTTGGTATTTATTCAGAAGAACAAAAGTCACCATATAATAAATAATACATGCATACCCATGTTTACAGCAGTGGAATTCACAATAACCAAGTTATGGAACCATCTATATAAATGGATAAAGAAAATGTGGTATACCAATGGAGTTTTTATTCAGCCATAAAGAAAAATTAAATTACATAATTTGCAGGAAAATGAATAGAATTAGAGAACATCATTTTGAGTGCAGTAAGCCAGAATCAGAAAGTCAAGGATCATGTTTTGTCTCATATATGGAAAATAGAAAAAAAAAAAAAAAGAAGGGCAGGGTCATGAAAATAGAAGGAATAGCAATAAAATGCAGAAGTAGAAGGTAGAGATTTGAGGAGGTAACAGAAGAGAAAAAGGGTAGGAATTGGGCATGACATCAACAAAATATTGCTATGAGCATGCACATCTATACCACAAAAATCCCAATATTATGTATAATTATAATGCACCAATAACAACTTTTAAAATATATTTTCCCAGTTTTCAAATATTTATTAGTGTTTTATTTGAGTTTAGAAAGAAAAGAAGCTTCAGCACATTTCCTTGCAGAAAAAATTCTATGTGCAACTAATGTTTGGTGTGTAACGCCCCCCCCCCCCCCAAAACACATGGCCCTGGGTATGATAGGGGAGAACAAAAAGGAAAAAAATATTAACATGAAGTAAGATGTATAACCCCAGATGTACTGTTCCAATCAGCCCCAGCTTCTCAGGCCATACTACCTGAAATTTAGACTTGTGACTAAGGAGATACCTTGTCATGTAGGACAAGGACAGTTTTTCTCTGCTGTGTCTTATCTGAATTACTAACACACAGAACAATAAAGTGGCTATTGTTTTAAGCTATCACATTTTAGGGGAGATTGTTGGATAACCAAAGGAACTAGAGAGATAGCCAAAAGAACTACATATTTCCCCCATTGAAATGAGAAAAAAAATGGTATGGTGAGCCTCAAATTCAATAGTTGAACAGAGCAATCTCAAGTACCAACTCTATGCTAAGGTATCTTACATGTGTATTTCACACAGAGCTCCAGACACTATATTCCAACTTCTGTGACAATATTCCTTTTTCTCTAATATATTTTTAAAACAGTTCTAATAATGTGATCAATTGCATAAAATGCATTTTATTTTTAACAGGACCATCTTAACTATAGAGAAGAGAAAGCTGATTTTTCAGAGATCTGTTTCTACTCAGAGATTCCAACTTTCATTTTACAAAGCCTTGTGGGAATACATTTCCCTGGTCTGCATTCCAGTAGCCTTTTTATTTCCTGTAGCTGTGTCAAAAGCAGTAATAGCAACTTAAAAGAATGGAACAGGTCACCTTATAATATACATACCATAGGGTTTCATAGTCTTATCCCTTCATTGTTTGGGAAATACCATATGTGATAATAATAAGTCAGCCTGATAATTGCTATTATCCTTTGCACATGACTGTATAAGCTAATAGATATTAAATAATAAAGATGTGACCTTTCTTCTCAAATTTTCATATTTTCTTCTTGTGGAATTCTAACTATAGGCATTTCTTAAAAAGTGTTTTCTGTGGTAAGATGGTTTTAGTCTTATTGATCATCTTCATATTTTTCGGAAAAAAAAGCATAGTTTATTTTCAGCACATTTCCTATAGTATACAAAACTTCAAAAGGTATGCATGGTGAATCTGAATACAATAATATAGATAGATAGCACATTTCCTAGTCAAATTGAAACTGAAATTGCCAAATCTAAGTTTGTGTTTTATAAAATTATAACTAGCATTTATGAAGTTAATATTTTTCAAGATTAGCAATGGCAGAGTTATAGCAAGAGTCTCTCATGAATTAGAAAATAGAATTCACAACATAGAAACCATTTTTAGCCAGTATATTTTTATATTATTCTCAGGCAAATTACCATGTCAAAAAAATTGGGAACAGTGTATTAATTTATCTTGTAATTACTGGAAGATTATTAAGCATATGTAAAAGGCATTCAAGCAAAATGGATATTTTCTAGATTGATTTCTTCTATAATAGCACACACTGTATTTACTATGCTAACATATTTTCTGGAGTTATGATAGAAATGTAAACCACAGAATGCAAAATTGCCTATCATTATTAAAATTAATTAGTGCTTCATATAATTACAGGGCTTTGAAAAAAGCAAGATCAGGATAATATGTGTGCTGATGTGTATTCCCTGAACTTCATTCTATAATTTAATATATACATGAGGAGAACAAAAACCAATTTGTCATAGTCCTATCAGAGGAAGAAAAAGTTTTTCCTACTCTCTCTCTCTTACATAGTCACTCAGAACACTTTTCACACCAGATGTTTAGAGATTTTTTTTTTCTCATACATTGAGCAATACACCAGCTGGGTGTCTATAATTCAATTCAATACTGACACTGTCGATCTGGAAATAGTTTTAGGTAACATAACACACAGTCCCATAAGACTTGTTCTCACTGCATATGCCTATTGCAAATAGTAGGTTAAACTTAAAATTCTGAATGATTGGCTTTAAATCTGGACTCTCACTACCCCATTTGGGGTTCAGTTAATTTTCTGGGATGGCTTAAGAAACACAGAGAACACTACTTAAATTTACTGGCTTATAATAAAGAACATAATAAAAAATACAAATAAACAGCTAAATGAAGATATATACAGGGAAAGTTCTACAAGTTCTCAAGTGCAGGAACTTCTGTCACTGGGGAGTTGAGGTACACCATTCTCCCACTGATGTGTTCACACTGATGTTTTCACTAAGTGAGAAGTTCTCTGATCCTCCACAGCTTGGGAATTGTTAAGGAGCCTTCATCATGTTGGCATTATAAATTATTAGCTTTATTTTTAGCTACTTTGCCCTCTCCAGAGGAGAGTCTATCAAGATTCACCTCTTTAGAACAAAAGACATGCCTATCACCCAGGAAATTCCAAGGGATTTAGAAGCTCTGCATCAGAAACCAAGATCAAAGATGAAATGCTAACATGAAAGATTCTCTTAGCACCCCTGTCTATAAGGGTATTAGGAAATCTGTCCTGGGGACCAAAGCAGAGGCAAAATATTGAAATAAAGTAATCTCCTAACACCTTTATTACTAAGGAAATTTCAAGGGATTTAGGAGCTCTGTCTCAGGGACTTGTGGGAAAAAAACAATATGTATATTTCTTATTTCACAAGTCCAAAATACTGAAGGGAATAAACCATATACCAAAGTCTAAGGACAAGTTCATCAAGAAAGATGGGCTGAGAAATGCATGTTAGATCTATTCTATACAATCTAAACTAGAATAAAACTGACAATTATTAAAAAGAGAAATAAAAACTTTACTTCATATTCAGGATATCCCTCCAATCTGGGAATCAGAGGCTGTGCTTTCCACCATGTCTACCAATGACAAACAATAACAACTACAAAAACCAACAGAACAGACACTTCACAGAGGAAGAAATACAATCAATCAACAAATATATAAAAAAAATGTTCAACATCTTTAGCAATCAGAGAAATGCAAATCAAAACTACTCTAAGATTTCATCTCACTCCAATCAGAATTACAATTATCAAGAATACAAACAACAACAAATATTGGTGAGGATGTAGGGAAAAAGGTAGACTCATACATTGCTGGTGGGACAGTAAGTTGGTGCAACTATTATGAAAAGCTGTATGGATATTCCTGAGAAAACTCCACTTGACCCAGTTATCCCACTTCTTGGTTTATACCCAAAGGATTTAAAATCAGCTTATTTCAGTGATACAGCCACATCAGTGTTTATAGCAGCTCAATCCACAATATCTAAAGTATGGAACCAACCTAGGTTCCCTTCAACAGATGAACTGAATAAAAAATGGATAAAAAATGTGATTCATATATATATATATATATATATATATATGTATGTATTATATATATACATATATATGATGGAATATTACTCAGCCTTAAACGATTATGGCATTTTCTTGTAAATGGGTGGAGCTGGAGAATATCATACTAAGTGAAATGAGCCAATCCTGAAAACCAAAGCCAAATATTTCCTCTGATATGCAGATGCTAATTCACAATGGGTGGGGGGTGTTACAAAAGAATAGAATTACTTTAGATTAGGTAGAGGAGAGTGAAGGGATGGGGGGATGGAGGTAAGAAGGATAGTAGAATGAATCAAATGTTATTACCCTATCTACATATATAACCGGTATGATTCTACATCATGTACAACCAGAAGAATGAGAAATTATACTCCATTATATGTGATGTATCCAAGTGCATTCTACTGTCATGTAAAACTAATTAAAACAAATTTTTAAAAATAAAAAAGGGGGAATGACATTTAAAACAAACAAAATCTCCCTACCCTAGTTTCATGGGAACTACCTCCTGAACAAATCAGAATCCATATCCCTTTTTGTAGACATATTCAGAGTCAGTTTAGGGGTCATGGTCTTGATATCTTAAGTTGTGCATAAACCTCAGGAAAAAAAGTTACATAGGAAGACAAAGTACTGGAAGTTCTGGATGTTTTAAGGTAATATCAGAGACCTAGGAATATATACATCCTATTTGGCAACAATGGTTAATCCTAAGATTATTTCTTCAATATAACAACAAATAATTAAAAGACAACTTATAGGAAAGCCACAGCATTACTATTTGCTTGGTTAGAGTATGCTATTGAGCCAAACTGCAGCAAAGTAAGTCTTTGCTGAATTCACTCACCACCCATCAGCCATCAAGCCAGGATATGCTGGCAAACTACATCATGTAAAGGGAGAAAAGGGAAAGAAAATACTTGAGCACCAAGTACTAAGCCCAGAGAGTCCTCAATTCATGAAATACAGAAAGGTTGTGGAAAACAAGGTGACTCTCCAGAGTAGGAGTCTTCAGTCACTTTGCAAACTAAAGGCAGAGAAGGAAAATATAATCTTTTTGTGTGTGTATATGTAGCACACAATTGCCTCTGACCTCTAAAAATGCAACATGAGCAGTGTCATGAACTCTCCCCAAATTTACTCCTCTTCCTTAGAACAGGGAGGTTTCTCCCTCCTAAAAAAAGAGATGATGGATTGGCAGTCAACAACTATAATGTTCACTATATTTTAGACATAGCCATTAACACTTGCAATAGGGTATACTGAGTAAAATTTGACCTGTATTCTTCTGAGAGAAGATACACAAATAATTTTAATTATACACATAGATATAAATATATCTCTGTGTATATACATATACATAAAGATACACAAATAATTTATAATAATATTTAAAGATAAATACTATAAAATAAATGAGAAGAAGGTAAAATAGGGACAATGAGGTGGGAATGACTGAGATGGAAATATGGTATTAGAATCATCAGGATCATCAGTAGACGTTGCTTTCACAAGGTGACCAAAAAAAAATAATAATAATAATCAAGAGAAAACTAATAAATAGACAAAAACTCAGATCTGAGTGACAAGACGACATATCCGTGAAGATCAATAGGCTCTAATTAGCAACCCTATCAGGTTAAAAAATAGAAAGAGGCCCAAGGGAACTCTGGTAGAATTTAGAGAAAATTTAGAGGAAAACTGTGTGAGGTAAAGAAGAATCAGTGAAAACACCTGCACTGTTAACATAGCAGTTTCCATTTACTCTGAGAATGGCTAGTGTCAGAAAAAATCTACATCTGTTGAACTCTTTAAATATTACAGCTATATCTCACACACTTGTAATCCTAGTGGCTTGGGAGGCTGAGGCAGGAGGATTTCGAGTTCAAAGCCAGCCTCAGGAATGGTGAGGCACTAAGCAATTCAGTGAGTCCCTATCTCTAAATAAAATACAAAAAAGGTCTGGGAATTGGGAATGTGCCCCAGCAGTTAAGTATCCCTGTACAAAAAAAAAAAAAATAAATACACAATGAATTACTATTCCATTTCATGTTATAATGTAGGAATGTAGGTAATGAACTCAACATTTAGAAATAGAAAACTGTCAGTGTAGAAGAACCACCCAGAAAAATCTATCTCATGAACTAGTGACTTAAATTGGACACCTGCTGATCAACTTAGCCAGAACCCCACCTGGGGTTCTGAAAGGAAATAAAGGAATGAAATAAACAAAGCCTGCACAAGGACAGAGAAAGAGGACTTAATGTCACACTAGATCAAACAAATAGTAGAAATGATCTTACTAAATCCAAATCTGAATTGGGAAAAAAAGAGAAGGCCTTATAAAAGTTTTTGTAGCACAAGGAAAACGAACAACTAAACATCAAAATAATATATCTCTAAAATTTATAATAACCTAAAGTAAATAAATATTCTAGAAACTTGAATTCTACTCAGTCCATTGAAAAATATACCTCTATGAAAGGTAATCTGGAACACATAAGAGTAAAATTAATTCAGACAAAGAATTAATATAGAATTAGCTAAAAGATGAAAGGGAATTAAAAATTAATAACTCAATTAATGAGTGTCCACATGGAGACAAAAACAAAGAAGAAATCATACTACAGAAAACTAAATCACTAACTTTCTCTAGATAAAAAAAAATAAATAAATAAAACTATAAAAGAAAATGCATTATAGAGGACAGATCAGTGTTACTAAGCCTGAGAAGTATGATCATACCCTGCCTGGAAAGAAATCTGAATAATTGAGAGCAAGCAATAACCAAATATTAAATAGAAAAACATTTTCCTCAGCTGAAATATTGTTCAAGTCTATGAATCAATACTATTAGCTTTATGAATCCAGAAAAAGTAATGAAAGAAAAAAAAGATTTAAAATAAAGTATTAACACCCAAATAGGGATAGAAAATTGTTACCCATGAAAGAACAAAAGTTGGGCTGTCCTCAACTTTGTCTTCTGCATAACTGAATGCCAGAGGACAACACAGAATTTCTACAGAATTTTAATGTGAAAAGTTTGTGACCTGAAAATTCCACATCAACCAATTTATTGTTTAAATATGAGAGCAACAGAAGACATTCCTAGGTTATAAGGACCTGGAAAATACTGCAGCCAAGCATTCTTCTTGAAAAAGAAAAAGAATCAATGATTTAATTCAAGCGATAAAACTATAAATCAAAATAAAAGTACTAGTGCTAAGCACTACTTAATGGTATTAAAGTAACAAAATTGAATATTTTTTTAAATGGCCTTCAAGAAATATATTTAACACCTACTGTGTGCATGTACCCAGATGGGAGAAGTGTGGAATAACTAGTATGTCAGATAATGATGGGTGCACTGAAAAACTAGAACATGGTCAGGAAATAAGACAGAGCTGCAATTTTAGACAGATAGTCTTGAAAAAGCCTTTTAAAAATTAGGACCTGACTTAAATAAGGGAATGAAAATTTCGAAGGTCTTAGGAGAAGAAATTCTGGGAAGCCTCAAGTATCTGAGGTGAGAATAATTGTCATGCTCCAGGAACATTGTTAGAGAAATGCAGTGATAGGGATACTGCAGATGTTTGCAGATGTGAACTAATAAGGATTCACATAACATAGGGAAATTCAGTCACATAAGGACTTTGGATTTTATTCTATAGTAGTTAGAAAACCAATGATGGAATTTAAGCAGGGGGTTAATATGACAGATCTTAACTTTGAAAAGGATTTCCTGGCAGTTATACATAGCAAATACATAACAAGGAGTCAGGGAGACCAATTAGAAGGTACTAATTGTCTCTATGATCACTTACTAATATAGCAAAGAGTGAAATGTATTGAGGAAAAGTGAGATACAAGCATTTTAAATTTATTACTGAGTCTAAGAGAGACTAAATTTACTGTACTTCATTGATTAGAAAATATATGTTAGGTGTTTGATAACCTTAAAGACAATTATTCAAATTTAAAAGAGATTGCTTTTCCGTTCCTGTAGGGCATGACTTACTGCCAGCTTCCGGGTCTTGGGGCCGCACATGTGGCTGGGATGGTGCCTGGCAATCAGCCAGGAGGCAGTGCTGTGGGTGGTGACGGAAAAAAAGAGACCACCTCCAGTATAGGTGCAGGACTCTTCCATCCTTGTGAGGGGATGGAAGCTCCTGCCTTCCCTTACAGACCATGGGATGGGTGTACATATGAACTCGCTCCACCCTTCTGACCTTTATTCTGATTGGCTCCTGTGCAGTGTATAAGTTGTGTACTTCCTCAATACAGGAGATCCTGCTTTGACTCCTCTCCCTGGTGCGTCTTATTGTCCTCCAGTGAGGGACGGCTGGGTGTGGGCCACCAGTCCACCTTTACCTCTCTTGGCTCATCCTGGTTGGGCGTGCTTTCCCCACTTCTCCCGCTGGTCAGGAGGAGACAGGGGGCTAAAAACCCCAACATGTTCCAAGCAACTATTGAAAATAAAAATAACAAACATGAATCCTACCTTCAACTGACCTCTGATTTTTGTACATCAAATAAAATCACTGAATATGTAACTCTTTTACTTAATATGTGTTCATTAGTCATATTCCTCCAGAGATACAGCCAATAGGATATATCTCCTATTATATAGATCATAAGATTTATTTTCTCACATGATTATGGGGGTTAAGTCCCATTAAGTGCCATCAACAAGCTGGAAACAGGAAAGCCAGAAATGTAGTTCCAAGGCCTGAAAGCTGGAGGGGCAGAGTGTGATTCTAATTGATTCTAAAGGAAACCTCTGAGAACCCAGATTGCCAAAGGCAAGAGACAACTCAAGTTCTAGCAGAGATAGGTAGAGAAGGAATTCAAACTTCCTCATCCTTTCTGTTCTGTTCAGGCTCTCAACAGATTGGATTATGCCCAACCATACTGGGCCAGGTCATCTGCTTTACTTAATTCACCAATCCAAATATTAATCTATTCTGAAAACACCCTCACAGATACACTGAAAAATTATGTTTAATCAAATATCCAGGCATTTTATAGTACAGTTAAATTGATGCATAAATTTAGCTGTCACAATATTCTTCTACTTGTAAAATACATAAGGGGTTCAATTTTCTAATGATTTTCAAAAGAACTCATAGGCTGAAATCTTTAAATATTTTAAAATATATTTACACCCTGTGGATCTTAAGAAATTAGGTAAAGCTATGAGATTCACCAAAATCCAAGGTCAAAGGTAAAAAATGAAAATATGGATAAAATTAAATTCTGTGCTGACAGGGCCTTGGAATCCTAGTGTGAGATACAATTTTTGGCAATGCCAGTGAAGGTTGGGAATAATTGTTCACTCATCAGTGAGCTACTGTATACAATGATCTTGTGCTTTGTTTATCACAGAACTCAGGGAAATGGATCTAAAGCTTATTATACATTATTATCACCAGCAAATTAAAATAATTATAGATAATTAGCCAAGTGAAAGGCAATTTGGTGAATTAAGGGCCATTTTTAAGGAGTATTTTCCCTTTTACCTTGGAGTGCTTTTTAGATACAGAAAGAAAATTTGAAGCTAACTGAAGTATTAAAATTAATATTAGTGCCAGGCATGGTGGCACATGCCTATAATTATAGCAACTCAGGAGGCTGAGGCAGGAGGATAGCAAGTTCAAAGGCAGCCTCAATAACTTAGTAAGGGCCTAAGTAACTTAGTGAAACCCTGACTCAAAATGAAATGTAAAAAGGTCTGGATATGTGGCTCAATTGTTAAGTGCCCCAGGGATTGACCCACAGTACAAATAATAATAATAATTATAATAATTAATATTAAATGTATCCGAGTTATAAATTCAAAAAGTTTGTTTTCTTATATGTTTAAGGTTGTTTAGACTCAATAATCCCTTCTTGAAAACATCCACATCCTAATCCCTATAACATTATATGGCAAAAGGGACTCTGCCAGTGTAAAAAGATTAATGATCTGATAGTGAAAGGTTATCCTGGACCATATGGTGGGCCCAATGTAATCATATGGTCCTTATAAAGGAGGCAAAGGGTCAGAGTCAAAAGAGGAGGTGTGATAACAGAAGCAAAATTGCAATCAAAGAGATCTGAAGATGCTATGCCATTAGCTAGGAAATCTATGTGGGCTAAGGGTCAAAGGATTTAAATGGCCTCCAGAAGAGAGAAAGCTAAGGAGAATATGTTGTCCCAGGAGTCTCCAAATAGAATGAAGCTTGCCAACTACTTGATTTTAGCTTCCAAGGCCCATTTCAGAATTTTGACTTCAGGACCTAGAATATAATAAATTTTTGTTTATTAAGCAATAAATTTGTGGTAAATTTTTACCCTGGCAGCAGAGAACTAATACAAAAGGTCAACTTAAAAATCTCATCAAGCTTGCAAAGTAAAGTGTCAATTTGAAGAGAACATTGAATTCATTATAAAAAACTATGAAATTAACCTTTTCAAAACCTAGTTAATAAAATTATCATAAACATAATTATGTTTACAAATCCAGTGTATTCTATTTTTAACTATTTATTTAATTATTTAATAAATACTTCAGATTCAAATCATAAATTCATCACTTCTAGTTTGAATTCTTTACTTCTCTAGTCTTGCTCCATCACCATTTGCTTAGGCTTGCTACTTAGTGCTTTTGACTCCTTTTCAAATTACTTCAGTCTGGAAGATTGATAATTTTCAGGTTTATTTAAATGATGTTCAATTGGATTTGGGTACATTTCATGTCTATTTCTGGCCCTAAGGTAATTGATATTAAGGTCTCAAATGTAATGTTGGAAAGATCTTCTGTGACATATTTTGCAGATTTTAATTTTTGTCATGTCCTTCCAAAGGCATAAAATCAGCACCACATACTATTCATAATGTGGAAAACAGACTAAGTGTCAGTACCTCAATGAAAAGTATGACAATTCAAGAGAGTTGTTGAAAAGTAGGATAAGGGCATGACCAATGAGAGCATCAAGGTGAAAAACAGTAGAGCTGTGTTAACAACTACACCTTGTACTTGTAAGTATTGATGAGAAGTTTGAATTTAACAACATCAACATTTTAATTACTCAGTTCTGAGTGTTTAGGGGTTTTAAGGTAATACAACCTGCTAGAGAATGAATGTTTGTATCCTGTCAGATTAATGTTACAGCCAAGATGGTATTTGTAGTTGTGGTTTTGAAAGGAGGTCATGAGGGTGGAGCCCCTATGAATACGATCATTTCCCTTATTAAAAAAATATATGGAGAGAATGCCTTTACTCTTTGTGCCATTGGAGTATATAGCCAGATTCCTCTCTAGCCACTATATAGCCACTGAATCTGCTGGTGCGGTAATCTTGAACTTACCCCTCTTATGGACTTAAGAAATGAAGTTCTGACGTTTATAAGCCACCCAGTTTATGACATTTGTTATGACAGCCCAAATAGACTAAGACAGAACCACTGAGGACATCTGCTTTCTATTCCAGGGGATTGGTCTTGGCAGCAAATAGGCACACCAACTAACCCAGTACTGTTATGAAATCCAATTCGGGCCCTTAGTGCAGGCCTAAAAAATTAAATAAAGATTCTAAAAACAACTGAGGAAGAGGGTTATCAAGTGCCTAAGAAAAAAATCTAGCTAATAAGACCAGAAATATATATATGGTAAGTATGATCAGCACTGAGATCCAGCTACCACTAATCCATAATAAGAGACAATGAGCACAACCATCCACCTAGATTAATTCTAAATTATTATTAAAGTTGCCCTACATAAAGTTATTTCAATAAAAGTTGTTTTAATACCTGTATTATCAACCTTTTCCAAATATTTGTGTTGCTTTTTAAAATAATTTTAAAAATTTCTTTAAATCTAGAGACATTTCACCTGAAAATGTGTTTGAAAAGTACTTGTAAATATTTTCAGCATATTTTTGGAAAATGAAAGTAAGATACTCTTAAATTTTTTTTATTTAAAAATTTTATTTAAAAAATTCAGACCAATATGCATCAGGTGAATTTGATTTAAAATAACTGTTTACATTATTTAAATAAAATTTTATTTACATTATTTAAATAAAAATTTAAAGTCTATCATGTCAGATATTAAAAGTACTATTATTAATTTGATCCTTATTATGCATATTACCATTTATTCATATCTAACTACATGATATATAAAATCCAAGGTGGGGAAAAATCAGCATATCAAAATCAGGTTTAATAAAAATCAACCCTAGAGTACTAAGTAGTATAAAGAGGTTTTGCATATTAAAAAGAATTAAATCCATATTAAATCAAAAAGTGTTCTGAATCATCATACTGTCAAAATTATACATTATACAAGGAAAAATTAGCTTTTTGTGGACAATTTTCTAATTGCATTATCAGTTTCAGATCAATAAACAAAAATATCTAAACACTTTTATTAATAATGTTAAAAAATGGATCAATCTTAGATTTTCTACCTGTCTTCTCACTTCCCAGACACACAAGAAATAAGCTTCTTTGTAATTATTCATAAAACACCAAATTTTATACCTGAAATGCTACTGAAGAAACTCCAAGAGGTTATGAGTGACATTATATAGTACATTATCTCATATGTTCCAGTTATATAATACATTATCTAACCATCTATGTACAACATTAAGTAGCTAACACCAAAATTAATAACAGCCTGGAGATAAGCACTCATAAAAACTTCAGTACAAAGTTGAAAATAATAAATAACAGATTATTCCAATCTATGAAAAGGAAACTGTTACATATCAAAATCTATGCTGGGAAAAAATATGTACTTGGATCCAAAAAATAGAGTTAATATGAATTAACTCAATTAGAAAAACTACTTAAAAATAAACTCCAAAGGAAGCATTAATATGTAAATACTCAAATAAAAATTATATAAATTAGTAAATAAGAAAAGACTTCACAAATAAGTGCAAAGGTTTTTATGTGTATAGACAAACACTAAAAAGATCTTATTATTTTGCTAGGGGCTGGGGATGTTGCTCAAGTGGTAGCGCGCTGGCCTGGCATGCGTGCGGCCTGGGTTCCTCAGCACCACATACAAACAAAGATGTTGTGTCCGCCAATAACTAAAAAAAAGATAAAATATTAAAATTCTCTCTCTCTCTTCCCCCTCCCTTTAAAAAAAAGATCTTATTATTTTGCTAAAAGAAAAAAGAATGAAAAAGAAGAATTATACACTGTATCTACCACAGGCCCAGAAACAATGGCACTGGCCAACAATTGACAGAAATGTCTGAAACCATGACCTAAAAGACATTTTTCTTCCTTGAGGTTGCTTTTTCCAGATATTTTCTCACAGAGATAAAAAGCTGACTAAGACAAGGAATATGTCTCATTTTACAAATCATCTGTTTTTCAAGAGAGACCATTACATGGCCTAAAGGCAAGAAAAAGCATTTCTTTCTGGCAAGTTGGAAGGAGACACTTCTCCTTACCAACAAGCCTTAGAGAGATTTGCATATTCAGTAGTCTCAGGCTCATTCATTCAAATATGACCATCCCTGGCCTCAGCATCACTTATTTTATCAGTGTCTGACTTTTGCATTAAGACAATTCTGCTCAACTATAAGCCTCAGGGAGATTTGTATATTCAATAGTCTCAGGCTCATTCATTCAAATATTACCATCCCAGGCCTCAGCATCTCTTATTTTATCAATGTCTGATTTTGCATAAAAGACTTTTTAAAGTTGCACATTCCATTTTCTTTTGCTGCTCTGAAACCCTCTTAATTAGATAGGAAACCTTATTTTCAACAAAGTACTCCAATAGAAAGAAAGAAAATAAAGAAACAGATGCATAGATAGATAAATGATAGGCAGATTTTATCAAAGAATTACAGTCTTTTTAATTTTCATTGCTTCAACAGTACTTGTGAGGCCACTGTATCGTAAAGATTATAGTCACTCCACTTGTCATGTGCAATGAAGTTCCAAATGCCTTTAAATAATAAGTAATTTAGCTCCAAAATCCCATTCTGTGGCTCTGTCATCTAGGGTCACTTACTCCTATTATTATTTATGGCTCTGTTTCACCTATGTGAAAATTTTGGCACATGGCCATTAAATTTCGCAGAATATTAGTCATGTATAATCCCAACAGATCTCACAAGAGAAAGCTGAAAGGCACACGGGAGAGATATGAGGTGATTAACTGACACATTGTTCCCATATAAAGCAATAATATCCCATAGAGAGTTCATCACCCCAGTGGTAGTAGGGACAGAACAAATGTCTAAGGTTTCAGGAGGTATTAGACAAAAAAGAATAGAAAGTGTAACATAAATGGTATCTTCTATGCAATCAGGCAATTTACAGAAATAATGACAAATGGCCAGTAAATATATCCTGTCATGTTCACAAATTCACTAAAGCATATTGTAAAATAATAATAATAATAATCCATCAGATTAGCAAGCATTACAAAAATTTATAATTTCTATTTTTATATGGGTATATAAAAATGGTTCTTACCAGTGACATCTCTATTATGTAAAAGGAGAGCACAAAATGTAGAAAATAACTGGCACAGTTTACAAAGTTATGCCTCTCTATACCTTTCTCTCACACATTAGGACATACCCGTTCTCTTCAAAAAATTAAGTACAATTATCTTATCTAGCTCAAATTCCAAAATCTCACTGCAGTCCTACACGTTTGGTCCAAATAGTACTCCTTTTATGATCTACTTTGTAAATTTAAAAGACTAGTTTTCTATCTCTTGCTCCACATCCAAACTACAGTGGTGAAGCAGAGTCAGGATCTCTGCATTAAAACCTCTCCTTTGAAAAGAAAAAGTAGGTCCTGGGGATATAGCTCAATTGATAGAGTGCTTGCCTAGCATGCTAGAGGGTCCTGGGTTCCATCCCCAGCACGACCAAGAAAAAAAGAAAAAATAGTGTTTTAGTCAGCTTTTTCTCTAGTGTAACTTAAGAACATAACCAGAACAATTGTAGAGGAAGAAAAGTTTGAGAGCGCACTGTTTCAGAAGTCCATAGAAGTCCAGCTGCATTCCTAGGGGAGAATGAGGCAGGGGGGAAGCAGCTCACAGAATGATCAGAAAGCAGATAGAGAGGCTTCACTCTGCAGATACAAAATATAAACCCCATAGCCCTGCCCCCAATGAACCACTTCCTCCAACCACAACCCACCTGCCTCCAGTTACCACCCAGTTAATCCCCTCCAGGATTAATTCACTAATTAGGTTATTAACTGGGTCATTTCTCCTCCAAAACTTCTTGCATTGTCTCACATAAAGCTTTTGTAGGACACCACATCTACACCATAACAGGTAGGAACATATAACTGTGAATTACTCATAAAAATAATAGACTTGTACTGGTCCACCATTGCAAAAAGCCTTTTCTTTCTTTAAAAAATTGATTATTGCTTATTAATTTCACAAAATAGCGTGTTCCATTGTGATATACACATACATGCACATAACATAATCTAATTACTTTCACTCCCCTGTGCCTCCCCTTGAGACCTCTTCAATGCACTCATGGACATCTGCTTTTGGGGAGAAATTTCCTTATACATTGTTCATCCTGACCCTATGCCTTCTGAGTGGTTCTACACCATCCATTATTTTCTCTTGCAAAATCTCAGTCAATGCATTTTCAGTTAAATTCAAGGGTTTTTTTTTCATTGTTTTTTAGTTTTTTTTTTTTCCCCCTGGATACAATTACAGAACTTAGTAGACTTCTATTCAATTTACTTGCAGTCGTTTTCATTTGCCAGTAACCTCAGCAGAAACTATTTCTTGGAAATAGTTCCCAATTTGACTTTTCTCCTTGCTTCTTTGTCCAAATGCTGCTCTTCAACTTTATTATAGTTATCAGTTTTAGGCATCTGAAACAACAGGCTTTGACTGGAAGGAAACTCTGAAATCGATTTCTAAACCTCTTTGTTTAACCAAAACATTTTAATGAACTTTATAACACAATACTTTTTCAAGCTTATTTTCAGTTGTTTGGGCTATCCAGATAAAAATCGTTTTTCTAAATTATTCTTTTTAATTTCTCCTCTTAAACTAGTGAAAATGTGTGTGAATTTATCTCTTTTTCTAGTACCTTGTTACACATAAAAAATAACAAGTATATATAACTTTCTGGAATTTTCTAACCTCTTCCTATAGGATTTCAGGTTCCGTGGGTACTTGTCTTAGTAGTAAGTAATCTCTCAAAGATTTTTAGTCCATATAGCAGTCTTCATAGTCTCACTCATTTTTTTCCTGTTTAACATGAAATGTTAAGTCAATGTCATATATTTTATGCTATTGTTAAAAACTACTTGACTTCAGGGCACTAATTTCCATATTATTTAGGGCAACACTAATAGTGGTAGCAAATAAATGTTAAAATTTCAATAATTAAATCTACTAGACAGTTTTCAATCACATAACAGACTGAGATAAGTGATCCTGATTTGTGCTAGCTTTTCCTCCTCGTGACCCTAGGTTTACTCCATCTTGTGGCTCTACCATATTGGTTTTGGAAAATAAAAGGGAATATGAAAAAAGCATACTTTAAAAAACCCATGTCCTGAAAGTAAAACACATTAATTTTGTTTGCTTTCCATTTGTGAGAACTCTTGACAAAGCCTTGGTATAAGGGGATTGGGAAATACAGTTTTTGACTAGATGATCATTTTTAAGTGACAGTTCTATGTACTGGAAAAAGAACAAAAATTTGTGTCAGTCAGGAAGCCATCACTGTAATGGGTGTCTTTGAACTTTTACAGAATTCCATTCTGTTTTTGAAAGTTTCATTAAAGGAGGGAGTCATGTCTTAGTTGTCTTTTTATTACCTTCCAATTATTTTTCTTCAACAAAGTGAGAGCAAAGGATTTGAATAAACAATATACACTTTTAAAAACATCACCTAATGTCACTAGATAGGAGGCCATGAATATCTATATACATTCATGAACACATGATTTTAATAATAAAATGCATTTTAGAATATTTGAACTGATGCATCCCATTAAGGAGACTGTCTGTAGTGATAGGAAAAGGGCTTTGAAGGGACATAGATGTAGTCTGAAGCCAAACTTGACACTAAGCAAATTGTAGGCCCTTGGGCAAAATATTTAATATCTCCTGTCTTCTATTTTATTCAGGGGGGGCCCTCAAATCCCTTGTCTCAAGCAATCCTCCTGCCTCAGATTTTTCAGTAACTGAGACTATAGGTGACCATGTCCTAATTTTGAAAGCTTGGGAATAATGCTCAAATTGAATAGAAAATTTTGGATCAGTGATAACCAAGTTCTTAAAAATGTTTAATATGTATCATATATTTAATAAGGATAGCAACCATTGCCTTAGCAAAAGTTTTTAAACTACAAACATAAAAATTAAGCTGGAATGAAACAAAACTGTTTTCTGATTAATATGTGTGCTTATGTAAGTAATTCTTCTAATAGCTTGCTGTGGCATTTTAAAAATTAAACACTAAATGATAAATGGCTCACTTCTAGAATAACTTGGGAAACCATAGTCTCTAAGTATATATTTAAAAGAATTCTTTGTCAAATTTCAAAGGTTTAACATTGCCTTATATCAGCTGAGTTTGACTTAGAAATTAGAGAAAAATTTTCTTCAATCCTCAGAGAAAAGATGATACAAAGCCTGGAGTATGTCTACATTCCTTCCCCAAATAAGGGATGGGGTGGGGTGGGGAAAATTAACAAGAACAATGAAGGAAAATGAAAACAAATGGGAAAATAAAATTGTTGTAAAATTATCAGAACACTGAATGGAGACGATTTTTTTCACCACATGCCTTCAAATATTATTTAATTAGATCATTAACACAGTCAAACAAATTGATAGACTTAGGTATAAAGATAAAAAAAAAGTTTTTGTTTCTCCCCATTTCCTTATTTTGTAAAATTTCAAGCCCACAGAAGAGATGAATTGAGCAGTATAAAAAACACCTGTATGCCCTTTCCTAGATATATCCACTTTTGAGCCATTTGAAAGTAACATGCATATCACAGTACTTTACCTTAAGTATTGCTTCACGTGTCTGTTAAGAATGAAAACACTTTTCAAACTATTGATGATACCATCACACTCAAGACAAGTAGCACTGAGTAAGTAATACTCTAGTTCTCATTCAAATATCTCATTCAAATGCAATAATTTTTTTAGGTCATTTTAACCTTAATATGGGATCTAACCAAATGCCACTTCACATTTAAGTTATCAAGTTTGGTTAGTCTCCAAAAATTGTGTGTCAGCTCTTTTTCTTTCCTCTACCTTCTTCTCCTCCTCCTTCTACTTCTATTCATGACACTGACCTGTTTTTCAGTCTGGTTGAGTTGTTTAGTAGAACATCCCATATTCTAGAATTGATGTATGTTTTAATTATACACACTAAAAAAATATACACACTAAAAATTTTTGTGAAATATTTCATAATATATTTTAGGTACTTCATTGTGTCATATCAAAGTGGTACAAATTATAATCTTTCATTATTGGTGAAAATATTTTTAACGTTTTGGTTAAGATTATGTCCATCATATTTTTCAACTGCAAAGAATCCTTTTCTCTTTACAATTAGCCCCTTATAGAGAGAGTAATTCTTTGAATCTTTATTCATGTTCTATACCAAATAACATCTTTAACTCCATGATTTTAATATTAATATTTATTGATTTAATATTCATTGATAACTTTTGCATGAATCAATTATGACAATTGTATTTGCAAATGGTAGTTTTCAATTTTTATTATTCCTCCTACAGTTATTAACTGATATTTCTCTGTTTAAAAAGTTTAATCCTTCGTCACTATTTTTAAGCAACACAATAGATCCAGTCATACATTTGTCACTGTTTTGTCCACTGCTATAATTATGATCCTTGGTGTTCAAATTATCCCCCATTTGATTAGTGGAAGACTCTTCAGGCTGACTTTTTAAAAATTTTTTTACATGTTTCTATCATTTATTAAGAACTTTGTGTTTTCAAATCTATTTTTAAATCTGGTCCTGAATTGAATAATAAATTTCATTTCATCACTCCTGATCTTTAATCTCATTTTAATGTGTTAAGTTATTGGGACACAGTTAAGAATAATGATTATGTTCAGACAAACCTTAATGAAAAGATGAATCTATAATATCCGAATGGTACATATTTGTGGGTCAGTAACCAATCCTCTCTAACTCTCAGGAGTCTTATATCTGCAGTAGAGATAAATATTATATATTCCTGACTGAATGGTTTGGATGATTAAAATAACACATGAACAACATTAGCACAGTACTTAGTATTAAAACCTTAATAAATGTCAGCTATTGAAAAAAATATTGTAAAATATTGTAAGCTGTGGGAGATTAGTGGAAATTGCAACCTCAGAAATACTCTTAATTCTTTATGAGATGAAGTCACCTATTTTTATGTCAGACTTCCACAGTCATTTTATCCCAAATGACAATTTTTATTTCACTAAAAAAAGTCTGGATCACAAAAGGCATTTCAAATTTTAACTATGCATTTTCTGCTATATATTCCACTAAAATGTGAAAATGTATATTTGATTGACAAGCAGTATTTTAACCATTAGATGAAACATCTCCCCACAAGAAAACTGGGTCAGTTACTGCAACAATAGCCTGGCTCACGGTCACAGTGGTTTGATTTTCTAAAAGCTAAATATTTTGGATATTTTGGAATGTCCCTGAAGATTGCCCAAGTGTGTTTTCTTTTCTTTTTTTTTCAAAATTAATATATATATTTCAGTTCCCTTTATACAAAAAAGACATAACATACTTTAAGAATTTACATCTGGTCCAACATTTAAAGGCACCTTCAATAAATTAAATGAAAACATATATTTCAAAAGTGTCCACTGACAGTCTATATTATGTAATTCCTCATTTCCCAGTCACCACTTTAACTAGAAGTGCCAGAAAGAAACATGAGGCAATAATAAACCATGATGCCTATAATGATAGAACAAGCAAGAAAAGGTGTCAGTGGATCCCTTCACATGGAAGCCTATTTAGCCCTTAAGCTGTTCCATTTTACTTTTTAAGCCTTAAGAAATCAGATAACAATTGTTATTTCCATTCCCTTCTATATTGTTTTATATCCCAGTAAGAATTATAATATTTAATAAATGATTATGCTCACCGTGTTTAGTGCATGGTTAGATAAACTACTTCTACTCCAAACAGCAACAAAACAACAAGGAGGGAATCCAAGGAAAGATGGTATAAAATAGAAACACAAAGTGGTGACCTGGGAGAAAATCATAGATCCAATGGGCTTCAAGACTACCAGCAGACAGTATTTTCTAATAATTTTATAAATATATGTAATGAAGATTAAGATTCTCAGTACAAAGTGGAAGAGCCAAAATCTGCTAGAAATAATGAAACTTTTTAGTCAAATGAGGAGTCTTGATCAAAAACAAACAAACAAATAAATAAGTGATGTATTTATTTATGGCATTTGGGGGTATTTATGGATAACTATCATTCAAATAAATAAGTAAATAAAACTTTTATTGATTTTTTAAAAAATAAATGACAGCGGAATGCATTATAATTCTTATTACACATACACAGAACAATTTTTTAATATCTCTGGTTGTATATAAAGTATGTTGACACCAATTCATGTCTTCATACATGTGCTTTGGATAATGATGTCTATCACATTCCAGTAAATAATTTTTTTAAAAAAGCTGTTACACTGCCTTGGCTAGATTTTAGAGCAATCTTTTCAACTAGGACAATGAGAAGAAAAGGCCCAGACTTATAACTTAGAAACTGAACCAATTTGCCACTATTTATATTAACATATCTTGCATTTTTCTATATTGTAATAAAGTAAGAAACTCAAAACAACATTATACAGCATGATACCTCAGAGTAAGTTTCCAAGAGGAAAGTATAGGCAAATGAAAAACTCCAAAATTTTCTATATTGAGAGAAATAAAGGAAAGTTAAAACACAATAAAACGGAAGCTAAAAACTTTCACCCCATATGGGTCAGTAGATCAAAATATTAAAAATTCATTTGATATAAAAAATTAAATGCCAAGAAAATTAACAGTCAAAATATCTACCCACTCCAAATGAAAAGAATCATGAAGACTTCAAAAAACATAGTCCAACATTTTAAGGCATCTCCAATAAAGGTCAGAAATAAATGGAGAAATAATTTTGATTAAAATACATTTTGAAAAGAAGTAATGAACATAAAAAACAGCTAGTAGAAATATTGGAAATAAAAGATATATTCTTTGGAAAAAGCTTAATAGAATAAATTCTGTATAATGGAGAACAAATTTAACTGAAAAATTAGTCCAAGAACCTTTAGTAATATTTTTAACATAAAGAAACAATGAGCAACTATGAGAATTTTAGCCTCAAATAAGACAATTCATTAATCTCATAGCAATTAACTTAAAAAAAACTGGTGACAAAACAGTTTTATTTAAAGAAATAGTGGTAGGATATTTTCCATATCAACAAAAGAACTAAATTCTCAGATTAAAGTGAACATTGTAGTAAAACTGCAAAAAATAAAAGAGAAACAGAAAATATGAAGTTATTAAAGGGAATAGATATTTTCCACAAAGCATTGATAATTAGGCTGAGCGCATGGAAACTGCCAAGAAAATATTCATTAAGCATTTTATATCTAGCCAAGTTGCTATGAAGTATGAGAGTAAAATGCAGATTCTCAGTCATTAAAAAGTAAATAAACAAAAATTAAAATCTTTTAGAAAACTCTTAGACTTTCATGAAAAAAAGAAATGCATGTTATTAAGGTGATATAGTCAACTTCTAACATAAAAATTGATATTTTCCCTTTATCATCATTTAAAATTTTTATTTTATATTTTATTGTGGTAAATACACATAAAATAAAAATATGTACCATTTTTACCATTTTTAAGTGTATAGTCTTCCCATATTAAATACATTCATATCATTAAATTATTACCACCATTCATCTCCATAACTCTTTCCATCTTGCAAAACTGAAATTTGGTACCTGTTAGAGGTAATTCCTAATTTCCTTTCCATCAGCCCTTGTAAACCATCATTCTGCTTTCTATTTCTGTGAATTTAACTACTCTAGGTATCTCATATAAATGAAACCAAACTGCATTTGTCTTCTGAGACTAGCTTTGAAAATTGATAAAATTGGTTACACTAGAATTAAAATCTTCTGTTCAGTAAAGGATGCTACAAAAAAAATGTTTAACTGTACAATGCTTTTAACTACATAAACCATACAACCCAGTTTGCCCAGGATAGGCCTAGTGTCCTTCTATTATTTATTAAGAATGTACTTGTTTTAGTCATTTTTTTTTTTTTGCTTCTGTGACTAAAGGACCTGACCAGCACAATTATACAAGAGGAAGAATTTATTTGGGGGCCACCTATAAGAGGAAGAATTTATTTGGGGGCTCACATCATGGTGACCAGGAAACAGACTTCACTGTCCAGATTCAAATATATACACCAAAGCCAAGCCTTAATTTCCACCTCCTCCAGCCATACCTTACCACTTCAGTTACCACTGAAGCAATCCCTATCAGGGGATTAATCACTGCCTGGGTTAAGATTCAATCATTTCTCCTCAAAACTTCTTGCATTGTCTCACACATGAGCTTTTGGGGGACATCTAATATCAAACCATAACAGTATTCTTTCATTCTCAAGAAGCTTTAAATGACTATATGGTTAGAGAAAAACTTTTAGAACTTTTATGTAAAAAATTTATGAAGAGCACTTAGAAAACTGTAAGAAAAAAATAACTTTAGAGGATAATGTTTAAAGTCTATTGAACAAAGAATCCATTCAGCAGAAATCCTACACAGCCAATTAATGCTGAAACTGTGCTCAACCTCACCAGAAATCAGAGACATCTAAACACAGCAACTGTTAGACACTATTTCACACAAGTCAAATTAGGAAAAATAAAGTCTGACAATAACAAGTAGTAATGAGGATTTGGAAAAACAAGAACTCAACGTTAGTTTTATGTGTATATGTAAGTATAAACACTTTGGAGGATAATTTATTGTTATCTTAATGAAGCTAAAAATTGTGTAAACATTGGTTTCACAACTCTATTTCTAGGTACTTTTCTTAGAGATACTTGTTCATAAGGATGAGTATACAAAAAACAGAATAACAACAGTCTAGAAGGAAGAATTAGAAACACCTATTTATTTACCAATAGGAGAGAGACTAAATGTATTTTAATATAATTATTAAATGTTACATGGCAATTATAATTAGTTAAGTGGAGCTATAAATATTAAGAGATAAGTATCTTATCAACATGATTATAACAAGGGGAAAAACAAACTAGAAAAAAATTATGTCGGTAAAGTTTGAAATCATAAAAAGTAACTTATATGTGGTATATGGACATATTCATATGTTATTGTATACGAATTCATGGGCAAGCCAAACACAAAATTCAGGATAATATCAAACCTAAGGAGGCGATGATAGGAAAATGGGATTAGAAAGGATTTCAAGAAGTTTCAATTACATCTATAATATTTTATTTTTTAACAAGCTATAATGAACAAATATAATCATAATCTGATAGGATTTAATGTTGATTCTGTAGTCATTTGTCATATTTTTGTTATTTTCTGTACAAATGGAATCTCTCTAATTTTTAAGATTAAAATAACCATGAATTCTTAACTTCATTCTTAACTTAAATCTGATGATTCTTATTCAAATAATACTGTTTTTGTAAAAGTATGAAATACAAATAAAGTAGTAATGGTTTCCTACATTTCTAAAATTTTTCTTAGCATACAAGAAATTTAGCTATATCTGTATTTCTGAAAATGAGCTTCTGAATCCCAACAATTTTTTACAAATATTTATTAGACACAAGCCATGTGTCAGGCAACATTTTAGATGTTGAAGGAACACCAATTAACAGACAACAAATACTTTTCCTGGTGGAGGTTTCATTGTAGTGAGAAGAAGAAGATAATGAAAAATACAGCAAATCAAAAGTCTGGGAAATGATACTTGCTATGAGAAAAGTGAAATAAGATAAGAATTCCAGAGCAAGAGGATTCGATTTTAATAAGATGCTTAAAACTGTTCACTGTGAAGGTGCTGTCAGAATAAAAATCTGAAAGAGATAGGAAAGTGAGCTATGCTCACATCCATGGGGAGGATTCTCCGACAGAAATAGCAAATATCTCAAAAGATACCAAGGAGAAAGAGGGCCAGGTGGAGAGGAGGTTGGAGATGAGGGCAGGTCCTATATGGTACCTGGCAGGCTGTATAAGAATTTGACTTTTGCTCTGAGTTAGATGGAAATTCCTTTGAGAATGTTGAGACATGATCTGACATTTTTAAAAGCTTACTCTGGCTGCTGTCAAATTGTAGCAGAGAAATAATGGGAGCAGGGAGACAAGTTAGGAAGTGATTACCATGATCCAGTGAGAGATGATGGTGCCCTACAGTCCTGCTAAATTAGCATCTGAAAATATTTCTGTAAATCTCTGTTAAAGTCCTTGGAATCATGAAATCTTTAGTGCTGTTAGGTTTTGTATCAACATATGGAATATAAAGTAGAGTGAGCCTCAGTAGTGAAAGGTGCATCATGCAGACACTCATATGGGGGCAGTATGGTTTATAAGTACGTAAGTGTGAATATTAATGATCTGGCCAGAGAGAGGCTAAATAAAGAACAGAGAGAGATTCTCCTCTCTTAATCCAAAATATTTGCAGAGAGTTCTGGAAAGTGTCAACATATGCCATGTAATGAAAAGCAATAATGAAATACTGAACTAAATAATTCTCTCTTCCCATGATATAATAACTCTCCCTCTCCCTCTCGCTCTTTTATTTTCCCCTATTCTTTTGGATGTACTCCTTTGTTTCTGACAAGATAGTCAGCCCCGTTTGTGGACTTTTATTAGATGGTTTATATTACTGGGAAAAAGTCCTAGGGTGTCTATAAAATGGAGAAAATGATCCCTTGTTGGCTAAATGCTCATTGTACTGACCAAATAGTCTCACACCTTCTGAAAGGGCATAAGGAAAGTTTTATAAGTGTTTGGGAGTTGCTATTTTTGAGCCAAGTATCAAGTCACTTTTTGCTCGGTCCTAGTTTTCTTTGTCTTCCACAGTGGCAATAAAGAACAGTAGTATCTACAAGATGAAGTGGCTCCTATGGGTACAGGAAATGCCAGTTTATATGAAACATAAATAAATTGCTTGCACTCTTATTAGACTAAAACAAAAACACAAAAATTTCTCCATTTGTATTTCCAATTAATGCATTAAATCTATGCTATATAAATTTTGTGACGTGATACTATTAATTTATTTGATTTATGCCAGTAAGTATTAGCTATACAATAATTTCCAAATTAATAATTTATTGAATAATTATTAAGGTTTATTGATAACATTTTGGAAGGTTTAAAACATTTACATTCCAGTTTAAGAATATCTCAATTATGACACTTCAAGAAGAATTGAAACAGCTGAGACTTTAATAAGTGTCTATCACATCCAGATGATGGTCTTTTGTTTTCAGTCAGATTCCTGTGGAGCTGCCAGTCATCAAGATTCCACACAGCAGGCAGGCAAAAGACAAGCCTCCAGTGTGTTTATGAGCCCCATGCAACCATCTGACTACATGTTGTTCAAGGTTGACAAAGAAAATCTGTCAGTCCTCGGTTACATGTCTAATTAAAGTATTAAATGCTACATAAAAGCATATATTTAAATGATTGTGCTATTTTTATTCTCATACAAATATTATTCAAGCATTGAAATGTGAATTTCATGTCCCAAATTGCAGAATGACCAATATTTTAAAAATATAAATGGATGTTTATGAGGAAATTTCTTCAGTCAATTTAAATTTCAGTAAAATACTTTATCTAAAATGTGAGTTTCTACACTTTTGTAGTTCTTTGTTTTCTGTTGTTTGATATTATTGAAATTGAACAGGTTTGAGAAGTTCATTATTACATTTTGAAGTTGATATAGTTAATTTTTTCTTATTTCATGTTTATGATTTATTACTTTCTACTATTATTTCCTATTTTCTCTCTCCATTGCAGATGTTTTTAATTTCTTTTACATTTATTTCTATCAACATGTGTTAATTGTGCATATAAATGTGATCCAGTGTGATATTTCAACACATGCACTATACTTAATGCAACTTTAATTATTCACATTTAGCCATCCAAATATTCTGAAAAATTTATGTAACATTCTAAATCCTCAGACTCAACCACTTATATATGCCACGATCATGCTCTAGCATCCTCGAGTTTCCATCATGAAGAGAATAAACAGCCAACACAAGCGTTTAAATAATCTTCCTTTGGTGTTCTCTTGGCATCTGACCACTTATAACATTACTCTACAGCTTCAAATCATGCCTATCACCCTTGTTCCCATCCAGTGGTAAAACCTCTGGTTTTCTTTTTCCCCCATATTTTAACCTTCATACTGCTCTATCTTTCCTTTCTCCCTTCCCATCTGCCCACTGCTCCCATAACCCTTCATATTTCTTTATACATATCTTCAGGGAAATCCAGTCTACTCCAAACGTTTTGTGCTAGATTTCCAATTCCTTTACAGAATGGTAGTTCATCCTAGTCTCTCCAAAGCACAAACACAGAAAAAGAAGACAGAATTGTCTTTCTACAAATGACTACTTAAAATTATATTTCTAGTTACCCCAGAGCATAAAAATAAAGTTTTCTTTGTTCCCAGCTATTTTGTCATCATCTTTAGGAATCCTTATTAACATTTTCTATTGTATTTCTTTTCTCTGATCCTTGTATTTATTGACAGCTTTTGCACTTGACTCCTCAGCACTCATATAATCTCAATATGTAGAATCTATTCAAAAATAACCATACTGAAGGTAATAATGATAGAATAACAGTAATAAAAACCCTTCCATTTTTCTTTTTTTAAATGGGAATTTTAAAAAATGAATATTTTTATGTAAATGTCTCATACAATATTTGGGATCTCTTTATGTTACAATATTATTTATTATTTATGGTAAATTCAAATATGAAAGGGTATCCTATAATCTGGCTCCCCAGTATTAGGTTTTCTTTCTTTCTTTCTTTCTTTATTTATTTTTATAATTTTTATTGTTGGTTGTTCAAAACATTACATAGTTATTGATATATCATATTTCACACTTTGATTCAAGTGGGTTATGAACTCCCATTTTTACCCGTATACAGATTGCAGAATCACATCATTTACACATCCATTGATTTACATATTGCCATACTAGTGTCTGTTGTATTCTGCTGCCTTTCCTATCCTCTACTATCCCCCCTCCCCTCCCCTCCCCTCCCCTCTTCTCTCTCTACCCCCTCTACTGTCATTCATTTCTCCCCCTTGTTTTTTTTTCCTTTTCCCCTCACTTCCTCTTGTATGTAATTTTGTATAACCCTGAGGGTCTCCTTCCATTTCCATGCAATTTCCCTTCTCTCTTCCTTTCCCTCCCACCTCTCATCCCTGTTTAATGTTAATATTCTTCTCATGCTCTTCTTCCCTACTCTGTTCTTAGTTACTTTCCTTATATCAAAGAAGACATTTGGCATTTGTTTCTTAGGGATTGGCTAGCTTCACTTAGCATAATCTGCTCTAATGCCATCCATTTCCCTGCAAATTCCATGATTTTGTCATTTTTTAATGCAGAGTAATACTCCATTGTGTATAAATGCCACTATTGAAGGGCATCTAGGTTGGTTCCACAGTCTTGCTATTGTGAATTGTGCTGCTATGAACATCAATGTAGCAGTGTCCCTGTAGCATGCTCTTTTTAGGTCTTTAGGGAATAGACCAAGAAGGGGAATAGCTGGGTCAAATGGTGGTTCCATTCCCAGGTTTTCAAGAAATCTCCATACTGCTTTCCAAATTGGCTGCACCAATTTGCAGTCCCACCAGCAAGGTACAAGTGTACCCTTTTCCCCACATCCTCACCAGCACTTGTTGTTTGACTTCATAATGGCTGCCAATCTTACTGGAGTGAGATGGTATCTTAGGGTGGTTTTGATTTGCATTTCTCTGACTGCTAGAGATGGTGAGCATTTTTTCATGTACTTGTTGATTGATTGTATGTCCTCCTCTGAGAAGTGTCTGTTCAGGTCCTTGGCCCATTTGTTGATTGGGTTATTCCTTTTCTTATTGTTTAATTTTTTTGAGTTCTTTGTATACTCTGGATATTAGGGCTCTATCTGAAGTGTGAGAAGTAAAGATTTGTTCCCAGGATATAGGCTTCCTATTTACCTCTCTTATTGTTTCTTTTGCTGAGAAAAAACTTTTTAGTTTGAATAAGTCCCATTTGTTGATTCTAGTTATTAACTCTTGTGCTATGGGTGTCCTATTGAGGAATTTGGAGCCCGACCCCACAGTATGTAGATCGTAGCCAACTTTTTCTTGTATCAGACGCCATGTCTCTGATTTGATATCAAGCTCCTTGATCCATTTTGAATTAACTTTTGTGCATGGCGAGAGAAAGGGATTCAGTTTCATTTTGTTGCATATGGATTTCCAGTTTTCCCAGCACCATTTTTTGAAGATGTTATCCTTCCTCCGTTGCATGCTTTTAGCCCCTTTATCAAATATAAGATAGTTGTAGTTTTGTGGATTGGTTTCTGTGTCCTCTATTCTGTAACATTGGTCCACCCGCTTGTTTTGGTACCAGTACCATGCTGTTTTTGTTACTATTTCTCTGTAGTATAGTTTGAAGTCTGGTATCACTATACCGCCTGATTCACACTTCTTGCTTAGCATTGTTTTTGCTATTCTGGGTCTTTTATTTTTCCATATGAATTGCATGATTGCTTTCTCTATTTCTACAAGAAATGCCATTGGGATTTTGATTGGCATTGCATTAAACCTATAGAGAACTTTGGGTAATATCGCCATTTTGATGATGTTAGTTCTGCCTATCCATGAACAGGGTATATTTTTCCATCTTCTAAGATCTTCTTCTATTTCTCTCTTTAGGGTTCTGTAGTTTTCATTGTATAAGTCTTTCACCTCTTTTGTTAGGTTGATTCCCAAGTATTTTATTTTTTTTTTGAGGATATTGTGAATGGAGTGGTTGTCCTCATTTCCATTTCAGAGGATTTGTCGCTGATATACAGGAATGCCTTTGATTTATGCGTGTTGATTTTATATCCTGCCACTTTGCTGAATTCATTTATTAGCTCTAATAGTTTCTTTGTAGACGTTTTTGGGTCTGCTAGGTATAGAATCATGTCACCTGCAAATAGTGATAATTTAAGTTCTTCTTTTCCTATTTTTATGCCTTTAATTTCTTTCGTCTGTCTAATTGCTCTGGCCAGTGTTTCGAGAATAATGTTGAACAGAAGTGGTGAGAGAGGGCATCCCTGTCTTATTCCAGATTTTAGAGGGAATGCCTTCAATTTTTCTCCATTCAGAATGATGCTAGGCTGAGGCTTAGCATAGATAGCTATTACAATGTTGAGGTATGTTCCTGTTATCCCTAGTTTTTCTAGAGCTTTGAACATAAAGGGATGCTGTACTTTGTCGAATGCTTTTTCCGCATCTATCGAGATGATCATATGGTTCTTATCTTTAAGTCTATTGATGTGGTGAATAACATTTATTGATTTCCGTATATTGAACCAGCCTTGCATCCCAGGGATGAATCCTACTTGATCATGGTGCACAATTTTTTTGATATGTTTTTGTATCCGATTTGCCAGAATTTTATTGAGGATTTTTGCATCTAAGTTCATTAGAGATATTGGTCTGTAGTTTTCTTTCTTTGAAGTATCTTTGTCTGGTTTAGGAATCAGGGTGATATTGGCCTCGTAGAATGAATTTGGAAGTTCTCCCTCTTTTTCTATTTCCTGGAATAGCTTGAAAAGTATTGGTATTAGTTCTTCTTTAAAGGTTTTGTAAAACTCTGCTTTATACCCATCCGGTCCTGGGCTTTTCTTAGTTGGTAGTCTTTTGATGGTTTCTTCTATTTCCTCAATTGATATTGGTCTGTTTAGGTTGTCTATATCCTCCTGACTCAATCTGGGTAGATCATATGACTTAAGAAATTTATCTATGCCTTCACTATCTTCTATTTTATTGGAGTATAAGGATTCAAAATAATTTCTAATTATCTTCTGTATTTCTGAAGTGTCTGTTGTGATATTGCCTTTTTCATCCCGTATGCTAGTAATTTGAGTTCTCTCTCTTCTTTTCCTTAGCATGGCTAACGGTCTGTCGATCTTATTTATTTTTTCAAAGAATCAACTTTTAGTTTTGTCAATTTTTTCAATTGTTTCTTTTGTTTTGATTTCATTAATTTCAGCTCTGATTTTAATTATTTCTTGCCTTCTACTTCTTTTGCTGTTGTTTTGCTCTTCTTTTTCTAGGATTTTGAGATGAAGTGTGAGATCATTTATGTGTTGGTTTTTCCTTTTTTTAAGGAATGAACTCCAGGCAATGAATTTTCCTCTTTGAACTGCTTTCATTGTGTCCCATAGATTCCGATATGTTGTGTCTGTGTTTTCATTTATCTCTAAGAATTTTTAAATTTCCCCCTTGATGTCTTCTATAACCCATTGATCATTCAGTAACCTATTGTTCATTTTCCAAGTGATGCATGATTTTTCCTTCCTTCTTTTATCATTGATTTCCAGTTTCATTCCATTATGATCAGATAAGATGCATGGTATTATCTCTACTCCTTTATAATGTCTAAGAGTTGCCCTGTGACATAATATATGATCTATTTTTGAGAAGGATCCATGTGCTGCTGAGAAAAAAGTGTAACTTCTTGATGTTGGGTGGTATATTCTATATATGTCAATTAAGTCTAGGTTATTAATTGTATTATTGAGTTCTATAGATTCTTTATTCAACTTATGTTTGGAATATCTGTCCAGTGGTGAGAGAGGTGTGTTGAAGTCTCCCATAATTATTGTATGGTGGTCTATTATACTCTGGAACTTGAGAAGAGTTGTTTGATGAACATAGCTGCACCATTGTTTGGAGCATATATATTGATGATTGTTATGTCTTGTTGGTGTATGGTTCCCTTGAGCAGTATGTAGTGTCCCTCTTTATCCCTTTTGATTAACTTTGGCTTGAAATCTATTTTATTTGATATGAGTATGGACAGTCCTGCTTGTTTCCGAAGTCCATATGAGTGATATGATTTTTCCCAACCTTTCACCTTCAGCCTATGTATGTCTTTTCCTATCAAATGCGTCTCCTGTAGGCAGCATATTGTTGGATCTTTTTTTTTTTTTTTTGATCCACTCTACTAGCCTGTGTCTCTTAATTGGTGAGTTTAAGCCATTAACATTTAGGGTTATTATTGAGATATGGATTGTTCTTCCAGCCATATTTGTTTATTTATGTTACTTAACATGGTTTGTTTTTCCTCTTTGATTATTTTTTCCCTTTACTGTACTACCTCCCACTGTTGGTTTTCATTGTTATTTTTCATTTCCTCTTCCTGTAATGTTTTGTAGAGGATTTTTTGGAGAGATGGTTTTCTAGCTGCAAATTCTTTTAGCTTTTGTTTATTGTGGAAGGTTTTAATTTCATCTTCCATCCTGAAGCTTAATTTTGCTGGATACACAATTCTTGGTTGGAACCCATTTTCTTTCAGCGTTTGCAATATGTTGTTCCAGGATCTTCTAGCTTTCAGAGTCTGTGTTGAAAGATCAGCTGTTATCCTGATTGGTTTACCTCTAAATGTAATCTGCTTCCTTTCTCTTGAAGCTTTTAAAATTCTCTCCTTATTCTGTATGTTGGGCATCTTCATTATAATGTGTCTAGTTGTGGATCTCTTATGATTTTGCATATTCGGCGTCCTGTAGGCTTTTAGGATTTGGGATTCTGTCTCATTCTTCAAGTCTGGGAAGTTTTCTCATATTATTTCATTGAACAGATTGCTCATTCCTTTGGTTTGGACCTCTATACCTTCCTGTATCCCAATGACTCTTAAGTTTGGTCTCTTTATGTTATCCCATATTTCTTGGATGTTCTACTCATGGTTTCTTAAGAGTCTCACTGAGCTGTCTATGTTTTTTTCAAGTTGAAATACTTTGTCTTCATTGTCTGATGTTCTATCTTCTAAGTGTTCTACTCTGCTGGTAGTATTCTCATTTGAGTTTTTAAGTTGGTTTATTGCTTCCTGCATTTCTAGGATTTCTGTTTGTTTGTTTTTTATAACCTCTATCTCCCTGTATAGTTGATCCTTTGCTTCTTGGATTTGTTTATGTAATTCTTTGTTGAAGTGATCATTCATTGTCTGATTTTGCTATCTAATGTCTTCCTTGAGACTCCAGATCATCTGAAGCATGTATATCCTGAATTCTTTATCTGACATTCCATCTGCTGCAGCTATTACCTCTTCTAAAGTTGAGTTGACCTGCATTGCTTGTGGTCCTTTCTTTCCTTGTCTTTTCATACTGCTCGCATTTCTTTCTGCTTGGTGAAATTGTTGTGTTATTGAATTTTCTCCCTATATATTTATATTGCTCTTGTATAGTTGCAAAGTCTCCCTTGCAGGGGCGGGCGGCGGCTGCGCTCCTCCTCCAATTGGGGTGATCTGTCTATCATGCCCGTGGGCCGCTGGGCCCCTTCTCCAGGTCGCGTGGTCTGCCTACCTTGCAGACAACAGCTGGGCCCCTCCTCCAATAGGGGTGATCTGTCTACCACGCTGGTGGGCCTCTGGGCCTGTTCTCCAGGTTGCAGATCTGCCTACCTTGCAGGTGTGGGCGGTGGCTGTGCCCCTCCTCCAATTGGGGTGATCTTTCAACTAGGCTGGCAGGCCGCTGGGCCCCTTCTCCGGGACGCTGTCTGCCTACCTTGCGGGCGGCAGCTGGGCCCTTTCTCCAATTGGGGTGATGTGTCTACCACTTCGGCGGACCGCTGGGCCTCTTTTGCCGGTCGGTCGCAGGTCTGCCTACCTGCGTGGGTGGCAGGCGTGGGCGGCAGGCAGTGGCTCTGCTCTGCCCCTCCTCCAATTGGGGTGACGTGTCTACCACGCCAGCGGGCTGCTGGGCCTGTTCTGCCGGTCAGTCCCAGGTCTGCCTACCTTGCAGGCGCGGGCGGCAGGGCGGCGGCTCTGCTCTGCCCCTCCTCCAATTCCATTTTTCTACATTCTTTATAAACTCTTTAATGCCTATCATAACCATTTAACTTCACTGAGAAGGACATTGAAGTATATAGGAAGAAAGTAATCTTCCTAAGATTCTGTAGCTTAAGAAACATATTCTATGTCTGTGACATTTTTCTGTATAGAATGTATATTTACTTCAGTTTTAGGAACCTTCACTTTCACTCCATTTCAAAATCCTATCCCAAAAAACCTTATCTTCTGTAAGATTTAACTTCTGAAATCTTGAGATTTAATAGGCCATTTCTTATAATACTTTCTCTCTTTTTCATTTTTGCTAGGCTTTTTCTCCAATTTCATTAAAACAACTTACTCCTGAACCACTAATAACTTTCATCCCAATTTATCAAGTCCATTGATTTTCTCCATTCCATAGTTAATACAGACCACAAAATAGATTGCTGTAGGCAGTCTTTTAATCCAGCACTGTATACTCTTAAAATTTCTAAATCTTTCACTAATATACATCTACCTGAGTGTAAAATTTCTCTACAAGAAAACTGTACATCCATACTTGTGCCACCAAAAAAATTATGGTCTTCAAACCCAGCTAGAACTGAAACCAACTTGCTCATTCCCATCTTCATTATAATCCAATCCAAATTTTATTATTCTCAAACTGCCCATCTTTCCCCTTTTTCACCAGATGTACACAACTCTATTTTTTTTAAAGGGAAATAAGACTACTTAACCAGAGTTTCAGCAATTTCCCTGAAACCCAATTCCATATTTAACTGCATCCACCCTACTCACCTCTAGGGCCCTTCACGTTCTCTTCCTCACCTGCCCCTTCTCTCCTGACTGTCTCAAAGCATGCTTCCTTGTCCCTTCCTAGTGTCTATCTCTCCTCCTGTTATTTCTTTCAACACCTATTCTCTTCAGGTATTAAACTCTTTCTCTCATCTAATTCCTTCCTTACAATCTACAAATGTGGTCAGCATTTTCCACCTAAATAACAACAGCAGCAATATGTTCGCCTACATGGTCTACTAATCTTCTCAGTACAACACTTTGAAATAACTAAAACTTGTTTGTAATCCATTGAGATGGTTCACTCCATGGTCAGTAATCTCCAGCTGGGATAACAAAGGGTGACTCATAGTCATCTCAATTTGGCCTGTTTGTGGTATCTAACTTTTGAGATATCTCCGCTCTCTTTCCTAGCTCATGTAAAACTACGTATATTCATTTATTTATCCATTCATCAAATATTTATAGAACAATTTCCATATGCTACATCCATTCCATCTCAAAGGCATATTAATTTTTGTCCCTGTACCTAGAGTTCCACCAATTTTAATCCTGCCCTTCATGTAGAGTTGCCTCCTCCATTAAGTCTCCTGACTAACCCAACCCCAGGCAATCTCTCCAGCCTCTATAATCCTGTAAGAGTTTTAGTATAAATTAACTCCTTTAATGTTCAACTGTAACAATGTTGAATAGCTAAGTATATTATTTGGGGTATTAAATCCTTTAAGAACTTAAAATTGGGGTGAAAGTTCCTTCAAGGCAATGACCACATTTTATGTCTTCTCTCTTTTCAATTGCCTTTTACAGTGAAAAAGGAGAATAGAATACAATATGTACTAATTTCCCTGAATTTCTACATGCAAATATTTGAAATAAAAGTCTCAAAATCTTGTATCAATTTAAACAACTTTTCCTCTAAAGTTTTATCTGTAAGAATCAATATTGCTACAGAAAATCCACAAGTCTTTGATATTTGTCCTTCTCCAAAATGTAAGGTCTTTAACTTGAACTAGAAATGAGTCAACTTATTCACACCAATATTTGCTTTATGTTCTGATTATAAATTGCAAAGCACAGAGGAGATTAATAATTTTCAAGGAAAATACAATTTTATAAAATAATTTCCAGAGGAAAAAAATAGAACATGACCAGTTTCTGTACATAAAAAGACCCACCATAAAGCAAAAGATCTAATCAGTTTCAAAAATGTAAAGACTAGCTAATACTTTGGGTGGGGGTACTGGGGATTGAACTCAGGGGCACTCAACCACTGAACCACATCCCAGCCCTTTTTTGTATTTTATTTAGAGACAGGGTCTCACTGAGTGGCTTAGTGTCTCACCATTGCTGAGGCTGGCTTTGAACTCATGATCCTTCTGCCTTGGCCTCCTGAACCGCTGGGATTACAGGTGTGTGCCACCATGCCCGACCTAGCTGATACATTTTTAATTCCAAATTACTACTGTAATTCCCAAATATTCTCATGAATGGAGCATGAAATTGATTTCAATGCTTAACTGAGATTCTAAGATCAACAGTACAGATAAGCTATATTCATGAATATGAATGCAAAATAACATAATAAAATATTTACAAAAAGAACCAACATCACATTAAAAAGTATGGATTAATTCCAGGAATGTACAAATGGATCAATGTTAATCATGGTGACAATTTCAAGGAAAAAATCATTTGATCACTCCCATAGATGCTAATGAGGCATTTCATAAAATTCAACAAACTGTTGTTTTTTTGAATCACAAAATAAATTAGTATTGGATGAATAGTCTCCTAGCATAAAAACTGCATATCTCTTATTCAATCTAGCAGCATGCTTAATAGGAAAATGCTGGAAATACTACCTTTAAAATACATAATGTCAAGATGTCAGTTTCAAATTATCAGTTAATGGGCTTGGGTTATAGTTCAGTTGATAGAGTGCTCACTGCATGCACAAGGTCCTGTGTTCAATCCTCAGCACCACAAAACAAACAAACGACAATCATCAGTTGATGCTATTATTGCACTTTTCTGCGTATATACATTAATCAATATAACTTTCAGTTATAAACAAAAGCTTGTAGCACAAGAAGTTTCTGTTCCTTTTCTAGTTTAACACTTAGGGGTCTGAATTCCATTTGTCTGATATTTAGATTACCACTCCTGGTTTTTCTTTTTATATTTATATTTGCCTGGTTTACTTTTCTAAGTCACTAAAATTATTTTGCTTAACATTAATTTTTGTGTCAATAATAAGCCAAAGCCACTAAAAGTTTCACAGCAGTAAGAGGTTTAACTTAGTAATTAAAAATTCTACAAATGTGAAAGGAGCAAATAAAAAGCAAATTCTGAAGAGGGAAATTGGAGGATTGGAGAAACCATCAAAGGTTATACCTGAAGCACTTACATAGGTACAAAAGTCTTACCTGAAAAAATCCATGCAGCTATGAACATCTGTCTATAAATGTGGTCTGCTATTCAAGGTCACCAGCACCCCAACATGGTAGGTTCCTGCTCAGGAGGTGTGAGTCATCTGGGAAATAAAAAGTCTGAAATAATTGGTAATAAATAAGGACAGAGTCAGAAATTAGATATGAAAAGGGGAACATCTGATGGGTCTTCCAGTCCTGATAGGAGCTGGAACTGAACAACTGAAAAAGAGCCTTGGTTGTTTATTTAAGGGGGTTTACATCAAAGGCAGGGATAAGGTTTCAGCGGGGAGTCTTATTTTGGTGCTTGCTTCTTGGTGTGGCAGGGGTCTTGCAGTAAACAGTATGATTGGCATTTTGGCAAGCCACACCTAACTCTGAGAGGCTGTGTAGCTCCAGTGGTCACCCCATCTCTGGTGCTGTGCTGAACTTGAGATGGAGCTAGGCAGGACGTCACATGAACCAGGCATTCTCAATCCAGCAGGTTTGCTATAGGGAGTTCCTGATACCAGCTTTCCTGCCTAATGACCTCAACATTGCTGTAGTTCACCCACAGTTCTCCGATGGCTCTCGGCAGTTTGTACTGGGGATATTTGTGGATAGCTTAGAGAAAACTGCCTCTTCTATTAGCACTGTACATCTGTATGTGCACAGCCATGGTCCCAGGTATAAGCCCCATGCCAGTGTTGATCAACAGGTTAGGCCACAGGAAACACCTTATCTCATCAGGTAGAGGACAAGAACTTTCTGAGGTCTACTATGTGTACTGTTCCTGGCCATTATCATGTCTGTTCATGTCCTTCTAAAAGAAGTTGCCTTTGCTTCCCTTCCAACTCTTGAGAGTTCTTTTTTTTAACCAACTGTAGCTAGGAACTATAGAATGAAGGGGAATCTGCAAAGCAGTTTCCAAACTTAATAGCAGTAATGCCAGTTTGGCCATAGACAGTTTGATGTATGTTTGTGTGATTCAGTATTCTTACTTAACTATCACTCAATTTTGCAAATTTTGACGCTAGATATTTCACTTGTAGCAATCAGCAAGAGTCCTTTTTTCCATCTCCTTTCTCTTCCTTTCTCATTTTGTAACTGGTTAACCTTTCTCCATTGTTAGGACATATAAATTTACATTTTGTTGGTTGTCCTTTTTGCCACATTTCTGTTCATCTTGGTTCAAAATAAAAGATACTCACAGTTAATGACTTTTTCCTTGATTTCCAGTTGTCCCTTGTCTGACATTTTCTTGAAGGCAGTGTCTCAAGCAAGGAGTTTCAAGAAAAATAACCCCTAGGTCTTTGGATGTTCAGAACAATCTATCTGTTGACTTTCCACTGGAAAGGCAATCTGGAGGACATGTAGTCATTGGTTTACACATCTTACCCGGCCTACTATGTAGATTTGCTCCATTGTTTACTGACACTGAATACCATTAAAGAAACATGTGTGGCTGATTTATTTTCTGCTAAGTGATCTGATATTTTGGTCTACATGTGCAAATAATTCTTTAAAGATATTTAAGGTATCAATGACTTTATTAAAATATATTTCAGGATTGGCCATTGTGGTTCAAACTGCCCTGGCATATAACCTACCTTTTGAAAAATATAGATCCAAGTCTGCTTTTATTTCAAGAATGTTTTCTTGAATTGTACATTTCAGTGCTGTGTTCTTCTATACTTGTCTTTCCCCAATTTTTCTTCCCCATGGTGCCAGGGATGGAATTCAGAGACTTAAACATACTAAGCAAGAGCTCTACCACTATGTTACACTCTGAGCCTTTTCCCTGACATTTTTGAGGAACTCCAAATATGAGGCTTTTGTCTTCTTCACCATTCTTCCATATTAATTTCCGTTACTCCTTTTACACATCTCTTCCTTTATTTTAATTTTTTTTTTGGTAACATTTGTCATTCATCTTCCAGGTCTCTTTTTGTGTTATCCTCAATGTCTACATTGCCCTATGTGCTTCTGCCAGTATTGTCTTCATTTATGTGATTTTGTTATTCTTTCTAATCTATTCCTGAGTTCTGCTAATGTATATTTTATTATCTCCTATTTTCTCAACATATTTTTCCTAAAATGTTATGTTTTCACTTTGGGAGTTTCTTTTATTACTTCTTATCTTTTTCTTTTCTTTTCTTTTTTTTAACTTTTTAGTTCATGATAAAATATTTGGCCAGAACTTTCATCTGTCCCTTTGCATTTTGTGAAGTGTTCTTTGAGAAAGTCTTTCTCACTTTCTTTCTTTTAATACTTCTATGTCAATGTTGGTCCAGTGCCTATTTTACTTCTTACTTTGGAATAAACTACATTGTTTTTGCCCAATTGTTGCAGAAGTTTCTTTTTAGAGAACATATTTGCACTGATATTTTCTGAAGTCTGTCACCATTTATTCATCATTCTTTTCTGCATATTTCTTTCATTCACTTTGGCCCATTTGTCTTCTTAATTTCTTTTTTTTGTCCTCCTCATATTCCACACCCCTCTTTTCATGTTGGCCTTTCATGAGATCTGCTGCTCTTGGACCACTTTTCTATTTTTCCTATGTGGTTCATTCTGCCTTTCAATTCATTCAGATAATGTGCCAATGTTAGTTGCTTTTAGCAGCCTTTACACTTAAAAAAAATGATGGGGTGTTCCTGTTTTCTAGTTTCAGTATAAAAGAAAACTAAAATGTCTTTATTTTTGTTGTTTTGATAAAATATATTACAGTAAAATGTAATAAATTGAAATATTATGAAGTAGAATAGGTAATATTTACTAAAAGTAAAGAATTCCATTGTTATCTTTGAAATTCAGTTGTTTAAAAAGAATAGATCTTGGGGCTGGGGTTGTGGCTCAGAGGTACAGTGCTTACCTAGCATGCATGAGTCACTGGGTTCGATCCTTGGTACCATATAAAAATAAAATAAAGATATTGTGTCCACCTACAACTAAAAACTAAATGTTTGTTTAAATTTTTTTTTAAAAAATAGGTCTTTATGTTTTGCAGTCTACAATAAAAGTTCCTTGAATACTATTTTATTTTCACTCTTCAAAATAATTTCTTTCCTAATTTCTACCTAATTCTATATAGAGACAAATTCTGTATATAATTTCAATGTATATTAGAAATTAACTTCTAATCCCGTGATTGTATTCTTCCTTCAAAGACATAGATTATACTTTACTGAATCATTATTTCTTTAACAACTTAATTTTTTTAGCTGCATGCAATGCATTTATTTCAACATTTTCTTTTGTACCAATATTTCATTTTTGCTTATTATTGATTCCTGTGTCTTTCTATTCTCAACTGATTTATATGGGTCACAGTAATGTTGTTTGCAGTCTCCTTTATTTCCTGATGTGTATAGTAGATACTATTATGCACCATCCAAAGGTGCTCAGCTGACAGGAATGTTAACTGCTGGTTGCTTAGCATTGAAATTTACTCGGAATTTCCCTGGGCCAAAGTGAGCTTCTTCAAACACAGTTATACCTCCTTTCCATAGTAACAGTCCGTATCAAATGACTAGCTGATGGCAGCCAAACACAAATCTGGAATGGCATACAAGGAAGGAAATGCACTGGCAAATTCAATATCCCTAGGTGTTGAGAGGTTCAGGAGAAATAATAAGTACAAAACCTGTAGAATAAGATGAGTATTGCTAGGTGGCATTGATGCATTAATGAAAGTCATTATACAGCTTAAAATAACAACCAGTGAAGGCACATTGTGAATTGAGAGCCTTCTATGACATCACATAAAGTTTCATATTTCCTGTAGAGAGAATGCAAAATATGCTGTGGATGAGGCCTAGAACTTACTTAAAAAGGAAGCAGAGTTCAAACAAAGTTTGCACTGTTAATTCCAGCTAGTCTGATAAAAGAAATGTAGGACACTGAGATTTAGGTTGAACCATCTGGGCTAATGCAGTTGAATATGCTGTACTCCTAGGTTATACTGAAACATCCAGGCAAAATATCCTACTTCTCCCAGTTAAGGCCATTTCTTGTTAAGATGAAACCTTTATTTTGCATTACACATGTCTGGAAGGGCATCTTTCCCCATGTTTAATTTTATCCACCAGATAAATAATTTTGGTTAAGTTACCTACCTGGAAAAGAACTTTGCCTATTGAAGGAGTAAGAGAACAATAAGCTAATAAATGTCATAGGTTGTGAAGGTGCTGGATAAAGGACAAAATAAAAAGATGGATAAAATGTTGCTTTTTGAAATGCGAGTAGTCACAAGAGGTGCAGGATAAGTTCTCTGGCCTGGCAAGAATCTCAGAAGTCTATGGTAACACAATGTTGGAAGCTTGGAAAAATTAATGACCCCTGTAAAAGTAATGTAAAAATTCTGGAACTACCATGGCAGATTGTGGAATAAGGAATCACCAGGCTTCAGTCACAATTACCTAACCATCTATGTTCTGGGAGACAGGATCCATTTGCTGAAATGATGAAAATGAAAAGGCACCAATATTGTTGAGAAGCTGAATGGTGGCTGTCATCTATAACTAGGTTTGATTGAGATATCCATGTGATAGAGATGATAGGCTCCTAGAATAATAGAGTCCAGGTGTATTGATTACAGGGCACAAGCAAGATAAGTGTATTTATTGTAAAGAGAAGAAAAATCTTAGTGGAAATCAGCTGTGCCTAGAGAAAAGATAGATGGACAAGCAAAGAGGGTACTGCTAAGTTTAGAAACCAACAGAAAATGAAAATGATGATCATGAGCCTGTGGAAACTCTTATAGCAAAATTATCATTGTTTGCCCAGCTTCTGATATGCACCATTTCTCAGATGGAAAATCCAATGAATGTAGGAGAGGCTGGATACCCATGAGGAAACATTCTCAAATATCTGCAAGATTTCCCCAGTCCATTTCTAAAAAGAAACAGTGTGATATGAAAAAATAAATCAATTAATTAAAAAATTCATGGGCAGAAAGGAAAATATGGAAAAATAAAAAGGACAAAACAAAATTTTATAAATAAATTCAATAATATTAATGATTATGGCAAATGTAAATGGACAAAATATTACCAGCAAAAGTCAAAATTTATTATATATTATTAGAAGACTAAGTACATACTTACATATTATTTGTGAAAGCCTCATCTACAAGTTAGGGTCACAAAATGTTCAAAAGTAAAGAGCCGATAAAAATATAAAGTATACCAGGTACATAGAAATAAAAATGTCATTGATGAAGTTATAGTAATAGCAGAGAAATAAACTTCAAAGAAAATAGCATTATTATGGGTATAAATGAAAAGTCCAGGAATTGGGGGTATAGCTCAGTGGTAGAGTGTGCATGCTTAGCACTGCACTAGGTTTAATCCCTAGGAACACACAAAAACTCCATAATGATAAAAATTTCAATTTCCCAGAATGAAATAAAAATTACCAACTTCAATATGCCAAATAACATATTCATAAAATATATAAAGACAAAACAGAAGGCAAAGTAAAAAGAGATGAACCCATGTCATAATAGGAGATTTAAAAACATTTCTTCATAATGTATACATTTAGGAGGAAAAAAAGAATAGAGAACATTCAAGACTTAAATAAACAAGTTTGTTCAGGCCCTTGGCCCATTTATTGATTGGATTATTTGTTTTTTGGTGCTTAGCTGCTTGAGTTCTTTATATATCCTAGAGATTAGTGCTCTATATGATGTGTGAGGGGTAAAAATCTGCTCCCAGGATGTAGACTCTGTTCATCTCACAAATTGTTTCTTTTGCTGAGAAAAAACTTTTTAGTTTGAATCCATCCCATCTATTGATTCTTGTTTTTAATTCTTGTGCTATAGAAGCCTTATTAAGGAAGTTGGGGCCTAATCCCAAATGATGAAGATTAGGGCCTTCTTTTTCTTCTATTAGACGCAGAGTCTCTGGTTTAATTCCTAGGTCCTTGATCCATTATGAGTTAAGCTTTGTGCATGGTGAGTGATAGGGGTTCAATTTCATTTTGATGCATATGGATTTCCAGTTTCCCCAGCACCATTTGTTGAAGATGCTATTTTTTCTCCAGTGTATGTTTTTTGCTCCTTTGTCTAATATAAGATAATTGTAATTTTGTGAGTTGGTTTCTGTGTCCTATATTCTGTACCATTGGTGCCAATACTATGCTGTTTTTGTTACTATTGCTCTGTAGTATAGTTTAAGGTCTGGTATAACGATACTACCTGCTTTGGTATTCCTGCTTAGAATTGCTTTAGCTATTCTGGGTCTCATTTTTCCAGATGAATTTCATGATTGCTTTTTCTACTTCTATGAAGAATACTATTGGGATTTTGATTGGAATTGCATTAAACCTGTATAGTGCTCTTGGTAGTATGGTCATTTTGATAATATTAATTCTGCCGAACCATCTTCTAAGGTCTTCTTTGATTTCTCTCTTTAGGGTTCTGTAGTTTTCATTGTATAAATCTTTCACCTCAATCAATCAACAAATATATGGAAAAATGCTCATAATCTCTAGCAATCAGAGAAATGCAAATCAAAACTACTCTAAGATATCATTTCACTCCAGTCAGAATGGCAGCTATTATGAAGAGAAACAACAAGTGTTAGTAAGGATGTAGGGAAAAAGGTACACTCATACATTGCTGGTGGGATGGCAAATTGGTGCAGTCAATTTGGAAAGCAGTATGGAGATTCCTTGGAAATCTGGGGATGGAACCACCATTTGACTCAGATATTCCTCTTCTTGGACTATACCCAAAGGACTTAAAAACAGGATAATACAGGGACATAGCCACATCAATGTTTATAGTAGCACAATTCACAATAGTTAAACTGTGGAGCCAACCTAGATGTCCTTCAGTGGATGAATGGATAAAAAAAAAATGTGGCATTTATACACAATGGAATATTACTCAGCATTAAAAAAGAACAAAATCATGGCATTTGCAGGTAAATGGATGGCGTTGGAGAAGATAATGGTAAGTGAAGTCAGCCAATCCCAAAAAAAACAAATGCTGAATGTTTTCTCTGATATTAGGGGGGTGATTCATAGTGGGGTAGGGAGGGAGAGCATGAGAGGATTAGATTAATTCTAGATAGGGAAGAGGGTTGGGAGGGAAAGGGAGGGGGAGGGGGATTAGCAAAGATGGTGGATTGTGATGGTCATCATTATACAAAGTACATTATGAAGACTTTAATTGGGTGTCAACATACATTATATACAGAGATATGAAAAATTGAGGTATATATGTGTATTAAGAATTGTAATGCAAAAAAGTACATGTATAATGGCATAAATTGGCATGAACATACTTTATATACAGAGATACGAAAAATTGTGCTCTATATGTGTAATAAGGATTGTAATGCATTCCACTGTTGTCATGTTTTTTAAAACATAATAAAATCAATTAAAAAATAAGAATAAAAAAATAAACAAGTTTGAAACGGAAGATGAACATGAAACCCTAAACCCAATATTTAGAGAATATACACTTTTAAACATTCAGGGAAGAGTTACAAAAATCTTAATGACTACTCGGGTTTAGGTACATGATGTCTTCCAAAAGCTCACCTGGGAGATAATACAAGAGGGTTCAGAGGTGAAATTATTAGATTATGAAAGCTTTAACCTGATAAGCAGATTAATTCATAGATATGGATCAACAGGGAGGTAACTGTAGGCAGGTAGGGTGTGGCTGGAGAAGGTAGATCACTGGGGGAATGCTTTTGAGGTTTAGATTTTGTCCCTGGTGAGCAGAGATCTCAAGCTTGTTTCAGTGTTGCCATGTCCTGAGCTTCTTTCTGCCATGATGTTCTGTCTCATCCTGGGCCCACAGCTATGTTTTTGGCAAATGGCGAACTGAACCACTCTGAAACCATGAGCCAAAATAAATTGTTTCACCTTCATGTTTTTCTTGTCAGGTCTTTTAGTCATAGTGAAAAAAAGCTCACTAAAGCAATGACAGCCTGATAAAGAAGAGTGTAAAATCTCAACACTTTTTTTTTCTGGGTACCAAATTTCTTTATTTGAAGGAATGGTACAATGAACATAAGTGGATGTTTTGGTACAACTTATTGAAAAGGTAAAGGTAACCCCAACATGCATGCACTGCCTTGGTGACCAGGGAAGTCACTTCCATGGCTATGGGAAAGTCAGCCTAAGGTGTAGCTCTCATTATCACTTTCTCCCAGGATGTGCTTGTCAAAGAAATATTCTGCCATGCCAGATTCTGGGAATCCCATCTTGTGCAAGTTAGTTATATGGACACCCAATTCTTTGATGGGTTTCACCTGCTCATTCAGGTAATGAGTCTCAATGAAGTCACAAAAGTGGGGGTCATTTTTGTCAGTGGCCAGTTTTTGCAGTTCCAGAAGTGACTAGTTCACACTTTTCTCCAAGTGCAAAGCACATTCCATTGTATTGAGCCCACTCTCCCAGTCATCATGGTCTGGTTTCTTGATATCCTGAAGGAAGATTTGGCCACCTCGTTGGTTCTGCAGCTTCATCAGTTTCTGGGCATGTTCCCTCTCTTCATGAGATTGGTGAAAAAAATATTTGGCAAAGTTCTTCAAAGCCACATCACCACAGTCAAAGTAGTAAGACATGGACAGGTAGACATAAGAGGCGTAGAACTCTAGGTTGACGTGGCAGTTGATGGTGGCCTCTGAGTCCTGGTGGCAGTTCTGGCATACCTGTGAGGGGGATGTGGTAGTCATGGTGGGTGGCTGAGGAGAGGCCTGGTGCTGGAGAAGTGGCAGAGGCCTTGGGGCAGTCTGAGGACGCTGTGAAGGGCTGCTGGCTCTGAGCCACTGGCCATAGTGGAGGTCCAGTGCTGGTTTTGTCCAAGCACTGTTGAAGCAGGAAACCCTGCATCTTTTGGTGGAAAACCCCTCTAGAATTTCAATAGATTTTAAAAGAACCACAATATCTGCTCATTAGATAAAGTTGGAAACTAATACCAAAATACTACTACTAGTAATAATAAGAAGAAAAAATAAGAAGTTTGGAAAATGATAATCATATTTAAAAAAAAAAACGAATGTATCAAAGTTGATAATAACTAGCCTACATATCAAACTTCATCAATACTAGGAGATGCAAAAAATAAACACATTAAAAAATAAAGATGAAAGGAAAGCGAGGAACTGGGAGACGGGAGAGCAAGAAATGAAAGATGGAGACCAGGCAGACATACACATGAGAGTTTTGTCAGAGCTGACAAATAAAGGCACATTCCTTTATAGTGGAGGCTTGGATTTGGGGCTTTTATAGGCCAGGCTTAGGAATCAGAGATGAGTGGATCATAATGTGGGCAGTTTAAGGGTGGGGTTGCTATGAGGAGGTGGTGAGCCTTTTCTGGAAAGGTCCTTGGGCAGAAAAATGATGACTGTCACTTAAGATGGCCGTCCAGATGCTAAACAAGGATTTTACAAAAGGAGGCACAAAATTACAGATGCTATAGAATGGAAATTGAAAATACTGTAATCTAATGTAAATGAAAATTACTTTTAAAATGAAATAATATCTTCTAGAGAACTGATGAAAAATAACTAGAAACTCAACATCATTCTGTGACCAGTATATGCATTAAGTCCACCAGTATAAATTTTCTCACAAAGAAAGGAGACCTCAGGATTACCAAATGTAAAATAACATAGTGGATCTTTCACAAACAATTCTAGGTCCTACTGTTTTCTATTTCTGTCTAGGCAAATTACTTCTCATATGTGTGTGTCACTAGTCTCATCTATAAAGGAGGAACAATAATACCACTCACTTCATATAGATTTTATAAGCATTAAATAGAATAGTGCAAGGCTAAGAAACTCTGGCATGCACTTTGCAAAAAATTGTCTATTCTGGACTTAATACTTGGAATACATAGAATAAATCAGATGTTCAATAAATAATGCATTGAATTTATCTGAGTTACTTGCCACTCTTTACTAACTCTTGCTATAGTAACTCTTGCCCTTTTTAATTAATAAAATATTATTTGAAATTGATAGAATGGTTATAATATGCCAGACTCCAGTGTACTAAACCTTTCAAATATAATATCCCATTTAATCCTTAACAGTAACCTTTTAAAGTTGGTATTGTAATTATCTAATTTTGTAGATTAGGAAACTATGGTACCAAGTGGTCAAGTAATTGACCTAAATTCACACAGGAAAGCTGGATTTAAACTTAAATTGGTCTGACTTTAGAGCCCTCAAACTTAATCACAGGTTATATACTTTAATTTCTAATTAGCACTTCACTGTAATCATTCCAAAACCTTTGTAAATCCCTCTTGAAAAGACTGAACTCTATTATTCTTGATTGAAGTATTTAAATATACTCTAATAAAACCAAAAATTTTCATTTGAGATGCTGTTACCACTTAAGAGCTTTTCAGTTTTTCCATTATATGTTAAGTACTACCTCTGAGATCACAAGACAGATTTTGTTGAACACCAGGACTAGTCCAGATAAGTATGATTATGCAACTTTGTTTGAAAACTCTTGAACTTCAAGCTACTCCTTCTAGGACAAGGTCTATAGAGAAATCAGTACACAAAACTCCAATTAATGTTGGTGTTTTAATGCTGCCCTGTTAATATATTGGAATGCCTTATGGATTATAGCTGATTTAAATTGCAGTGTTAATCATATATTTCCTACCCTATGTCAGAGCCGTTTTGATTCATGCCAGTATAGTGGTTTGGATGTGGGGTAACTCCCAAAAGCTCATGTGTGGGATGGTTCAGATGAAAAATAATTGGGTTGTGTGAGAGTCTTAACCCAATCAGTGATTAATCCCCTGATAGAGATTAACTGAGTGGTAACTGAAGTGATAGGTGTGGCTGGAGGAGGTGGGAATTAGGACGTGACTTTGGGTTATATATTGTATCTGGAGAGTGGAGTTTCTCTCTCTGAAACTTCTGATCAACATGTGAGCTGTTTCCCACTGCTATACTCTTCCACCATGATATTCTGCATCATCTGGAGCCATAAGGAATGGGGCCAGCCTTCTATGAAAAAAGACCTCTGAAACTGTGAGCTGCCAAATGAACTTTTCCTCCTTTATCTGAGCTCTCTTGAGCCCTGTCTTCACTGACCACTGTCCTATTGGCATTCTGGTCTTCTTAGCTCTTACCAGAATCAGCCATTAATCTTCCCTTAAACAATCTAAAGTATTTCTAACATGCCCTGCTGCACATCCCAAAATTCCTCCCATCGATTCCAGAAAGCTCCCCAAAATTCTGAACCACATGGTCATTTAGTCACAGCCGAAAAAAAGCTGACTAAAACAGCCAGTATGTCAGAGATGTAAAATTTAAATTGTGGCTCTGTTCTTTACCAATTATAAAGGCAAATACAATGATAAAAAATATAGTTCCTATATTTTTCAAGTCAAGAGTAAAATATTTTAGGTATGAAATTAATTTAACCATTATCCAAGCACAAATAAATTCTTAAATCAGGTTTCTCATTGTTGATGCTCATCAGACTCACCTATTCTGATTTAATGATCATTACATGCAATCTAGAGTCCTACGTATGAAACATACAACTAATCTTTTACTTCTCACATAATAAAAACTGAACATGCTTGTGTTTTAATAACTTAACTAAAAATAACTTCAATTTTAGCAAAATTTCAACTAAATCTTTGACTTTTTTTAATCGTACTTTATTTTTATTTTTATTCTTTTTAGTTATACATGACAGTACAATGTATTTTGGCAAACTATACATACATAGAGTATAATTTATTCTAATTAGGATCCTATTCTTGTGGTTATACCTGATGTGGAGTTACACTAATTGTGTATTCAAATACAAGGCTAAGGAAGTTATGTCTGATTAATTCTACTGTCCTTCCTATTTCCCTCTCCCTCCCTTCCATTTGTTCACCTTTGTATAATACAATGAACTTCTATTCTATCCCTCTCCACCCTCCCTTGTTGTGAGTCAACATCCATATAACAGAGAGAACATTCTGTCTTTAGTTTTTGGTGACTGGCTTATTTCACTTAGCATGATAGTCTTCAGTTCCATCCATTTACCAGAAAATGCTTAGCAGCTCAGGAGACTGAGGCAAGAGGATCAAAAGTTCTAGTCAATCCTGGGCAACTCAGTGAGACTCTCAGCAACTTAGTGAGACCCTATCTCAAAAATATATTTTTAAAAAGGGCTGGGGATGTAAAAGGGTGGTAGTAAGGCACCCCTGGATTCAATCCCCAGTACCAGAGGAAAAAAAAAATAAAAAAGATTTGATGCAGTGTTTGTCAAAAAAAAAATCAAAAATTTAAATGAAACAAATTTTAAATACATAAAATCATAGAATATTCAGAGGTTATCAGGATATTTTTATATGCCTGAGATCTAAAATATAATGAAAATATTATTGTTAAGTTGGGAAACTAAGACATTGTTCCCAGTAAGGAAATTGCAGTGAATAAGAATAATGAAACATAAAATTACCAGTGATAAGAAAAGTAAAAATATGGAAAAATAAGGTATTATTTTTGATATGATTGATTTTGTCAATTGGATATATGGCTTTACTGGATGACAGCAACTAGTTATTTTTAAAATACTATAATTTAATGTTCCTTTTGTCCCAAGTCTTCATAATTGTATCTCAATTCAATTTTAATAATTGAAATATTAAATTATAATTAAAATTCTACATACAAATTCATACATGTTATGTAACATTAACTATAATTAATTCCCCCATACATAGTTCACCTAAAAATGTGTGAACAGTAACCAATACCCAAATATTTAATCTCTACCTAACTTCTATTGTTGCTAAATAGTTACTAGTATTTGGAAATTATTTTTTCCTATAATATCTGAGCTATTGATGGTCATTTTGACTTTTCATACAATAGTGTGGGAGAAACATACTGATTAAAATGGAATCTGAACTAACACAGGAAAGGACACCAAAAATGACAATATTTTATTAATTGGAAAACACAGGAATGAAAAGCCAAAAGCTGCATCTGCCCATAAGGATGATAGTTGGTGATACTAGGAAGGAGATGGAGCATACTCTGGGGATGAAGAGCACAAAAGAGCCTTTCAGGAATATAAAGGTTTCTGGTCTTACAAAACACATGATTGTGATAGGCAGAAAGTACTCAAAGCTCTCAATCCCCTAACCTACTCATCACAGCTAGGTAACTATCATTCCTCCTCCACATCCCTCATAGTTGTGGATAAACTCCCACCTTCCAGAAAACTTGTGATTTATTCTCTGATGAATTTGAATTGGAGATCATTTAAACTTGAGACAACAGGCATAGGTGAAGACTGAAGACCTCTACTAAAATTAGCAGGACTTGGGAAAGTTTACCATGGGACAGTGAAACCCCAGCCTTCTATCTATATATGGCCCCCATTGCTATACCAGGACAATAAAAGATCTGTTTCTGGGGAAATGAGCCCCAAAGAAAACACCTTCAACTACTTCCCCCCAAAATACATGGATCTTCATTCAAACATTTCATTAAATTTCAGTAATAAATAAATTCCTCTCAAGAAATACATATACACACATAATTATTAATAAGCTTTTTTAGTGCTCTGTTTATAAATATAAACACCTACAATATGAAAGACAAAGACCAAAATTCCAAGAAAATAAAGGAACATATAGAAAATAAAAATAAAGTTTAAGTAGAACTAAAATTAAGGTACACCAAAAAGAGATGATTTTGCATCCATGAATTAAGAAAAATATTTCCTTAGAGAAAGAAAATTTGGGGAGTTAGGCAATCTTAGAAACTAAAAATATCATTTATTAACATAAATAAGTTCAATGAAGAGATAGAATATAAAGTAGATAAGTTGAACAAAGATGAAAATGTATGAAATAGGAAGCATCAACCTAGAAATCCAATATTCTAATAATAGGGATCTCAGAAAGACTAGAAAAATTAGGATGCTTTCAACAAATAATATAATGACATTTTCTGTAAGTAAAGGACACATTTTCAGATTAATTGAGCTTTAGTATATAGAATGAAAGATTTTCCAAATCAAGAAATCAGAAATCATGATAATCTGATTTACTCTGAAATTTAGAACATCTAGGATAGCCGAAAAAGAAAAAAAAATCTGAAAGTTCATAAAAAAGCAAAAATTGGCAACATATAAGAGATTAGGAATAAGGATGATGTCAGGCTTTTCATAGCAACAGTATATTCAGAAAAAAATATCAACAAATGCTTCCAAATTCTGAGACTATTTCATATATAATACATATTTATATTGATATGCACATATATATATATAATTCATATGTATATAATATATGTGTATCTATACTTATTATATGTAACATCTATATCTTTCTATACTTATATACAGTACAATGCACTATATTTCTCTAGATTATAGATACATATATTATGCATGTCTATCAATATATATCTATCCACAATATATACATATAGATATACATAGAGAAATTTATTTTAATGAATTTCCTAAAAAAAATGTGATGGCCATGTCCAAAATTTATAGGGCAGGCTATAAATTCAGGTTAGAGCTGATGTTGAAGTGTTGAGTCTGAATTCTGCAGGACAATGGGCTGGAAACTCAGGTAGGGTTTATCTGTTTCCATCCTGAGGAGATTTCCTTCCCTTTTAAGGATCCTCAATGTTTGCTCATATGGTTTTCAACAATATGGATGATAATTTGTATTACCCATACTCTACTGAGTTAAATGTAAATCAAATCCCATCTCCCTCAAAAAAAAAAAAAAGAAAAAACTCACAGCATCTAAATTTGTACATGACTAAAACACCTGGGAACCAGAGACTAGCCAGACTGACACAAAATTAATCAACATATCTATTGAGAAGATTATACCCACTCAAAAATATTAAAAATGAATGAGGGGATGATGAAAACATTCAAGATCTCAAACAAGTATTTCCTATGCATTCTTTCTTGGAAGAAATACACAACTAAACAAAGGAGGAAATGAAGATAGAGTGCTGGTACCAAGAAAACAAGTATCCCAACATGTGAAATAAATAAAAGCCAGTTGTGAACAAAAATCCAAAGATAATGGAAGTATATTAGGCCTAGATATTAGCCAGTCTAAATTAGAACAAGAGGATGGGAGAGTTACAGGAGAAATATTTTCACACTAATCTCCAAAAATGGGTTAGATGGAATATTTGACATTTTCTGTTATGGAGGGGAATTTACACTTTAAGTCAGAAAGTTCACCAAGAATTTGTATGAGCATATAGTAAATCAAAGAGTCAACACAAAAGCAGCAATTAAGAAATATAAATTTTTAAGGAAATGTGTGAATATATTACAAGAATCAATTACAGAAGGTTTTTACTCTACCTCAAAATATCCATTATATCACCTGTGATAATTAATTTTATGTGTCAGTTTGAGTTTGGTAATGAAGGCCCAGCTAACTCTTAAAACATTGTTTTGGGTGTCATTTTGAATGTTTCTGAAAGCCATTAGCATCTGAATTGCTAGATGAACACAAAATATCTGCCCTTACCAATGTAGGCAGGCATCATTCAATCCACTAATGTCCAGAACAGAATAAACTGATGGAGAAAAGGAGAATTCTGCATCTCTGAGTTGGAACATTCTTAGTCTCCTGTTCTCAATACCAGAGCTTGGTATCAAAACTTCCAGTTCTTGGGCCTTCAGATGTCACCCTATACTCCTTCACTCCTGGTTCTCAGGCTTTCTGACTTGGAATGAAAGTACATAATGGAACATTGACTCATTGTGTATGTATGTATAAATATATATATATATATATATATATATATATATAAAATACAAATATATAAAAGGTTTTGGCTTACATGACTATGGAAAATAAGAAATTTCACCATCTTCTATCTGCAAGCTGAAGAACCAGGAAAACTGGTGGTGTAATTCAGTTTAAAGGCATTAAAATTCTTTCTGTTTCTCTGGTGAACATTCCTGAATACAATCACCATTCCACAACATCCGTGCCACCTGGTTTCAAGCCATCATCATCTCATACATGGATTCTTTCAAATGCCTCCTAACTAGTCTCCTTATATATTAGTCCATTTCCATTATTATACCAAAATGCCTGAAGCTTGAGTAATTTTATGGAAAAAAGAGGGTTTTTCTTGTTTGTTTTACCTCACTATTTTGGAGGCTGACAGTCCAAGTTGGGTAGCTCATTGGTTTGGCCTCTGGTGAGAGCCTAACAGAGATGGCATAATAGGAGGATCTTTTTTTTTTTTTTTGCTCCTACTCTGTGTATTTGTTTTATCTTATTTTTTAAGTTTTAATTTGTTATATATGACAACAGAATACATTATAATTCATATTATACATAGAGAGCATGATTTTTCATATGTCTGGTTATATACAAAGTGGAGTCACACTATTCATGTCTTCATACATGTTTCTAGGATAGTGATGTCCATCTCATTCCACTGTCTTTCCTACCTCCATACCCCCTTCCTTCCCTTCCCTCCACTTTGCCCTATCTAAAGATTCTTTCTGACATCACTGAGACTCAGTAAATCGAACAGAATCACACACAGACACACACACACACACACACACTCTCATACACACACATCTGTAACTCAAGCACAGATCTCCAAACTCTAATACATGTTGATTAAGTATGCTTCAACTTAAGTTTCCTAACGCAAGCTCCTTTTCATTGTGAAGTATTCTTTTAATGAACAATATAAATATGTCAAATTTCTCTTATTTATTTAGATAATTCCATAAAATATAAAGAAATTATTTTATTTTATATTTTTAATTTGTTATTTCTATATATACATGACAGTAGAGTGTATTTTGACATATTTCACATATGTTGAATATTATCCTAATTAGGATCCTATTCTTGTAGTTGTATACGATGTGGAGTTTCACTGGTCATGTATTCATAGGTGAACATAGGAAAGTTTGTGCAATTCAGTCTATTAATTTTCTGATCCCACTACCCCCCTTCACTTCATTTCCCTTTGTCTAAACCAATGAATTTATATTCTCTCCACCCCTTATTCTATGTTAGCATCCACATATCAGAGAGAACATTTGGCTTTTGGTTTGGGGGACTGGCTTATTTCACTTAGCATGATAGTTTCCAGTTCCATCCATTTACCATCAAATACCATAAATTCACTCTGCTTTATGGCTGAGTAATATTTCATTATGTATATATTCCACATTTGCTTTATCCATTTATGTGTTGAAGGGCACCTAGGTTGGTTCCATAGCTTTGCTATTGTGAATTGTTCTGCTATGTAGCTGCATTACTGCAGTATGCTGTTTTTACATCCTTTGGGTATATATGAAAGAGTGGGACAGCTGAGTCAAATGGTGGTTCCATTCCAAGTTTTCTGAGGAACCCATATTATTTTCCACATGGGTTGCATCAATTTGCAATCCCACCACCAATGCATAAGTGTACCTTTTCCCCCATATCCTCATCAACATTTATTGTTACTTGTATTCTTTATAATGACCATTCTGACTGGAGAGAGATGAAATCTCAGATTGGTTTTAATTTGTAGTTCTCTAATTGCTAGAGATGTTGAACATTTTTTCACATACTTTTTTACCATTTGTAGTTGTTCTCCTGTAAAGTGCATGCTAAGTTTCTTTGCCCATTTGTGTATTGTGTTGTTTTTTTGTTTTGTTTTGTTTTTGTTTATACTGGAGTTCTTTGTATATACTGGAGATTAATGCTTTGAGATGCTAGTAGCAAAGATTTTCTCCCATCCTATACGTTCTCTCTTAATTTTCTTGACTGTTTTCTTTACTGTGAGGATTTTTTTTTAGTTTGATACCATCCCACTTATTGATTCTTGATTTTATTTCTTTTGCTTTAGGAATCTTGTTGAGAAAGTCCATTCCTAGGCTGACAGAATGAAGAGTTGGACATACATTTTCTTCTAGAAGGTGCAGGGTCTCTGGTTAAAAATGTAGGTCCTTGATGCACTTTGAGTTGAGTTTTGTGCTAGGTGAGAGATAGGAGTTCAATTTCATTCTGTACATATGTATTTCCAGTCTTTGCAGCACCATTTGTTGAAGAGGCTACCTTTTCTCCAATATTTGTTTATGGCACCTTTGCCTAATATGAGATGACTGTATTTATGCTGGTGTGTCTGAATTTACGTATGAGTTTTAGAAGCTTTCTGGCAGAGATTTTTTTCTTCTAAATTTAGAATCATGTAATTGCCAAGTGTTCTTACCAAGTTGAAGTTTTGGTTTTAATACTTCCCAATTCCCCTTCTTGGGAGATTAATGTGGGCAAGCTAGGCTGCAAGTCAGGTGGCAAAGCTGCTGGCTGGGGAAGGTGAGTATAGCAGTGAATTGGTGTGTTGGACAGGCTGGGCTGTGGCCAGGTGATGAAGTGGGTGGATGGGCCAGGAAGTGCAGTACCCTGTTGGGTGGGCCCAGCTGGCCCAGGCTGGTTCAGTCTGATGTTCCTGACTGGGAAGTGGTGGGCCAGACTGGGCTGCGGCTGGGTGGCAAAGTAGCTGACCATGTCCAGTGGGCCTAGCTGGCCTGGGCCAGGTGGATCAGGATCAGGATCATGGATCCTTCAGGCTGGCAGTGTAGCTATGTTTTGGTATGTACAGGCATGGCAGTGAAGTGGCAACCTGGCTGGCTAGACTATGAGCCAGGGTAAAACTGCTGGCCTAGTAGATGGAGCAATGACCTGGATCAAGGGCCAGGGTTTTGGAGGACTGGTGACTAGGGCCTGGGGTTCTGGGAAGGTGTTGGACCCCACTGGCACTGGGCCCTGGGGACTGGGTGGGTGCCAAACTGGGAAAGGAACAGGGACCAGGCTTGTGCTGGGACGTAGCAAGTGTTGGCCCCAGTGGGCCGCGGGAACTCAGTGGGTTCGGGATCAGTTCATCGGGCATACTATTGGCCAAGTGCCTTCACACCTACCCTTCCAACCTCCTGTGCTGTAGCTGGCCCTGTCAGCCCCCACAGGCCACAAGGCTCACAGGGCTGGGGAGAGCTGGGCTGTCTCCAGCCTCTCCAACTTGTATTCCCTGTGGGTAAAAATGCTCCCAGTTTATGACTTTCCATAGGTTTGCTAGGCCCATACAGTCTGGGCAGACCTAACTACAAACTCACAAATCTGGGTTTCTCCAGTTCCCATTGGCTCTGCTGCACTGCAGTCCCAAGATGAATCCTGGATTGGCTCTCTGCAGAGAATTGATAAGTTCAGGTTGACTTTCTTCTTCTTCTTCTCCTTCTCCTTCTTCTTCTTCATCTGTTTAATGAGTTGAGCAGGCTCTGGTTTGGCTAGGGCAGACTGCCTCTCCAGTCTCAGGACTTTCACTCTAAACCTTGGGGAGAAACAGTATTCCCACTTCTTGAGTTCTGTGTAGCTGAGCTAGTTATCTTACCAGGAAATTATTTTAAATTCTGATGGTCCTGCCATCAGTCTTTATTTTCTACCATCATTCTCTCATTCTTGTTATTTCCAAGTTGCCTCCGCTCAGGTCAACTTCTTTGGTTGGCAATACTTTGTGCATGTTGCTACATGTGGTAGCCAGCAGGAGATATCACTAATTATAACTTTATGGGGATAAGACAACAAGAAGTTCCACATTTAGGTCCCTTTTAGACTCTGCCTTATGTATCTCTTCCCATGGCTTGTTTTCTGCATCCTTTACCTGTAATAAATGTACTCATGAGCAAAACAGGTATCAGTGAGTTCTGTGATTCTTAGTAAATTATCAAAATTGAGGATGAAGGGTTATGGAAAAATAATATTCCTACATGACAATCCCTGGGAAAAAAATGGAAAGATGGTGTGACTTGTAATGAAGGAGGGGAAATTAGCCAAACATTAAACCTCTCCCAGTAAATCCTTTCTCCCAAACCATAGACCCTAAAGGAAGGGGGCAGATATTGAATGCTGGGTTCTGGACTTTGACCTTCCCTCATTGCAAATTAGTCCTAAATGGAGGCACAGTTAATAATGAAACTGTGGGAAACAATGAATGCCAGAGGAAGAAGAAAAGCAGTGGGCAGGATTTGAGCATTCATCCTTCAGTATCTATGCTCCTATCTCTCCTGGTAACAATGAGTTTCAAACTTTTTATGACTGCTTTCCTGAGTTAAAATTTTAACCTGCACAACTTGTTCCCTGACTGCTGGATAGGCATGTTCACAGTTTCCAATGATTATACCACTCTCACTGTACCCATAAAACTAAAATCCCCTCTGTAACCTATGACAATTTCATATCCAGAAAATGAGCCCTATGGTGCTTGAGTGATTGTGTCCACAAATGAATAAATGGCTTCACTGAATTTGTTTAGTTCTGCATCTTTCATTTTGTACTTACAGAGGATGGTTAGGAAAACTCTTGAACATGTAGTTGTTGTCACAGTGAGGGTATCCCCTGCAGACATAGGCAAGTAACTAACTCTGGATAGCATGACCATATGTTTATATGTCCAGTATCATTATTCTTTTGAAATTTGTGTCTTACTGAATAAGATGAAATAAAAGATACAGAATTGTAGTTTCACAAAATGAAAAAGTGAGTATTTTTAAAGATATTAGTGCCTTGCATTACAAAGTACATATAAAATATCCTTCTATATTACTTGATTCTATAAAAGTAGATAAGTCACTGAAGGAAGTTCATGATTTACAATCAATTTTATTTTCCTTTAAAAAAAAGCTTTATTTATTTATTGGCCAGAAAATTCCTTTTACTATATCACAAACAAATGCATTGGAACAAAATTGAAAAAGAAACATGAGAAATTAATGCTATTGTTTATCAACTTATACATAATTGTTACTTTGAAAGAACATTGGTTTGCTCCTCTATACAGAACTACTACAAATGAGAAAGTAAGAAAAAAAGGTGCTCTAATAGATGGATTATAATGGCATGATGTTGAGAATTACTGTAATGATAATACATTCTAATTTAAGAATTTAAAAAATATCTCAGTTATTTGTGCTAAGTAAATAAATAAGCAATTGTGAAAAACCTAATAGTAGACCTTTCCAGGTTGGAATTATTAATAGAATTTTTGTGGAATGAATTGTGTTCTTAGTAGAGACTAACAGGCTGCAATAAAGACCTTTATGAATAACATTTGAAGTTTTCCTCTCAGAATGAAAAGAAAAATATGAGTGTTGACCCTGGCAGCTACCATCATATGTTTAACCACTGATTTTCCAATGAAAAGTGAATAGATCATAACAGAACATACTACACAATCAAAACCAACCCAGTGTTCCTCATAGCTTTTTACATTTGGAACAACTCACCAGAAGGATAGTTTCCCACAAACCGAAGAAAATAATTGCTGCTTAAATGGTAAAATGAAGAAGACAATCCTTTAAATACTTACTACAAAGCCAAGAGATGATGCCTCTTACTCTACCAAGTGACTCAGGTAGGTCAGAGCACACTGTTAGAGAAATTCACGTCTGCCACAAGAAGGAATATATCATAGAACTTTAGAAATCCTTAGTTATATATTTTCAGAGACTAAAGTGCAAATTAAGAACAGATTCATCTTAAGTTTTCAGCAAATAATATTCTGTGAAGATCTATTAAATAAACAAAACATGTCCTCAAATAGCTCCTGAATACTAAAAAATGGAAATGGTTGGAGACATTATTGTCAACTGGCTGAAGTAGGCGCCTGATTAACTCTAAGACTGGGTCAGATAAGGTGATGTTTCCTTTGAGGAGCAATGTTACTGTGCACCCTACTGCTGCCATTTAAACAATCTCCAGTCAGTGACTTTCCCTGGAGGATGCTACTGAGGGTTCAAAGGGGGATGCAGGCTTCGTGTGGTCCCCTCCCACAGACTCACTTGTTTGTATAAAATAATTGCCCTGCCAGAGGCCTCCCTCCCAGAGATTCTGATTTCCATTTAAAAAACATGCTGTTCAATTTTTCTGGAAAAAATATTCATAATATTAGAAAAATATTTTTGATGAAAGCAGCACATTGTAAAAAAAATAAAAAATAAGCATTTAAAATTATATTTATTACCATATATTGTGGTTATTAATTAACCAAAAAGTAGAATGTTAAATGCTAATAGAAAAATTATCATAGAGACACTAAAATATTGAATGGAGAAATTTATTCAACACTGAAAATGTGTATTTAATTCATGATCACATCACAAAACAAGTCACACATTACTTGATATTCATTTACTTGAGGTTAGGTGAAAATTAGAGGAAAAGCAGGAAAAAGGAGCACATTATCCATCTACTGTTTATTATTGTCAAAGAATGTAGATGTTGATAAAAAAAGTTGGAACACCTACATCCTTAAATTACATGTTGTACTCATCTAAATTTAATCATAAATAAGTAAACCACCTATGGAAAAGAAGGTTTACTTTTATGTTCTATAATTTTTAGAACTATAATATAATTCAGTCTTATATTTAAAGAAGAAATAACTCACAAAGAAAAATAAAACAAACATAATAAATTGGATAATTTTGTTATCAAACTAAATATATAAATTCTACAAAAATAGAGTTTTACCAAGACTAGAGCTGATTCCCTGAAACTAACCATGAGTTTAGTTGGTAAATTCTCAGCTATAGCCCTTCTTTATTCAAACACAATTCAATTAGATTGACATCTGCTTGCTATATAGGGACTCCAAAAAAGTAGACACAATTTATACTTGTGCTCAAAGATATTTCAGTGCAGTTGGCAAAACCAGCATACTCTGAAGAACTTTGTATTCATCTGTTATGGCAACTACTATTATACAAAACAAGTTACAATATATAGTAATACTCTACTGTACTGCAGGATTAAGCAATTGTTGTATCCTTAGAAAACAACAGAATACCTTACAAGCATAAAAATATTAGGGAATAATATCATTCATCCATCAAAAATTTATTAGACATTAGTTTTGAGCTAGTAAGTCTTCCAAGAATGAAATACATAGTAGTGATAAAAATGAATAAGATGAAGTTTAAGAAAGATTATATTCTAGACATAGTTAACCATTTTCTTCTCTGTCTTTCATCTGAGTCTTCAACCTGTTCCACTACTATCACTTCTTTAAATTTAGCAAAAATCCAAGCTGTACCCATCATGGTACCATAAACTTCTGGCAATAATTAGTTAAGCATTATGCATATGACTCAAATAAAATAATAAGATTCCTTATGTGGTGTTGACATTTCTCCTTAACTTCATTTACATTTCTGTCAACTCAATTTAAAATATTCCAATTAATATAATAGATGTACCATAAATAATCATTAAAAATAAATTTGTAGTGCTAAGAACTATCTCCACCCTTTTCAGTTTGGAAATTATGAACTCCTAAGGACATAAATCTCATATAAAAACTTCTGAAAATTATTGGTTTTCAAAACCACCGCTTTGGAAGCAAATTACTACAAACAGATATTCCCAGAGGCTCTCTGAAGATTTTTAAGAGAACAAATTCAATAATAGTCCTAATTAAGATATAATTTGTAGGTCTCAGTTAACTTACATTATAGCTACATTGTTCACAACCAATGATTGTTTTAGTCAGCTTTTTCACGGTTATGACTAAAAGACCTGACCAGAACAATTGTAGAGGAGGAGAAGTTTATTTGAAGGCTCCTGGTTTCAGAGGTCTCAGTCCATGGACAGCATGTTCCATTCTCTAGGCTGGAGGTGAGGCAGAACATCATGCTGGAAGAGTGAGGCAGAGGTAAGCAGCTCACATGATAATAAGTAAGGAGAGAAAGACTCCACTTTCCAGATACAAAATATATGCCCCAAATGTATGCTTCTACAGTCATACCCTACCTGCTTTCAATCTCACACAGTTAATCCCATCAGGTCAATTAATTCACTGGTCAAGTTGAGACTCTCATAACCCAATAATTTCTCCTCTAAACCCTCCTGCACTGTCTCACACATGAGCTTTTGGGGGATACCTCACATCCAAACCTTAATAGCAATCAAAATTTTTGTTAATTTCTTATGTATATTATCTTATGTTATTTTTAAAAAATGTCCTTATGTATGTAGTAGATATTAAAATATTTGTAATAGTCAATTTGAATTATCAACTTGATTGGATTATGAGATACCAACGATTAAGAGGCTTCTGGGTGTGTCAATGAGAGTGTGTCTAGGAATGATTAGCATGTGGGATAGCGAACTGAAGTGGAGACTCTCCCTAAGCATGGGCAGCACCAACCAACACCTTGGTGGCTTGGATGAAATGAAAGTTGGAAGAACAAGGAAGCAGCAGCAGATGCAAGCTCCATTCTTCTTGAATGAGTTCTTGATTGCTGCTGTGATCGTTGAAGAAGATCAGACTCTCACTTCTTCACTCTTCCAAAGCAAACTCTACCAGTGCTTCTTTAGAAAGTTTCCAGAAGCTTTCAGTCTTGGAGTAGGATAGCATCATTGATATCTCTTTGTTTTGGGGCCTCAGCCTTTTGGACTGCACAGGTTCTGCACTGGTTCTTCCAGCTCTCCAGCCTGAAGACAGCTCTTGTGGACTATCCAGCTTTTGGTTGTGTAAGTCAACCTAATAAATCCCTTTTTCATAATTATACTTCCTGTTGATTCTGTTTCTCTAGAGAATTTTAATATTATTATTATGTATTCTCAATGTGCTCATCAAGAAGTCAAAGTGTAATATGTTAAATACAGATTCCAAAGGTCCAATGTAATCTGAAAAATTGTGAAGTAAAGAAGGCTATGGGGAGGTATTGGAGAATTAAATCTACCAAATTACACTATGCCTATGTACTGATATACCACAATAAATCCTGCACACACAAATAAAATAAAACACTATTAAAAATAACAGTAATAGAAGGGGGATCATTATAGCAGAGCAGGCAAATTGGGGAAGGGAGGAGGAAAGGGAAAGAGAAGGCAGTGGGGAATGTGATTGATCAGATTATGTTATATGCATGTACAAATATGGCATAATGAATTCTACCATTAGGCATAATTATAATGCTCCAATATAAATATGTAAACTGAATTTAACATCAATTTCAAGCATCCCAAATAATCACCAGAAGTAATGAATAGATAATATACATGGACCCTTGCATTTTCCCTCAGTACTTCATATATACACATCTTGAGACTGATCCTGAGTCAATGGAAGACTTCTCCTAATGAAAGACGAGTATTTTTCTATAAGGTTTACAATTCACCATATACCCTTGTTACAACTAACATTTACAGAGATTCTATTTATAATAGAGGTACACTGGGAATGCTTTTAATGAATTGCTGAGTGTCTGGGAATTCAATTCAACACTTAACTAGAGTCAATGTTTCTTAAGTAAATATCTATAATCATCATAGAGTGAACTTCTAGATTATAGGAATATGCATGAAATTTTATGAAGTAATTTAATTTTTATTAGAAATTATAAAATATATTAGTCAAATTTTCAAGTTTGGCATCATTGTGCAGCAACAGATTGGCCTTTGATGACTATCTTGGATATTTGCAATGCTAAATAGAAATTCACTTTCATCTGAGGTCATTAAGGAGGCAAGACCTTGTTTGGCTGACTCCATTAACAGGCCTGTATGTTTATATGTATATAAGGCACGTAAGATGATGCCACCATTACCAAGTCCTTTCTTCTCTCACAGTAATTGATGTATTATATATTTTTTATAAGAATCATACTTTTTTACTCGTAGACATAAATATTTTAGTTGGTGGTGATGGTGCAGTTTCAGGATGCAATCTCACAAACTGAAATTTTGTAGACAATTTGAAAAATTAGCTTTCTAAATAAATTTATATAAAGACAAAATTTTATTTATTTTTTTAATCTGTAGTTATGAATTCAGTATTTTTAAAGAAGCTACTTTCTTGTGAAAAAAATCTTAGTGGCCAATTTTACATTCTTCTAAAAATTTTCTTAAGATATAATAAAGAATTTTCAGGATAGGATTAAGTAATTATCCATAAAATAGAAAACTTTTTAAAGATGTTTTTATTTTTAGATAAACATAATGACTTTATTATATTTATTTGTTTTTTTAATGGGGTGCTAAGGATTGGACCCAGTGCCTCACATGTATTAGGAAAGTGTTCTACCACAGGGCCACAACCCCAGGCCTAAAATACAGATCTTAAAATTTATTTTACTTATTATTGAGAACACTGGATGCACTACATACTTCTAGAAATATTAGAATTGTAACATGATAGCTTTGAAGAACCCCAATGCAGCTAAAAATTCTCTTTACTCTGGTTATTGTCATTGATGTGTAGGGATAGGACTGTGGCTGACTTTCTCACAGTGACCATTAAATATCATTAAACATAATAAATTTATACTGCTACTCAAGTTTTCCATCTAGAAGCTTAGAATTTTGAATTGAGAGATAGGGATGAGAATTATTTTTTAATGGGCCACATTATTGTCCTAGTTCCAAAAGGATGTCCAGTGTCTAAACTGATAAGATTTCTGGAGCTATCTTGGTGTCAGCACTTCCTAAGTTCTTAGATATCATTAGTCATTGATAAATTCTCTCAGTAAGTTCTACTTTTTTCTTGGATCCTATTACTTATGACTAAAACTGCACTAAATGTAAAGAGTATATCCTGTCACTGGCTTTTTACTCCTGACACTTAAGAATTTCTTATTAAATTTAAGCACTTTTGATGATTAAAATTTTTTTCAGTTATTAAAAATTCTGATAAACAATGTATAGTAAATTAAAAATCTGTGTCAATACATGAAATATAAAATATCTTAATGAATATTATCTTAATATTAGACATTCTGAAATTTACTAAGTATTGTATAAAAGAGTAGACATGGGAATCTCTTAGGAAAGATAAGAAACAAGCAATAAATAAGTATCAAAACATTGGAATAAACACTTTAAAAATTTCAAACATACATAGGTCTACTTATGAAAAGAAAACCTTTCTTTTTTAAAACAAATATTTTTTATTAACTACTCATAATTAACCAGGGTTAATGTTTTGTCATTTTTCTTCAAAAATTTTAATAAAAATACCTATTTTAGATACAGTTGAACTCGACTTTGTTTTCTTCCTATTGCTTCATTACAAATCTGATGACTCAATCCATCTTTTTTATATTTTTGTAGGTATATAAATATATTTTAATTTTTTGACTTTTTAAAATTTGTTCTAATTAGTTATACATGACAGCAGAATGCATTTTGACATAAATGTTGGCAATGATGTGTGAGAAAAGGTGCATTCGTACATTGCTGGTGGGACTGCAAATTGATGCAACCACTATGGAAAGCAGTATAGAGATTTCTCAGAAAAGTAGGAATGGAACTACCATTTGATGCAGCTATCCCACTCCTTGGATTATATCTAAAGGACTTAAAATCAGCATTCTACAGTGATGCAGCCACATCAATGTTTATAGCAGCTCAATTCACAATAGCTAAACTATGGAACCAACCTAGATGCCCTTCAACAGATGAATGGATAAAGAAAATGTGCTACATACACAGAATGGAATACTACTCAGCCTTAAAGAATGAAATTATGGCATTTGCAGGTAAATAGATGGAACTAGAGAATATCATACACAATAAGTACAATAGGCCAATCCCCAAAAACCAAAGGCTGAATGTTTTCTCTGGTAAGCAGATGCTTATTCATAATGGTGGGGTGGGAGTGTATGAAAGAATGAAGGAACTTTGGACTTTAGAGGGTAGTGAAGGGAGGGGTGGGACTATGGGGATGGGAAGGATGGTAGAATGAGATAGACTTTATTACCCTATTTACATGTATGATTACATTACTGGTGTGACTCAGCACCATGTATAGTCAGAGGAATGAGAATTTATGCCCATTTGTGTACAATAGAGCAATAGAAAAACTGTTTTCCCAATAGAAAGCCTCTTTGTCTTTAATACTTAGTTCTTATTGGATATACTTATTTCTTAGTACAGTTTCTTGTCAATAGTAATACAGGAAAAATTATATTTTCATCCCTAAATGTTATGGTTTAGAGATGAAGTGTCCTCCCAAACTCAAGTGAGACAACTCAAGAAAGTTTAGAGGTAAAATGATTGAAATATGAGAGCCTTAAATTAATCAGTATATTAATCCCCTCATAGGGATTAACTGGGTAGTAACTGTAGGCAGATAGGTGTGACTAGAAGAGATGAGTCATTGGGGTATGTTCTTGGGGTTTATATTTAGTCCATGATGAGGAAAGTCATGTTATTAGCTACTTTCCTCTGCAACACCCTCTGCCATGATATTCTGCTTCACCTTGGGCACAGAGCAATGAAATCAAGCATATAAGGACTGAGATCTCTGAAACCATAAATGACAAACTTTTTCTCCTCTAGAAGTCTTTTTATCAGGTCTTTAGGTTACAGCAATGAAAAAGCTAAAACTCTGTAAAATACTGTTATGAAAATAATTTGCAGAAAAACATTTGTGTTGCAATAAAAATACAATTGGTAGACTGTCACAATCACATGTAGAAATGGCTGGGCCTGAGAGCAATATCATGGTGTCACAGAAAGAGTGACTCTATCATTGTTTCTTGTCCTCTAAAATGTTTTCAGCTTATTTTGACTAGTGTGGTGCAGCAGATACTCAAGTTTTTGAGAAAGCATTGAATTATAGAGAATTTAGAAATTTAAGTAAGAATAGTTATTTAAGTGTAAGAAAATATTTTTTCTGCATAAAATAGTAATCTTTAACAACTATATTAACTGCTTGGAGAACAGAAATTATTGTTTTAGAAATTGTTATTAATTCCTAATAAACTTGTTACATTTTAGTTATATTTTGGAGAATTGGTTGGGGTCTTATTGTTTATATGTAATGCAGAGTATTTTTTAAAATACTATTTCTTTAAAAATTTTTAGTTATAGATGGACACAATACTTTTATCTATTTATTTATTTATTTATTTATCTATCTATCTATTTATTTATTTATTTTACGTGGTGTTGAGGATTGAAACCAGTGCCTCACATGTGCAAGGTAAGTGCTCTTACACTGAGCCAAAACCCAGCCCCAGAGATTTTTTTTCCTAAAATAAAGGAGGAAAAAAACTCTTTAGTATGAAGTATCTGAAGGAACGATTTCCTGCAATTAAAGTACTGTACAGTATAAAGAAAAAAAAAACAATGTTTCTAAATTATTTTATAAGAATTTCAGTAGAAAACTTAAGGCCATTCTTCCTCATTAGTTTTAATGCAAAGATTATACATAAAGATAAAAAAGAGCACTAAAAGAAAAAAATATAGAAAAACCAAGAGCGATTTATTCGAGAAATGCAGAAAGTAAAAATATCCAGTATTATCTCAATTATAAATCATATATTATGAGGTTAAAGAAGTAAAGATTTTGCCATATAATACAAAAGATATTTGAAAAATTAAACATCCATGTGAAATTTTTTGATGCACAAACAGTATGCTTAGTGGTGTAACATTACAAATATTCCTACTAAAGTTATGAGTAACTCAATCACTACCACTATTTGAAATCATCTGTAAAGTGCAATGAAATTTAAATAAGACAATGAAATGAGCATCAAATATTTTATGTTTTGCAATGATAGTTTGAGTTCTTTTTTGGGGTGTGGGGTACAGGGGATTGAACTCGGGCATTCAACCACTGAGCCACATCCCCATCCCTATTTTGTATTTTATTTAAAGATAGGGTCTCATTGAGTTGTTTAACACCTCTCTTTTGCTGAGGCTGGCTTTGAACTTGTGATCCTCCTGTCTCAGCCTCCTGAGCTGCTGGAATTGCAGCATGCGCCATGACCTAGTCTAGAGGTCTTGGGAAAAAAAACAACTGAAGTTCAAATGAGAATTCTTTAAGATAGTATTTCAAAAATAAAAATTCTTCATTTAGACAAATAATAGCCAGTAATAAAGTATAACAAAATAAATGATTTTATGTATAAGTATAGCAAATACTCATATATATAAGTAAATCAATCTGGAAAACAATGAAAAAAATGCTTCTCAATTTATAATGAATTTATGTTATTAAATCCATCATCATTTGAAATTCTTTTAATAAAACCACATATGGGATATCACAGTTTAAGTTAAATGAGCTCAGAATACTTACATTAGCCTATGTTTATGCAATATCATTAAACACAATCTATTTTATAAAGAAAGTGTTGAATATTTTATGTAAGTCCTTGACTTTCTTTTTTTTTAATTAAAGTGAAAACATCCATTTTATGCGCATAGTTTTGCACCATCATAAAGACAAAAAAATTGTAAGCCAAACCATCTTGAGTCAGAAATCAATCTGTAACTCTATGGAGAGAATATGAAAATTCACTTAAATACTATAAGTAATTATTTGAATAAGTAAAAATAAATTGAAAGAAAGAACTTTCTCTTATGTTGCCAAACACAATATTTTAAAAATTCAATCCTTCAAAATGAACATGTAAAGTTAATATATTCTCAATATAAAGACCAATATATGCCTTAATATTCTTGTTCCTTTTCTACTCTATTAAAAAATTAAACAAATCTAAAACTCATTCAGATAAAAATCATCATATAAAATATCCAATAATATTTAATGTGTCATGAGTGAAGATTCCCAATAATATATTAAAATATAAAGCTACAGTAATAAAATATTGTATTTCAAGCACCACTACAGATAGATCAATGGATAGGATTAGATAATAGAAAACACATGTAGAGTACATGGGGATTTAGTACATGATGAAATTGTACCATATTATTCAGAACTTTTAAGGTCATAAGTGAAAAAGGAACACAACTCAAACCAGTTGCTTTGGTCTGAAGGTCTGTATTCCTTCTACATTCATAGGTTGAAAGTTGAAACTTTTAATTTGTAATGTGATAGCATTAGGAAGTAGAGTATGGTAGAGGAAATTAGGTCATGAGGGTACAGGCCTCATATAGTATTAGTATCCTTTATTTTAAAAAAAAAGGCCCTAGAGAGCTGCCTTGCCCCTTCTACCATATGAAGACTCAGAAAGCACAACCTATTAACTAGGAAATAGATCCTTACCAGACACCAAATCTTCTGTGGCTTTGTTCTTAGACCTCTCAGGCTCCAGAATGGTAAGAAATAATTTTTTTGTGATTTATTACCTACCTCGTCTATGGTATTTTGTTACAGAAATCTGAATGGGACTAAGACACTAGGCCAAAGGGGAACTTTTTTAGTTAATGGAACCATACCAGGCAAATATAAGATTTGTAGCTGTATCAACAGAAATCAAGGATTCTTCTTTCTGTAACAGTATGTAATAATTGTCACAGTTCCTGGCCTGTAAAATTATAAACAACAAATATCTGTTAATTGTATGCACAGATTAAAGAGCAGTCTGGAATCCAGAAGAAGTAATGGAGAAATGCAGTGGCAGGTATAAAGTGGAACTTGATTCTCAGGCTCAAGACAATTACAAGGATAGGAAAGGCAGCAGAATACAACAGACACTAGTATGGCAATATGTAAATTAGTGGATGTGTAACTGAGGTGATTCTGCAATCTGTATACGGGGTAAAAATGGGAGTTCATAACCCACTTGAATCAAAGTGTGAAATATGATATATCAAGAACTATGTAATGTTTTGAACAACCAACAATAAAAATTTAAAAAATAAATAAATAAAAAATAAAAAATGGAAAAAAAAAGACAATTACAAGGTTAGAAGCAAGATTGTGTTCAAATTGTTAATGGCTCAGAGGACACACAAAACAGGGAACAGAAGAGAAAAAAACTAGGTAAATTCTGGGTGAAGTTTGAGATATAGAATTTGAGGGAGAATGTAGTAGGAGAAATAAATCTACAGATGCACAGGGTGTGATTTTAAAAGTGGCAAGTTTAAAGTACAATTTGGAAAAAAAATCACATAGAAATAAAAAAACAAATAATAATTTTGAGTTGAATGAATTCTATCAAGAAAGAAAATTACTCAGTTATAATAAGGAAATTTTTAAAAAGAGTAATATTTATTAAATTCTTATTATGATTCAGATAAATTTCTAAGGTATTCAGCAATTAGTAATAGCCAAATAAGATTGACAATGTTATCATTCCCTCCCATTTTATGCATAATAAATAAAAACTCAGAGGGTTAAAATATTGTTCAAGATCACATGGTTAATAAACAGAGACCTGAGTTGTATCTGAATCCAGAGCTGATGGATATAAACTCTACAATGAACTTAATTGTGTATGTATAAATTTGAAAGGAAAACTAAATTAATTTAAAAAAATAATTTATTTTAAAGTGATATTACATATATTCATATGCATATATATGTATATATGCATATGTGTGTATCACACCAAAACACTAGCACATATAAATTTTCATAATATATTTTTGTAAATAAAATTTAATATGCTTGCACTTCTGCTCTCCTGGTTGATAAGGAATATTGTCATATTCATTTTGAGGTCTTCTTGCCATAATATATCCATGTACTCATACAAAATTGATGGGCTTCTGTGGTCAGAAAACTAGGGAAGATATCCAGTCATTATTTCAAAATTGTTGCCATTTTTACTATTGCTCTTTTGCCCACGTTGATGATATTTTTAAATTCTGATAACTACTATCTATATGGTGGGCCCTGGGGTTTCATACTAACTCAGACTTGATTCTTAAAGGCCTCCATTCATCACAGACTCAGTCCTATTAGCTTTTTCTCTTGTTTTTCGAAATTTAGCATTCACAATTATAAGAACAGAATGCACAAAATGTCTTAAGTTCCCTATTAGCAAAGGGAAGTAAATGCCCCTCTACTTCCCTTGAAATCTCAGACCACTACCTCTGAAATACTTTTTTCTTTATAGGTGAACAGTACCTATTTTTGTCTTATCTCAGGTTAAGAATCTTCTTGGGAATCTTCAATTCTGTATTGTAGTTCAAACCGGTGAACATCCTTAGAAATTCACTCCTCTACTCAACAACTACTTCCACCTCTCTCTTCTCTAATTTGTTTTTAAAAGTTGAAAACAGTTGGAGGGAGGAGTTTAGTTTCCATCAGGCTGAGCTCACAGTGGAGAATTTACTTACAGCAGCCCCTTCCTGGGCCTGTTCATACTGGACCCAAGCCATGCTCCCTAGGACTATGGTTTTCTGGCCAAGGCCAAGTCTCTACAGTCTCTAGCCTCAGCGTCAATGCATAAACCTTTCAGCCAGTCCTCTGGTTGGTATTTAAAAACCTGACCTGAACAGAAGCTTATTCTAAACTACTCAGACATTTAGCCACAGCACTGAACATTTTTTTGAGTTTCAAATAGCTTCAAACTCAAGACTAATCCCAGTTACCAAAGTTACTGTTCCATGACCTCAAATATCTTCCATTCCTCTAGCAGGGAATCTCTCCAAATCTCTTAGCCAACACAGAAATTTTACCTACTTCAAAAATATTCAGTTTGTGGACTTCATCACTTTTTCAACAATAGTGCCCTCTTCCCAACTTCCAGTCATACAATTTCATCCCATACATAAATGATATTTAGACTTCCAGGTAATGAGTTTCCATAAAATAGATAGAGCTTTCCAAATGATTTGTTTAAATTTTGGTCAGAAATATAGTTTTCATTATGATGTGTTACAAAAAGTTTTATATGTGTGCCGCAGTCTGGCTGGGCACAAAATCACGAGCCACTCACAGCCTTATAGATTCAAACAGCAATTCTTTATTCCTGAACTGTCACCGGCACACTACACGCACGTCTGGGGAAAAATTCACACCCCCACTCGGCTCTGCATCCCAAAATACTCTCTGAATCCCGCGAGAACTCAACGGGAACTCAAGGAGCTGGAGGGCACCTGAGGCAGCAGGATACTCCCTATTCCCAGCAGGATACACCCTAAAACTGGACCCACCCTAATCCAGCAGGATCCTCCCTAAACCCAGATCCACCCTGGTCCTTGAGCAGGGTCACCTTTCTCAAACATTCATGCAATGTCACTGCAAATGACCTGGGTCCAAGGCAAGCCCATTTCCACAATGGAGAGTCCTCCCTCTAAGCAACATTGGGTAGGCTGACAAAGAAATTGCCATGCGTCATTCCTACTTGGCAATGGCTCTCAGCATCTCCTCCCTTCTGAATAATTAAACAACAAGCAATGTGGCTAGGGACCGTGCCTGTTAGGTTGTCCAATTCAACATATGGTTCTTACCCGTCATCGGATGAACTGACCTCTAGGCGTCAGCCTCCTGTCTTAGGTTGATACCACTGCAATTGGATCATACCTGTCACTAACTACCAGTCTAGCATACAGCCATACTGTGGACAGGCCTATGCACCAGTGGGGGGGTGAGGTTCTTTGCCTTACCTCTGTTGGCCCCCAAATTTGGCCTTGGTGCCAGTGTGGGGGTGAGTTTCTTTGCCTCACCTCTGTTGGCCCCCAAATTTTAGACCATCACTAGCAGAAGGGAGGAGAATACAGAAATGCCATGACACCAAGCCAATTGACGGCTCCTTTGGAAAAATTGCATCACTGGTGACACCATCAGCAAAGATATGCCAGCACTACCACAATTTGCTGCACCAAATGATAGTTCACAATGTATACAAGTGATACATAGTCCAGGCAAGTTCTGCAAGCAGTTCAAAGTGGAGAAGTCTATCAATATGTCCATTTCCTCCCAAAGTAAATCGACTCCTTGATTGAGCATTACTTGTTGAGTTAATTCATTGATGCATCAGTTTATACAGTTTACTGTGATAGCTATCATAGAAGCTGTAGTTTGGTTTTATCTTTGTCTTCACCGGCACTGGGATGAAGATAGGAATTCTGGCAATGATGCTAAAGAGACATTATCCTGAACAGAATTATAAAATATAATGAAAAGGAAAGGTGAAAGTAAACAAACAGATCTGTTAACCTCCTTTAAAAACAATCCTTAACAGCTGTTTACCTAATTTAAATTAAACCATTTAAATCACGTGAATAAAAAAAAAAATTCGGACCCATTTTTTCATGAGCGCTCCTCATATATGAAATATGGACATACGCACATACAGACATACAACACAAAACACAAGAGTGCACACAAACGTACAACACATAAGACAATAGCAAAGGCCTTGTAGCTTTACCTAGGTGAAATCTCCATTGCAATGTTTAAAAACTCCACAGCCAAAAAATAAAACTGCTCAGAAAAACATTAACCTAGGTTTGTATGAGCTCAAAAAATAAAATAGAACTTTATGATGTGGGAAAATGCAATAATAAAATAGATATTGAAAAAAGCATCCTGGTTAATCACTGTCGCAGATGTAAGAATAGCCAAGCTGGAGCTCTGGATATCAGCTGTTATGGATTTGAGTCAAATCATCTTCTTTTTGGTCTGTAGAAATTGCTTTGGTTAGTCTCTCTGGAATCCAAATCGGCTGCTGTTCTCCCTGTGGAAACACACAAACAGAACTCTGACTCCAGACAATCACTGGGTCAGAACCTTTCCATTGTCCTGTTAGAATATCTTTCCAAAGTACCTTAGGCTTATGTACATTTTTTGGATACATATATCTTTCCGCAGCAGTAAGTCCTGATGAATCCAAATTTAAAAAGTTTAGAGTAAAAAGGGTTATTTTAAGTTTATCTTTGGGGGATATATACCCCTTCCGAATTCCCTCTTTTTGCTTTAATAAATACATTTTAATAGTTTGATGAGCTCTTTCAACTATGCCTTGGCCCTGTGGATTGTATGGGATTCCTGTTAAGTAAAACATTAACTGATTTTTCTTCAGAGATGATGTTCCAAAATATCCTATATGCATCCTTTGGAAATTTAAAGATCCTTTTAAATTCAAGACTTCCAAAAGCATTTGCCTTAGTTTTTAGAGTTACTTTAGTCCTTTTAATTTTTTGATGTGGTTTTAAACCAATTTCCTTCTAGTTTAACGTTTTCTAAATTGGCTCTTGTCTATAAATTTTAACACCCTCATCTGAGACTTCTAATTTCTGCACCAGCAGAAATTAAAGTTGATGGACTTTTTGAAAAAATTATTAATAATCTCCTTATCTTCTATTTTATCCAATATTTGAGTGTAAACTTCTCTCTTCTACCTTTTTCTATCTTGAATGTCTGTATCTAATAGTTGTCTTAGCTTTTTGTATTTTTTATCTGAAATACCTTTATTTGACATTTTTAACCATTTTTTATCTTGTTTTTATCTTCTAGTTTTCTTCTAAGGTTTGTATATTCACCCTTAGTTGCTTGCCTTTTTTTTCCCCTCTTTTTTTTTTTGCTTCCTATTTTGTGCATTTAAAATTCTTGTCTTCCTACATCTTTTTTATCTTCCTATATCTTCTCTATCTTTTTTTTTACCTTTCTGTACTTCTGTCTTTAAAGTTTTCCACTTCAAATTTTTAATCTTCTTTATCTAAATATCTTTTATCCTATTATCTTCCCATTTTCATGGGTTTTTTTTTTAAGTAATGCTTTTAAGATTAACAAGGCTTCGAATGACGCAAATTTTCCTCCATCATGAAGGCATCTTAACCACCTTCAATTTAACCTTTTAAAGCCTTTTGCAACGTACTTAGACATTTTACAACTTTTTACTTTAGCACACAAAGATTATCTCATCTAAAAACATTTCTTTTTCTTATAACCTTCCATATTAAAATATATTTCCACATCTTGAATCTTTTTATATCTCTTTTTTCTTTTTTCTGCCATGAAGGTATCTCAACCACCTTCAATTTATATACTATGTATATAATGATGATGATAGTGGAATAGTATGGGTACATTAAATTTCTCTCAATTTACTGAATTAGAAAAAGGAAAAGTTAGAGTGAGAAATTAGAATAATTCGGACACCCAGCAAACTGAAGAAATTAAAACTTTTTCTTTTTGCTTTTTAAGCAATTCCAGTGGTCTAATAGACTCCATCTACATGTTTTCAGTTGGTTTCTTTCATTCATTTGAGGTTAACTTTGCAATCAGTGTTTTTTTTTTTAAGTTCTGTTTTAGCTTAAGAGTGCTTGATATTTTCAAGTGGACAATTCCAAAGTTGTTAAACAATTTTTTGAATTTATCACGAATAACCAAATGTTTATGTGTGCACATACAACCACTCAAATGCATGAATGAAGAAAGAACAAAAGAAGAGATAAAAAGGAAAGAAAAAAAACTTATCTTACAGTTAGAATGTGTGTGAAGAAACCCAATTGTTGATATTGCTGTTTCAGTTGCTTTTAAGTTTACATTGCATTTGTTAATAATTTTTGCTGAGTTATTTTGCAGTAACAAACAACACTGGCATCTTAGCAGCAACTATCTAACAACCATAAAGATTTATAAATATTTCTTGCTCTTGTTACCTACACTTCAGCTATGGCTTTGTTTCATACTGTTTTTGTTGCAAGACCCTAGATGAAAGAGCAACCTCATCTTATTCTCATGGCAGATGAAGGAAAGCAATGTTAGAATCATGTAATGCTTATGAAGTTTGCAGTCAGCTATTATGTATCATTTTTATTCACATTGCACTTGTCTAAGTTATTTACAAGTCCAAACCATGCATGAAGCCAAGTACAATCACTCTCTTAGAGAGGGGCACTGCACATCACATGGTAATGGACAATAATACATTCACATACTCTCCCCAGATCTGGGAGAAAACAATTAGTACTAACAGTGTAATCTCCCACAAACAAAATCTGTCAACATTTTATTTTTTCTAAAGTTTATTAAGATACATTATAGAGTGAATGGGAATTGGGGCTAGTTTATTTTCTCCATTAAAAGCATAATGTTGGGCCCTTTATTCTAACTTATAATTCCAAAGAAGAAGAAAAAAAAGGGAAGAAAAGGGAAGAAAAACCAGTATCCAAAAATTTTAGAGAACTTTTATTCAAAAACCAAATACTACTCCTGTTGCTACTTTACTATGAATTGCCATGATCTAGTGAATGAAATCTTTTGCATTATATAATCTTTTGTATTATATGCAGCAGGAGAATAATGATCACATTGCTTTTCTCTATTTTTCTACCAATGAAGAGGGTATATTGAAAATAGTGCAGAAAACAGATATCAAACCAAGTGGGACTCTGTACTCAAATATCTCCTTTGAACATTAAAAGAGGTGGAACTGAGTATCCCACAGATATGCCAGAGATAATTAAGTCAATCTTCATCAATAACATGTTAGTCTTACCTGCACTAAACACTAGCTGAGGAAAAAATAACTAATTTTATTAGCACTGATTCATTCCAATAATAAAAAAAACTTTCTATTTCTAAATAGAAATGGAAAGGAATCTTGAGAATTATAGATATTATAGATATTTCTTAGCTTTAGGAAACATTCAAGTTCAGTTCTACCTTTTTGTTTCTGGAAGAATAAGACTTATTTTTAAAACAAATATGAATCGATTTTCTGCTTTATATAAATATCATCTCAGTAGTTTTTAACTTTGCAAACTTTTTTTAAACTATATGTCTTCATTCCCACTCAATGATATAGCCATTTTGTTTATAAAATGCATAATTTCTTTAGAACAAAAATTTAAAACTTTAGGTCTATTAAGGGAGGGTTATATATTATTTAACTTGATATTTATTTATCTTTATCTAGATAAAATATCAATTCTCTAGATTCTATTTTACACAAACCAATTCAAAATTTGTTGCAGAAATTTATGTATTTTCTAATTTCTTAAGGGGTGAGAAAGTCTACCCTCAGACACAAAGGATGCTAATAATAAGAAAGTATACAAAGCATTGACCAACCATTAAAGATTTAGGTGCTGCCTCTTGCAAAAAGAACATGGTAGAGCAGATAACAAATGTTGTAATTTTTTTTTAATTGAAAGGAGCATGTTTCATTTTAAAACTAAAATATAAAATGTGCTATAAAAGAAAGAACTCTAGCAAGTCAAATATTAATAATCCTTAAAATTGTGCAACAGACTTGTTTGTATTCTACTTGTTTTCTAAACTATTCTTTATCAGTGTTTCCTCTAGAAATTAAAATCTGTGCTCATAGTAGTATCATCATGGATAGCATCATGTTAATTAGTTGCTAGATTCTTAACACTGTCAAAAGGATAACGATTAGTACCTTTTGTACCTTTTATGAATTTTTTAAGCAATTAACATTCTTTTAATCACTAAAAAATTATTATTCTTACAGCAATAATATGTACATTTTAACAAATGATGTAGCAAAAATTAGATCTCCAGCGACAATATAAATAAAACTTTTAAAACCTGAAATATATTAAAACAATTAACTCAAAATACATAATAGATTTAACTGCAAGAGGCAAAACTTCAAAACTTTTAGAAGAAAATAAGGTGAAATATGGGCAAACAGTCCGTATGCCCCAAAAGTGGATTTTTCTGGAAGCCCTAGAGGTTTAGAAGCCAGCAGAGATAGGAAGTGCCACACCAATAGGGGTTGTGAACCAAATCTCAAATACCCACCAACAGAATTTTAAAAGCCACTGAAGTCCAAACCACAACTGAAAACTCCAGTCTAAAATTCTGCAACTCCCCTACTAGAGAATTGCACAATTCATCAGCACTCTCCAGTCCATTCCACCCAAAACTGGGAGATTTGAAGTCCAGAATTATACCAGATTGGCAGCTACGTAAGTAACATAAGAACTGTGACTCAAGAAAATAAATATAAAGACTGCAAATACATCCCTGACAATAGATTTGACCACCACAGTAAAAAGAAGCCCTCTATCTTATGTTAAAACTTTTTTTCTTATTTAGTTTTTCCTCCGTATTCCGCTTCTTTTTACTCTTTTCACATTTTAATTATTTTTCAATTTTTCAAACAACATCTCATTGCATTGTATTATTCACCTTTTCATTGTGGATGATTTTGTGTGTGAATGTGTATGTATGGTATATGGTTGTATATGCTCTCATTGAATGGATAGTTTTGAACACACACTCACAAACACATAATGTATTCATATACTTTTGATTATTAATACAATGAACAATATAGCAGACACATGCCATTGAATGTCTGATCAAGTTCATGGCTTTTTATTGTTAGTACTGCTGTTAAATGCTGACCTCACCATTCATACATAGGTTATAACAAGTGTTACAGATGTAAAGGAGACAGCAGACAGTTATCTTAAGACTGTACTATTGTGGACATTAGTTCCATTAGTTCTAAGAGGGGCTGGAAAGAGATTGAGACATTTCAGGATCATAGAATAGAGATCCTGCTGGTGAGAAATATTTACATCCTAACCAAGCAAGAATGATTCTCACCCAAGCATAATCTAGTCCCAAATTAGCCTTAAAATTATTTCAACCAGAATTACTGTGGAGACAAAAGCCCCAAACCAACAACCAGCCAGGACCTAAGGAGGAACAATCAAAGAGGGACCTCAGGTCCCACCATTTGAAATGTAATCATATATCAAAAACAGAGAGACATCCCAGAAAAAAGTAAGATAATTACACAACAAAAGATGTGTGAAAAAGTGGAAGGGATTCCATCAGCCAAAGCATAAGTCCAGGACTTCTGAGAACACAAGAAAATAGGCAAACAAACCCACCTCAAAAATTCACAATCCTCTATCTAAGGATTCCACTGATATTAAAGTGAACAAAATCCTAGCAAAGATCATAAAAAACTGAATATTAAAATGTTAATTAACAAAAGATCTAAGAAATCAATTAAGACAGCATATACAGGAGATGAAAGACCACTTCAATAAAGAAACAAACATTGAAAGGAAACCAATCAGAACTCCTAGAAATGAAAGACACACTCAATCAAATTAAAAACTTTCTAGAAAGCATCACCAACAGATTAGACTGCATAAAAAAATAGAACTTCAGCCCTTGAAGACAGAATTTCATGCCTTCAAGAAAGGGTATGTGCACTTGAGTACACAGAATTAAATAAAGGGAAAATGATAGAACATGATCATAATATACAAGAACTCTGGAACAACATCAAGAGACCAAACCTAAGAATCCTTGGAATAGAAAAGAACATGGAAATACAAACTAAAGGCTCTAAGAACATTTTCAATGAGATGGTTATGGAAAACTTTTTTCCATCTCAGAAATGAGATAGACATCCATATACAAGACTCCAAATACACATAATCAAATAAGAAGTTCCTCAAGACACATCATAATCAAAATGCTTGACATGAAAATAAGGGAAGAATATTAAAAACTGTAAGAGTGAAACATAATTTTATCATTTAGGGGCAAATAGTAAGGCTCATGTCTGATTTCTCAATTCAGACCCTAAAATCAAGGAGGGCTTAGAATGAGATATACCAAGATGTAAAAGAAAGAAACTGGTAGCCAAGATTACTATATCCACCAAATTTCAGTTTCAGTTTCAAATTTCAGGGAAAGTGAAAAATTTCCATGAGCATAAATTAAAAGAAAAATAAATAAATAAATAAAGCACACATTAAATAAGATAAAATAATAAATTAAAAGAATTCATGAACACCAAGCCAGCACTGCAGAGAATACTCAAAGATAAAATGCACACAGAGGAACTTAAAAACAAATCCCAAAGCTCCCAAATAGAGGAAGTTCAACAGAATAGAATCAAGAAAGTATTAAATGTAGCAAAAAATCCAAATGGAAGGAAAGCACAAACACATATCCATATTAATACTGAATGTTAATGGTCTCAACTTGTCATTTGAAATACATATATTAGCAGAATAGATCCAAAAGCAAGATCTAACTACATGCTGTTTATAAGAGACTCAGCTTATCGTCAAGCAACTACAGGATAAGAGTAAAAGATAGAAAAATACTCCACACAAATGGAGGAGTAGCTGTTCTCATACCTGACAAAGTACATTTTAAGCAAAAATTAATCAGAAGAGACAAAGAAGACCACTACATCCTGGTAAAGGAAAAACTTCAACAAGGAGATATAACAACAGTAAATATTTATGCTCCAAATTCCAGTGAACCCAATTACATTTAAAAAAAGAAAAATACTCTATGACATTATATCCCAGATAGACCCCAACACAATACTACTGGGTGATTTCAACACACCTATCATGAATAAACAGGTTATCAAAACAAAAAATAAATCATGAAATTTCCCTAAATAAACCTATAAATTAAATGGATCTAACAGACATATAGGATATTTAGTCCAAAACAGCTGAGTTTACCTTCTTCTCAGCAGTTCATGGAACATTTTTCCAAAATAGACCTCATTCTAGGTCTCAAAGTAAATCTTGGAAAATTAAAAAAAAAGATATAATTTCATGCATCCTATCAGAACATAATGGAATAAAACTAGAAATCCACAGCAAAAAAAAAATAATAATAGAAATCACATAAATACAAGAAGATTGAACAATACTCTCTTAAAATGAAGAATACATCAAAGAATAAATAGCAAGAGAAATAAAGACTTTCTTAAAAATGAACGAGAAGAGAGATGCAACATATCAAAATCTCTGGGAAAGTATGAAAGAAGTTCTAAGAGGAAAATTCACAGTTCTAAGTACCTACAATTTTAAAATATAGAGATCCCAAATAAATAAGCTTATTCCCTACCTTAAGATCTTAGGAAAAGAACAAATTCCAAAATCAGTACAAGAAAGGAAATTATTAAGATCAGAGCTGAATTTAATGAAATTGAGAATAAAAACACAATACAGAGAATCAATGCAATGAAGAGTTTGTTCTTTGAAAAGATAAATAAACTCTTAGCCAAAGTACCCAAAAGAAAGAGAAAAGACCCAAATCAATAAAATTAGGGATTGAAAAGTAGATTCAGACTCTTGGAGAATCTTTAGAATACATTTTGAAAAGCTATTCTCCAATGAACTGGAAAATTCAGAAAACATTGACAAATTTCTAGATTTATCACACATATGGCCTGTCCAAATTGAATCAGGAATATATAGAAAAGAAAGACCAATATCACATAATGAAATTGAAATAGCAGTTAAAAACCTTCCAAATAGAGAAAAGCCCAAGACCAGATGGATTCTCAGCTGACTTCTATCAGACCTTTACAGAAGAACTAACACTAGTCTTTTTCAAATTATTCCATGAACTTGAAAGGGAGAGAACACTTCCATACACATTAAGTAAATATAACCCTGATACCAAAAACAAAGATGTATCAAGTAAAGAAAACTACTGACTGATATCCCTAATGAAAAGAAATGTAAAAATCCTTTATAAACTATTATCAAACTGCATTAAAATACACATCAGGAAGATAATATACCATGATCAAATGCAGTTCATTCCTGGGATGCAAGATTAATTAAACACACAAAAATCAATAAATGTAATTCACTGGTTAAACAGAATTAAGGACAAAATCACATGATCATCTCAATGGATGCAGAAAAGGCCTTGGATAAAATTGAGCATCGATTCAAAAATGCTAGAGAAGCCAGAGGTTGAAGCAACTTATTTCAGCATCACAAAGGATATTTATGACAAACCCAAAACAAACATCATACTGAGTAGAGAACAACTAAAAGCATTTGCTCTAAAATGAAGAACAAGAAAGGGCTGTCTGTCTACTTTAACCATTGCTATTCAATGCAGTCATTGAAACATCAGCCAGAGTGATCAGGTAAGAGAAGGTATTCAGGCAAGAGAAGGCAATCAAAGGGATACAAATAGTAAAAGATGTCAGAGTATCTTTGCTGATGACCAGATCCTATATATAGAAGACCCAAAAATTCCTCACCAGAAGACTTCTAGGGATTATAAAGGAGTATAGCAAAGTAGCAGGATACAAGATTAACACCAATAAAGCAATAGCTTACCTATACTCCAACAGATCCAACTGGGAAGAAATCAAGAAAACCATCTCACTCACAATAACCTGAAAAGAATATTTGGGAATTAATATAACCATGGAGGTAAAATATTTTTACAGTGAAAATTATAGAACACTGAACAAAGAAATTGAACAATAGCTTATAAAATGGAAAGAACTACCATGTTCTTGGATAGACAGAATTAATATTGTCAAAATGGTCATACTTTCAAATGCATTATTATACAGATTCAATGCAATCCTTATCAAAATGTCAATGACATTCTTCACAGAATTAGAAAAAAAATCCTTAAATTTATTTGGAAGATTTTAAAGAGATCCAGATTAGCCAAAGCAATACTAAACAAGAAAAGCAGTATTGAAGGCATCAAAATACCTGATTTTTACTCTAGGTACACATGTGATTGCACAAATGGTGAGACTCTACATTGTGTAAAACAAGAGAAATAAAAAGTTGTGCTCCATTTATGTACAATGAAACAAAATGCATTCTGCTCTCATGTATAACTAATTAGGAAAAAAATAGCTGATCTGAAATTATACTACAGAACTGTTGCAACAAATACAGCACAGTCTTGGCATTAAAACAGACATGAATGCTTTATATATCCTAGAGATTAGTGCTCTATCTGATGTGTTTGTGGTAAAGATTTTCTCCCATTCTGTATTCACCTCAGATCATTTATTCTGTTGAGAAGAAGCTTTTTAGTTTGAATCCATCTTATTTATTGATTCTTGATTTTAATTCTTACACAATAGGAGTCTCATTAAGAAAATTGGGACCTAATCTGACATGATGGAGATTTGGGCCTACTTTTTCTTCCATTAGGCACAAAATCTCTAGTTTAATTTCTGGATCCTTGATCCACTTTGAGTTGAGTTTTGTGCATGGTTAGAGATAGATGTTTAATTTCATTTTGTTACAGGTGAATTTCCAGTTTTCCCAGCACCATTTGTTGAAGAGGCTATGTTTTCTCCAATGTACATTTTTGGCATCTTTGTCTAATGTAGATAACTGTAATTATGTAGGTTAGACTCTTTGTCTTCTATTCTGTACCATTGGTCTACAGGTTTATTTTGGTGCCAATACAATGCTGTATTTGTTACTATTGCTCTGTAGTATAGTTTAAGGTCTGGAATAGTATTGCCACCAGCTTCACTCTTATTGCTAAGAATTGTTTTGGCTACTCTGGGTCTCTTATTTTTCCAGATGAATTTTAGGATTGCTTTTTGTATTTCTATGAGAAATGTCATTGGGATTTTGATTGGGATTGCATTGAATCTGCATAGTGCTTTTGTTAGTATGGTCATTTTGACAATATTAATTCTGCCTATCCAAGAACATGGTAGAAATTTCTATCTTCTATGGTCTTATTTAATTTCTTTATTTAGTTAGTTGTAGTTTTCATAATAAAGTTCTTTCACCTCTTTAAGTTTATTTCTAAGATTTTTTTGAGGCTATTGTATATGGGGTAGTTTTCCTAGTTTCCCTTTCAATGGATTTGTCACTGATGTACAGAAATGCCTTTGATTTATGGGTGTTCATTTTATATTTAGCTACTTTGCTGAATTCATTTATTGGTTCTAGGAGATTTCTGGTGGAATGTTTTAAGTCTTCTAGGTATAGAATCATATCATCTGTAAATAGTAATAATTTGAGTTCTTTCTTTCCTATCTGTATCCCTTTAATTTCTTTTGTCTGTCTAATTGCTCTGGCTAGAATTTCAAGATCTATAGAAGTGGTGAAAGAGGGCATTCCTGTCTTGTACCAGTTTTTAGACAGAATGCTTTCGTTTTTTCTCCATTTAGAATAATGTTGGCCCAGGGCTTAGCATAGACAGCCTTTACAATGTTGAAGTATGTTCCTGTTATCCCTATTTTATCTAGGATTTTTAACATGAAGGGATGTTTTATTTTATCAAATGCTTTCTCTGCATTATTGAGATAATCATATGATTTTTATCTTTTAATCTATTGATGTGATGAATTACATTTATTGATTTCTGTATGTTGAACCAACCTCACATCCCTGGAATGAACCCTACTTGATCATGGTGCACTATCTTTTTGATATGTTTTTCTATTTGATTTGCCAGAATTTTATTGAGAATTTTTCATCTATATTCATTAGAGATATTGGTCTGAAGTTGTCTTTCTTTAATGTGTCTTTGTCTGGTTTTGGAATTAGGGTGATATTGGCCTCATAAAATGTGTTTGTAAGTATTTCCTCTTTTTTACATTTCATGAAATAGTTTGAGATGTATTGGTGTTTGTTCTTCTTTATAGGTCTTGTAGAACTCAGCTGTGTATCCATGCAGTCCTGGGATTTTTTGGTTGGTAGGCATCTGATGACATCCTCTATTTTCTTGCTTGAAATTGATCTGTTTAAATCTGTTTAAATTGGGTATATCATTTTGATTTAGTTTGGGCATATCATATGCTTCTAGAAATTTATGAATGCCTTTGACATTTTCTATTTTATTGGAGTACAAATTTTCAAGTAATTTCTAATTATCCTGTGTATTTCTGTAACCTTAACATCAAAACAAACAAACAAACAAACAAAAGAACCCAATCAATAAAAGGGCCAAAGATTTGAACAGACACTTCTCAAAAGAGGATATATAATCAACCAACAAACATATGAAAAAATGTTCAACATCTCTAGAAATTAGAGAAATGCAAATCAAAACTACTCTAAGATTTTATTTCACTCCAGTAAGTATGGCAACTATCAAGAATACAAACAACAATAAGTGCTGGCGAGAATGTGGGGAAAAAGGCACACTCATACTTTGCTGGTGGGACTGCCAATTGGTGCTGCCAATCTGGAAAGCAGTCTAGAGATTCCTTGGAAAACCTGAAATGAAACCACCATTTGACCCAGATATCCCACTCCTCGGTTTATACCAAAAGGACTTAAAAACAGCATACCACAGAGCACAGTCATATCAGTGTTTACAGCCACACAATTCACAATAATTAAATTGTGGAACCAACACAGATGTCCTTCAGTAAATGAATGAATAGGGAAACTTTGATACACACACACACACACACACACACACACACAATGGAATATTACTCAGTATTAAAAGAGAATAAAATCATGGTATTTTCAGGTAAATGAATGGAATTGGAGAATATAATGCTAAGTGAAACAAGCCAATCCCTAAAAAACCAAAGGCGAATGTTTTCTTTGATATGAGGATGCTAATTCATAATGGCAATGGGGTGGGTAGCATGGAAGGGAATGGAGAAACTTTATTAAGGGCAAAGAGGAGGAAGGGGAAAGGAGGGGAGAAAGGGATAGGAATGATGGTGGAATGAGTTAGACATCATTACCCTAAGTACATGTAAGAAGACACAAATATTGTGAAAACACTTTGTGTACAACCAGAGACTTGAAAAATTGTGCTCTATGTGTGTAATATAAAATGAATTGCATTTTGCCATCATTTATAACAAATTAGAATAAGTAAATAATTTAATAAAAATAAATAACAACAACAAAAAAGACATGAATACTAATGGAACAGAAGACACAGATACTTATAGCCATCTGATACTTGACAAAGGTACCAAAAAATATACTTTAGAGAAAAGACAGCTTTTTAAACAAATAGTGCTGAGAAAACTGGGTGGTTTTATGTAAAAGAATGAAACTATAATCCTATCTCCCAACCTGCATAGAACTCAAATTAAAATGGATCAAAGACTTAGGAATTAGACCAGAAACCTTGTAACTGATAGAAGATAGACAAAGTCAACACTTTATCTTATTGGTGCTGGCATTGACTTCCTTATCAAGATCCCAAGCCTAAGTCTTTGATTGACTTTGAGTTCAGTTTGGTGCAGGGTGAGAGATAGCGGTTTAATTTCATTTTGTTACATATAGATTTCCAGTTTTCCCAGCACCATTTGTTAAAGAGGCTATCTTTTCTCCAATGAATATTTTTGGCACCTTTCTCTAGTATGAGATAACTGAATTTATGTGAGTTTGTCTCTGTGTCTTCTACTCTATACCATGGGTCTATGTGTCTGTTTCGGTGCCTATATCATGGCAATTTTCTTACTATGGCTCTGTAGTATAATTTAAGGTCGGGTATTATGATGTCTCCTGCTTCACTGTTCTTGCTAAGGATTGCTTTGGCTATTCTAGGCCTTTTATTTTTCCAAATGCATTTCATGATTGCTTTTTCTAGCTCTAGAAGACTCATTGGGATTTTACTAGGAATTGCCTTAAAACTGAATAACAGTTTTGATAGTATGGCTGTTTGACAGTATTAATACTGCCTATCCAAGAGCATGACAGATCTTTCCATTTCTAGGGATCGTAGAATTGGCATTGGATTTATACTCAAAAAAATATATTCTTTTTTTTTTTTGACTCTGATACTACCTGTGTAGTTTAAATTCTCGGTCTCAATTTCCTTATTTATCTTTAAATAATCATTTTCAAAGGTCTTCTAAAATTTTTTCTTTAGTTTTTATTGTAGAGGTTTTTCACTTCTTTTGTTAAATTGATTCCAAAGTGTTTTTTGTTTTTTTTTGAGGCTATTGTAAATAGATTGATTTTCCTAATTTCTCTGTCTGTGGATTCATCACTGATGTATAGGAACACATTTGATTTATGGGTGTTGATTTTATATCCTGCTACTTTGCTGAATTCATTTGTTCTAGAAGTATTCTGGTGGAATTTTTTGGATCTTCTAAATAATTGTGTCATCAGCAAATAGTGATAGTTTGAAAAATTCTTTTCCTATTTGTATCCCTTTAATTTCTTTCATCTGTCTAGTTGCTCTGACTGGACTATGTTGAATAGAAGTGGTGAAAGAGGACATCCTTGTCTTGTTCCAATTTTTAGAGGGAATGCTTTCAATTTTTCTCCATTTAGAATGATGTTGGATTTGGTTTAGCAGATGACATTAAAAGCCTTCCAACCAAGAAAAGCCCTGGGACCAGAAAGATTCTCAGAAGAGTTCTACAAAACCTTCAAAGAAGCATTAACACCAATATTCTTCATATTATTCCAGGAAAAAGAAAAGGAGGGAACCCTTCCAAACTCATTCTATGAGGTTAATATCACCCTGATACCAAAACCAGACAAAGACACATCAAGGAAAGGAAACTTCAGACCAATATCCCTGATGAACATAGATGCAGAAATATTCAATAAAATTCTGGCAAATTACATACAAAAATGTATTAAAAATATAGCACACCATGACCAAGTAGGGTTCATCCCAGGGGTGCAAGATTGTTTCAGATATGGAAATGAATAAATGTAATTATTTATATCATCATATTTAAAGAGAATATTTATATGATCATCTCAATAGATGCAGAAAAAGCATTTGATAAAATGCACCTTCATGTTCAAAACACTAGAAAAACTAGGGATACTAGGAACTTACCTCAACATTATGAAAGCAATCTGTGCTAAATCCAAGGCCAACATCATTCTAAATGGAGATAAGATTTTTTAATATATACACACATGTATATATCTTACAACTTTATATCAAAAACACAATCTGGCCATGGTGGTGCATGCCTGTAATCCCAGTGACTCAGGAGGCTAAGACAGGAGACTCTTAAGTTCAAAGGCAGCCTTGGCAATTTAGTAAGACCCTATTTCAAACTAAAAAGGGCTGGAGTGTGACTCAGTGGCTAAGCGTTCCAGGGTTCAATCCTCAGTATCTCCCCGCCCCCGAAAATAAAAAAAAGCAAACAAGTCAATTAAAAGTGGACAAAAATGTCATTCCTTTATTTATGAAGTATCAAAATTTTGCCCAAATGTTCATGTGATACTGACACTGTGTAAATATCTTGTACTTAGCTTCTATCATTACAGCCTGCCACAAAGTCGATCCTAAACTATGTATGCTTTTTCAAAAATATGGCATAGGCAGTAGATGATCCTTTCCACATTCTTAAACAGAGGTTAAACTGCATTTATGATTTCAAGATGATTCCTCAGACATTATTGTTTAGCTAAGAGCTTTCATATTTGAGCCTTATATTAACCTATGATGGTATAGAAGAGAAAGTATATTTCTGTTTATTTAAAAATAAATAAGGAAATTGGGATAGAGAATTTAAACTACACAGGCAGTATCAGAGTCAAAAAACAATATATATATATATATATATATATATATATATATATATATATATATATATATAATATTTTTCTGAGTATAAATCCAATGCCAATTCTATGATCCCTGATAATGCTAAGCAGAATATTGGATAAAACCAATTTATCTTGGATCACATTTGGGGGAATTTAGTTGTGTCTGTACTAAAAAGTATATACATTTATAGGTTATCCCAACAAATGTGCCAAGTATTGAGTATTAGGAAGTTTGCTAGTGCAGTGTGCTTTTTCACACATCAAGTATGCTAGCCAATATCTGTCTCTGACAAAGTTGTGATTTTCCTAATGCTGAAATATTACTATTTTTTAAAAGAATGAAATTCACTTTCCTATATTTACTGAAGAAAAGAAAAAAAGAAAGAAAAGGCCTTCCCTGAACCTCACTGAAAGTTGTTAATGTCAGGAAGACTTTTTTATTTTTATTTTTAAATCATCTTGGGGTTTTTCACTGCTGTTTCCTTACTTTATAGAACTTGAGTGATCAATTACTCTTAACTGACAAGTAGACTCCATTGAATTCTGGCTCTAAAGAATTATACTCTGGTTGGCTTTGTGAGATATTAAACTGCTCTAGTCTCACTCCCTGAATACTGTTCTTCTTTGCCACAAATTTCTGGCTCTTTCTCAGGGTCTACCTGCCCAGAACCATTGAAGTGGAAGTTTTAGATTTTTATTATTGTTTTCTAAGCATAGTTACCTCTTTGACTACAGCCAGAAGCTTTGAAGGTAGTTGTTGATAACAACCTGCACCTGATGGGCAACTGAACACTTGACTGAATTTTCTACTTGGACTACCTCAAAAGCATTATCATACTAGTCTCTGGTTCCAGTGAAGGCAGCAGACTTCCTGGAGTGTTCTGAACTGGAATCTCTTGGCCTACTGGGCACATAAAATCCTGCCAAATTAGACCTGTATTTCTGGACTCCTGATTTATAAAATAAATAAAGAGTTGCATATTGGATATCTCTGACCTTCTTTCATATCCACTGATAGCAAAAGTTGCTTGTTTTTTTTCTGATCATAGCAAGATTTCTTTGTACAAATAGAAAAGGAGTTGAGATGATAATAAGGGAATGAGACCAGTAGGCTAACTTTAAAAGCAGGTTCCATGGGAATAAACAGGGAGTTTGGCTTAGAAATCTTTTTCATGAATTATATATTTGTTTTGTCTGTTTGTTTCTCTTGATAGCCAGGTTGACCAAAATTAGAAATATGAGAATTTAATACTTGTGCTCATAGGTGAACATAATGTATTGTTACCAATTTATTTTTCCACATATTTCTAGCACATACGATTTCACTAAATATCAGCTACTAATCATATTTAACATTATATGTTTAGAAATCTCATTCATGTCCTCTCTAAATAAAACAATGGTAATAAACTAATGAGAAAATAAGTTAATGCTGCCCTAAAAATATAACTTTGAAAAGTAAAACCAGGCTAAATCACAATACCCAACAAAATTGACATGCACATTAAAATAGGTTGGAAATCATAATCTAGAGCTTTTATTTTATATTTATATTAATATGTTACTATATTTGCTATTAATATTATTTTGTTACAATTATATAATTTGGTACCAAATTTAAATTTTTAAAGGTGTTCCATATCTGGGACAATGGGACAAAATGGTTTGAAAGACCAGTGGCTTCTAAACTTTGCTGAATACTGGAATCACCTGAGGATCTTCAAAAATTGTTAATGCCAATTCCCACCCCCCAACTTATTTAGTTAGCATGGAGTTCAAACTGAGCGCTGAGATTACTAAAAGAAATGACACAGAATCTTAAGTCTTGAGTTAAATTCAATTTTCTTATCTACTGTACTAGTGTCTTGAGAAAATTGGTTAATATCTCAAATATTTTTTCTTTTGGCAAAAAGGAGATGTTGACCATGCATTTTCTATATCACTAGTAGAAATTTTAAAAATTACTTCATTTTAGTTATACATAACTTTGACACAATTAATATGCTTAGAATTAAATTTGCTTCAATTTAGTCACCTGAAAAGAATATTTGGGAATTGATATAACCATGGAGGTAAAAAATATTTTTACAATAAAAATTATAGAACACTGAACAAAGAAATTGAACAATAGCTTATAAAATGGAAAGAACTACCATGTTCTTGGATAGATAACTTTCAATCCATACTGACAGAAAGAAAATAAATGATTAAACAAATTTAAAAATGAGTGAGAAAATATGTTCGCTCATCCAGAATAATTACAAGTAAATGTTTTAAATACTCTGCCTTCAAGAAGGAAATTCATAACTTCCCACTCATTGAGTGTGGGCTGTACAAAGTAACTGCTGCCAAAGACTATGTAAAAAAGAAAATAAAGAGTAACTTTATAGTGAATAAATCTGACAAACAGTATCTCGAGCCAGGTAATCAACATTAATATCAATATGATAGCTCATGTTGGTAGTATCTTCCAATATAATATAATGAGAATGGCATTTTACCTCTGAGTCTTCCTTCCCAAAACACATTACTCTAGTGAAAACATGAGAAAGATATCATAAAAATTCCAACTCAGAGGCATTCTACAAAATACTTGACATCTTTTCTCAAATTATCAAAGTCACTGAAAATAAATAAGGAAAGTATGAGAAACTGTAATATCCAAGATGAGCTTAAGAAGACATGGAAATTAAATGCATTGTACTCTGGGTGAGATCTTAGAACAGAAAAAAGAACATTACAGAAAAACTGAAAAAACGTAAATAAAGTATGAAATTTACTTAATAATAATGTATTACTATTAGTAAATTAATTTTGATCAATGTATCATACTATGATAAGATGAGGAACTGGAGAATAATAATAGAAGAAACTTGGTATTGTACTATCATTTCAATAAGTCTATGAATCTAAACCTCTTCTAAAATAAAAAGATTATTAAAACATCTGTGCACAATATTATTAATTAGTATTTGGAGAGGTTTATCTTACATATAACCATTTTGGGGTAGACATTTACTGACACTTTAACACATATGTCATCATCATTTCCTAGAAAGATAAAAAGGGACCTTTATAATATTTTGAATGAAAATAAACTCTGTCAAACATATGTACTTAAAGAATTTCTTTTTGGTTTATATATGCATAATATTTTGTAGGTCAAATATTGATAGTATCTACTATATTAATGTGCCACATTATGAAGTTCAATAGCTTTTTCAGAATTAAGGAACTAAATTAGGTATATAGTTCTCTTTTTTTTCCAAGAAAGTTTATATTTATCCATTTGAATTTTCTAAATAGCTTTATGACACTTCACTTTTTATGTAGGTTTGTTTTAATAGCATATGGGTTAACAGAGGCAAGGCATATAAAGATATCTTTAAAAACTTGCACTTTTTAAAATTTTACACTTTAAATATGTGTGTGTGTGTGCGTATTATAAAAGCCCAAGAAAATAAGTTCTCAGTATTATTTCTCTGACTTCACTATAATAAGAGGTATTCAAATTTTAGCTCATATTCAGAATAGGCATAGCTAGATATTTAGACTTATTTTTCTCCTGAACTATATTGAATACAGTGAACCTTCTATTTTATGTTTCTTAAGTTTCGGCACTTATTTAAATAAAAATGTTAACCAAGCCAAGTAAAATACCAGTTTGGTAAAACTGAGTTCCAACAAAAATACATGAGCCAGTTCCACACATACAAATGAAAGGGGCCTGGTAGACTCTAAGCTTTATTTTTCTCTTTATTTAACTACTAATTAAGAGGGGTAGCTGTAAAACAAACCTAAAACTCTGAGATGAAGAAAATTAAGATTTTTCAACTCTGTTCTTCTAGGAACAAATACACTTAAAATACTTTATTCCATTTTTAAATTTTAAGTTGTTATATATGATAGCAGAATGCATTACAATTCATATTACACATATAGAGTACAATTTTTCATATTTCTAGTTGTACACAAAGTAGAGTCACGCCATTTGTGTCTTCATACATGTACTTAGGGTAATGATGTACATCTCATTCCATTTTTAACAAGCATGAAAAATCTGATCTCCAGAGAGACCTACTTTATATTTATAAATATCAAATTCATACTTTCCCTCACTCTCTTTATGCTACCATTCTAAATATTAAGTAATATTTATAAATTTTAAATATATATAGATTATAATTTACTTATGGGCAAATATCTCATAAATTTGCTGAAATCTACAAACTGTACTTTTGCAATAATCAGTACCCACAATGAAAATCCCTTCTTAAATTACTATAGTCATTCTCTACATGGTCCCTGTTATGTATAAGATGACCTAATCAAATGACTGATCACCAGAGATTCCCCACCTTCTTCCAAGTAAAAATTTGGCCAAAGGCTATTAGATATGGTTTCCAGGTGAGAAAAGTCACATTATCTAAGACCATGCTATCCCCCTCAGGTCATATCTCTTTCAGTTATTAATTGTTCTAATCTCTCTTTATTTCTCTAGATTCATTGCAATGTCTGAAAAGAATAAAAAAAAATATAAATTCACTAAACTAACAAAATATTTTATAATTATTGATAATCAGGACTAACAAGATGTTGGAGGAAACAGTAAATATAACCAGCCCTGGTGATTCATGGGGTGTGGGATTCTTCTCAGATAGATATTAATAAATTTCATGTGGATATTTTTCCTTTAGCTGTCCCTTCCAAATAGTTTTAATAAGGCCCAATTTTAATGTCTTTGTTTACATAATGTTAAGATATATATTCAAGGGGCTGGGGTTGTGGCTCAGCGGTAGAGCACTCGCCTAGCACCTGAGAGGCCCTGGGTTCGATCCTCAGCACCACATAAGAAATAAAATAAAATAAAGGTATTGTGTCCATCTACAACTAAAAAATAAATTTTTTTTAAAAGATATATTCAATGCCACTTTTCAAATTAAGGCATCTAAACAATGAAAAATCAATATTGTGTTTAAAGTTACATAGATCTGTATCATTTTGTCTTTACAAAGATATGAATTTGCCAAGTGTGAAGAGAAACAATATAATACTGAATATATTAAAAATAATGATATATAATGAAAGATTTTTACTATGTTTCTTGACTAGTGCTTGCATGTCACTTACCTTTTAGGTAAGACTATTGTCAGTCTCTTTATATCCATTTATTCTGAAATGCCAGCATATGCATGAAGCTTTCATGTAATTCTCCCTGTACTACAGGCTGAAATCATAAATTCCCTTCCAGACATCTCTTGTTGAATGTGTAATAAGCATTTTAAATCTAATACATCCAAAATAGGAACTTATTGCATTAATTTTCAATCACTGTGGGACTAACTTAAATAGCTTAAAACATTTCTTGATTATTTCAGTTTCTGTAAGTCAGAGACCTAAGCACAGAGTTTTTGAGTTCTCTGCTTAGAATCACATATGGTTAAAAGCAAGGTATTGGTTCATCTTGAGTGTGGATACATCTCCAATTTTATTCAGGCTACTGACCAAATTTAATTATTTGTTGCTATATTACCAAGGATCCTATTTTCTTGATATCAGCTATGGGCAATAATGAACTCTCAGGTTATCCTCACGTCTTTGTTGTATGATCTCCTTCCTCTCACCACACATCAGCTTGCTTCTAGGTAATTAGGAAAGCATTTATTTGACATTTCACCTTTTGAGGCTGTCAATAAAGATGTCATAAAATTCTGTAAATTCTACCTCCTAAACATAATCCAAACCTCTTTTTATCTTCTTCTTTTCATTAATTTCTTCTATAATACTTTCTCTATGCAGAGCAGAATTACTTTTTAAATTTTTAAATCAAATAATTTTACACTTCTTAGTTTTCTTTCACTGTCTTCCTACTTTGAATGAAAGTCAAATTTCTTAACTAAGTCTTATAAGGCTCTATGTAAAGATGTTATGGTTTGAAGGTGATCTCTCCAATGGCTCTACATTATGAGTTGAAACTTAATCCCCACTGTGATAGTATTAGGAATTGGGTTCTTCTGGGAAATGAGCAAATCATGAGTGTTCATGAATTACTTAATTTCCTTATAAGATAGGTTTCAGGGAGAATTCACCCATTTTTTTGCCCTTGTGAGGATATAGTGTTCGTTCCCTCTGGAAGAAGCAACAACAATGGAAGCAGAGAGCAGTCCTCATCAGACACCAAACCTTCTGGATATGTGATCTTGGATTTCCCTGTTTCTGAAACTATGAGTAGTAAGTTTCTATTGTTTATAAATTACCCGGTCTGTTGTATTTGATCACAGTAGTACAGACTAAGAAGGCCTCTCTGAAGGGATATTATTTAATAAATAACTGACTAAAGGGAGCCTGCTTGGTACCCATCACAGGGTAGAGTATACCAGAAGAGAATACAAAAATTCTGAAGCAGAGATATGCTTGACATGTTTGAGGAACTGAAAGAAACCCTCTATTACTAGTACCACCTTAGAGTGAGTAAAGGGGGTGGCTAACCACAATATCTGACTCCTCTGGGAAAAGTGACAGGAAAGATGTTCTGTGACTAGTACCAGTGTAATTTAGCATTGATTTTCACTAACCTTAGATATTTAAGCTACTAGTTTCATGGGTACTTTGTGGATTGTCTGAACATCTCCAATCACAGAGGCCTTTCACCTTTAGTTCCCTTGATGAATGCAGTACATTTATATTGGGTGTTACTTATAATTCCTGTCATTATTATCCATATCTTCTGTTATAATATCCTTTCCCTGTTAAGCAGAACTCTTTAAAGTGGGTATAAGAAAACTCTGGCTCTCTTTTTTTATGTAACCCACATCTGGGACAGAGGAAACATATAACTTTAGTGTAATCATGGTGGGAATACCACCACTTTCCACCTGTAATGCCTCTGAGGCTTCCACAAACTGCTTCAGTCATACTTTTCTGTTTAGCTTTTTTAGATGTTCATCAGATCAGTCTTTGCTCATCAAGCTGCTATGAGCACTTATGAAGTTCGACTTGTATTCTGGATGAACTTCTCATTTCACTTGAGGCAAGTGGGAAACAATACTCTCCTATTTGTGGGAACTAGACATTCTTACAAGTACTTTCAAATTCCTACTTCCTGGATGAACCATTAAACCTTGCTTACGTAAACAATGGCATTTACATTCTTTCCTATGTTATTAGTGCATAGATTGCCTGGTGGCACTCTTTAGATAGTACGAATAGCATGTACACAGAATAGAGTACACATTTGAGAGAACTAATCATGATGCTACATTGCTGGGTTCAACTCCTGTCTCTGCCACTTACCAGCAGCGTAGTAACTGTGACCAAGTTACTTAAACTTTCTATGTCTGTTTCTTCATGTGTAAAATATAGAAAATAATAGCATGAATGTTGAAAGATTATTAGAAGAATTAAATTAACTATATACATATTCTTACACATAATCCTAGGCATACCCAGCTACACACACACACACACACACAGAGAGAGCTGGATGTGTATATATATTCATATTTATTTATGTATGTGCATGTATTTATTCTTTTTGTAAAGGATAGCAAAGTTTGTATGAAGGGAAAAGAGAAGGGTAAAAGAGACTCTAAAGGGGGCTGGGGATGTGCTCAAGTGGTAGCGTGCTCGCCTGGCATGCGTGCGGCCCGGGTTCGAGCCTCAGCACCACATACAAAGATGTTGTGTCCACCGAAAACTAAAAAATAAATATTAAAAAAAAATTCTCTCTCTCTCTCTCTCTTTAAAAAAAAGAGACTCTAAAGGAAGAGTGGGTCTTATCAAAGGAGAGCACAACTTACTTCTTTGTTCCCAGCTTTTATTGGAATAGGGGGGAGATTATTAGAAGGTCCTAACCAAGTATCAGCTCTTGGCTCTGGATAGACAGACTATATTATTTAATGACTTAAGGGCAATTCATAGTCATCTTGGCCTGACAAGTCCTAACTGGAACTAGTTTTATAGTTTATGGTCAGTGGGCTCTGATCTTAATTATTCTACATTCCCAGGTCTGGGAAATATCTGATCTGGCTTGAATTGCATTTCTCCTTCAAAGAGTCCCATCTGTGGGCTAAGCTTGGATTGCAGGGTAGTCTTAGAACTTTCCCTCCATCTCCTAAGACCCAGATCCCTCCCCACATTTGTCAGCCACACATCCACACATTTTTTTTTAAACTGGATCATATGGTAGCTTTATTCTTATTTGTTCTAATTAGTTATACATGACAGTAGAATGCATTCTGACACATCACACATAAATAGTGTGCAACTTATCCTTCTAGTTATACATAATGTAGAATCACACTGGTCATCTAGTCATATAAGCATATAGGGTATTAATCTCTAATTTATTTTATTATCCTTACTACCCCCATACCCCTTCCTCTCCCTTCACTCCCCTCTGCTAATCCAAAGTACTTTTATTCTTCCCTAGCACACTCTCACCCTTATTGTGAATTAGCATCCACATATAACAGAAAAAAATCAGCCTTTGGCTTTTTGGGATTGGCTCCTTTCGCTTAGCATGATATTGTCCAGCTCCATCCATTCACCTGAAAATGCCATAATTTCATTATTTTTTAAGTTTTTATTTTTTAAAAATGTGTTCTTGTTAGTTATACATGGCAGTAGAATGCATTTTGACATATCATATATACATGGAATATAACCTCCAATTTTTGTGGTTGTACATTATGTGGACTTACATTGGTGGTGTATTAATATATGAACAGAGGAAAGATATGTCTGATTCATTTTAATGTCTTTCCCATTCCCATTCTCCCTGCCTTCCCTCTCCCCAGTCCCCCCTGTCCAATCCAGTGAACATTCCCTTCTCTCCCCACCCCACCTATTGTAAGTCAGCATACATATATCAGAGAGAACATTCAGTCTCTGGTTTGGGGGGATTGGCTCATTCTACTTAGCATGATAATCACCAGTTCCATCCATTTGTCAGAAAATACCAAAGATTCATTCTTCTTTATAGCTGAGTAATATTCCATTGTGTATATGTACCACATTTCTTTATCCATTCATTCATTGGCTGAAGGGCACCTAAGTTAGTTCTATAGCTTAGCTATTGTGAACTGAGGTGTTATAAACATTACTGTGGCTGCATCACTATAGTATGCTGATTTTAAGTCCTTTGAGTATATGCCGAGCAGTGGGATAGCTGGGACAAATGGTGGTTCCATTCCAGGTTTTCTGAGGACTCTCCAACTGCTTTCCATAGTTGGTTGTACCAATATGCAGTCCCACGAGCAATGTATGATTGTACCTTTTTTCCCACATCCTTGCCAACATTTATTGTTACTTTTATTCTTAATAATTGCCATTCTGATGGAGTGAGATAAAATCTCAGTGTATTTTTAATTTGCATTTCTCTAATTGCTAGAGATGTTGAACAATGTTTCATATATTTGTTGATCAATTATATGTCATTTCTTTTCTTCTCCCTCCCTTCCTTTCTTTCTTTTACAGTAGAATGGATTTTGACATATTGTACACAAATGGAGCACAATTTCTCATTCCTCTGGCTATACATGGTGCAGTAGTGTAATCATACACATATATAGGGAAATAATGTCTGATTCAACTGTCCTTTCATCCCCACAGCCCCACCCTTCCCCTCACTCCCCTCTATACAAACCAAAGTTCATTCATTCTTCCCTATCCTCCACCCCACTATGGATCAACATCCACTTATCAGAGACGACATTCCACTTTTTGTTTTTTGGGATTGGCTTATTTCACTTAGCATGATATTCTCTAGCTCCATCCATTTACCTGTAAATGCCATAATTTCATTCTTCTTTAAGCTGAGTAATATTCCATTGTATATATGTACCATATTTTCTTTACCCATTCATCTGTTGAAAGGCATCTAGGTTGGTTTCATAGTTTAGCTATTGTGAGTTGAGCTGCTAAAAACATTGATATGGCTATGTCACTGTAGTATGCTGATTTTAAGTCCTCTGGTATAAACTGAGGAGTGGGATTTCTAAGTTAAATGGTGATTCCATTCCTAGTTTTCTAAGGAACCTCCATGCACATATGCATTCTATTCACTAAAATAAATTATATATGTAATTTATATAAATTTATATATATATATATATATACACATACATATATAATTACTTGTAACCTATTTTATTGTAAGTCTATGTATATCTTATAATAAAGACAAAAAAGTTCCATGTTAAGGTGCTGCCATAAAAATACATAAATAAGAAAGAAATAATAAATATATTTACAAGTTAAATATGATGAAAATTCTTAAGTAAACCACATGCGTAGTATGTATATGTGTTACAAAAATGTCTGAAACACTACTAAACTTGATTTGTATTATGGCATTCAATGTAAAAGGTATTTCACAAAGCATTATTGCATTTTTACTCAGAATAAGATAATGTTCCATTGGATTCTTATCTAGTGATCTTTAAGCTGGACATTGCTCCTTACCTCAGATACAGGAGCAATCATTCCACCCATTAGCAGTGATTATCACACAACATTTGTGAATTTTTTATAAGAAACACAATTAGTATGTTGAACACAAGTCTTGTAGGGTAATTTTAAACCACATTTCTGTTTTATCTCCAATATCACTTTAAAATTTAATCTATATGAGTAATCTTTCCTGCCCCTGGATGGAAAGTTGGCTAAATTTCATTGCTTTCTAGCTTCCTCTCAGGTAATAGCAACATTATGACCCCTCACATCACAGAACATTGTTTCCAATTAAAAAGTTTAATATATACAATATAATCTATTAATCAATGTTTCAATGACTACTCAAATTAAGATTTTTCTCTGCCAAGGTCAAAGTCTACAGTTGCCTGACTCAACATAAAGAGAATGGTTCTTTGTCTTCTGTCTTTTTTCCCCTTGTCTAACCTTCTCCTTCCATGGCTAGCTGTTTTCTCAAAACTCTAGGGGGATCAAAATGAACAGAAGTAAAATAAAATAATTTTTTCCTGGTTGATAGTGCCATATTCTTTGTATCTGACATGTGGATAAATTTTACTTTCTTATGAGAATTAGATTTGGAGGTTTCTAGAACTATGGAATTTTATTCTCCTGACTGGATGGTCACTATTCAGTGCCCAATTTCCTTGGAGATCTCTTTCACATAATCACACTACTGGAGACTATTGAAGTTCCTTCAATAATTCTTGTTTATTTTCTTGGTTAGGCCTTAAAATAGCTTCTGTCCAGCTCTCTTTATTACAGTGGCTCATATGTGGTCAGTAGGGCATGGCTGCCTGCTTCCCAGTCTTGGGGCCGCCCATGTGGCTGGGATGGTTCCTGGCGATCAGCCAGGAGGTGGTGCTGTGGGCGGTGATGGAAGAGGCAGACCACCTCCAGGATAGGTCCAGGACTCTTCTGCCCTCTTGGACAGCTCATGCCTTCCCTTATGGACTATGGGATGGGTGTACATGTAAATTTGCTCCACCCCTCTGACCTTTATTCTGATTGGCTCCTGTGCAGTATGTAACCTGTGTGTACTTCCTTATTAAACAAGATCCTGCTTGAACTCATCTCCCTGGGGCATCTGATTGTCCTCTGGTGAGGGAGGGCTGGGTGTGGGCCGCCAGTCGACTTTTACCTCTCTTGGTTCATCCTGGTTGGGGCGTGCTTTCCCCGCTTCTCCCACCAGTCAGGAGGAGACAGGGGGCTAAAAACCCCAACAGTGGTCCACTTACATATCCTTTAATACAACAAAGGTCTCTTGGAGACCAGACTAGTCTTAGAGAAGAGGCATAGCATCATGGTATTTGCAGGTAAATGAATGGAGTTGGAGAATATCATGCTAAGTGAAGTAAGCCACTCCTAAAAATCCAAAGTCCAAATATTTTCTCTGATATGTAGATGCTGATCCATAATGGTGGGTGGGGGAATGGGAAGAATGGAGGAACTTTAGATAGGATAAAGCTGAGGGAAGGGAAGAAAGGAGGCATGGGGTAGGAAAGATGCTGCAATGAAATGGACATCATTACCCTGAGTATAAGTATGAAGACTGGAATGGTGTGACTCTATCAGGTTCTTATCTAGTGATCTTTAAGCTGATCTTTAAGTACAACCAGAGACATGAAAAATTGTGCTCTATATGTGTACTATGGATTGAAATGCATTCTGTTGTCATGTATAACAAATTAGAATACATAAATAAATTTTAAAAATTAATTATAAAACAAAAACAAAAAACTGCCCTGGCTATATACTAAGCAGATATTTATTCATTTTCATCCCTTTTCTTACCCTTTAGATAAACTGAGCAAGTGTCTGACTCCAAGTTGCAATCCATCAATTTCAGGAAACTCATATAAAGCTGTCTTAATGGTTTCATTGAAGTCTACTCTAAGACCACATCAGTATTCTTCTTGAGTTTTACGGCACCATTTTCTTCAGATAATGCATTTAACCATCTGTATATGCTGATGTTTTCCAAATGTCCTTGAACTACCTGAGGGACTCAAAAATCAGAGAACTGGGTTTCTAGATTTTCTTTTGTATATTTGAGAAAGGGGGCAACAGGTAAGGTCTATCTCATTTTTATTCAAAGCTATTATATTGTTACTTCAGTAAAAAATTTAGATGCTATCATATTATCACTTTAGTAAAAATTTAAACATATCTATGTACATGTTATACATTTCTTAAGTCCCCTGATGAACTATAACCTCCTTATAAAGAGATAACTGTGATTTAGGTTTTTTTATTCCTATATTCCTCATGACACACAGAATAGAATCTACACTTGGATCAACAAGGAAAGCTAGCCAAAGGCTAGGGCCTGGTATTAGGTGGGATATGGCAGGGTATAATAGTGAAGCAATTCAAAATAAGAAAAACATGAATTTAAATCCTTACTTCACCATTTGTAGTTAGTTGAGTAATCTGGACTTGTTTAGGTTAAACTTAATAGGCACTGAATTTTTTACCTGGAAAGTGTAGATAATAAAACTTCCCTCATAAAGTAAAAAATTACAAAAGTATTAGCTATTAGCTACTTCTGTTATTAGTAGTATATTTAATAATACCCATTTATCTAGAAGAATAATAAATCTGGCCAAATACAAATAGATTTATTTTATAATAATTTTATAATTAAACAAATAGTTCTGCAATTATCTGCACAGATTAATCACTAAAAAGCTATTTTATTAGTATTTTCTGAATTATAAAGCCTAGTTACTTTATATTCCCTCTTTATATACATGTGACAAGGAAGAAAGGAAAGAATGAAGGGAGCAGGGGAGGGAGGAAAAGAAAGAGGAAGCAGAGATAAACGAAAGAATTACTGAAAAAAGAAGACTATTTAGAATACTACCTACTTAAGGGAAAAGGACAGTGAATGTTACATGTTAATTTCTTCTAATATGATTCATCATAGAAAATGTACTCACAATGAAAGTTGGTTTCAAATTTACTATATGGTAGGTAGTTGGTCATGGATGGTTTCCCACCATTAATCCAAAAACCTCTGTCTAGATAGGAACCATCTATCTTGATTACAAATAAACAACAGATATTTATTAATGAGCTGAATGATAAATTGGATTTCACAGGTGACATTAGATAAGTGGATTAACTAAAATATTATATAAACATTTGATTCTCTAATTGTATGTACAGGTTATAAGAATCTTTAAATCTTTCACTTTTTAATAAATGGAACCTGAAACTTTGCTATTTTTTAAATAGTCTTCTATTTAGCCACTGATTCTGGAAAGTTATGGGTCCTCTGACTGAGTAGAGAGCTAAAATACAGTAGTTTCCCTTTATTCACAGTTTGGCTTTCTGATGTTTCAGTTACCAGCAGTCAACCACAGTCTGAAAATATTAAATGGAAAATTCCAGAAATAATTCATAAGTTTTAAATTGTGCACTGTTCTGAGTAGATTCATGAAAAATCTCCCCTAGTCCCACTACATCCCACCCTGGACATGAATCATCCCTTTATCCAGCCTATCCACATTTACACATTTATCCACCCATTAGTCACTTAGTAAGCATCTTACTTATCATCAGATTGACTGTCATAGTATTGCAGGGCTTGCATTTAAGTAGATCTTATTTTATTTAATACTGGCCCCAAAGTGCAGAAGTAGTGATGTTGATGATTTTACTATAGTAAAATCATAGTTTACTTTTATAAATATCCTATTTTATTATTAGTCATTGTTGTTAACCTCTTATTGTACCTAAACTATAAATTAAACTTCATCATAGTATGTAATGCATAGGAAAAAAGTATAGTATATATCAAGTTTGGCATGAGCCTTCATTTCTGGCATCCACTGAGGGTCTTGAAACATATCCATTATGGCAATCACAGCAATTTGGGATTCTGATGTAGGAGGATCACAAGTTCAAGGCCAGTACGGGAAACTTAGCAAGATACTGTCTCAAAATAAAAAATAAAAAGGGATGAGAATATAACTTAGAGGACCTGAGTTCAATCCCTAGCACAGAATCCGACAGACAAAAAATAAAAACAAAACAACAACAACAAAAAAATGTAATGAATAGTTTGGATGAGATGCAAAGTAAAATCATTATTTTAGATTATAAATCCAATATTATGTGTGTTTATGTGCCTACTTAATATTTTTACCTTGCTTCTCTTCTAAACGGATATTACATATACATACATATCAGTAAATGCTTCCTTTATAGAGTCTACTGTCAAATGCTAATTAAAGTAAACTTGAATATAGTTCTTCTATAACACATGACACAAAGTTAAACCAAGTGTCTATGGTTCTGTAGTCTGCTCTTAGGAAAATATAGAAAAGGAGTTGCAATGTGAGTCAAATACAGAACATTGCAATTGATTCACATTTCACAGGGATGGGGAGAACTGTGGGTCTAGATTGCAGCTCTTAGTCACTAGCCAGCTTTGCCTGCATTTTCATGATAGGCTCTGTCTTCACTTTTTAAAATACTAACAGGCTTCTTGTGGGTGGGATCAAATGACTGCCCCTCTCCCTTCACCTGTGAAATTTCAGAGCCTATTTGAAAAGGTCCATTGTTTCCCAGGAATGCCAGGCCTAGTCCAGGAAAGAAAGTCTTCATTTCAGCAGGAATTTGGAGCCTGCCTGAGAAGGCCAGCTAGTTACTTGGTGAAAACTGTAGCAATTCATTCAAGCTCTGAACAGTACTATCCGAGCCTTACTTGCTTACTTTCAACTCCTAAGTTTTATGACTGTGTTTTTTTCCCCTTAAATCATAGGGATGTGTGCATGTGCATCTGTTTGTGTACATCGCAGAAAAAAGGAGTATGTATATGCAGCTTGTATACAGGCAGAGAGATGATGGAGAAAACCTCTTTCCCCAGTGAGCTGTTGCCCTGGGTAAAAGACATAGGTTCCTCTGTTCTAGCTTTTGCCCCTATATTCACAGCACTTGAATGCATTCATGTGAATAAGCTCAGATGTTTAACAGGAATTTAAAGTAGGTTCCCAATAAAATATATTTGTACAAGAATATAAAACAAAGATACAGTACATGAATTCAAGACCTAGACAGAGAGCTCCTGTCTGAAGTACATTAAAATTAATTTCTAAAGCTAAATTAGGACTAGAAGCCAAAAGAAGAGAAACACCTTGATACAGAGATTCAGAGTCAAATCTTTCTGCTTAGAATCTACAGGGAAAGACTAGCAGTTATCTAAGTTTCCTATTGTTTATATTCTCTGACATTTTCTACAAAATAACACAGAAATTTTCTAAGATTTTTCATTCTACTAATAATTATTTATAGATCCTTAAAATTTACCTCTGCTCCTGAAAAAATTCAAAACATCACCTAAGCATTCAAATTGACCTTACACTTTAGTGTAAAAGTAAAATAAGCAAAAATAACACCAATAAACTTGAAAGGAAAGCATTTATCCTTATGCTTTTTTATCAGAAGAATGATGCCAATACAACATCAGAATAGGATTTTGGAATTTTCTTTCTTTCTTTTTTTTTCCCAAGGAAAATATGAATATGAACTGATACTAATTATTATGTTGAACATCTAAAGATTTGGGGAAAGCTTTATTTTCTGACTCTGACACTTACAGAGTTAATCTGTAATTTAATATGGTGAACCACTATGTAATTGTTTTCCAAAAGGAATGTTGGAAAATCAGAAAACAGAGTAAAACAGGCTAGTCAACTCAAAAAAATGGCTTTTTCCCTTCTCTTTTCCTTCGTCAGATGTTTCCTGTGATCTTGGGAAAAACCTGATGTGACATTATTAGTCACTGGACTTGAGGGTAGATGGTGCACAAAAGGAAGCTTGTCCTTTTGGGACCTGGTTTTGAACCAGTTTCAGAAGACAGAAAAATACTCTTTTGTGGCTACTAAAGTTCAGGAATGAATTCTGGCAGTCTTACCCAATTCCCTAAAGCAGAGTCCACATTACCAACATCTAATTGGCAGGCTTTGCTTGTAACTCCCACTAGGGCCAAGGTAATGAATGGATTTAGTGAAGGTGTCGTGAGTCATCTGTATAGTGACTAGTCTGGGTACTAGCTCTTCCTTCTAACCTCCCCTGATAAGTCACTCAAGGGAAAGAGAGAGGCCTATGTGCTTTCATAACAGTGACAAGACACAGCAATTTTATTGATTTGTAGTTCCAAACAAAGTTATTATCTTTATTTGATCTGGAGAAACAAAGGACTCTTAGAAAAGAAAACATTCTTTTGGGGTCACTTCATTCATTAATTTCCATTCTAAACACTTATTTTTGGCTTAAATATTCAGCTAACTGTGGTTGAACATAACTTCCTCCAAGTCTACTTCAGATTATTCTTTAGGCATCAAGGAAGAAATCTGGACAATTTCTACCTAGACAAGCCCATAAGGGTTTACTGTTATTACTAAGTAACTTTTATTTCTTATGTTTGGGAGGGAGAATTGCTTGTTAAGTACAAATAAGTAACATTAAATACTTGGTGTTGATGCATTTTTATCTTGTTAATTATTTAAATAATTAATATCAAATTTGTATCTGAAAATATTACATTTGCCTTTTTAGTAAAGCTCACCAGTCTCCCAAATCCAGCAACCACAACTGAACATGACAATTTCAGTGCCAATAATATAGTTTTACTCAAGAGTGTAGGAAAAAGATTGTTAACAAAAATAAAGTGACAATCATGAGAAAAATTATGGAATGATTTATTAGTGTTGAAAAAAGTACTCTCACTTTCTACCAAGAGACTTATGATAAAGTAACATTATTTATTTTCTTAGCAAACATTTTTAACACAGATTCTGCTTAAACTCAAATAAGGCATTACTATGTGAAAGTCACAAGGATTATTTCTTCAGAGAATTTTCATACATTTGTTATATTCTTAAACTCTTTCCCTTTCCAGAACCAAAAATCAACATGTATGCTACACTCCGATTTTTTTTAAAGAATAAAAAGATACAGTGAAGTCCCAAGAACAAAATCCACATTGAAAAGTTAGGTGCTTTGAACTTTCTCATCACCTTACCAGGGTTTCCGCACGGGTAGTCTAAAAGACAACTCAGCAATGTCTGAATGAACTACAAACAATGGCTCCTTCACAAGTGGGTCTTTAATTGATTACGGCTGTGTTTATGGAAGCAGAAGAGAATTTACAAAAAATAACAGATTCCCTTCATTTGAGGGAGTTCTACTGGCATACATGATAAGGGTGGTTCCTCTACTAAACAGTCCTGTTCCCCTTCCCTATATATACTCTTCTATTATCCATCTAACTGGAAAAAATGAAAAAAATATTACTTCATATTACTTTTTACAAGAATTATCTCCTTTTTATTTTTTAATGGATTGTATTCATACTAAGATATAGCTCATACTCAGAGAATTCAAAAAAGGTCTGGTTTCCCTTCCTCTGTTATAGAATCTTTATTAAATATTAGGGAAGGTAATTAATTAGGAAACATTAGAACTTAAATTAGTGTGATCTCTCTGCTGACAATTTGCCTATAAACTAGAGATGGGAAATGTGGGAAGTCAGATGATTTGGCTAATCAGTTCAAGGAGTAATATGTAATTTTTCCATTTAATTTTATGAAAAATTAAAATTTTCAAGTTATTTTACATTATATAACGCCTTAATATGGGATAGTGCTATGAATTATCTAGTGATTTGAGGTAGGCGGAAATTAAAATTTAGCTCTTAATGTGTAATTTCAAAAGGTTTTTCATTTGTCTGTTAATAGTGACCTCTACAGGTCAAATGTAACAACAACAAAGCAACCATATATAACACTCTAGGGAGAAAGATTTAAGAGAAGACAAGGGGTAAAATTGTAATATTAAATTTAAAATTTCTAAGTCTCTCAATGTCAATTTATGTTTTATATCATTAAATCAATAAAATTAGTAGTCTCATAAACATCTACGAACTCAATCTCAAAATAAAGTAATACTTGATAAGGTCTTAATTAACTTATTCAAATAGAATTAATAAACTTTGAAGAGCTTAGAAGCAGAGAAACCTAAGGAGTATGCTAATGTTAATCTTTCATCATGAAAAATGAAGATGATAACATAATATTATGAATTCTTTTTCTGAAAATTATGTGAAAATAAAAGTTGATAATAAAAAATGTATCTTACCTCAAAGCTTAGACAGTATGCTTTTAACTCATTCACCAAGGACCTCTTAAAAAAAACGGTGAAAATAAGTAGTTGTGGAATTTTTATCTTTGGTATTGGACTTACACTTTAATTAACATGTTATTAATTTATTGATTTTTTTAATGAAAATATACTGATAAGTCCACACAAGATAAATATTTCTGTTTGCAACATTAAATTCGATAGTTCTTTATAAGTAAGCTGGGAAATGTTGCAATAATGTTTAAGTTACTTAAACATTTTGGGTTATCATTCCAAAATTCTTTTTAGCTCAAGTCATCAAGATAATTAATCTAATAAATTGACTCTCTAGTTTTAGTTATTATTCGCCAGTTACACTAGATATTCTAATGTACACCTGAAAATTATAAATTAATGCACAAAAACTTTCTCACTTCAACCTTTTAATTCCTTCACACACTTGCATTGTCTTTCATATCATTGGTTTCTCAAATTCATTGATCTCTTTATACTTTCCCCAATATGGTCCTACAATTCAAATACTCTCTTGAAATATCTGAAACTCCTCCTCTCTATTCCATTCATGCTACTAGACTAACAGACTCTAACCCTTATACTTTCCTATCTATCCTGGGTAGGTGTATTTTCAGACAGAAGAATTTGACAATTTAAGGATATGTTTAAGAAATCTACAGTGCCCAATAAAGCTAGTCAGGATCTCTTGAAAACAACAAGATAGGGTTCATTGAAAAAGAACTATTTAGCTTTTATAATGAATAATAATAAGCATCTGAAATCTGGGATCAAAATGAATTATGAAAAAATATGTCCAGAATTATCCAGATGTACATTTAATGATAGTTATGAAAGAAGTTATTTGTAAATATCTAGGGTTATTTGATACTCTTGGTTTTCTAAAGTTAATTCTAGTCAGTATTAAATGAATTCTTCCTCTGTCATTTTCTTGCTAAATACTCCATGTCTCAGTTTCCTCTTGTGTAAAATGAGCACAATAGGATACTTAATATGATAAAATGTAAGTACATTAGAAATTCACTTAAACAGTGAATTACTTTTAATATGTTAAAGAAAATAAATTCTACTAAAATTCATGCAACAGTGATGATTCAGAATTTTGAAAAATCTTAGAAGTATGCTTCCTTCTTCATGTCCTTTAAAGTCATTCTGCTAATTTTGCACATTAAAACTGAAATATTTTATGCACACCATATAAATTTTGCTAATTATTGAATAGGTTTTAAGCGTATTTTTAAAAAATGCTAAGAATTATAAATAAAACATTGACTATATTATTCATTTTTAATTTTTAACCTCAAACTCATTAAGCATGACTACTATCAAAACAAAAAAGAAAGAAAGAAAACTGAATGAGTGTAGGTGAGGATATGGAGAAACTGGAGAAACTGGAACTCTTGTGAACTGAGGTTGGGAATATAAAATGATGCAATTGCAGTGGAAAACAGTGTGATGATTCCTCAAAAAAAAAAAAAAATCTCACTTCTGGCTAAATATCAAAAGGATTTGAAAGCAGGCCCTCAAAGAGATATTTACACATTCATGGCAGCATTATACACAAAAGAAATGGAATCAATCCCGGTATCCCTCAATGAATAAAGAAAGAAAATGTGATATAAATATATATGCTATTACATAAAATAAACTTGAGGATATTATGATAAATGAAATATGTTAGTCACAAAGAGACAAATACTATATATGATTTCACTTACATGAAGTAGCCATACCTCATAAAATTTATAGATGAGGCAAGTAGAAAGATGGAGTTCAGGGACAATGAGGAGAGAGAAGTGGGAGTTGTTTCATGGGTATAGAGTTTCAACTACTCAAAATAAAGCAGTTCTGGACATAAGTTTACACAGCAATGTGAATATATTTACTGCTATTAATGAGTACATTGGAAATTGTAAAATGGTCAATTCTATGTTTTTACCACAATTAAAAATTTCAAAATTATATAATATTTTAAGCATATAGAAAGATTCTCAAAATAATAAGCATCTATGTGCCCATTAAATAAATAAATATTACTTACTTGAAATTACAGAATTAAATACTGGGTCTTCTAGCCCAAATGGATAGATAAAGATTTATATTGTGAACGGAAGAAACTTTTATAACAAAGAACTTAGAGGGAGGAAAGGAGAAGATGACTGAGAGGGTAAATTTGGCTGTACAAATGTGATATTGTAACCTGTGATGAAATATTCTGAAATCAGATGCCTTATATAATTTATTCAGATATACTGCAAAATGGATAGTCAATTTTCTCTAATGACACCATCTCCATTCCCCTAACTTCTGCCAAAGAATACATAATTCTTTAGGATAAATTCCATGAGAACAAAACAAAAGGAACATCTGTAGGAAACATTGAAAGTAGTTTCACCTTATTTTATCGAGTAAAGATCTCATGGCTGGATTTACACATTGCCTGTTTATCCCTTTATCAATCTAATCATGAACTGAGATAACTAACATATACACAGTAACATATTTATTTGAATTTCAAAATAAAGGTAGATTTATTGACAAAGAGTAGTCAGAATTTGGTTAATCTGCTACATAATGAAGATAGTCTCTACTAATAAGACAATTTAGTGCGTCTTAAATTTTCTTAATTTACTTTATTTACCTCCGCTCAAATGAGAAAGCACATGATTCTAATGACTTGATAAAAAGTTCTCTAAGTCAGGCATTTTTCAAATCTTTGCTTCAAATAAAACTAAAGGATAAAGTTATCAGCAGATAAAGGATTAGGAATAATTTTCAATAATCTGCCATGTCAATTTAGTATTATAAACAAGTTTGGAAAATTGAGTATAAACTCCTTCCATTCTTTGCTACTTATTTATGTAAATGAGAGCTCTGTTGGGTCTGAGTGCTTATGCCCCTGCCCCCAACTTTATATGTTAAAATCCTAACCCCTAAGACAATGGTATTAGGAAGCAGGGTATTTGGAGGGCATTTGGATCATGAGGGAAGAGTTCTCAGGAATGAGATTGTTTCCCTTATTAAAAAGGTCACAAGACACTCTTATCCCTTCTACTATATACAGACACATCAAGATGGCGTCATTTGTGAATCAGAGAGTTGGCCCTTATCAGCCACCAAATTTTCCTATATCTTTACCTTATACTTTTCAGCCTCCAGAACACTGAGGAACAAGATCCCTACCCAGGTAGCATGTACAATTTCTACAAAGATTACAAATTACTAGACCTCAATTCAATAAGAATAGGTGATTGCCATCAAGAGAGAGAAAGTAGCCAACAGAACAAATCCCCCCAAAACCAGATGTTGGATTTAGCAGATAAGGACTTAAATCAATTCCATTTAAAGACTTAATAAGAGATGGGGGGAGCTGGGGTTGTGGCTCAGTGGTAGAATGCTTGCCTAGCACATGTGAGGCCCTGGGTTTGATCCTCAACACCACATAAAAATAAACAAGATAAAGACATTGTGTCCATCTACTACAAAAAAAAAAAAAAAAAATAGTGAGAGATGGGGAATGGGAACAATAACAACAACAACAAAAATACCCAAATTGACAATCTAAAGTTAAAAAGTACTATCTGAAATTTAAAAATTATGGCTCTAATTTAATAGCAGATAAGAGATTGCAGAAGAAAAATTTACTTAGGGTAAATACAGGTCAATATCAGTTATCTAATACAAAGAACACAGAGAAAAAAGATTAAAAAGTTAATAACCAGAGCCTCAGTGTCTTGTAAACAAGTATCACACAGTTATTAGCAATTTAGGTAACACAATAAATGTTCAGAAAACATATTTAAGGAAATAATTATCAAAAATTATTAAATAATTATCAATAATTATTAAAAATTATCCCAGACTTGGTTTAAAAATCTACTCAATATTCATGAATCTTAGTGTAAAACATGCTAAATACAAACAACTACAGTGAGACAGTCATAGTCAAGCTTTTGAAAAACAGAAACAACAAATATTTCACCCAGGGGTAATAAAATCTATATATACAGTGAAAGAACAATAATAATAGTGGGTGATTTCATAAAAGGAAGAAAATGCAAACAGAAGTAATTTAACATGCATGGAATGCTTAAAGGAAAAGAATGATAATCCTGAATTCTATTTCCAGTGATATATCCCATATGCATAAGAGTTTAATGTAGACATTTTCAAATAAAATATGAGACCTACCCCGCAACAATGATAAAGGAAGTTCTTCAGACTGATGGAAAATGGCACTGGATGGAAAATCACTTAAGAAACAATGAAGAGGACTAGAAATGGTAAATCAATGGGTAAACACTAAAAGAAGAAAAAAGTCATTTTATTTTGTTCCAAAATATTTCAAAGTAAAAAAAGAGCACTATATTATGATGTTTATTACATATGCAGATTTAAAATATATGACAACAGTAGCCAAAAGGATGAAGTACAAATGGAATTTTACTACTGTAAGGTTATTACAGGTTTTTATAGTTATATGAAGTAGCACGGTATTAACTTGAAATATTCTATGACAAATTAAGGATGCATATTGTAATTCCTAGAAAAAGTACTTACAAAAGAAGTACAAAGAAGTATAACTAAACAACTATGAAAGGAATTTAAGTGGAATTTTTAAAAAGTAGATAAAATGGCTGAGTTTGAAGGTAAGGATAGTGAAAAAGAATTCAAACTACAGCATATTAAACAAAGTGGAAGTGAGAGATTAAATACTTTAGACCAATTTCCCCTTTCTTTGTTCCCCTGGTAATGCATTCCACTCTTCAATGTACTGCATTATCAGCTTACTTGTAAAATAATTATTTTAGTTTTCTTTTCTTTTGGAATTGATTGCAGCGACATGCTATGAATGGAATAAGGCTTAATATTCCTCATGTAATATTTATGTTTGTAAAACAGAGAGAGGTAATTGTCTTAGTACAAAGATGTTTGGCAAGAACCAAAAATATACCTGTGTTAATGACTGTGAGCTGAGAGGCACAAAATACCAAACATCTACTAGATGAAAAAAATAATACTTTACGGAAAACTTTGAGGGAAAAGCCCTGTAAATACAGGGCAGAGGATTTATATGTAGGTCCACTCTTTTGATTATCCTGATAACATTAACACCTGTTACGGTCAATGGGAAGAAGCTGAATTTGGAAAAGTACTGAGAAAGATTATAGAATAAAGATAGGTTTTAAATTTCTGAGAAAATTTACTTGCTGCAACTTGGCTTGAGATAGCCTAAACACTATTTTTATGTTGTGGAAAATGTCTTATAAATTTCAACAAATTAAAATATCAAGATATTTACCTGAGAGTTTGGAAGTCAGAACAATTGATCAATGTAATGATCCTTACTATGTTACTCAAGTATCTCAGAGACTAATAACCCTTACAGAGAACTAACCCTAGACATAGGCAAATAGGACCACCCTTAAAGGCATAATACCTGAGAGTTTTAGTACTTTGGAGCAACTTCTGAACAGCTTCTAAGTTCCCTATCTTCTAAGTTCCTGAAACCATTCAGGTTTGTAAAGGCATCTGAAGTTCAGACCAGGCTCCAAACAGACCTTATCTCAGTTTTTCCCTTTGACACTCCCCAGATGGCATACATACAATGGGATTTGTACCTGTAGGAACTGTGGCTGAACCCTGATTCCTAGGAAGTCCTGAATCAAAAGGGATTATTCTTACTACCTTGAGCAGTATCTCTCTAATAAGATATTGTGGGATTGGCTCCAGAATGTTCCTGGTATGATAATAATTTTTTTTGACTCACACATGCCACGCTGTATACTTTCTCAGTCCCTCACAGAACCTTAGTATTAAACTGTATGTATAGTCCTGTGCATGGGCTATCACCTACATGTATTCTAAACATTTACCACTCTTGGTAAACAACACCCAAAGAAGATTGTTATAGCAGCATTCTTTAATTTTCTATCTCTGGTACTGAGAGTTGTCAACCTACCCTCTCAACAGACTTCACATCACATGTTAAGCCAACTTTCAGTGGTGGCCATGAGAGACTTTTATTTGAAACTAGACCTTTCACTGTAAATGGTCTCTTCCAATTAATGCTCTTTTTAAATATTTAATAAGTGTGATAATATCATGCTACTGTGAGTAAATTTTAGGCCTTCCCAGGTCTAAGGAACAATCATCATACAAATGGGACCATTCTTCTTGTACCACCTACAGGACCCTCATTGTTTTGTCCACTATTGGCAGTACATGTTGGTTCAATTTACATTAAAAGATATAACATTTTAGGAATGCTGTTTACAGACTAAAGAATTCAAGAGAAGATATGGTAGGAAATGGGTTGCTGTACGTATATTCTATAAAATGACAAATGATAAGTTTAACAAAACTACGAAATAAATTATCATTATAATTATTGCAAGTTCTAGGACTTGTATGAGTGTCACCACAATGAAATACTTTGAGAAAGACAGTGTACTAGTATTAACAGCAGCATGATGGATGACACAGCATCATATGTAGTAATTAACCATCATTAAATTAATAGTACTGGAAATACAGAGGCAAAATAGTCTGTTTAAACAAATGAGAGCCATGTATTGTGATAATAAGTGTTGCTATCTTTTTATTGTGATGGGAAATATTTGATTATGTAAGAATTGTACTTTTGACAATAAAGAAAAAAGAAATGGTTCCTGAATCTAAACAGGCAGGGATAGAGCCTGAACACTATGAAGAATCTTCATTTGCTCTTGATTGCAACAAACAAATATGTATGTGTCATTCTCTATCCACTATTCTAAATCTTAATCAATAAATTTCTAAGACTTAATAGATCTATGAACTTTGCAAATGCTTTAAGTCAAATTATTTATTTCAACAATGAGTCTCCAAAAACTTATTTTTATTGTGTCCTATATATTCTAGCAGTGCCCCTACTTTTGGGAAAAGGCAGGGGCCAATGTTGTGTGTAACAGAGTTCGAGGACAGTAGAATTAACAACTATGTTTGAGTCTCTGTACTAGATATCATATATATATATATATATATATATATATATATATATATATATATAGCGAGAGAGAGAGAGAGAGAGAGAGAGAGAGAGAGAGAATTTTTTTAATATTTATTTTTTTAGTTTTCGGCGGACACAACATCTTTGTTTGTATGTGGTGCTGAGGATCGAACCCGGGCCACACGCATGCCAGGCGAGTGCGCTACCTACCGCTTGAGCCACATCCCCAGCCCTAGATATTTTATATTAATTACACATCTAATCCCCACAATTGATCTATAATATAGACATTTATTCATTGATTAACAATGAACAGAAAATTAGAAAACAAGTTGCTCAAAGTCATACAACTAGTAATTAACAGAACCAGGATTGAAATTCAGGTCTGTGTTCAATGCTATAGTTAGTCAAATTTTAAGCTGAAACAAATAACTTATTTCTATCCAGAAGAGTTTGTTTCAACAATGATGACTCTTGGAAACAAGAATACAATTCTAAATGTATCTCAACTATAATTTTTACAACTATATAATTTGTCTTTGTGAGTAGACAGTTATACTTTTAAACTTTCCTGGCATTCTGCTTTTTGCAAAAAAAAAAATATTTAACAATATAAGGCAAAGTTTAGTCTATCCATATCTAGTTCTATAGTAAAGGAATATAACAACAACTTTAAATTAGATTTTGCTGCCATCAATGAGAAACTAAAAAGGTCCACTGAACACCAATTTTAAAGTGTAGGGTTAATGCAGTTATAAGGAAACTCATTTTGGAAAATGCTGATCTTTAATGGTAATTGACCAATTAAATAGTACAACTGGAAAAGGGCCATCCTATTTGGTGTTCTGGTAAAACTGAATGCAGGCAGCAAGCAATTTTTTTTAAAACCTTGACTGATTTTTCTGTGATACCCAGATTGTTTCTTTCAGAGAAAATAATCTTCATTCTGAGAATAATGTAAAGGAAGTTATGTAGCAATAGCTAACATGTAGATAATGCTAATCACCAGACACTATTCTAAATGTATCATACATATTAACTCATTTGATTCTTACAACATCCTTATGAGGAAAATACTATTTTAACTATTTCATCGCCATTTCATAGAAGAAACAGTTGAGACAGAGGTTAGCTCATACAACTGGTTAGTAGCCAAGTGGAACTTGAAGCCATCAATCAGATTTCAAGCTCTATGCCTTAATCACAACACAATACATCTTCTCTGTGTGGGGTGGTGGTGAAGAGGATAAACTCTCGAACCAGACTGCCTGAATTAAAAATTCAGCTTCACTACATACAATATGTGACTTTAAACACAAGTTCTCTTAGCCTCAGCTTCCTCCTTTGCATACTGAAATGATAAAAAATCTTTATCAGGGTTGAGTGAAGCTGTCCACTTAAAGCACTCAGCATGATCATTATGATAATGAAATAACTTCCTAGTAGATAGGGTAGGGTGAGGTAGATTAAATAAGAGACAGCCTAATTCTTTTGTAACCCCAAATGGGGAAAAACAATCAACCAATATGTGGATATATTAACATATAAATATTGTATATCCTTAAACTTGGACTTGATGTTTTTACAAAAATACTTAAATACTATTGTATTAAATAGTATTGAAACATTTTCTCTAAGAAGCTACTGATTAATCACAACATATATTTATAACATAACATTGGCAAATCCCTCCTAATTAAATTCTGAATAAATGCTTTTTCCACTTACAAGTTTATTGAAAATATTAGCTTGTAGTTAAATTTATGCACATTTTTAATATATATCACCTGAGGAAAATATTAGTAAAAAAAGTTAGTTAATTTATTAAAATCTTCTTTACAGTTTGACCATACTGTGTTCCAACACAATATTGTTCCTATGTCATCAAAAATATTGATGATACAATTCTTAAAAGTCCCATATTGTTTTCTTTAGATTTTTCTTTCAAGTTGCTGGCACCCATTCTGAAGTGGTGATCCTGTTGCTTTCCTAATTAAATAAGCTCAACTGTTTTTCCTCTAATTTTATTACATTTTGTGAAACCTTAAGCAGTTCTGTTCAAAACCAACAACAGAATGTTGTTTAACAAATTAATGTTTCAATATTCTGCCATTTATCTTGTGTGTTGCATGGATTTGGTCATTTCAGCTTCTCTTAGCTTTGCAATTTACCTATTTCAATAAATTCAGTAATATTTCCTGGTTCAAGTGCATTACTTAATATGTAGTTACATCACATTCAGTTTCAAAAACACATAAATTAATGAAGTAAATACAATCTAAATTACTATGCCATGTAAAACATGTACAGGCACTGACTACTATGCTACAATTGATACTTAGTTGACAATAATTATAAAATGCATCCTCGTTTTAGATATGTTAATATTTGGAAAAATGAGTATCTTTAATTTGGCAAGCTGTATATCCAGCCCCTCTAACTGGAACATTTTTAACGTTCTCAAACTTCATAGTTTGAAATAGAGAGAGCTACTGTCCTGTAGCAGTGCTACCAAGAGAAATACTATCTACTAACTCATCTACAAAAGTCTAGGCAAAAGCTTATGAGATGTGTTTAATACAAAGTTGACCTGTTCTCTTTCATATTTGTGTTCAGACCTTTCCTCATATTCTACACCCATTATTTGGACTTAATTATGCTAAGTTTTGAAGAACATATTATACTACAGGAATTTGCTCGTTTTTTTTTCTTCTAAATCTTAAAGACAAGTTAACTACCTACCAGAAGTTCAAGGTTATGTTTTAAATTTAAAAGCTGTGATCATTTAGTTAAAATTCCTTGGCTCTTCCAGACAAAACTGTTGAAAGGCTTGCACAAAGTTGAGAATAAACATTCAATTGGATCTTTGCATCTCCAGCATAAAAGTAATTAAATACAATTTTTTTTGATGATGGCCATTAAGTTACTGATAATTGTCTTTTTAAAATCTTAACCTTTATAGTGTTTGTATCCATTTTAAAAATTCTATATAAATACTGCTTAATAATCACACAGAAATAAGCCACACAGAAATAATCAAAATGCAGTATAACTTTTCAAAGTATATAACAACTTACACAAAGCAGAGGTTAGAGATTAAAAGAATATTCAGACTAAAACTGAAATCTCAAGTTGACATCTTCTTTAACAATCTTCCTTAACAAAATAAGTCATTCTCTGTTCTTAACAAACTAAAGGCGAAACTTTATAGTCCAACTATTTGGACTATAATTACATTCTTTTTAAAAATATTCTTAGTTTTAGATGGACTCAATACCTTTATTTCATTTATTTATGTGGGGCTGAGGATCGAACCCAGTGCCTCACATATATGAGGCAAACGCTCCACCACCGAGCTACAATCCCGGCCCTATAATAACATTCTTACATGCAATTTTTTAAACTGTTGTTTTATCTTTCATATTTACCTTCAAAGTATTTTAGCTTTTTCAGGTATTTTAGAAATTAGAGTACTTTAGGATTTAAAGTATTTTAAGGTATTTTAGAATTTAGAGAAAATATATGCAATAAATTCCAGTTCATTTATTTATTTACATACCTGAATATATTTATGTACACAGGACTCTGCTGTAGGTTATGAGAGACTAAATATATAGAGTTACAAAATATGCAGCAAGAAAAACAAAATGATAAAAAGTAATAACATATGGTATAAAATGGGATTAGATGTTATTTTAAGGGCACTGTATACCTTTAGGGATTAAAAGACTTCATCATCTCTGTTATGTTTTTCAGTTGAAATTTGGTTTGGTTTATATATCAAAGATTCATATTCAGTAACGTAAGACAAAGGTGCTCCATTTTTAACCTGGACCTTGTAAGGGTATCTGAGGAAACATCTTTATTTCTGTCAACAGGAAGAATAGAAAGATTGTGGAAGGTCATATTTAGAAAGATTTTATGGGCCAGACCTGAAAGGACAGTGAATCACTTTTATTTCCACTGGCTGGAACTCAGTCACATGACTACTTCCAAATGCAATGAAACCCTGGAAATGTTTGTCAGTTGAAAAGAAGAGAAAGTTGTGGTTTGGGTGAGCACTTAGCAGTTGTGTAATTTTTCCTCAGAGTGTATTTGTAATCATTAAATGAATTATTACACATGGAGCACTTTAATGATATCTCTCTCATGATAAGAGCTCAATTAGTGTCTACTATTATTATTTTTCATTCTTTTCCCAGAAATTCCAGTTCTCCAATACAGAATAACCAAGTTTTGTTAAAAACATCTTAAAAAAGTATTTCCCCCATTTCTTTTGTCCCCCTTCTGGTGCTGATCCTGAGTAGTTAATTAAAAAGATCTAGTTGACTGAAATAAAAATTTAACTTTATATGAAATTTTTACATTTCCATATTACATATTATTGCTTATATAGATTATTAATTATCCTAAATGTGAACAAAGATTTTCTCTATGTAAATTTTATAGTTAATTAGGATATATAAATAAATTTTGCTAGTTTAAATGTTTAATTTGTAACATGTACAATAAGATTATTATTTCTTCTTCCAATCCATGACATTCTGTTAAAACAATTTAGCAGGGGGGATGGGGGGGTGGATGCCCACACTGGTGTAATTGGACTAGATAAGAGTAAAAAGGAATTCATGAGAAAAGTTTTTCCTATTAAAGTAAATTTGTAATTGATAACCAAGTACGAAAAACCTTCATTTAACTAAATGTTTATCTTGTTAAATATTACTGTCTTTGGAACTTGTGATTAAACAATTCTTTTAGGCAGCAGTTCAATATGGAAATTAGTGTAACTATATCTTATTTTATCCTGCTTAAAATATAGCATTATAAAGTTTTCACATTGTACTTTGAAATCACAAACCATTAACTGTTTCAGCATGCCATTAAATTGTGCATTCCAATTCAGAATGTGGCTCTAATGATCTCTTAAATGAACCCACCTTAAATAAATTAATGTTAAAGGAAAGCAACAGCTTGGTAAACATGGTGTCTGAAGGATATTATTAAATGTAAAAGAATATGTGTGGCAATCACTAAACGGTGAACAGAGCACATTTAAAAAAATTTCCAAAAGCTATATGAAATTTTTGAGATTGTAATCCTCTAAGTTCTTTCTAACATCTCCTTTTAAGGACCAACTAGGACACCATGAACATAGTCTGGTACAATGTTTGGTACAATGGATAATAATTGATGTTGGGCAAAAGTGAAGAATATCTAAATAGACTGACAACTTTATGTGTTCAATAATGCCCTTTACCAAACACTAAGAACATACTTACAGGTTAGGTCCATTAATTGTTACAGCAAGAAAGAATGCATACTATGGAGAATTGTGGGACTTTTCTGTAAGGAGATGTTAGAAAGAACTTAGAGGATTAGAACTTTGCATGGATAGTTTTGTGAGGATCAAATGTATCCTTATGTAGATAGGATTCTATCAGAAAGTTGGGACACTTAATGATTGGTATCTCAGTAAATATAATCTGTAGATAAAGCACACAAGATTGCAGATAAAGCTATAAGTGGAAAAACATCAATTACTCACATTAGCTTAGAGAAGGAAGTGTTTCCTCTCTTTGGCTTCCACATTGTTCATGTTTCATTTGTGTTCATCATGTTTATCAAGAGGCCAGTTTTTGTCTTGCTCCATCATAGTCACAGAGTATCCTTATCTGATGTTGATAAATTGTTCTATTTTTCTCCAAGACTTACCTCTGAATGTCTGACCAGTTCAGAGAAACACCAAAGTCTAGTCGACAGTACTATCCCTGAGGAGTTCTTGGAGAGGGGCAACTCAAATCTGGACACGTGGGGTCCTTGGAAAATGTGACAGAAATGATTTCAGCATACCCTAGTCAGAGACACAAATTTATTTAGGAAAGCAGAAAATCATGAGAGAATGTCACCTATCTTGAGAGAGATGTCTTTTATGATAAAGTACGAATATACACTCAAGGGAGAATGCCAGCCATTTTGAGGGAAAGAAAGCAACTCCTTGGTGTAGCGTGTTAATATTTATAGAGGAACAGTTACTAGGAACTGGATTAGAGGTGTTATCAGGACAGAATTATCAATTTCTTGTCAGTTTTTACTGCACTTGCAAATTGCTTGAATTGTTAATTTTGCAAGCAAGTATGTGGCCCAAAGGGATTGGGCCATGGACTTGGGCAAAGTCTGGGTTGCTCAGGGAATACTTGTTTTGCATCTCAGAGATTTATAGGAATTCCTACATTCTAACATATCTTAAACCCTTCTCCTTTAAGTCTCTTCCTTTTCTGAGTCCCAAATTCCTCAATACCAGGCCAGTTCCCAAATATCAGGGTCTGCTTTATATTCTTAAGGAAGTGCTTACAAAAATAATTATAGTAAGCACTCCATATCCATGGGTTCTTCATTGAAAGATTAAATCCACCAAGGATGGGAAATATTTAGAAAAGATGAATCTGTACTGAAACTGTCATTATTCCTTAAACAATGCATTACGACAACTATTTACATAGCATTTACATTGCATTTTAGGTATTCAAGTTATCTAGAGATGACTCAAAAGTACACAAGAGGGGTGTGTATGTTACATGCAGAAACTATGCCATTTTATATAAGGAACATGAGCCAAGATTTGATATGGTTGGGGGTAGGAGGTTCTGGAACCAATATCCCTGTGGGCAGATTTCAAGGAAGGTCGGCAATTGATTTGAACTAGTAAACATATACATGAAGGATTTTACTAAGTTCTGTACTACATCATCATCTGTATTGATAGAGTGAATTTTACTAAATTTAATGTTTTCTTATAACTAATAACATGATTTTTTAAAAAATCTAATTTTTTATAGTACCTAATGGGCTTCTACTTTATACTTTGCATCATATACAGAAAATTTTATCATTAAAACTAAAAATGCAATAAGATTTGAAAACATGGAAAAATTAAGTTGATATAAGAGCTGGATTTTTATTTGCTTAGGAGTACAAATTTTAGATAAAATAACAGAAAGTTCATAGGGCAGAAATAATTATTCATTAACGTTTTTGAGCTTTATAAATCAATTATTAACCAACACTGAGTGCTTTCTATGGGCCAAATTACTGACAAGTAGTAACTAATTTACTCTTTTCAACAATATGAGTTCTATCATTTTCCCTATTTTACAGGTGAAAGAAAAAAAAGAATTGGACACCCTGTCTGTGTGAATTCAGAGGTAAGTCTTCAATCTTACCTCTCCTACTAAGGAGGTTCCACTAGGCCAATAATCAAAGTTTAAGATTGTGAGACATCAACAGCCACAGTAGACCCTTAAGATGAGGATTTAGATTATATGGTACCAGTCATTGATATTGTAATTATTTTAGACTAGATAACACAGTATAATATTAGTGTAAAACAGAATGGCAAAGTCATATTTAGTTTATATATATAGTTTTCTATACATACTCTGTATGTATATATACACACTACATGTGACTTAATGAGTAGATCTTTCACAAGAAAATGAGTTAGACCTTTTCATACTGTTTCACAGAAGAAAGAATTAGTTGCATTATGAATATATAATAACAATTATATATTATTTAAATATTCCTTAAAATGATTCTTTCCTTTAATTTTTAACATGTATACTAAACATGTCTATTAATTCTTAGACATCAATTTTCTTGGATCTGCTATAACCTTGAATCAAAAAAAGGCACATGAACTTTTCATTCACCTCCTCATATGCAACTATGAAAAACCATCTAGCCAAAAGTCAATGTACTGATAACCCCAAATCTAAATCTCAGAAACATAATTGAGACAGAGAAATTGTAATTACTGACAAGGATAGGAGCTGAATAGACATAGGAGTTATTGCTTGTGATTCCAATGGACAACATACAATGAGTAAAGAAGTGGTGTTAGAGATAGCCAAATAGCAGTTAGAAATTAGGAAACAGATTTTAATGAATAAGGTACCTGGGAATAAGAAAGAGCATTCTCAGTGTCTGACATTCTAAATTCAGCCCCCATGAGGCCCAACATTATCATTTTCATTCTTTGGAATTCTAGGACATCTGAGACTTTATAGTAAACAATTCCTTTTTGGTGGGAGAGGTACTGGGGATTGAACCAGGGGCAATCAACCACTGAGCCACATCCCCAGCTCTATTTTGTATTTTGTGTAAAGACAGGGTCTCACTGAATTGCTCAGCACCTTGCTTTTGCTGAGGCTGGCTTTGAACTTGCAATTCTCTTGTCTCAGGCTCCCAAGCCACTGGGATTATAGGTGGTGCCACAGGATGCAGAAACATTTACTTCTTTTTAAATCTAGTTTACATTAGTTTCTGTACCTTAAGACCAAAAAAAAAATTGACAGAATAAACAAAAGTGCATGTAGTGGAAAGCTTTAATAATGCCACTTCATATGAAAGGTTGGAATTCCAGCTAGAAGATTACAATTTTTAATTGTGTTCCTGGGATAACCCCCACCTGACAGTCAAAACAGAGTAGGAACATTAGTCCTACAACCTTAAGGAATTAAGCTCTTCCAACATCTTGAATGATCTTGAAAATGAACTCTCTTTGGAGCTTCTCCATAAGATCCAGCACATTTATTTTGACCCTCTGAAAGCCAGAGCAAAGAAACCAGTTGACCAATCTGGACATCTAACCTGTGGAACTGTGGGACTGTGAGAAAATCAATTTGCATTGTTTTAAGTTACTCAATTTGTGGCAACCTGTTAAGCAGTGATAGGAAATGAATACATTATCTCAGACCATATACCTGCCACTGAATCTTCAGGTGACTATAATCATTATAAGGATCCAAAGTAAACCTAGCCCAATTGCTGATCCATACAACTATTTGATGATTTAGGCCACCAAGATTCTTTGTGGTTTATCAGACATTAATAAAAAGCTGATAAATAAGATAAAAATAAGTACTGAAGATTGGAATCTGCAGTCTTAAATATCTGGAACAGATGACACTAGCTTTAGGATTAGGTAAAAGGTTGAGACTTAAAAAGCATAAAGTAAGCTGTTAGTGAAGTCCTCCTCACCAAAAAAAAAAAAAAAAAAAAAAAAAAATTGTGAGGAAACTGCTTTAAGAAGTCAGGAGAAGGAATCATATACCTAGATGATATATCCTGATGATGGTATGTATAGTAGAAAGCAAACAGTCAAATCCCTAGGAAACAGAAACATGTAAAGATGTAGACAGAAAGAAGGTCTAAGTAAAGGAGATTGAAAGGTTGTTTTTTTTTAATTTTTAGGAGAGTAGTCATGTAACCAAGAAAGAATGATCCAAGCAAGTCAATATTCAAAGAAGAGGCCAGAAAGCTGTGAGAAATCTGACAATATGAATTCCAGGATTCTTAAATATATGTACTTTTGACTTATAGTTGCACTTTCATCAAATTATCCTACAGAAAATTAGAGAATTTTTTAGATTGATAGAAATTTTCAAATACAACCATAACATATTAAGTATTGAATAAATAAATGATGACACAGCCATATTGTGCAATTACAAAATGTTGGATATTGGTTGGCATTTCAGCAAATAACAGAAGGAAGTTCACTCTCATACCTCCTGTTTCTCTACTTCTCTAAAGCAGGCCATAAATCCTAGCTTATAGCAGTTTCTCCTCTAAAGCAGTCCATAAAAGCAACCTTTCCCAGATGTAGGTCATAAAACCCTCATTCCAGAGGAGTACACCCAATTTCTGGAAGAAAGGAATGTTCTCATCTCTGAAGTAAGATACACCAAGAATCTGAACAAATAGGTCTCACTAAGTTTCTTCTAATTTATTAACCTTTTGATTTTCAACTGTACTTCTGCATAATTGTCCATAAAATACACTGATTTCCATGTTTCTTTGGGTCTTCATTTCTAAAGGCTACCATATCATGTAAAACTTATATTAAATAAATCTATATGCTTTTCTCTTGTCTGTCATTTGCTCTAAGAGTCTCAGCCACGAACCATGCAACCAGTGAGGAAGACATTACATTTTCATATGTGTGTTTGTATGTGTGTATATATACGTGTTCACATACCTTAAACAGATATATATGAATGTGTATCAGAAAAAAAATCTAAACATATATAATGATATCTGAACATATTTAAATACACACACATAATGTTAAAGGAGTCATCAGCATAACTGAATGATTTTTTTATTATTTTTTCCTTTATGTTACTATTTTAAAATTTTCCTATTATAAATAAATGTAAGACAAGCTTCATTTTTTTTAACTTTAACATTAGTGAAGACATCTTTCTCTGCAAAGAGTGCCAAGAAATACTAAATACCACAGAAAATAATTTTTTTAAAAAAGTGATTATTTGACCTGGCATTCAATAGTTTATTCACAACTTAAGAAAAAAAAAAAACATTTTATTTGAATTTGAGACCCCTGGAGTTAATGAACAGGAGTCCTCACTTCAGGAGGATGTCATGAAGACAAAACAAGAAAACAAGGATAAAGAACTTAATGAGTTCTTGATCATCACAGAGTAAATAACCAACGAGTTCTAGTTAAAAAAATTTAGGGGAGAATAATAATATCCATATTATAGTATGTATGCTTTGGATTCAAGTTACCTTCAGCAGCAGATCTTTTAGCCTCTTTCAATCTGTTTCCTCATCCTTAAATTGAGAGGACAGGTGCATGTATTTCATCCAATAATAAAGAATTAAATTTGGTAACATACATGATGCCTAATCCCTAACATTGGCTTAGAAATATTTCTGAATGAATGAATGAAGGGATAGTGAGAGTAAACTGACACACCCCTTACAAGAATCTTGGCTGTGAAATGAAGTATGAGTGTGGTCAGTATATACAAAACAGAGAGAGGGAGCATGATTTCATGGCAGGAAAAATTGAGTATATTCATTTCATGAAGAGAAGAAAAGAGTGAAGAGTGAGAAAATCTATGAAAAGAGAAATGATAACTTAATAACTTATTTGTGAAATAATGTCTTTGATGTAATGAGAATGAGTGGGCTCTAAAGCATAGGAGATGAATTGACCTTAGTCTGTGTTCCTATGGGAAGGAAGGGATAGATATTGATGTAAAAGAACCAAATCCTTAGGAAAAGATTTTCTTGGAGTGGCCTATGTTGAGTGACCTATCTGAAGCTTGAACAATATTCATGTTGACTCATAAGTCTGTAAGCATCTGCTATTGCCATTATTAGGGTTTTCTGTTCTTGGTGTTTTTAAAAAAAATCCTTGCCTTCACCCTCAAAAAAGTAGCAGTAAAATACGTGGAAACTTAGAAGGTACCTCATTGAATAAAAAAAAAAAAATGAGAGAAGACATTTACTTACTTGAGTAGTGCCTTACCCTTACCCCAAAATGATTGCCAAGATCCAGATAACTCTACATAATTAAGCCTCAATAATTTGAATTCCAACTTCATATAAACACTGGTTGACACAAGCTATGGGCTTGTTCCTCAGTACTTCAAATTAACATTTTGAACATTTTTAATGTGGGGGGTTGTGTAAAGGAAACATTTTAAAGGTATTTTTGGCAGGTGCTTTGGATAGCTTCACTGAATCTATTCATTAGTAAAAGGGAGCATTCTCCACTGGTTGCAGACAAAACTGAAGGTAAACTTACTGGGTAAACACTCCAGTTTACTTGTCCTGATAAATTATTTATGATTATTTCACTATACACAATAGTTTTGTGAGATAAGTTAATAAATAACATATGCAAACTAAGTAGATGGTCAGTTATCTCTCAAGGACTATATAACATTGAGAGGTACTCAAGAGAATTTTAATTTATGTAGCTTTATTGTAATTATCATTATCATCATCACCAACACCACCACTACCATTTTATTTTCATGTGGAATAAAAATTTATCCTAGAAAAAAAAGCATTAACATACTTCACATTTAGTAACTATAATGTCCCTTATATTAGTCAAGTTTCTCCAGAGAAACAGCAACAATGAGGTGTGTGTGTGTGTATGTGTGTGTACACAAACATGCAAAAAGAGACTTATTTTAAGGAACTGACTCGTGATTATGCAGGCTGGAAAGTACAGATTCTGCAGGTGGAGCAAAAATAAACAGCATGTTGACCACATATATAAACTTCAGTGTAATAATTACATAGATATTCACATGCGTGAGAGTGCATGCATACATACATATTAAGAGGAAAAGTAGCTGGGCATGATGGTGCATGCCTGTAATCCCTGCAGCCCAAGAGGCTGGGCAGGAGGATTACTAGTTCAGAGCCAGCCTCAGCAACTTAGCAAGACTCTAAGTAACTTTGCAAGACCCTGACTCAAAATAAAAAATTAAAAAATGGCCTGGGGTTGTGGCTCAGTGGTTAAGACCCTCTTGGTTCAATCCCTAGTACAGAGAGAGAGGAAAAGTAGATGTGATTTGTAGGCTGAAGTTCATTAAAATTATAACTACACATTTGCTATTGTGGTAAAATAATTCATCTCCCTCTGGTAAGGATTTATTTTGTCATGAGGCATACTACACCCATTTTGATGATGTCTATTTGCAAACACTGGAAAATTTTTCTGTAGATACAAAATAAACTCTATGGGTTGTTAGTTATTTTGGGGAAAAAAACTCTCTTCATACATAAGTACTAGCCATTTCCACAATTGTGCTTGTAACAACGTACCCCACAACTAAGAGGCATAAAACAACAATCATTTTTTTTCTTGTTCACAAATGGGTATGCTGACTAGAGAGGTTAGCTTCTTTAGGCTGATCTTGGCTCCAAGTATAGTATAAATTGAAGTTCTCTCTCTCTCTCTTGAACTCATGGGACTAGTGGCCTACCCAAATATATTATTTATATAACAATAACAGAAGTATTGGAGAGTAAGCTCAATTGCTGCATTAATTTTAAAACTTTTACTTGTATCATGTTGGCTAATAGTGCATAGGGCAGAGCTGGTCATATGTTCAAGTTCTAAATTAAGAGCTGAAGTAGTATATCCCACACATCTTGACACATAACAAAAGTGTGAATATACATTACTGTGTAACATATATGACTAAACTAAACTCAGAAACACACTGTATCCTTAAATATCATTGGTCAAGGCAAGTCATAAGATAGCTCAACATCAAGGAGTAGTAAAGAAAGAATACTCCTTTTTCTCTTTCATTTTATTGATTGTTTTATTTATTTTATGTATCTGTGTGTGTATGTGTGTGTGTAAGTGAAAGGTTACATGGTGAATGATTACAGGTAGGTGAAGTGAAACAATTTACCCAAACTCTAATTTCTTATAAATGCTGATATATGTATTTATATATGTGTGTGTGTATGCAGGTATGTATCTATCTACATTTCCACTATTTCTGTGTATGTATGATTATATATGCTTCCATATATTATATATAATGCATTATGTAATATATAATAAAATTTTATATATATATCTCCACCAGTTTAAGTAGATATAGAAGCTCAAAAGAAAAGAAACCAATACAGCAGGTAGGAGACAAAAGTAGTACTCAATTCTTAGATATTTATTTTTCTTATATGTACTTTGAACATAATCCAAAAAAAATGAACTATATGAATACATTGAAACCACACTTGGAACCAGGGAAATTAAGATACAGGTTATTGCTGGGCGCAGTGGTGAATGCCTATAATCCCAGTGATTTGGGAGGCAGAGGCAGGAGGATCATGAGTTCAAATCCAGCCTCAGCAATGGCAAGGCACTAAGCAACTCAGTGAGACCCTGTCTCTAAATAAAATATAAAATAGGGCTGGGGAAGTGGCTCAGTTATTGAATGCCCCTGAGTTCAATCCCTAGTACATTAAAAAAAAAAAGATTCAGGTTATTTCTTGTCTCATTAGCACGTGCATTAATTCAATGAATGTTTAGCTGACTTTCCCAATTGGAAAAGACAAAATGAGATGATTTTTAGATTCTCTTTTGTTGTTACTTAACAGAATAATCTCTATAATCTGTTTTGTTACTCTTCTATTTCTAAAATATTCTTGGTTTTCATAACTGATGGTTCTCATTCCATTTCTTTTCTAATTTATCTGGTATGCTATAAAGAAATTAGTATAGTTGGACAAACCAATGAAGATTTTCAGCAACCTTGCCATCAGGCATTCTATAAAAGTGGCTGCTGGCAATATTCTTCAATTGAGACATTTAACATGAAACTTTGATGTGACTATTTAATGAGATGTATAAATCCAAACTTGACCAGATATGCTTAGCATCAAATTTAACTGTAAATTTAGTTTTCAGAATCTTTCAAGATGGCAGAATAGAGAACATCACTTTCCTGGCTGCTCTGTGGTATGAAACCAATAAAGCAGATAAGCAGCTAACTTCAAGCAAGGTGGGTGAATAAAAAGGAGGGCGGAACCTAACTGGGATTTAATATTGGACATTCAAAGTAGATTGGGGACTCAGGAGGTTGGATATAATAAAATAAGAAAGAAATCCCTAGCGCCATGTGTTGCAATGGCTGGAAGCAACAGCCAGAGTGGTTCTTTTGTGAGCAAAGTGGAGGGAAAAGGGAATTAAAAGAACCCACATTTTTAGGAGGCCTCAGAAGTGTCTGATTATGGAGAGACCAGAGATCAAAGACAATGTCCAACTGGCCTGAAAGGTGTGCTGCACAATATACTTCTGAGGGAAAGAAACCACATCTCCGAGGGCTACCCTCAGAGAACAGGAAAAAACCATTCTGCAGCCACAGTGCGGAAGACCACCAGCTGGAGGGGCTGATTCCTGGCAAACCCACATGGCATGACATAGAGTATGCCTAAGTGACCAGGAGAAAATCAAACATGGAGAGGGGTTTACACAGGGGATTACTGGTCATGGAAACCCACCTGGCTTTCCCCATTCTCATCCAATCCTGCTGCTTGCAAGACTGGATGGGTGACATGTGCAAGACTGGAAATATGAAAGGGCGGGCAGAAGAGATTGGAGTTTAAAGACTGAATCCAAGGGACCAGGAAACATGGAGTCTGCGGGTGACAGAGAGAACTAAGAATTGGCTCCTCCACTGCACAGAGTGAAACCCAGGGGAGATGGGTGGGGTCCAGTCTTCCAGTAAGGACTGGCAACTCTTGGGCTCTGGAGTTGTGCTGATTTAAAATCTTCAGATCAATCGCCATTCAAGCAAGAACCTAAATACTATGAAAGCCTAAACCCCACCTTCAGGAGTTCTGCCTACAGAATTACTCTTACAATCCAGCAACCCAACCCTGAGGGTAGAGAAGGCATCACACTCCAGCACTCCAGGCCACCCCACCTACCACTACCATGGGAAGCTGAGAATCATATGACCTCCAATGGAAACAATTCTTTAACTTTTCATCAAGATCTTTTTTTATTTGATTTTAATTTATTTTTCCATTTTCTCGGTTTAACTGTAACTTTAATGGTTCATGGACACATACCTACTCATATATTTTCTTTTTCTCATTTCTAGCATTGTGAAGCTAGCTATTTTTTCATGGATCAGTATTTTGAGAACTAGGATGTTTGATTAATATAGTTCAACTTTATTTTTAATTATTTTTTTAATTATTTAAATTTTTGCTTTGTACATATTTTTTTCTCTCACTTATCTATTTCCCTTGATTGTCTTTCTCTATTCTTCCACTAAATGGCCAATCTCTAGTGTTCTCACTTCATACTTCCTTTAATTTTTTACTTCTATTTTCTTTCTTCCTCCCTCATAACCATCACATTCTACATCATTTCTGTTCTCTCCTCTCTACCACTTGAAACTGTAAACCTTGTTTGCAAACTTAATGTTATTACTGTGGGTAATAACTAATCACATCATTTCTCTTTATTGTGAAAATTAACACTGTAGATGTCATAGCAGGAACTATTTGATTTAATGCTATATATTATTTGCAGTGGTTGTTGTTATTATTTGTCTTCCTGTACATGGTGAGGTGATGGAAACTTTCAGGGACACTATTAAGTCCACAGGGTAGAAACTCTACTGTCTCAGATCCATGATGTTAGATGGGTAGACACAAAAACAACATGAAAAACAAGGGAACAAATCACCCTAAACAAACCAAACATACTTCAATAACAGAATCAATCAAAGGTCATTCCATTCTGTTTACAGTAATTGTGCATCAACAAGACATAACATTAATCAATATTTATGCACCAAACAGTGGAGCATCTACATACATCAAACAAACTCTTCTTAATTTCAAGAATCAAAGAGATCCTAACGCAATGAGAGTGGGTGACTTTAACATGTCTTTCTCACCATTGGATAGATCTTCCAAACAAAAACTAAGTAAATAAGCTATAGAACTAAATAATACAAATATTAATTTAGATTTAACAAATATGTGTGTGTGTAAATAACATTTTATGCATGAATGACTGAATACACTTCCTTCTCTAAAAGAAGAGAGCTCCTTCTCTAAAACAGATATTTTAGGCCACAAATTAACTCTTAGTAAATACAAAAAAATAGAGATCACAACTTTCATTCTATCAGATTGTAATGAAATGAAATTAGATATCAATGATAAGATAAAAAATAGAAACTACTCTAACACCTGGAAACTAAATAATATGCTATTAAATGGCCAATGGATAGCAGAAGAAATCAGGGATGAAATTAAAAAAAAAAAACAAACTTAGAAGTAAGTGAGAATAGTGATACAACATATCAAATGCTGGGACACTATGAAGGCAGTGCTAAGAGGATAGGTTATTGCATTGAGTTCATTCATTAAAAGAATAGAAAGTCACCAAATAACCTAACATTACATCTCAAAGCCCTAGAAAAAGAAGAACAACTCAACACCAAAAGTAGTAGAAATCAGGAAATGAATTATTATAACAGCCAAAACACACCAAATCACATGAAATTAAAACAAAATCAATGAAACTAAAACAAAAATAAATTTCAAAATAATCAATGAAACAAAAATTTGGCTCTTTGAAAAATAAAACTGAAAATTCAAATTACTAAAATTTTAAAAATTTATTTATTTATTTATTTACATGAGTATTATTATTATTATTATTATTATTATTATTTTGCATTACAATTCTTAATACACCTTTATATCACAATTTACCATATCTCTGTACACAAGATATGTGACACCAAATTCACATCTTCATACATGTATTTTGTACAACCACGAGGGTCTCCTTCCACCATCCATGCAATTTCCCTTCTCCCTCCCTTTCCCTCCCACCCCTCTTCCCTATCTAGAGGTAATCTTCTTCCCATGCTCTTCCTCCCTACCCCATTTTGAGTCACCCCCCTTATATCAGAGAAGACATTTGTCATTTGATTTTTGGGGATTGGCTAACTTCACTTAGCATAATCTGCTCCAATGCCATCCATTTCCCTGCAAATGCCATGATCTTATTCTTTTTTAGTGCTGAGTAATATTCCAATTCTTGATAAAAATGGAAATATCACCATGGACACTACCAAAATACAGACAATAACCAAACATTACTTTGAAAATATATACTCTAATAAAATAGAAAATCTTGACGACATCAACAAATTTCTAGAGACATATGACCTACCCAAATTGAATCAGGAGGACATCGAAAATTTAAACAGATCAATTTTAAGCAATGAAACTGAAGATGCCATTAAAAGCCTATCAAAAAAGACAAGGACCACACAGATTCTCAGCCAAATTATACCAGATCTTCAAAGAAGAACACACACCGATCCTTCTCAAATGATTCCATGAAATAGAAAAGGAGGGAACATTTCCAAACTCTTCATTATATGAAGCTAATATCACCCAGACACCAAAACCAGACACAGAACATCAAGGAAAGAAAATTTCAGACCAATATCCCTGATGAACTTAGATGTAAAAATTCTTGATAAGATACTGACAAAGTACATAGAAAACACATATCAAAAAGACAGTGCACCATGAGTCAACTGGGGTTCATTTCAGGGATGCAAGTTTTGTTCAACATATGGAAATAAATAAATGTAATTAATCACATCAATAGAATAAAAGACAAGAATCATATGGTTATCTTAGTAGATGCAGAAAAAGCATATGACAAAATATAGCATCCATCCATGTTCAAAACACTAGAAAAACTAGAGATGGTAGGAATGTAACTTAATTTAAAAGCTTTAGATGCTAAACCCAAGGCCAACATCATTCTAGATGGAGAAAAATTGAAAGCATTCCCTCTAAAACTGGAATGAGAGTGGAATACCCTCTTTCACCACTTCTATTCAACACAGTCCTTAAACTAGTCAGTATAATTAGACAAAAGAAAGAAATTAAAGCCATATAAATAGAAGAAGAAGAGCTCAAACTATCCCTATATGCCCATGATTTCATTTTATATTTAGAAGACTCAAAAATTTCACCAGAAATCTACTAGAACTCATAAGTGAAAAAGTAAAGTATCAGGATATAAAATTAAACACTCATAAATCAATTGTGTACCTAGGTAACAATGATGAGTCAGCTGAAAGAGAAATTAGGAAAACTCTCCCATTCATAATAGCCTCAATAAATAAATAAGTAAATAAAATACTTGGGAATCAATCTAACAAAAGAGGTTAAAGACCTCTGCAATGAAAACAACAGAATGCTAAAGAAATAAATTAGAGAAGACCTTAGAAGATCTCCCATGTTTTTGGATGGGCAGAATTAACATTGTCAAAATGGCCATATTACCAAAAGCACTATACAGTTTTAATGCAATTATAATTTCAATAAGAAAAATTGAGATACTTAATATACTTTTTTTTAGAACTTGATCTTCAAAACCTTGTTTGTATTTTCCATTTAAGACCATTTTCAGAATGGATAAAGAAACTGTGGTATATATACACAATGGGATATTATTCATCATTAAAAGAGAATAAAATTATGGTATTTACAGGTAAATGGATGGAGTTGGAGAATATCATACTAAGCAAAGTAAGCCAATCCCAAAACACCAAAGGCAGATCGTTCTCCCTGATAAGTGGATGTTGATCCCTAATGGGGGGAGGGAGGGTATGGGAAAAATGGAGGAACTTGGGGCTAAGGGGAGGGAGAGGAAGGGAGGGTGAACGGGGGCAGGAATGATGGTGATGGACATTATTACCCTAGGTACATGTAGGACTGCATATATGGTGCTATGCTACATCATGTACAACCAGAGAAATGAAAAGTTGTGCTACTATTATGTACAATGAATCAAAATACATTCTGCTGTCATATATACCTAATTTAAATAAATAAATAAATAAAATGCCTCAAATTCAAGTGATCAAAATGTTGCTAGTTAATTATAATATTAAGATAGTGCAGGTCAAGTTCACATTTCTACATTTGATTATAGTCACTGCTTTTCTTTACCCATTTTTTAAACATATTCAATGCCTACTATGTGACAGGCACTATAATAGATACAGAGGTAGGATGGGAATGAGCGAAATCTGGACACTCTGTCATAAGTTTATCAATACATTATAGTGTATTTAATATCCCAATGTGTAGAGCCTTGGCAACATCCACAAATTGTAATATTTACGCTTTTAAAAATTGTTTTATTCAAACTGTCTATAATTTCATCATTAATTTTCATTAGAAGAACATTATGGAAATTTTCAAGTACATAAAAACTCATAAAAGAATTGCAAAAACAAAACAAAAAAATGCATATGCAACATTTAGTCATATCTTTAAAAATATATTTTTTAGTTAGAGGTGGACACAATATCTTTATTTTATTTTTATGTGGTGCTGAGAATTGAACCCAGTGCCTCATGCATGGTAGGCCAGCGTTCTACCTCTGAACCACAACCCCAGCCTTAGTTGGCTATCTTTCTACCAAACTTCTGATATCTCCTTTTTGCTTTTTTTTTTTTTAAAAGAACTTGTTACTGGGGATTGAATAGAGGGGTGCTTAACCACTGAGCCACAAACCCAGACCTTTTTACTTTTTGATATAAGCTCTCAGTAAGTTGCTGCAGCTGGCTTCAAACTTGTGATCCTCCTGCCTAAGCCTCCCAAGTTGCTGGTGTTACAGGTATGTGACAACATGCCTGGTCCCTATTTTGCATGAACATTTAAAGAACTTTCCAGATATCACAGTATATAGTGTATAGAAATTTCAGAATTTATTCCTACCAAAATGCATTTTGCATAATCAAATGCTATTTTCCACACCCAATGAAAACATAATTTCTTAATATTATCTACTAGTACGAATATTCCTATTTTCCCAATTGTTGTGAAAATGTCACAACCTGAAGAAGAACCATTCTTTCATTGCATTTGATATGTCTCTAAAGTTTTTTCAATATCTTAGGAGTCCTAGCTCCTTTTTCCAATATCATTTTATTGGTTGAAAAGCTGGGTTACTTCTCTTGTAGAATCACCCACATTTAGATTTGTTTCTTGTTGTGTCATGACATTTGTTATTCCATTCCCTACTTTCTCTAAACTTGGGGAGTTGGATCTTCAAGCTTAAATTAAGTTTCAATATTTTTGGTAAGATGTGTGTTTTTTATTGCATCACATTGGGAAGCACATAAGATTTTCTTGTACTACTTCTGATCAGTGGATTCAGATGCTGTCAACCTGATCTGTTCACCATAAAACTCAAGTCAACCTGTAGAACTGGTTCTATATCCATTATTATATTATATGTTACAAGATGTTATTTTCTAATAGAACTTTCTAATTCTATGATTCTCTAACAAAGAACTTTACCTTATCAAAGTCTGGTTTTCTTAAACACAGTTTATATAGGAATTACAAGCTAGATGACTTTTCTTTCTTTTCATCCATTTTCAGCATGAGCTGGTGCCCTGGCAAATTTCAGAGGTATACTACACAGATAGAAGAATAGGGATGATAAAAGGTAAAGCCAAAAGCCTTTCACATTTAGTTCTTTAACAAAGTTCCTTTCTAGAGTGAATTTCCTGTAGTTTAACTTGGTTTAATTGTGAAGAAAGGCTTCTAGTCATTAAATTAACAGATTGTTTCCTTTAAATAACTAAGTTATGAGCCTGAAGCAAAAGGGATTCCTACATTCAAAAATTTTCCTCTAAGGTTTATTTTCTAATGCTCCTTAATACTATGTTCACATATGAAGGATTCTTATAATTATTAAGTTACATTATGAATTTGCTGGTGGTAAGTAAGGTGTGAATGTTGTCTGAATGCTTTCTTACATTCTAAACGTGTAAGGTTTCTCGCCAGAATGAATTCTCTAGTGTTACATAAGCGGTGCATGAAGTCTAAAGTCCTTTCCACATTCCTGTCATAGGGTTTCTCACCAGTGTGAATACTCTGATGTTGAATAGTAAGAGCAGTCTGAAAGTCTTCTCACATTCCTTACATTTATAGTTTCTCACAAAAATAAATGCTCTGGTGTTGAGTAAGTTGTGAGAACAGCCTAAAAGACTTCCCAGATTCCTCACACTCATAAGGTTTCTCTACAATATGTGAATGCCTTAATGTGAAATAATTTCTTTTTGTTTTTAATATATATTTTTCTTAGTTATAGATGGACAAATACCTTCATTTTGTTTATTTTTATGTGGTGCTGAGAATCAAATCCAGTGCCTCATGAACTTGAAGCAAACGCTCTACCACTGAGCCACAACCCCAGGCCGTGAAATAGTTTCTGAGTAAGATGAAAGAACTTCTCACATTGCTTGCATTTGTAAGGTTTCTCACCTGTATGAATTCTCTGATGAAGAGTCAGGTGTAACCACAACTAAAGGTCTTCCCCTACTCCTTGCAATCATAGGACTTCTCACCAGTGTGAATCCTCTGATGCAGTTTAAGTTGTTGCCCCACTCTTTAGGCCTTTCTATACTCCTTGCAGTCATAGGGTTTTTCACCTGTATGAAGTTTGTGATGGATTAGAAGGCCAGTACTGCAAAGAAAAGCCTACCCGCATTCCTTACACTCACAGCACTTCTCATCAATGTTAAGTCTCTAGTGCCGAGTAAGATGTGCATACTGTTTAAAGGTCTTCCCACACTCCTTATACTCAGAAGGCTTCTCACCAGTGTGAATCTGCTGAGTAAGTTGTTCCTGCACTCTGAAGGTCTTCCCAAATCCCTTACATTCATAGGGCTTCTCACCAATATGAATTCTCTGATGTACTCGAAGGTCTGGGCTACATGTAAATATCTTTCCACACTTTTTACATTCATAGTTTGCCAGATGTATGAATTCTCTGATGTCTACTCAGGCCTTGTCTAAAGGCCTTTTCATATTCTTTGCATTCATAGGGTTTCTCACAGGTATGGATTCTCTGATGGAAAAGTAAGTTGTTGGCATACTCTAAAAGCCTTCCCACATTCCCTGCATTCAGAGTGCTTTTCTCTATATACAGTGCTTTTCTGATATACAGCAAGATATGTGAGTTTTCTGTAAAGGGTGTTTTTTTTTTTTTTGTCACTTGCCTGAAATATACTTTGTGAGGACCCTTTTTGTTCCAACATTTCATATTCAGTCTTTTCTAAAAAAGAAATAATCAAGGATCCAACTTTTAATTCTTTCCATTATTTCTCACTGAGATAAGTTCATTTCATAAATACCATTTTCTTGAAATAACTTTTTAGTGTCATATTTAGATTCCAAATCTAGGTTCCATCTTCTTTTTACATCTATCACAATCATCCAGGGCTTTTTCCCTTGTTCCAACAGAGTAATCACATCTGCTTTAGAAATGAAACATTGCAGTGCTGAATTGCTATAGTTCTTTAAAATCACATCTCCGTACAAATTCTTCTCAGAGGGGTTCAGGTATTCCCAAACCTCATGAGAAAAGACTACAATCACATCTCTGAACATCACCAAATCATAAGCCATAATTTTAGAATTTCAAGAAATGGTCAGCTTTCCTCAAGGTTCATTTACTGAAGGAGGAGAGTCCACAGAGGCCAGAGAATGCTCAGTCCTCACTGGTCCCTGAGAGCTGCCCAACCCCAGATTCCGCAACTCGCTCCTAGAGAGTGCTCAGATTGGCCCACCCTATTTAAAAATTTTGTGAGTAATCTCTATAAATGTTTTTAAGGATAATCATAACATAAATGAATTTAAAATACAATTATATAAGAAAAAGTTCTTCCTCGGTTTACTTTACGCTTACTTGAAAATATATTGTTGTACCATATATTATGCTAAGATGTTGTCACTGCTGCTAATTTGCCAGATAAATATGAGTAAGATGAATGAAATTCATTAAAAGCAAAATGTACATAGGTAGTTTGAGGCTATAAAGTTAGTACATGAACATATCTATTTTGTATAAATTTTAGATGATTTGATATACACATATGCTACTAAGGACCTTTTATTTTTATCTATTTTTAAACTTACACATAAATGCATAAAATTCATACAAATTGTTAGAATAGTGTGATGATTTTATACATGTATACATTGTGTAATGCTTAAATCAGATTAAACATATTTATATCCTCAAACATTTATCATTACTTTTTGGTAAAAATTTTTTAAAATAATTTCTTCTAGCTTTTTGAAATGTATAGTTTATTATTGTTATCTATGTGCAATAACACCAGAATTTGTAATTTGAAAAAGAATTATCACACAAAAAGATGAAACCTGAATATTGCTAAAAATTTTAAGACAAAATAAATAGTATAAGTGGTAATGTTTAATTTTTACAAATACATGTAATAAAGGTAGAGTAAGAATTAGAATTATTCCAAGTTATTAAAAAAAACTTTATCAGTGTTTGGTAGCTTATACTTTTTTTCATTTTGCTAGTAAGTATAAAGTTTCAACAATAAATATTAACTTTAAAAATAATAATGTATAATTTCAACTGAGTTATAATTATTTTTCAAAACTGGTCTTTAGGGTGACTAAGTCTGGGATATTTATGGGACATAATGTAGCTGAAAAACATACTTGCATGACACCTTCTCCTTATAATAGCTCATCTCATGAAATCCTCCCTGAGGTTGGATATAAAATAATTTCATGAATTACGTTTGAAGGAGAAATGGAAATGGGATAGTGGGAATAGAGAGGAAGCTGAAGTCAATTCTAAGTCTCAAAATTAATACTATATATTCCCATGATATAAGAAATCACTCTTGATGAAATGTTTCCTTCCATTTTGAATCATTTAAGTTGAGAAAGATTATCAGTATGTTTGAATCCCAGCTACCATCATTAATAGTTTAACTTGAAAAAGAAAGAAAGAAATTTAATGTCAGCAATTGAAATATGAGAATAATCTATAATCACTTTTCTTACTAAGGAGAGGTGTTTGTATCTGCAAAATTAATATGCTAAAGTTCTATTTCTAAGATGATGGCATTAGGAGAAGTAGCCTTTGGGGTAAAGATTAAGTCTTGAGTATACTAGTGTCCTTACAAAAGAGGATTCAGAGAGCTTCTTTTCCCCTTCTACTCTGAAGACATATGGAAAAGATGCCAAGAGACCAGGAAAATACTTCACCAGATCCTGAGTCTGCTGGTGCCTTGATTTGGACTTATTCGCCTCCTAAATTGAGAAAAATATATTTTTGTCACTTATAGATGCTTAGGGGTATTTTGCTAAATCATCTCAAATGGACTGATTGAAACAAGAGAAAGGGAAGGGAAAGTTTCTTTTAGTCAATAATATGCCACATCCAGGAATAAAGAATATTTTAAACATTTTTAAAGTCTACATCATTAAGTAGCTATTTTTTCAAGAAATTAATAAGAACATAATGACTCTAAATACTACTACAATGAAAACTATTACTGCTGCCTTAAAATGCTATTGTTTATTTTGATATTCCCATAATTTGAAGATACATTGATAAATGTAGCTTACAAAAGCATATGTGTACACACACACACTCATACACACACACTTTAACAATTATAAGTAACTTATATATAAAATTTTGATAATTCAAAAGAAAAACATTTAGAGATTGGTTATTTCATCTGTAGGCTACTCAATACTTCCTTATACTAGGAAACTTGTTTGTTAATCTTACTACACAAATATGAGGTTGGACGTGAACAAATGCAGTGGCCTAGTAATTTATTTTCCAAAGACGGTGCATGGAGAGTTGGAAGAGAACAAAAAGCAGTATAAGCTTTACATCAAAATCAAATGACCAATAATCCGAAAATAATGGCAGAGTTCTTGCTCAGTAATGCAGCATAGCAAGGATATGATAAAGAATAATTTATGTTCCAGTCAAAATAAAAAAAAATATTTTGGAATAATTTGGTAAAAGGCTTGAGATTGAAAGAACTAGGAAACAATACATTAAGAGTTCTTTCTAACATTGATTTTTAAATAGAAATTAAATTACTTTAGTAACAAGAGATTAGTGGAAACAATAAGTATCACTATGCAAAAAATGAACTATTCAGGAGGGTTACAATATAATGGAAAAGCAGAAATATCATATAAGCCACCATTAGTTATGACTAAACTTTTAGCCTTTATCATTTAAGTAATCTATAAAAACAAGTATGACAATTTCCCCTATTTCAGCCCTGCTGTCTTTAGTTTATAAGGGCCTAGCGCTAGTACAACTTTCATTTTCCTAGGATAAGGTTTCCATCTGGTGACAATGGCTGGTAACTACAGAAAATGGGAATGTGCTTTATGTACACAAACACCTGTTGGCGTTCTCAAATTTTAAGTCATTTTTTAATTAATTTGAAAAATATTTATAGAGTTCCTATTATAAGCAGAAATTTGGAGATTCAATTATGGAAAATTAATGTTATACTAAAATTCTAGTGAAAAAGAATGGTTTTAGTCAAATAATTACCAATTAAATATAAAAACAATAAATATAACTTCTATAGAACTTTTATGACACAGAATATCTGCCATACTAATCCACTTACTACCACCCTAAGCTTATTAGGCTGGATACTATCTCCAATTTACAGATTTGAAAATTATGGCAGAGTGGTTAAGTAACTTCCTTTATATATACAGTAGAATATGAATATAAACCCCGGTTGTATGAATCCCCAAATTTGTTCTTTTAGTCATCTCTAAATGAAAAATTGAAAGACTGATAAATGACAAGATAAACAAATGATGAGACAACCTTCATTATTTATTCATCTGTTTATCCATTCAATAAATATTGAGTATCTACAATGTGCCAAGTACTACTTTTGGCCTGAGGATAAAGTAGCAAACATGATAAAGACTAGCCTAATGGAGCTTATGTCTTAAACATGCACATACACAGGCATTAGCATGTACTTTCTAGGCTATTATAGTACAAGAAATTAATAAGGCAGGATAAGTGATTAGGGATGGGTACATGAGGAAGGCACTGTTTGCAGAGTAGTCATGGAAATCCTCTGTAAGGAAAAGACATCTGAAAAAGGTTGAAAAATATGAGCATCTGGAAGCAGAATACCAGAAAGACAGTGAATGCAAAGGCATCAGGAGGGATTCCAGTTAATCGTGCATCTCCACCTCCACTGCAGAAAGAGTGACTAAATGACTAAATCTAATGAAGCAGCATAGTAGGATAGGAGATTTTAGAAGTGCTTAGAAAGACTTCATAGGACAAGATAAGTTCTTTAATTGGTACTGCAACATTCCAGATAAAGGATAAAGATTAAATTGAATAAACAAAATAAATTTACAAATGATTATATGGGAAACTGTGTAATAACAAAACATATAGGATATCAAAGGAAAGACCACATTTAAATAAGGATTAAGAAAATCATAACCTAGAGGGTGGCATATGCAGCATATATGAGCATATAGAAATAAAAATGGATCTTTAAAAAGAAGGAAATAGTTCAATTTCCCTGCAGCATGAGGTGAATATAAGAGTAAAATATAAATTAAGGCCAATAGAAGCACTCAAAGGATTAGGGAGATAAAATTAATCCCTCCTTTATTTTTTATTTCTTCTCTTGGCCTTATATAGCTTCCAGGAGAGTACTGTTAACAACTCAAGTTATGTACTGGTTTCCATCTAATATGGTACTGTACATGTCATTTTAATGTCTTGGAGAGTGCCAGGCACAGAAAATGTTCAAAATTTACTCTTTAATCTTCTTATAGACCACCAGACAATAACAGATCCATGGATTGACAAAGTTAGGTTTATTAATTTGATATAGTAAGAGAGTCTGCACATTAGAGTAATGATGGGGCATTTTGCAAAAACAAAGGAAGGAAAATCCAGTGTTCTTATGGTTTGAGAGTAAGGTACAAATGAAATTTAAACGAATAGTTCTCTGATAGGTTAAAAGCAAAGGAGGGTTGTGTTAGGAAGAGGCCAGGACTGAAAAGTGAGCATAGGGTACTGTTTTCTCAAAACTACAGAAATGAATGTCAACTCTTGATCTGAAAACACATTACCTGAAGCTTTGATTTGAGAAAGAAACAGGAAACTACTCTGTGTCATAGTGCTTACATAGTTCAGCTTCCCAGTAATGGTGAAAAGTTCCCATCTCATTAATATTTTTAAAATGAGGTTTCTGATAATCTATGGATTTAGAGAATTAAGTTTTTCAGTGTTGTCACTGTAATTAATTAACAAAAGAATTTTTGTAGCTTTATATATTGTAGCTTTTCAATATATTTGAATTATTAAAGCATGATTTTAAAACATCAGTTTTGCTGTGAAGCAGGAGCATGACTATCTTGGGAATGAATGAGGAAGAAAGCAAAGGAACTTAGGTAAATTGGGGACAAACCATTTGTTCAGACCACTTGTAGGCTAGTACTAAGAGACTGGAGCTTTCCTGGAAACTGATAGGCCAGAAATATCACTTAAAGAGACACTTGGACTCACTCTATGTGACCCCACCCAAGGAATCTATCTGCTGGGATGAATGACTGCAAGTAGATGGAAGCAAGAACTAACACAGAATCATAGGTGTCAATCAGAAAGTTCATCACTGATATCATGAAACTACATGGCATAAATTCTTCAGGTCCCTCTTAAGGGACCTATATATTTAGTTCCCATCAATAGCCAAGAGAGAATTGACTCCCTATGCCCAGAGAATCTTGAAGCAGAAAGAGAAGGTGAAGGAACAGAGAAAGCAAGGGCTATATCTCCTACCCTGCTGCAGTCCCTGAGATCAAAGGACATAATCCTAGAAGTAAGATTAGTATTTGTAATTGGATTAAAAGTGAATTCTAAGTAGTGAATTGTTTTAAAAATCAAATGAATAGGAAAGCTAGGGAATATTATAAGGAAGAGAGATCCACTAGAGCATGTTTGAAGCTGTAAAATAAAGTTTTTGTTTCTTCATTTTTTTGGTAGCCCACTAGGTTCAAGTAATTTAACCATTCAGTAAATTAGTGACATACAGGTGCCTTTACTTCAATGAGATGCATTTTAAAACGATGCTGAAACAAAAAGCATATAAGTACATTTTATCTGAATAAATAAATATTCAGTTGCTTTTCCAAAAGACTGTGACAAAAATTTGCCCACATATGCACAGCAATATTTGATTGACTATACCAAATATTTTCCAGTTTGATAGTTATAAACTAATATATTCCTATGGAATGGAATCAGTATTCACTTTACTATTGGTGAGGCCAATCATCTTCTCATCTAATAATGGCTCATTTATAATTCTCTTTTGGAAAATTACCTGCTTATATCCTTTACATGCTTACCCATTAATTCTTTTCCAAAATGTTTTAGTGACCTATATTTTCTGACACTTTATCACTTGTTTATATATTTTTTTATATTGAGAGGGTGGTCTAGCTTTATAGTTTCACAGAAAGGTTATTTATTATACCATTTATTGGCAGAAGAATTGTCTTTGAATGTTTAATATATTTCAATTTTTTGATTGAACAATAAACACTTAAATGTATAAGCATATATGCAGGTAAATATCCATTCAGGTTGCACGTTTTTAAAATTCTGTATGCTAATCAAATCAACCCCTAATTACAAATGGACTTAAGCAAATATTCTAGAACAGGGTGCTACTTCCCTACCTTTTATGGATTCTATGTCCAAATACCAGAAATAAGCAAGTCACATTATATTATAAGAGGTTGATTTTCCTTGTAGTAGCCAAAATTTCAGGAAAATAATACTTTTGTTCATCTGGAATTTAAAGGTAAAGAATAAATCTGTAAATAACTATGAGTGAAATTCACACACAATCATCTATAAAAAATAACACAGCATAATAATGAATATTACATTTATCATAATTTTACGAAGAAATCTTTAGCCTTGTTTCTTAAAATCATCATACAAATCAATGAATATATAATACCTGATTGCCAGCAGAATGTATTTTATTTCTTGTGAGTTATATTAATTTACATGCTTTAACATTCAATGATCATCAAACTATTTGTAAGATTCTGTGTCAATGATGGGAGAATGGGGATATAAATTTATCAATTCCTGCCTTCAAGGAGCTTACCATTGATAACAAAATCATTTTTATACATGTAACTATAATAAAGCCTAGACTTCTATGCTAGATGTAAAAAGTACTGCAAAAACCAAGATGAAGATATTGTGCTTTGGGAAAAAGGAAAACTCTTTGATGGTGGTTATTTTGAATCAAGTTACTAAATTTTGAGATAGCAATAAAAAACTAAAAGTTTGAAATATATGATCTCTAAGGCTGGGGTTGTGGCTCAGTGGTAGAGCACTTACCTAGCATTTGTGAAGCACTGGGTTCATTCTCAGCACCACATATATAAATAAATTAGTAAATAAAGTAAAGGTCCATTGACATTTAAAAAATATTTTTAAAAATCTGATCTCTGGTCTTTTAGCCCCTGTAATATAGAGAAGACAATGGAAGAGGTAGGGAGGGTGTTGGCTGACTGTAGACAATTTAATGAGGTCATATTTAAACGACTGAAAGAAGGAAGCTAATCAAGTAAATAATTCTGAGAAAGGATTCCTGAGTGAACAACAACCACAAAGATCTGAGCTGTGGGTCTGAAGAGCATAAGAGCCAGGTCATTGGTGGTCCACAGCAGTGTAAAGGAGGTAGAGAATAGATATCAAAAAAGTAATTTGCTGGTGAGCCAGATCATGTCAGTTCTTATAGAACAAAGAAAGAGCTTCATCTTTTTCTCTGAAAAAAAGCCAGTAGAGAATTTTGAGGATTTAACAAAATCATTCTGGTCTCTGTGATAAAAATATTTTGGGGAGCTTCTTTTTAATCATAATAAATAGGCTTTGCCATTGTAAAAATAAATACTAAACTATCAATGTAGTTAACATAAAAATCTTATTTTCTACTTATGCAAACTTGAGTGGGAGTCAAGCAATTCTGCAGGGCAGTTGGCCAGTTGTCACTTACACACTGACTTGTTATTCTTGGCAATATTTACCTTGTAGTTCTACCATCTAAACGTGTCCTCCACACACACACACACACACACACACAAAAGCTTCCATTGGTTTACCCCAACACACACCTACAAAACAACAAAAAACAAAAAAAAAACATTGGTTACCAATTTTTCTTCAGATAATCAAGTTTCTTACCAAACGCTTAAGGCTATCTCTGACTACTGAAAATTTGGGGATGAATTTTTCTCCCCAATCAGTGCTCCAGGAGAACAGAACTGACAGCATAACTTTGATGTTATTGTTACATCTGCTACATCTCTCACAAGCACCTGTATAGCAAATAAAAAACCCAGGAAGAGGCATTCCAGTTCTCTACACTGTAGCAGCTGCACCTAGGGTGGTGCACCTGGGGGGCTGGATTTCTGACCTTCATTGTATTTACATTATAGGCAGAGTACTGGATCAGAGTGTGGACTTGGAGTCAGACTACCAAGGATCAAATCCCACCTCGTGTATTAGCTGTTACAATCCCTTTTTACTTCAGTGTCCTCAAAAAAAGGGGGGAAGAGTACCCACATTATGTGTGTGTGTGGGGGGGGGGGGGGTTGAATGTGTGCTTGAGCATGTTTGGTTATTAGGATATCTCTTCCTAGAAGCTGATAATTCTCTGAAATGAAATGAACACTGGCAGGCTGTATGCTCCTGCTAATGCAAGGAAATACTTTCTGTCCCTTACATGGAGTTCTCCTATTTACACAGACACTAAGTGTCTACAGATCTGACTACAGAACCGGCTACCTCTGGGTTTTACAATCCCAAAGTGTAAGGACACACCCCATATTTCTGCAGAGTTAGCCTCCTCCAGAGCCTGTCACGGTCACTTCCTCAAGGCTGGGATTAAGAGCCCAGAGAGCAAAGGCTCCACACACGCGCAGCGGGGAGTCCTTCTGCCCTTTCGTGTACACACGTACTTTTATTTACGTGATTCGGGGATGTTTGTTTCTCCTTTAATTATGACTTTTTAAAAGAATCCTTCTGTTTCTCAGGGCCAGTTTTTGTTTATAGTACCTTCGACAGCTACCTGGCATTTAAAACCTCTTACTTTACCTTCGCCTTAGCACCTCCTACTTCGGTTTGTGGGAAGTATCACCGCCAAGGGCCCGCGCGACGGTGGCTCATTATCGCGAGAAGGAGACAACCTCTCGCGGTGTTTCCTTGTTTCCAGAATCCTTAGCGCGAAGCGGAAAAGATACTCATTTTATCTCAGGTTCTGTTGATGCTGCAGTTTTGACGGAGGCTTCTTCCGTGTGTTTCTTCTGCTTTTTCTCCAAGGGAAATGGCGGCCCCCGAGCAGCCAATGCCCATACCGAGAGGATGCCCAAGCTCCACGTCGCTCTCCCCGCCCCGGGGCGACAGAACCCTTCTAGTGAGGCATTTGCCGGCAGAGCTGACCGCGGAGGAAAAAGAGGACTTGCTGAAATACTTCGGGGCGCAGTCGGTGCGCGTTCTGTCAGATAAGGGGCGACTGGTAAGGATGCACTCCGCCGATTCTTCCCGGAAGGCCCTTGAGTAGTGATTCGAAACGTGGAATGCCAAAAAGAAAGGATACCGGGACCAAGAGTGAAGGGGCGCTCTTGTCGTGGGAGAGTCCGGGTCTTTCCTCTTAAGTCAGACTACTTTGCGCTAGAAGTGAAGCTTTAATTAGCTCCAGTCTCAGTAATCACATCGCTGCGGAAAAGGCAAAAGAGAAAGGCAAAGTAGACGAATGGGTAAAATAGTATATTAACACTTAAAAATTCCTACGCAGGAATTCATACACTTTTTTTATTAATATATTAGAAGTGTCTTTAATGGTTATTTCTTCACTTCAATATTAGTGGGGACGTTAAGTTTGCAAGATGACCCACAATAAAGCAAGATATCAGTTGTTTTATTAAAGTTTTCTTCTTAGATGATTCTAATGTGCAGCCAAGGTTGAGAATCTGTAAGTTAAAAACCAGTTTTGATCAGTCTTAAGTGTCATGTATGCCAACAAATACAAATAAAAATGCGCCTTTTGTTCAGTTTAAATACATTCAGGTCATCTTGTTTCAGATTAGGCGAAATTAATAAGTGATATTAATTACCCAAGCAATTTCTTGTAATAAACATTGACAACTTATCCCTAATATGATAATTAGTTTACTTTTGGCTTTTTTGTTTGTTTGTTTTTGGTAATTTAAAAAGTATTTTCAACATGTACTTAAAAGTAGAATTCTTCCATTGAAACTTGTTACAAAAATAAAGCTCAAATGAAACATACATATTGAAAAATGATTTCTGCATTTTGTGAATACTTTTGAATTTTGCCTCAGACTGTATAGATTAAATTATAAGATCTCTGGATTTGTTATAAATAGGGGATAAATATATAACATATTTAGAATTTAAGATTTAGATGTTTAAGATTGATTCTCTGTGTATAGTATAGGTTTTTAAATTTCTGGTTTATTGGCTGTTTGTATACATAACACATGCTAGGTTGTACATCTTTATATGAAAAAGCTGCATAGCTTTTATTTCTGTCTGACCCAAACAAAGAATGAAACTAGTAATCAGTTAAATAGTCTCAATGTCCCATTCTTTACTGTGGTTTTATAGGAACTGAAATTATATTGCAAGTAATTTGTACATTTACTCTGTTTCAGAAACATACAGCTTTTGCTACATTCTCTAATGAAAAAGCAGCTATAAAGGTATGATTTTTTTCTTTACTTTTAAAGTTGTCAGTAATTTTTTTATTCTTAGTTTGGGTACAAAAATGGGAAGTAATATTAAACTCTAGTTTTTAGAAGTGAAAACTTTGTATTCCAAGAGTATACCCAACAGGTTGATTTGGTTGTCAGTTGGCAGACTTTGTCCAGTGCTTAGTTATTGGAACTCAGAAGTGGTAGGCTAACTATAAAATCAACTGTATGTGTAATTGAAAATAACAAGTTCTGAAAGAATGTAAAATGGATAACTATCTCTGTAAATGTTACAAGGAAAGATGTGTTAAGTATTAAAAAGTAGAAACCCAGGGAATCATTTGTGATGGAGCTGACTTTTAAACTAGATCTCTAATAATTAGTTGGATTTTAAGAACAGAGGCTGGCCTTCCACATTTAGGAAACACTTTAAGTAAAGCCATGCCATGGAAAGTTTTAAGTGGGAGCTAGGACCTGAGATGGAAAGAGGACTTGAAAAATATAGTCTATGGGCTGAGGTAGTGGCTCAGTGGTAGAGCATTCGCCTAGCACATTGGAGGCCTGGGTTCAATCTTCAGCACCAAATAAAACAATAAATAAATAAAATAAAGGTATTGCTTCCAACTACAACTAAAAAATAAATATTTTTTAAAAATATAGAGAGTCTAAATTTGAGTAGAAGAGAGGTATGGAATTTTGTTTAGTAGTTTGTTCTAAAGGCATTGGATACTTTTGAGCTGGCTAAAAATACAACCAGCCCTTTGAAAAATACACAATGGTGTTTATATCTCAGATTGGATTTGGAGAAATATTGAAGACAAGAAAACCAAATAGAAAGATGTTTTAGTGGCCAAGGCAAGAATAAATATCTGAAGAAAACAAACGGCAAATTACATAAACATTTGGTAAAGATTGAGTTTATAGGTCTTGTGTCGTAGGGGTTGAGAGAGAGAGAATAGTCAAAATTTTTGTGGTTGAGAATTTAAATTGGGACCGTGCTGCTTCTGAGGATCTTCTATAAGAATTTGGAGTAGGAATATGTTTGTAAAGGTATGTAATGAATTCATATATTACCTATTAATTTTGAGAAGTCATTGGGCTACTTCTGTGGAATATTTGGTAAATATTTAAAAATACCAGTCTAGAGTTAAGGCAAGGTCAACAATGGAAAATTTCTTCAACTATGTGAATAGATACGGTAGATATCATGACCCACTGGAAGATGAGCCCAGAGAAAAGACTGGGAGGGAAAAGTTAAGGAAGTAGGATAACTAGAAAAGAAATTTTCATAAATGCAAAAAGAAGAGTGTTAAGAAGACCAGCTCCTGTGATGACACATACTGAGGAACGAACACAGTGTATTAAGGACTTTTTACCATGAAACAATAGAAATTACCCAAATTCTCATCAATAAGGAGAAAGGGATAATTTGAAATGCAGATTGAGCATCCCCCATCTGTAACACTCCCAACATCTGAAATTTTCAGCTCCAACACATAGCCACAAAGTGGAAAAGTCTATACTTGACCTCGTGGAACAGGTCACAGTCAAAGTGCATGCACATTAAAATTATTGTATAAAATTACCTTTAGGCTATATGTAAAAGTTATTTCCAAAACATAAATGAATTTTATGTTTAGACTTAGGTCCCATCTAAAAGTTATCTCATTATATTCCCCAAATCTGAAAAAATTCCAAAATCTGATTTCTGGTCCTAGGCATTTTAGATAGGTGTACTTAATCTGTGTGGATGGTTCGGGTCATATTTTGGTGGTAATTTGAAGAAAGTGAAGGAAGTTAGTTTAAGAAGTATTTGGGAGAAGTGCATTCCAGTCAGAGGAACAGCTAGAACAGAGAGGTCCTAGGGTATAAACATGCCTTTTGTGTTCAAGGAAGCCTCTGTGACAGGAGCACGCCAAATGAAAGGGAGAGCATTGGATTTGAAATCAGAGAAGTAAGTGTCCTCACTATGGAGTTTATATAAGGAATTTAGATTTTACCCTGAGAAAAATGATTTCTACTAGTATTTTAAGCAAGGTAGTGACATAACTCTGACTTATAGTTAAAAGAATCACATTGCTTGTGTTAAAATAGGCTGAAGAAGGGGGAGAGTAGAAATGGGAGAGTTTACTAAAAAGTTATTATAATTTAGTCCAAAGATGATTTTGCTTAGATGATCATTGCTCAGTTGTAGCACTGGAAACACTAAAGCAATGGTTAGATTCTGGGTATATTTTGGAGGTAAAAATAATCAAGATTTCTTAGAGGCTTGAATATAAAATATAGGAAAGAAGTGGTTAGGATAATTCTAAGATTTTTGACCTGATTAACTGGAAGAATGGAATTATTCTTAACTCAAAAACTGGTCCTAGGCATTTTAGATAGGTGTTCTTAACTGAAAGAGAAAAGGCTCCAGATAAAGGACATTGAGATTGGGTGAGTATTAAGTGGTTCAGTTTCTGAAATGTTAAATTTGAGATGTTTGACACTTGAGAAAAGATATTCATTATTTGGATATTTGTTCCTGGATTCAGGACAGTTCTGGGCTGAAGTTATAAATTCAGGATTTTCATTATATTGATGATATTTAAATTTAGAATGCTGGATTAGACCACCAAAAGAATGTATTTAGATAGGGAGGAAGACCAAGAATAGAGTTTTGGAGCATTCTAACATTAGGAATGTGAAAAAGCACAAGTCAGAGATTGATTAGTAAAATAAAATAAAAAACAGCGAGCTAAAAAAAAATTTATATTATAAATGTGTATATTTATATACATTATTTTATGTATGTTATTTATATTTACATATGTCATAATATAAATGATGCCTGAAAACAAGCAAATAACCATTTACCAAGGTGTATGTATTTATAAAATGTAGTGTAGAGAAGAATAAGTGTAGTATCATTGGCTTGGTAATGCAAAATTTCTAGTTGTCTATGAAAGGCAGTATCAGGGGATTTCATAAGCCTGACTGGAATAGATTTGAGACTGAATGGAAGGAGGTATAGATAAGAGAGTTTAGATCATTCTAAAGGATTTTAGTGGCAAGAATAAGAATAAGCAGTGGTAAGCAGGATCATAGCAGAAAGAAAAAAAATCAGGGTGGGAGAAATAGGAGTATGTTTGTATGATGTGGGAGATCCAACAGGATAGAAAATTAATAATGTAGATAAGAACACCCCCTTGTACATGTCCAGAGAATAGCTGAAGAAAGACTTTAATAGATGAGGGTTTGGTTTAGTTTGCAAATCAAGCAGCTGGATTTAGATTTAAAATATGCATAGTTAATTTGTGTGACAGAAAATATGTTGATGCAGATGACGATAGATAGGGAGTTATGATAGGACTCTGAAATTCTCATCTTGTTTATTCATTTACCTCAAAGTAAGGATATAAGGTGCTTTGCTGAGAATGGGAGAGAAAATATTGTAAGGTTAAGGATCAAGGAGGAAGTATAAAATATTTTGTTCATATATAACTGTGACATTATTAAGAAGTGGTTGCATTTGTGAATGGGACCATGCAGATTTGTTTTATATATATATAAATTTTTTTCTAGCCATTTTCAGCTTCCTATAACAATATCTAATTTCACTTTTATTTGTGCATTGGGATCCTGAGTATTGATAAAATAAATAGCTTCCTAATTATAAGAAGAGTTTGCAGAGGGTTGGAGTTAGGTAGATTTTTTATTTTGCTCAGATATAGGAAGCAGTCCTTTGATAAGTAATAAAGATTTGAACATAGGAAGGTTATGTCCAATTCATTCCATTGTGTTTCCTATGTTCATATATGAATATAGCATAGTCAATCTCCACATCATGTACAGTCACAAGAATGGGATGCTAATTAGAATAACATATACTTCATGTATGTATAATATGTCAAAATATACTCTACTGTCATGTATATCTAAAAAGAACAGATAAAAAATTTAAAAATTAGGTTGTTTAACAAATCAATTTTAAGAAAGTAATAAACACTTGATAGATAGCCTGAGATTAGAAATGAACAAGAAATACCCAAGTAAATAAGTAAATGTTTATAGCCTTAACAACAATAAAACGTGTATACAGTTTTTTGTTTGTTTTGTTTTATTTTTCTTTTTAATGTGATACTTAGCAAATAGTTTTTGATATAGTAAATTTTTTACTCTTGTTCTTCCAATTGAAGGCATTGACAAGACTTCATCAGCTGAAACTTTTAGGTCACACTTTAGTAGTTGAATTTGCAAAAGAGCAAGATCGCATTCATTCTCCATGTTCCACTTCAAGCACTGAAAAAAAGAAAAGGTACGTAGATTCATTTAGGTTTTCCTACCATTTTAGGTTGGGGAGTGTGCGTGTGTGTTAGCCAGTTGTGTAATTACTTCATTGTTCTCAGACTAGCAAGTAAAATAATTTGAAGCCATAATGATAAATTTCTTCATTAAATCAAGTATAGTAAAACAATATCTAATTTCACTTCTAATTGTGCATTGGGATCCTGAGTAATGATAAAATAAATGTAAAGTGAGATGGAAATGTGGTGAAAGCATTCCACTTTTAGTGGAAAGGAGGTAATTACAGCTCGTTTATTTCTTATCCAAAATGGTTGTCACCAGATGTTTCAGATTTTTTTTTATTATTATTATTTTGAAATATTTGCAGATACATAATGAGTTATCTTAGGGATGAGACTCAACATGAAGTTTATGTATTTTCATGTATACCTCATATACATAGCCTGAAGATAACTTTATGTGATATTAATAGTGTGCCTGTTACATGAGAGTAGGTATGGAATTTTACACTTCTGGTATGATGTTGGCTCTCAAAAAGTTTCATATTTGAGAGCATTTGGTATTTCAACTTATAGAAGAGATTCCTTTCAGTAATAATACTAAGCTGTCATGAATACGTGTGGCCTTTGAAAATGATGACCAGTATTTGGTTCTCAGTTACGACTCTTTGTTATATAATCTTTACAAATTTGCTTTACACAAGTGGGTCTCAAAGTAAATCCCTGGACTAACTGAATCATCTAGAAACTTGATTAAAATATCGAATTATACAGAATCCTAGGCCTTAAAACTCAATCTTACTGAATCAGAAACTAAAGGAGGAGGGACAAGGAAGTACAGTGCTAGACATCTGTGAGATTGGACAAAGATATAAAAAAAAAATGGAGTACCACTTATGTACTATATAAATTTTATTTTATTTTTTGGTCTTTGAGAATTATCATGCCAAATTTATAAATTTCCTGTGAAAAGGAAATGAAAAGGTGGAATGTCCAATTTTACAATAATACAAAAGGTTTTCAGTACAATTCTGCTTCTCTTTTCATTGATGCCTGCTTGAGAAATGCTTGAAAGGTTTTTTTTTTCCATAACTGAATTGTTTTCATAATGTCATGTTTGAAAAAATTCTTTTTCTTTTCTGTATGTAATTTTAAGATAAGATCAACTTATGTTCTGTCTAGGTCTGATGACACTGTGGAAGATGATAAAGAAAAGAAAGAATTTGGTTGTTTAACAATAGAAAATGGAATTGCACCAAACCACGGGTTAGCATTTTTTGTTTGTTCTTTTGTTGATTTTATGGCTTTTGTTGCTCTCTATGTGTGTGTACACATTTTACAATAATGCAAAAAATTTTTATTATTTGCAATATATACATATATTGCAAATAAAAAAATTTTTAAATGAATAAATTTAGCATGTCATGTATAATGTTAATACGCTGAATAAACATCTAGAGCTAGGTGCTTGTCACTGAATTCAGTTCAAAAAGCACCTATTAAAGTGTTCAGAGCTATATGTAAGCTCTGAAAATGTCTCTTCCTTTTGTGATGCAATCAGAAGGCAAGTTTCTTCTTAAAAGTACTTGTTTGGATCTTTAAGGAACAAGGTAACTAACTTTAAGTGTATCATTTGAACAATTTTGTATATTGTCAGTTTACCTAAAGTGAGTTATTGATATGAAATTATTAAAACATAATAAACACTCAATTTTTTTATTTTTTATTTTTTTAGGTTGACTTTTCCTCTGAATTCATGCCTCAAGTATATGTACCCGCCACCTTCAAGCACAATCTTAGCAAACATAGTAAATGCTTTAGCAAGTGTACCTAAGTTCTATGTACAGGTATATAAAATAAAACTTATTTTTCTCAAAATACTTATTTGTTTAGCTCAATACTATATTTTCCATGATGATTTTCATACTTATGTATGATAGTATCAATCAGACTAATTCTAGACAGGCAATGATACACAATGCATTCATTAACTACATTGAAAATGGATTCTAATAAAGAGAACCTAATTTGGGAAATGTCATTTCTGGTAATTTTCTGTTATTTTAGAATATACCATTAGTATGGAATTTCCTAAGGAAAGAGTGGGTCCTTCAGCAAGTGCTTGGTAATTTCAGCAGTAATAGGATACTTCTTTGAAGTAGAAAATATATGTGTTTTTCATTATTGTACTCTGTTTGATTAACTCAGTAATCAGTAACATTGATAGAGTAACATTAGATTTTACATTATAAGAGCATTACATTCTTATTAGTGGGGATAACTATATTGATAGAAATGACAAAAAAATTTAGGAAGACTAACCTGAGATATATCAGTGCTTTGTTTTTCCTTGTCTTGGGATCATAAAGAGAAGAAATGGCCTTTCTTTTCACTCATTTAATCAGTAGTGTTTTTACAGAAGGTTTTTAGTACATGAAATACAGGATGTGAGTTGAAACATTATGTGAATACTGTATGATTTTAAAACTCTTGCCACTTTAAGGTACTTCATCTTATGAATAAAATGAATTTGCCTACACCTTTTGGACCAATTACTGCACGACCTCCCATGGTAAGAAACCACGTAGAATTTTCAACTTTCATTTACTGAATGAAATTATTGAGGATAAATTATACAAGTATTATGTCAACCTCTGATGTATGGTGAAGATAAGAAATACATATAAAGTAAATGTGATACTAATAATAAAGCTGAGAAGGAAAAGAGGAAAACCAGAATATGAAAGTTTTGGTAATAGAGACCAAAATTTTTTATAGCATTGTTCAATTCTTTAACCTACAATGTTGCATCATTACAACATAACCACAACAATAGAAACATCTAAAAATTCCATTGTTGTGACTCTGTTGTATCATTTGAGAAAGACAAAAAAAAAAGGTTGCTAATACTATATTAAAATTTACCTGCATATCTTGTAGTAATTTAGACATTAAGCTATGTCTACTCTTAAAATTATTCCAATGTAATACTGTATATATTTATGGATAATAATAATGCAAAATTATTTTGAATGTTACCATAGAAGAGAATTTGCATTGGGCTTGACTGCTTTTCTGCTATATGTAGTGTTAGCTTTATAATATTTTTTTGTAGCTTTAGCACCTACTCAGTGCTTGTTATAGGGTTTTTATGATTATGCCAGGGGCTGGGATTGTGGCTCAGTGGAAGAGTGCTTGCCTGGCATGTGTGAGGCCCTGGGTTCGATCCTCAGCAACACATAAAAATAAATAAATAAACAAAATAAAGGTATATAAAAAAACAAAAAGATTGTGCTAGCAGCTGTTAATGAACAAAATTTACTCTTAACTCTTTTAATACAGTAAGTTATTTCTTGTTCACGTTGTTTCCATTCCAAAATTATGATAGAAAGATATTCTATTCTAAGTTATTCAGAAGCCTGAGTTGTCTTCACCCTGTGCCTTGTCAGGTTGATGAGGGCATTACCAAATAGTCTGCAGATCAGGAAGGGAAAATTATGATAGAGTTCTTTTTTCTCCTATTTTTGGTTACATGGCAAACAATAACTCTATAAGAGGGGCTTTCAAAGTTGGTCCAGCTAGAGGCCAAAGAAGACAAAATAAATTTTGTGATCAATTAGTAGTCTGCCACAGCACACATGAGTATGTTTCTGTGCTGAATATGCAAAAGAATATTATGAAGTAAAGGGAAACAAGAATCAAGTATTTACATGGAAATTGGTTTGTCTATTCTGTAAATATCACGGATTGCCATAGCATTTTTATTTTGTTTTTTAAATTAGTATGAAGACTATATGCCATTGCATGCACCTCTCCCACCTACATCTCCTCGGCCACCTGAGGACCCTCCTTTGCCAGATGAGGATGAGGAGTTATCTAGTAAAGAATCAGAATATGAAAGCAGTGATGATGAGGACCGACAGAGGTTAGTAATAAGAATAAATTGTTTAGATTGTAAGAAGCATAGAATGTGGGAAAGACTTTTTTGTTCTTCCTATACTTTGCATATAATTCTTCAGATTTTGGAGTCATTAGAATTTGTTCATAGCCATCACCCCTCTAGCATGCAATGTTTGATAAATTAAGACCTGAGAATAGGTACTAGGACCTAAGGGAATATTGGGGGAGTATGCATAATTTTTTAGATGAGTGATTGTGGCATTAAAAGCACACCATGAAACTTCATTATTTATGGATTTGTGTTTGTGAATTTGCCTACTTGATATTTTAGCTAGCCCCCAAATCAATAGTTTATAATATATTTTTCAAGTATTTTGTGGATCTGGATGCGCATAGCTTGGTGCAAATTTATTTAAGTCATCTGACATGGAGATATCAAATGAGGTCAAATAAAGTGGCTGTGTTTGTTGGCATTACATCATTATAATGAAGTGCTTGAGATAATGAACTTAAAAAAGGGCTTTATTTATTTAATTATTTACTGGCCTCTCCAGTTGTGGAGGTTCTGGTTTATTGGCCTCATTATTTTAGGCATGCGATGAGGCAGCACATCACACATAGCACAGCAGAACTACTCGCCTTATGGTTAGAAAGAGAAAGAGATCACAGCTCACAGTACACTTCAAGGGCATGCCCTGGTTGACATTAGGACCTTTCACTAGGCCCTACCTCCTAACGATTCCATTACTGCCTAATAGGGCCACCCTGGAAACCAGGCTTTTAAACACAAGGCCTTTGGGGGATATTCAAGATGCAAACTTTGTCAGTGACTCTCTGCCTTCTTGTTTTAGCTCTCATACTATATACAAGTGTTCTTTGCATAGTCTGTTCAGTGTTGTATTTTTCACATTTTTGAGTTTTTGTTGGTCATTTTGCTGTTTAGAATCGCAGTGTTACCTTGTATTCATTTCTGCTGTTAATTCATCTTTATGAGAGAAAACAAAACTGCATATAGTAACCTGTGTTTCCATGCTTTTCTGTCACTCTGTAACAGAACTTTAAAAAAAAAAGGAATATTTATTGGTTCAGCATATGTTTTTTGAGTATCTAATATATGTGCATGACCTTGATTTAGAGACTTGGTATACTTCAGGTGAGCAATTTATGTGATTTAAATCACTGGATTTTTCATAAAATTTTTGGTAAGTTGTGTAATTAAGAGAGTTTAAAAATTTACATCGTACGTTTACATTTTTCTCTGGGGGAAAAAAATTTAAAACCTATTTGAGCCATACCTCCTCTCTGTTTTGTTGAGTGTATTTGTTGTGCTTCCAAATTTTACAAATGAAATTCTGAGAGTTAGAATTATGACTGGTGGCTTCTGAGCTCCTTCTTTATGGAAAATGCAAAAATGCTTAGGTAAGGTATAAATATTAGCTATTCATACTCATAATGGAGGAAAGCTATGTACAAGGTATCAATACTACTTCCTAATTATTACTTGCAGGCTACTCCCACCCCCACTTCCTTACCCCAGGGCTGGGGACTGAACTCAGGGCCTTGCATGTGCTAGTCAAGTGCTCTGCCACTGAGCTAAATCCCCAACCCTGCAAGCTACTTTGAGTGAAGTATTTGAAAACTGTTCTTAGGTAGCTTGTTACCTTACCTTGCTTATATAATGGTTTATTTGCAGCATTTATTCATATGATGCTTTTCAGTGAAATACTTTTTGGTCTATGGTCTGTTTGAATATGAATCAAAATAGTTTTACTCTCTTGGTAAAGTCTTTTGAATATCTGTCAAGAAAATATCAATAAAGTTACATAAATTGTATTAAGGTATCAGTTCTTTTGTTTGGTATGAGTCCACCATTTTATTTGGACAACTAATAATGTTTATAATGAAAAATATTTTTAAGATAATTTGATAAATTTTAAGTAAATTCTTAATTCTTTCAAAGAAAGTTAGAATATAAGCTCCATCAAATCTTTCAAAGAAATTTAGAATTTAAGCTCTGTCAAATTTTTTATCCCTTTATTTATGTCTTCGAATTTCTTATCCCATGTAAATATATTCCATATTAGATAAGTGAATTGTGTTATAATTTATTTTTATACATCCAAATTCAAATTTAAGCTTAACACCAACAGTATTGAATAATTATGCTTCTAGATAAGGATCTTGTTTACACTCCCTCTTTTCCAATATAGAATGACCAAACTAATGGAACTAGCAAATTTTCAGCCCAAAAGACCAAAGATGGTAAAACAGCGCCATGTGAGAAAAAAGCGAAAAATAAAGGATATGTTGAATACACCCTCATCTTCTTCACACAGGTAGTTTTATATAGAATTATGAAAGTGAATGCTGTCCATATGTACTTTGTTTACTTGCTTAACTCACATTACTCCTAAATGTAGCTTTTGTTTAATACACATTTACTTGGTTCACCATTGGCTTCCTATTTGCACATTCATAACTATTCATAATTTTCTCACAGTTTACCATTGTTTAATAATACTGAGTAGCCCGGTTCTCAGAATTTTCCACCTTTCATTTTATAACATCATGTTCTCTTTTTGTCTTTTCTATTTAGTGTCTCAATATTAATTGAAATTTTAACTTCATTTAGTTTTTCTATTAGATATATTTGTCTTGTAATTAACTTTATAAGTTAAGAGGGGAGTTTTAAAATTTTTTTTATTTTTAAAGGAATATATTTTTAATCACTTATTTCAATTTAAGTAGAAATAATATGATATATAATTTGATGCCTACCTGACTTGACACTGCTATTCCATACTTTTAATCTCTATAGCAGTACTGAACAACAGAAACAATGTGAGCCACATTAAACTTTCCAGTAGCCACATTAAAACAGTAAAAAGAAGCAGATGAAATTAATGTTGATAATATAACTGTGTAACATGTATATCTAAAATATTATTTAAGCCTAATTCAGTATAAAATTGAGATATTTATTATATATTTGTTTTTCATAAAGAATCAGCAGCCACTTATAGCTGTTATTTACTTTGTTAACACAGGGCTGCTGCATACTGTATAAAATATAGTGCATTAAAAATTTATACATTAATATAAATTTAACTTTTTTGAGTATATTAGTAAATACCATGGTGTATAAAATCAGTAGTCAAGTAATTCAAGTACTGCCATTCATTTACCTGGTAACTTTATGCAAATTATTAGCATCTTTTAACCTCAGTCTCCTCATCTGTAAAGTAGAAATTTAGTAATACATTAGTGCATATCTAAGAGTTTACTGAAGTTTTTAAAACACTTTATGCAGTGCTTATAAGTGTATTGAATGTTTTATCAAACTTTTTAAAATTGAGAATGAAATAATATTCTCGGGATTTGCAATTACAAATTCATGCTGTGGTTATTTTTAAATAGCAATGTACATCCTGTGCTGTTACCTTCGGATGTATTTGACCAACCACAACCTGTAGGTAATAAAAGAATTGAATTCCACATATCCACGGACCTGCCAGCTGCATTGAAGAAAGATTTAGAGAAAGAACAGAATTGTGAAGAAAAAAATTCTGGTAAGAATATTTGAGTTCTTTCACATGATAAAGTCAGTCTTATTGCATTAGAATTAAGTTTCATATATAATATTTGTCTGTTTTCGTATTTGTCAGTTTTATTTAAAATATGTGACTAGGCTTCCTTAATATCACGAAATAATATACATTTCCAGCTGTTTTATATACATAAAACTTAGTTTGCAAGGTTGTCACTATTACTTTTTTGCTAGTAATGACATCTAGAGTGAAATTTATGTTTTCTGGCTGGTATATACACTAATAATACAAGAGTTTTGTGTTGTCTTAACTTCTCATTGCTTGTTTAATGTGATGTTCTATGGTTTTATTAATGTCATTGTATTATTAGGAAACAATGTAGCTATCCTGTGAGTTGTAGATTTTACACATGTATCTATATTTGTGTGTGTGTGTGTGTGAGAGAGAAAGAGAGAGAGAGAATATGGGTGTATTTTTTTTTAATCCAAAACATTTGGAGGATTGTTTACCAGATACTATTTTTACATTTAAATTTAGCATATTAAAAATTACAGGTTTTTTCCAACTTTTTTAGACATTAATTTTTTATTAACAGTGTCATTTCTTTGTACCTTAAATCTTTATATTTCCAAAATCATACAAGCTTATTAGAAATTGATTCAGGACAGAAACATAAAGTAAATTTTTTAAAAAAATTAGCATTCCCAAACCCTACTATCCTCTGTTCTACTGTGCAGAGGTAACCAATGTTTTTGTTTCTGCATTCTTCAAGACTTTATCTTGTGTGTTAGCTTTGTGTTGCTATAACACAACATCAGAGATCATCAATTTAAAGGAAAGGTTTATTTTGGCTCACTGTTTAGGAAGTTTCAGTCCATAGTTAATAGACTCATTGCTTTTGGGACTATGGTGAGGCAGTAAATGGTATTTGTAACACATGCAAAGGAAGCCACTCATCTCATAACAGCCAAGAAGCAAAAAGAAAGAAAGTGTCTTAGACCAGTGTTCCATAAGTCCTGTCAAGAGCAAGCCCCTGGTGAGGAGACTACTTCTCACTAGTCCCCAATCCTTACGTTTCCACCATCTCCTAATATTGCCATGGGCTAATCAAGCCTTTACCACATAGTCTTTTAAGATCAGTGTAGATCCAAACTATAGCAGTCAGTACATGTAAACACATTTTTCTTTTATTCTTGTTTTTGAACATGAATATGAATAAAATATGCACATCATATTTTACAGTGTTCATCTTTCACTCAGTGACTTATTGAAAGTTATATAGCAGACTCTGGACAAAGACATTTTCTCTTGTGTTTTAGAATTTACAGTCTAGCGGAGATAACTTACTATATCAGAGCATAAAAATATGTACCATACTTTTTCATGACTGTGTAATAGAACATAGTGTAGTAATATCAGTCATTATTTAATCATACAATATTATGAGTTTTCTAATCTTTACTGTTACAGAAAACACTAAAATATACATCTTTTTTACTTATATATTTGAATACTTCTGTGACTATGGGGTAGAATTCTAGTAGGTATTAGAGACATAGTGAGTGAAAATCTCTAGTGAATTTTAATTCTTGTCTGATAGTTAGTGAGAATGCATTGATTTTTTGGGGTAGCTTTATTTTTGTTTTTTTCAATATTTTTATTTTTTGTTTTGTAAGTTCATCTTATTAAGTCACTCATTAACATAAAAATTTATTAATCTGTTTTTTCTTTACTAGGATATGAAAATTGTACATATTTATGTGGTACAATTTTCTTAGGTTTAATTTGCTCAAAGACTTATACATATACAAAAAGGGAACAGTCATTCTACATCATTGGCAAAGCAGAAAAATTAATAGTAGAAGCATTTTAGAGATTTTAGGTTTTCTTTTTTAGGTAGTATTAACTAGAATGTTTCTAGTGAATGTTTAACCCTGTCTTTCTAAACATTTTTCCCCTATGCCAGATTAATTATTGTTGATGCTAAAATTCATATTTTATTAATGAAATCCAGTATGTTGATAACTAAAGTAAAAAGTTTTTAGTATTTTTTAATTTCCTTAATTTGAATGAGTAATTTTTAAATTTTGGGTTTCTTCTTAAAGAATCAAGATTATAATTATCTTTTTTTCTTTGTAGTGTGGGGAGGTTAATGGAAGGACATACCTTGTTATGGTGTTTATTTCAGCATAGTTTACTTATCCTAATCTTATAATTGTTGAAAAGATTGAGGTTGTTTCACAATGTTCTGATGTAACAATATAATCTTCGTAACTATTATATAACACTGAGTGACTATCTTAGCAGGATTATGTAATTTATTTAATTGCAAATTTCTTTTTGTTCCTACAGTTATTAATATTTCACACTGTCTACCCAGTGAACGTTTCATCAGATGCCCCTTTGGCACCTCAGACTGAATACGTTGAAACTAAATTTATTTTTTCCTCTTTGCAGAACCTCTATGTAGCAATACAAAGCAATAGTTTAGCTGCTTAGCTCTTGTCTATGGGTGTTTTCATATTACAATAACAAAATTAAATAGTCATGATAGAAACCATATGACCTACAAAGCCTAAAATATTTACTATTTGGACCTATTTTCCTATGTCTATTCTAGAACATTGAGAAACACCAAAAAAATTCAGTGATGCCAAAAATATTTGTTAAATTAAAATAGGGAACAGAAACTTGAAAACTGTATTGAAAAGAGAGATAGTTAATGGCTAATATTAATGCTGAACTCTTAGAATTACCTGCTACTGAAGTTGATGCATCCAGTATAGGATTTGGGAAAATCTTCCCCAAACCTAATCTGAACATCACAGAAGAAACTAAAGAAGACTCTGATGAAATGCCCTCAGAATGTATTTCTAGAAGGGAGTTGGAAAAGGGCAGAATTTCCAAAGAAGGTAATATTATGAAATAAACCAGTTTATATTCCATTTCACAGTTCTTTAACTACACAGAAACAAAACAAATCCATTTATATCAAGAAACATAACTTAAAGCATAGACATCAGTTTCTATCTGATTAATGTTTGTTATCTCTTTTGGGTTTTAAACCCCATACTTCATAGGTAAATTTCCTTTCCATACTGTTTCCTGCTTATATTCATTTGGGAAAAATATTTCTTTTCATTCCTAAAACTTTTTTATATGGCATGTAAAACAAATAATGGTATCCACAAGTCTGGAGTTATGTGTTACAAATATAGAACTGTTAATTGATAATTTATTTTTCTCTGTTGTGGATTTAACATACTATATCTGAGATGCATACAAAGCAACTCTAAAACAATGTTGATGATTAAAAATGCATATTTTAGGATTTTATATTCTCACGTAATAGTTTTTCACTTTTAAAAGATTTTTTACTGTTTAGTTCATTTCAGAAAAATATAAGGTTTTTGGACTGTTTGTAACATGTAATTTTTTTTCCACAATAATGAGAGATAGACTTCCAGCTAGTATTTTTGCATATAACTTCTAGTTATGAAGAACAGATTGCTTAGTAAACTTGGGGAACTATAAAGGGAATCTGAAATACATTTGTCCAAAATACACGATTGTTATTTTGTAGTACTTCATAATTATTTTTGAATATGGAAGTGGCTGGTGGTTTGGAAAATTTATTTTAATCAAAATGTTATACAAACAATATCAGATATGCTTTACTCTTTAATAAAGTAACTCATCTTAGGACCTTTAATAGTAAATATTTTATTAAACAGATTTTAGTTATTGTAGATGTCAGAGATTTTTCAAAACAATACTTAAATTTTTTCCTTATAATCGTTTCAGATTTTTAATTTGTATTATATACCCATCAGTAATATTGCTACTAATATCTATGGCTTTAACATTTTCATAAAGCCTATTTTACCTGTTTAATAGTTATTTGCATGTTGTAAGTTTCTTTGAAAAATTGGTAAAAATATTTTAATTTTATATCTTTGTTTTGTCTTGTCTTTAAATAAGAAATGGAAACACTTTCAGTTTTCAGAAGTTATGAACCTGGCGAACCAAACTGTAGAATATATGTAAAGAATTTAGCTAAACATGTTCAAGAAAAGGTAAGTTGAACTTGCAAATCGATTTTGTTATTTTACATTTTCCCCGCTGGCTTCCTTATTTATTTCTTTCTTATTGAATTTCCAGGATCTTAAATTTATTTTTGGGCGCTTTGTTGACTTTTCATCAGAGACACAACGAATCATGTAAGTAGCAATCATAACCTCAAGTTATGTTTTGGTTTTTCTATGTTGTAAATTTAACACTTTTTGTTATGCCACCATTTTCCTTTTAAAGATAAAGATTGAATGAATATATTGGTGTATTTTCTTTCACAAGTAACCTTTTAGACATCTATTATAGGAATTGACAAACTTCTTTAAATGGACAAACAGGAAAAAATACAATGTTTTTATTTTATTGCAGGCCATGTTGTCTGTAGCTAATCATTTTTGTAGTCCTAGCTTCAAAATAGCTGTGATACATAAACAAATATTTATGGCTTTATTCAGGTATATCTTTACTTATAGGAATGGACTTTTGGTAAATTCTGCTCCTGTACCCTGCTCTAAAGCACACGTGTTCAGGCTTTAATATACCGCACAATAATCACCTGAAGATTGTGGTGAAGCAGTTTCTTGGGCCCATCTCCAGAGAGTCTGGTTTTCTAGAGTGTAATAAGACTCATGAGTTTGCATTTCTCAAAAGCTTTTGGGTGATATGAAGCTACTGGTCCAAAGAGGACACTTTGAAAAATATTATTTTAGTGGTTTATCCAAGAATATACAGTAACCAGGAAAGTTTTTTTAAGAATTTGTACTCTGGCAAGAAAGTTCTCATCTTTTAATTGAACTGTATTAGTCAAAGCTAGCAATTCTGTGAAAGTAGAAAAAAGGGATGTGATTCATTATTACTATAAAGCTAATATTTGGAGTTATAATTTCATTTTTTAAAATTTTGTACTAGTTAATTTCAAAGTAAAGATTCTTTGTCATATAAATAAAAAGTAGAATGAAGTAGAAGATGAGAAATGTTTGAGTGGAGTTAAAATAACAAGTTAGTTTTGTTTTAACTTTCAGTCAAAAAAGTACTTTATAAGTCTTATCTGACCTGCATGTCTTTTTCAATAGATATACAGAGATAAGACCACATCTTAACATGCTCCATCTGTATTCATTAGTGGCAGATGTCTCATCAGGATATCAAGTTTATTTTTCTGGCCATGCAAAATGCTGTTCTTTGTTGTTGTCAATAGGACGTGATTGTACAGGGGGAAAAAAATTATATATGCATTCATATAAGTATGTTTGTGTATATATGTAAACATTTTCAGTATTGTCTATAATCAGAATTTGAACTGAAAATATATTTCTATGTTGAGAAAACTGTAGGTAGCAAAATAGTATATTGTTTCCCATGAGACTGACCATGTGATTAAAAAAGGTCAGTGCATTTTTTTAATTGATACCTTTACATGTTAGTATTCTTTTCCCATCCAGTATACCATATCTTAGTGGAAAACTATACTCTCATTTTTCTAAGTAGTTTTGGAGTATAGATTTCTCTCAGAAATGTTGAAAAAATGAGTATGTTGTAGAATAATAGAACACTGTACTAGGAATAAACTCTGTGATTTGAGCCATCTACTTTTCAAAGTCTTCTCTCTAGGTATCACTTTAAAATGATAGTTTTGACTAGAAAATAATCAAGGTCTTTTTCTATCCTGATACTATAATTTCTTTCCCTTTTTTTCCTCTTATTAGTTCTTTTTTAGTTATACATGGCAGTAGGATCCATTTTGCTATAATTTTACAAGCATGGAATATATCTTATTATGATTAGGACCCCATTCTTATGGATGTACACCATAGTGAGATTCACTATGGTATGTTCGTATATGTACATAAGAAAATTATTTCAGATTTATTTCACAGTCTTCCCTTTTCTTGCATGCCCTCCTTTCCCTTCATTTCACTTCATCTAATCTACTGAATATCTATTCTTCCCCTCTCCCTGCATTATAATTTCTTATAGTAATAATAATAATATAATAAATTACTCAGTTGCTTATATTTGGTTCCTATTAATCTTCTATCCTTGGTCGTATGGTTTATTTTTTGTTTATTTGTTGTTGTCACTTTGAGCAGAAAGTATTGAATTGATTGCAAGAAACTTTTTGAAAATAGGGATATATGTGGCAAACCTAAGTAATAGAAACATACCTAGCATGCACAGGACTCTGAGTTTAATCTCCAAAACAATAACAACCAAAAACTGTGTGTGCTTTTACTGTTACTTTATAACTTTTAAATAACCAAAATATATGTGTAAGAGTTAAAATATAGAGATTCACACATCATGAAATTTGTATTACCTACTTGTAGAAAAATAGAATACAAAATAGAATTTTAGAAAGCCTGACTAATGTGTTAATCAGAGAGTATAGTCATTTTTATTTTGAAATAGCAACTTTTGAACACATTCTTATTCATTGCATCAAAATAATTTTACATTCTTTGAAGCAAAACTACTTTTCTTCCTTGACTTCTAGGTTTGATATACGCCTGATGAAAGAAGGTCGCATGAAAGGACAAGCTTTCATTGGACTTCCAAATGAAAAAGCAGCAGCAAAAGCCTTAAAGGAAGCAAATGGATATGTTCTTTTTGGAAAACCCATGGTGGTTGTATCCTTTAAATCAATCTATTTCAAAACTATGTAATTTTGGGGAAAAGAGTATAACTGAAATTAATTCTATGTTACCCTTTAAAAAGCTCATCTGGCATTCTACCTTGAAATATGCAGTTACAGTTAAACTTTTCTTAGCTGAGTCAGGTGATGATTTTATTTAGACTTTTATTGCATGAGGTTATTAAATTTCAGCCAAGTTTACTTAGTATTTCACTTACACAGCTCAAAAGTACATCTTCTTACTAAGCCTTACAAAGGGTATCTGGAAATACATTTGGAGTCACAAAAACATTATTCATTATACCATTATTATTCTCTTGTATTATTATTCATATTTTTGCTTGATAATTTTAATATCCAGACTTTTTAATATTTTAATATCATCTTTTAATGTATAAAGGTAGAAAGTCCAGGTATAAAAACTAATGATACTAAAGGAAAGGCTAATTTTTATTCCCCTCCCCCCACGATGATTATGTAGAAAAAAAAATTACTTTCATTTTTGTGAAGGAAACCTTAATTTTAAAATATTAGCAGTTTGCTCGATCTGCTAGACCCAAACAAGATGCAAAAGAAGGGAAAAGAAAGTGTTAAATATTAACAAAGGTAAGTGTGGAGAAAACATAAAAAGACAAGACTTTCTATACAAGCAAAATTAAAGAAGTGTAAAAGCCTGATAGAATAATAATTATAATACCTCTTAAGAATTTTAAGGAAATTTCTGTGTATACAGTTGATTCCAGAAAACGTCAGAATTATTGACTGCAGAATAAAGTTCATTTGTATGTAAAAATTAAGTTTGGAGAAAGAATAAAGTATATGTCTATTAGTATTTATTTATAAAGAAGCGTGTTTTAACCTTTAAAATGTTAAATCCCTTAGAGAGCTTGGTAAAACAGTCTGCTAGGCTTCTCCCTCCCTACCAAGAATTTTATATTCAGGAAAACTGATGTGGGTGACAAGTCGTCCTAGTTTTCCTGTGACTGAGGGATTTCTCAGTATATACTACCTTCAGTGCTAAAAAGATCCGGCATGCCAGAACAAGCTGGTTACTCTGGGTGGCACCTGGTAATTTATGTAGCGTGTTCCCTCGTAATAGTAAGGCAACTTGGTCCAGAGCCCACACTTAGAAACTGACAGGAAACAGTTAAAGCAAGATTTTCCAACTCTTAAAATTCTGCAGTGCTGAGAATATACAATTAATTATTAATATAAAATGTTAAAAAAATTTTGTGGAATTAATTTTTTTTCCTCTGGATCAAGCAATTTTAATATTATGATTAGAAATAATAAAATGGGCATTATATATTCTAAAGTTTGTTACTTAAGAAATAAGCAGAAGTAAATTACTTTCCTTTTTTAAAAAAAAAATTTTCTCCCTTTTTAAACTGGAAGGACATGAAATAAATTGGTCAAAATTACTGGGTCTAGCTGAAAAAATGCTAAATAAGAAAAATTTGCAGTGTTTAGTCTATCTGAGATGCCTTGGATATTTGAATTTTGTTTCAAAGTATCTATACTATTGTAACCAGAAGTCAAGTATCTTAGGGGAAAATTGAATAATTTCAGTATGTTTTAAAGTCATTTATTTGTAAATCTAATGCTGAAAAAATAAGAAAAAAATTAAACTGCATTCTGCTGTTCTTCTTTAGAAGCATTCCTGCGTAAATACTGCTGTAATACTGTCATGCAAAGTGTATCCTTTCTTGTTGTATCCTTTTTGGGGCAGTGTTTTTTGGTTTTTTCCTAAAGATATTTTTTCCCTTTCCTATCCACTGATCCAGATTAAGTAGTCATTTTTCTATACTTTTATTCAAGTGAACTATTTCTAAAATTATTTCTATAGCTTGAGCAGGTTTGTTGTTGAATTTTCTATGCTTTCATTTACGCGTTGTATAGTTTTGCCAAGGAAAGTTAGTGAATCAGGTCAACTTAGAGAATGTATGCATTTGTTTTAACAGAGAATGTGGTCTTTCTTCTATTTATGTATTTCCTAAATCTAATTCAGTAACATGCTTTTTATTTTATGATACACCTGGTTTAGGTGTTCTGTATAACATGCTCTCCAATTTGAATGGGAATTTTTTTTAATGTACATATATTGAAATAACTGGATTTCTGTATAAATGCCAAATAGGCGTAGCACACCTCACATATGAAGTCTTTGAAATCTTTTTTGACAGAGAGCAGTAGAAGTTTCTTCTCCCTGTTTCTTTTCCTAAACAAACAAAAAATAATAATAAGGAAAGAGAAAAAACATAATGTTGACTTAGGGTAGTTCAGTAAGTGAAAAGAAATGATCCTGGTAGAAATGTAAGAACATAGATTTCCAGACCAGTTGGTGTCCAAAATCCACTGGAACACAGTGGTTCTCAAATTTGGCTGCACATTGGAACACCGTGGGAACTTTAAAAAAAATTATATATTTATATTTATATATATGTGTATATATATATATACACATCTTTAAAAAGGGGGAAAAATAACCTTAAATATATATTGATATCTAGTTCCTTCCCTCCCACAGAGTTTAGATTTAATTGGTTTGGGGCGTACCATGGGCGTTGAAATTTTTCAAGCCTTTCTAATGTGCAGTCAAAGTGGAAAGCCACCAAAGAAGGGTTTTTATGCATAAAGATTCCTAGACTATGTGAAACAACACTGATGAATTAGAACCTCTGAGAATGAGGTCCAATAACCAAATTTGAAAAGGTTTCCTTAGTAATTTTAAGGACTGTCCTATTGGGATACTACTTTATTAGAGTAAATGGTTGGCCACCTATTACCACCTTTGTCATCCAACCTTTTATAAACAGGAAAATAAAGGGGTAGAATCTCTGCATCTCTTTGTGGGAAACTTTGCTATTATACATACTATGAAAACTACTCAAAATTTTGTTAAGAACCATTATAACCCTAAGAGTTCAAAAAGTTCATATATAACTGAAATTACAATTTTTTTGATATGCACAATTAAAATGCTTTGTTTTCTAATGTTATAAATCAGTTTCTGGGAAACATGTTTATTTGCATAAAAATTTTGTTGTACTGACATGATTCACTAATTTTCTAAGTAAAAATGTTTTAGCTTTTAGTTATTTTTGAACTAATAGATTATTTTATAATCATGATTATTTTTAATGTGCTTTTCTGATATTTTAGGTTCCTTTTGAATTCCATATCTTTCAAGTGCTTTCCAACTTTGATGAGAAGAAATTGACCATCTGGCTATGGAACTGTGCGTAACAGCTTTTGAAAGTATATTTAAAAATTAAATCTATATGCATTTAGATCAGATTATTGAAGATATATAATGTGTTTTAATGATTTCTCTCATATAATAAATTATTTTCTTTCCAATAAAATACTGCTTGTATTTTTAATTATGTTAGTTTATATATCTAGAAAAGTATAAATCATATGAATTTCTCACTAAGATAATTTAATAGTAAATTTTAAGTATTCTTTTATGATTATATATATTACCATTTTCATTCTTAACTTGATACAGTGCACTTTTTCTACAATAATCTTAATTCTTATAATTATTCTAGTAGGTTTCTTTGGTAGTGGGAAATTTGTTCCAGTTTAGGGATTTTGTACCCTTGTCTTGAGTTGAAATTTCATTTTTATACCCCTGAATCTCTTACCTACTAGAACATCATTCACCTGTGAAAATGTTTCCCATGTGGATTTATTCTATTCCCCTTAGTAAAATTAGTTCCGGGGATATATAAGTGGGAAAATTTGATTTCTTTTTTTTAAAGTTTACTTGTTCTACTTATAATCTGTGAGTATGTGATAACCTTCAAATTAGAGTCACTGCCAACAGATCTTCTGTAAAACTGTAAAAAAACAGGCATACAGATAATGTAATAGCAGTAGAGAAGAAGACATTATACAGGTCTATATGTTTGTAGTTTGGTAGATAGTACAAACATGAAAGTTTTGTTTTTTCTCAGTAAAATAGGAAGTGACATTATAGAGAACAGAGAGAGAGTCATGAATAATTGAGGAAAGGAAGAAGGTGGTTAAAATAACAAGGAAAATGGAAGGATAAATATACTCTTGGGATGACTGGCTAGGTAGTACCTAAAATACTTAAGTGTCTTTAAAGTTTCTGGTTGTTAATTTAAGTGAGATTAGTCAACATGTTTTGAGTTTTTCTCCAGTTAATTTCCGCATGGGTGCCATCTCTATGCATAGGCTCAGAGTTGAATTTGATGAAAATTGAGATTTTTAAAGGTAAATATGACAAATTTGGAGGAAAGCAAAAGTATTGATATTCAAGAGATTGATTATAATGAGTCACAATGAAAGTATTCTGGTTAAGGAGTAAAGTAAGAGAAAGTTGAGATGTGGTAGAAAATGGTATAGCCAATTGTAAATTGCAGTATAGTTGTAGATGTGTTAAAGTTTCTTACTAGTAGTAGGAACTAGAAATTTGGTTGTTTGAAATAAGAACAGGGTGACTAAAATTGAAAATATCAGTGCAGTGATTAATGACTGAAGTTCTAGGATGTGAAGATGGGAATAGGATGAGGCCAAATAATGGAAAGAGATGAATTTAAGAAATTAATAAGAAAAGTTTGAAAGTATTATGTAAGTGGATTTTGAAATTGTCAAGAATTATGACAAGAGCCAAGGAGTAAATTATCCTTAGAGCATATAAATGTCAAATATGTAAGAAACAATAATTTAAAAACTTTAAAACTCTTGAGTCCCTATCCTGCAATACTGACAGGGAATTAAATAATAAACTATTTGACTTTACTGAGATATAATGGTTTTATGAGGATGGGTTTTAAATTGAAATCTTGTATCTATGACTTGACTTTTAGCCTAACTTGACTTTTTTTCCTCATTTTCCATGGGGATAATAGTATCTACTTTAAGGTTGTAAAGACAATTTGGTGAACATAAATACTGAATACAAGTCTGATATATGCTATTCAAGTATTATGTTAGCTCTCATGGTAGTGGTTTTCAGCTGTATTAATTTCTTTAACATTTCTGATACAATAATTTTGGAAGGAAAAATGTATTAAGCTTACAATTCTGAAGGTCCAAGAATATGCCACTGACCTTTTAACTCTCAGGGTTCCAAGGTGTATGGCATCACAGAGGCAGGAGTGCATGGTGAGAAGAGATCACATAGTGAAACAGGAAAATCAAGAGAGTGGGAAGGGGCTAGTCTTGCTCTTTTGCAGGAACCCCTTTCTTGGGAATTAACTGGGTTCCCACAAGAACTATTAAATCTTGGCTGAGGGTGATGTCCCTAATGACCCCAGTCATTAGGGTTACTAGGCTGGTACAAGGTTCCACTTTTACAGTTTTCTCCATTTCAAAACTGCCACACTGAGGAACAAGCTGCCAACGTTTATACCCTTGGAGGACAAGCTGAAACTGCCATACTATAGTATCAGCTCATCTCATTTCTGAGTTGTGTGAATATTCTTAAGTGTTATAAAACCTCAGTCATTCTTCCATTTTAATTATCACTTAGATGCCCAACACTTCCACTGGTTTCTTGCCTCACTTGGAGGATGATGCTATTTAACAAATTTAGGAACTTAAATATTGAGGATTTAAGTATCATACAAATATACCCTACCTATTCTCACTTCATAAATAGAGCATATGGCCCAAGTGTCGAATTTGAAAGATTTCTAGAAATTGTTCAGAAACTTTTTTTCCCCTTCTGGATAGAAATAGACCTAGATGTGTTAACCATAATCCTGTCAGTAATCTAATGATAGTTCCTGGTCATTCCTGAGTCCAAAAAAGGAGTTATCATGGTATTGAGAAAGTACTGATAATATAATTTGAGCCTATTTAGTTCCCTGTTTCTTTTTCTTCTTACTAGAGGATTTGGCATGTAACTGGCAGTGTATAGGTCAAATACATTACAGCTGAGGGTGAAAAGTGAAATTTTATCTAAAGGAAATTTCATCTAAAGGAAGAAGCATCGTACTACAAAATCAAGTGGGAAACTAGGTATTAGGCAGCTGAAAACAAAAGTATTACTGCAATGTAAGATATGTAAAATTTATTCTTATGGTTTTCCATTTGTGCCTCCATCCAAGGCTGGACTAGTGTGAGGTGAATGTGACACCAAGGGTATAATATATAAGGAGGCAGTTTCTCTCAGAATGGCACAAATACCCTTCACCCAGTCCTATTCATGATTGTGCCTTTTGTATTGATAACATGAACAGAAACAGCATAATCAATCCTTATTAGGTAAATCACCAAAGGGCAATAGTTTTCAAGTTGCTGTTTTAGATTCTATTTAGAAAATACTGTTGTGCAAATGAGACTCCTTCAGAATCAAGTCCAAAATATTCTTTCAAAGAAGGAAAGGGAAGAAGTCAGTACCTGTGAAGCATTTAACACTCAAATGGTATTTTGCTTAATGGTGATAGTAGTTATTTTATCTTTATTCCACTTCCCTTTGTAGTAGAAAGTTCTTCATGTCTCATCTGTAAGAATAACATATACATTACATCAATTGTCTTTACTAATACATATAAAAATGGTAACTTCATTGGGATTATTCAGAAGAAATGAGAGCTAATCATATGTGTCAGTAACACAAAAGGTAGAACTGATGGTTCTTAAGGGAAATAGAGAATTTTCACTTCAAGTACTTTACTATATATCCTACCCTGAGATTTCATGCAAAGTAGAGAGGTACAGTATTCACATGAAAGTCATGAGGGTACAGGGAGCAAGACAATTTATAAGCTTTAAAGCAACATGGAAAGTGATAGGATATTGACAGAAATTTAAAATATTAATGATTAATATACAAAGACCTGAGAGGCAATTATATCTATTTTTAAAACGTATCAATTAAAAATGAGAAAAGGGGTATTTGACTTTAAAAGAACAATTCTAAAATAATTGTATCTTTTTAAAATTATGAGGGAGCACTTATGGTCCTTATGTGCTGAATGAAAAATCTAAAAATTCAAGAAGAAAATATGAGCAATTGTATGAAACTTTTCAGAGCTTAGAAAGATTGGTATACAAAATACTGCTTTACATTTTTCTTGGGAACATAAGTAAACATTACAAAAACGTTCATGGAATTCATAGTACCAACTGTGTGAGGTAATAGTTTCTTCTGTGGAAGGAAAAGATGAAAAAAATTCTATGGTTTGTGGACAACTGTGTGTGTGTGTGTGTGTGTGTGTGTATGTATATGTGTATTATGTTATTTAAAGATGTGTGTGTGTGTGTCTGTACATGTCTATTATATTACTTAAAGAAATTTTTGACAAAATATCAACTTCCATTAAATCTGAGTCATGGGAAATGGGGCCTCTTTTTTTTTTTTTTTTTTTTTTTTTAATAGCCTTTCTGTATATTAGTGTTTCACAACTTAAACAAAAATAAAATAATCAAATGCCTATAAACCAGTGTTTCTCAACCATTTTTTCCCCTATATTGGCTTTGCGCCCAGGGAACATGTTTTAGACTTTTTTTTTCAATCCTAATCACCTTCTGCAGTATTTTAAAGCCACACTATACTGTGTATCTGTTTATGTGTCCATATGGATACAGAGTAAGATTTTTCTCCCTTCCCTGCCCCTGGAACCAAATTATATACCACATTAAGACACATGATCCTGTTCAATAAAACATTTTAAAAATTAAGACCTTAAGAAATCATAGAGTGAATTCTGTAACCGTAGCTGATTTAAACTAGACATCAATAATAGAAAAAAAGTACATTGCTAATAACATGGGTTTAAATGGACTATTCAAGAGAAATTAGAAAATATTTGAATAACTGAGTAAAAATAAAAATACAATATCAAAATTTGTGAGATATAACTAAAGGAGTATTTAAAAAGAAAATCACAAGTTGATTTAATTTTTCTTTTTTTTTTTTTTTTTTGGTTGCAGGCATTGAACTCAGGGGCACTCACTGTAAGGCACATCCCCAGTCCTATTTTGTATTTTATTTATAGAGGCAGGGTCTCACTGAGTTTTTCTTAGTACCTCGCTTTTGCTGAGGCCGGCTTTGAACTTGTGATCCTGTGCTTCAGCCTCCTGAGCTGCTGGGATTACAGGCATGTGCTACCACGTCCAGCTCAGTTTTTCTTTTTAAGAAACTAAAAATGGAAGACTAAATTAAACCCCCAGAGCAAGTAGAAGGAAAAAAAAAAATTAAAACGAAACTTGAATCAGTAAACTTAAGCATGAAACAGAAAGAGAAAATAAATTGTGCAAATAATAGCTAATTCCAGTAAATGACCAGAGAAATTGAAATAGTTATTGCCAGGCTACCAAGAAAAGATGAATGACAAATGTCGAGAGTAAAAGGTTATCATTGATGAGGGCTATCATTAAATCCCCAAATTCTAAGAAGGTACAAATGGAATATTTTGAACAATTTATCTCCACAAATTTGATGAAAAGAACAATTTCATGAAGATCACAAACTGCTGCCTATTTAAAAAGTAGGTTATCTGAATCCTATATATGTTTAAGAAATTTACTTAGTAGATAAGTTTTCACATAAGGAAAACTCAATAGTTTTCCCATATTGTTTCACTGGTGAATTCTGCCAAACAATAAAGGAAGAAAGTACAGTACGAATCCAGCATATAAGACCATTCAAGAAAACTACAAATTACTACTTTTCATGAATATGAAAAAATCATTTTGTCAAGTGTGATTTATTTTGGGAAATACTGACTATTTGAGCCTTTGAAAATCATTGTAATCAAGTATAACAATAAAGAAAAAGCATGTGATCATCTTAATTAGTGAAGAAGAGATGGTATTTGACAAGATTAAATATCTACTTATAACAAAAACTCAGGAAACCAGGAATGATACAGACCCTTAAACTACCAGTGTCTATAGAACCTATCTTCATTTTGATGGTGAAATATTGAATAATGAAAGTCTTTCTCCTAAAGTTGTAAACAAGGAAAGGAGGTACAAACTCTAGATTCCTGTTCAGCCTCTCACTAGCAGTATGGCCAGTGAAATGAAAAAAGAAGAAAGTATAAAAATTAAGAATGAAATAAAGTTGTTCTTAGAGATGGCATGATTTGGATGTAGCAAATACCTAAAAATTAGCAAAATGGCTCCTACAAACAATAAGTGAGTTAAGGTGTATGTGAACAATCAATTGTACTGTATATTTTCAGTAAACAACCAGAAATTTAATTTCCTTTTCAATATTACTTCTCATGATGCCAAATCTAAGAAAGAATTGGGTGTATATCACTGAAATATGTGCTAGGCCTGAATGTTGGAAAATCCTTGCCAATTTTTTATGGAAAGATGTATACCCTAGCTGGGTAAGAAGATTTGTTAAGATGTCCACTCTTCCCCCACTTGGTTCATTCTCTTTAAAAAAATCCCTGCAGAATATTTTGTTGATGTTGCCAGGTTAACTCAGATTTGGTTGGTTTAAAGCAACAGAACTAGCAGAACCACCAGGTTTGAAAACACAGACAAAACCGGATGGCTTATATTACAAATCCAAAACTTATTTTAAAGATACTCAAGATAGTGTGGTATTGACAAAATAAAAGACACATAAATCATTGAAACAAAAGATCAGCAATGGGCTCACACACGGCCAATTAAATTTTGACAAAGGGAGAAACCAATTCAGTGGAGAAAAGATAGTTCTTTTCAATATTTAAGAGAAAAATCTAACACCTGTATGAAATAATAAGGAAGACCTCAACACATTTCTCTCACTTTAGGTCTATGGATCATAGACCTAAATGTAAAATGTAAACTCTGAAGTCCCTGTGACCATAGTTCAGCAAGGAATTCTTACATACAACACCAAATATTGGATCAGTTATTTTTAAATGACAAAAGATACAGAGGATTTCATCAAATAAAAATAGTTTGCTTTTCAAAAGACAATAAAATTTTAAAAAGCCAGAGCTTAGAGACTGGGGTTGTGAGGCGCTGGGTTTGATCCTCAGCATCATATATGAATAAATAGAAAGTAAAGGTATTGTATCCATCTACAAGTATATATATATGTGTGTGTGTGTGTGTGTGTGTGTTTATATATATATATATATATATAAAAACACACATATAACGTTTTTTTAAAAAGTCAGGGCCTGGGAGAAAATGTTTACAAACCATGTATTTGATGAAGATTATATCCAGAATATAAAAAGAAATCTCAAAACTAATAAGATATCTCACACACATCCTCAAAATGGTCAATGGGCTGGAACTGTGGCTCAGTGGTTGAGTGCTTGCCTAGCAAGTGTGAGGCACTGGATTCAATCCTTGGCACCACATAAAAATAAATAAAGGTATTTTTAAAAAATGGGCAATTAATTTGAACAGGCACTTCGCCCACGATTTACAAATGGCAAATAATTATGTGAAACATTACTCAACATCATTCGACTATAAATGAATGTAAAATATAGCTACAATAACACCAACACACTTAGAATAGCCTGAAAAATTCTAATAATAGCAAGAATTATCAAGAATGTAGTACAACTATAACTACATAGCTTGTAGTCATGCAAAATGGATAGATAGCCACATTGCAAAACACTTTGAGGGGCAGTTTCTTACAAAGTTAAACATCAATGTGACTCAATTAGAGAAGTATCCAAGAAAAGCTGCTCACACAAAAATGTGAGTGCAGTGCTTTTATTCATCTATTCATCTTTCACAATGGAAACCCAGGTATTTTTCAACTATTGTAGTACATCTGTATAAAGTACTGATGACTGCTATGTGAAACAATATGACTTTATCTTAAATACATCGTGCTAAGAAGCCAGAGTCAAAAAAGTTACATACTGTGACAACATTTTCATGAAATTTTGTAAAGGTAACTTGTATGACAGAGAAAATAACTGGTTGCCAAAAGTCAGATGTGAATGAGTAAGCTGAATGACTACAGAGGGTCAAGAGAATTTGGTGGCATAATAGAAACATTCTGATTGTGGTTATTGCTATTCACTGTATCTAAAACTTGTGGATCTGTATACATTGCACAAAGAATTTCACTCTATAGAAAAAATAAAACTGCATTTGATGAAAAGAAGTCCTGCCCCTTTATCACTGCTTGATATAAGTAGGATAGAACTTCTGTTAAAATTTAAGCTCTGATCCACTTTGTTATCTTTGGCATGAAATATGCTATTATTTAATATTAAACATGCTATTTTCACCTTTAAAACTATGAAAGAATTTCTTTTTTCAAGTGAATGAGTTCAAGGGTTTTTTAATTTAATTTATGATCAGTTTCAAATGTAAACAATGTCTTTAGCTTTGCTAAAGGAGATGGTATTCATTGATTTTTATTTCTATAAACCCACCAACCAATATTTAAAGTGTTTAATAGTGCATTACTCTATCTCTGTGTAGAAAGGAACATTTTACTATCTCTGGAGGCAGAATTGTAATTTAAAAACTAATTCTTGAGTTCAATAAGTTATCTCACCTTTCTGACTCTTGGCTTTCACATTTATAATTTGGGTATAATTAAACCAACCCAGCAGTATTGTTTAGGAGGCAAATACATGCCCACAGATATAAAAAGCGTCTGTTACTACTCCAGATACATATGAGGTGACCTCTATATTAAAATGTATGTATTTGTGTTTGTGACATATTTTACAAAGTACCTTCATACATAAAATCTTCATGCCATTCCTAAGAGATGGGCAGCCTTACATCCCCCTTTAGATTCAGCAAACATAAAGTTTGTCTAATACTAAGGAAAGGATTTAACAAAGAATCAAATTTCTTACTGTTGATCCAGTGCCTCAAAACAGATACGGCTTTTTTTTTTTTTTAAGAGAGAGAATTTTTTAATATTTATTTTTTAGTTTTCGGCAGTCACAACATATTTTCATGTGGTGCTGAGGGTCGAACCCAGCATTCTGCGCATGCCAGGCGAGCACATTACCGCTTGAGCCACATCCCCAGCCCACAGATAAGGCTTTTGAGAGCACTTTGTGCCAACCTAAGCTTTGTAAGGGTTCAATATCTTTGGCCTTGCATTCCTAAATTATCCTATTTTGAAACAGAACTGACAGATCTTACCTCAGATAGAGGTGTTTTACTTTTAAAAGAGGTGAGTAGTTAAGTGATAAGAAAAATATAGAAGTAATCTTTATGAGCTTCATAATCACTGCCCTAAAATATAATTGGTAAATATAATCACAGTATAAATGGGGCAAGACTTAATTGAAACAGTGACATTAAGCTTCTTTAAGTTACTGTGAATTTATAGTATTATTGATTAAATACTGATCATTACTAGTGTAATCAGAATTTAGACATCTCCTTTTGCTGTTAAGCAAATCTCTTAACATTGTAAAATTTTTAAATTTTGTATGTTTAATACTGATTCATTAAGAATCATGGCATAAGTTAGATTTTAATACACAAAATATAAAGCCTACAGAAATGTATTAAAAGCATCGTGGTATATGTAACAGCAAGATTTAGATTTGTCTAGACAACTTGGATTTGTCAAGTTTTTTTAATGTGCAGGAACACTTTGACAATGTAGTGTGAATTGATTAACTTTTCTCTAAAAGCCATAACACTAGACAAGATAAATATTATGTAATCAGATGTTAGACGTTTTTACTTTTTGCTTTTAAATCTCTTTATGTAAGACAGATTTTAATTATTTTTATATTGACTATTAAGGAATTATGGCATGGATAAGATTTTAATACCCAATTCAATGAAATTTGAATAAAGGTAATAAATTGAGAAATATTATCAATACAATGCTGCCATAACATAAAAGAACAGATACAGTTTGGATCTCTTGTCTAGAACTGCTCTCCAGGTTAACCTGCAGCCCTTCTGCCTCACACAGTGAAACTGTTTTGATGTGAAGACTATAAACTTATGGTGACTATACCCATAAATGTAGCAGATGCTTTAGGAAACATTTAGAAAACAGCCTTGTTAGTGCAGTATTATGATCCCAGTTGGGGGGAGTTGTGAAACAGCCATAAATTTGATTTAGTAGGAAGATCCTGGGAATAAGAGAACCAAAGTCTGAGATAAGGTTTGCAAACATTCTCAAGAAAATTGTTGTATTCCAATAGGATTGAAAGAGATCATTAGAAAGTAAACCCAAAGCAGACTTGAATACTCCTAGAACTTTGTGTTCTCCTCCCAAATACAGATGTTCAAATAAACAAATATGACATACTAACAATTGTTAACTAGCTCCAACTGGGTCCAGATAAAGATGATGAATATGTTCTAAGAATTAAAATAAACATTGTCTGAAGAATCAAATGAAATATGATGATAATGACTCAACACAGTAAATCTCAGCTAAGAAGTTGAAACAGTAAAAAAGAACCAAATAGAAAAATGACATCAGCAAGATGGCAAAATAGCTAAGTCCTAGGCCCTCACATGGTCCATACAGAAAATCAACAAAATACTTATGGGAGATACCTAGAAACTGGTTAAAAGGTCTGAGTCTCAAACAAGCACAAAACCAATTGCATAAAAGCTGTATAGGAAATTCAGTATTCTGTCCATTCACCAGAACCATACCACTCTTCCAATCCATGTGGGAGGCTTATTTAGGAGGAATCCTGCAACTTCCTGTTTCTCTATAGGAAGGAAAACCAGTAGAACATACAGCCAACTGAATTGGAGGAGGCTGCCTAAAGGACTTTTTTCTGTCTTGTCTGTATCCACTGAATGACAGAACAAATTACCAGGTGGGGGGTATTGAATAATTAGACTTAGAGGAAACACAGTTGAGTCTGCAAATCCTGGGGTAGACTGTAGATGGCTCACAAGGTCCATGATTTAAGGCAACATCAAGAAGAAAAGGAGAAAACTTCAAGGAGATTACATGCAAAAGCTCAGGAGGGACTCATACTCAGAACTATGGTTTGAGAGACACTGTAGCCAGACTATGAAATCTCTGTGAAACTAAATTGTAAAATATGGGTGTGTCAGCTGATTAATGAAATGACAAAAGAAGGAAAACAAAATGGAGAAAAGGAAATTATACAAAGAAACAGGTGATCAAGACACATTTAAAGGAACTAATTAAATTTCCATGAACCAAACACTAAAAATTGGATAAATAGACAAAGAATTAAAAATTACTGTCATAAGATGCACAATGAATTAAGAGAACTTGGTTAATAGTTAATTAAATAAAACAAAAATGCATGGACAAAACAAGAATACCAACAGAAGAGAGAGGAATTATGAGAGGGAGCCAAACAGATATTATGTAGCTGCAGAACACAATAAGTACTAAAACTCGAGAGGGACTCAATAGCAGACCTTACCAGACAAGAAGAGACTTGAAAGGACTTACGGTATACCATTAAATGGAACAGCATTCATATTATGGAACTCCAGTGGGAAGGTATGTGACAGAAAACCTATTTAAAGAACTAATAAGTGAAAATATCCCAAATATCAGAAAAGAGATGGGCATTCAAATTCAAGAAGCTCAAAGAACTCCAAAAGTATACATATAAAGAACCTACACTGAGACACATTATAAACAAACTGTCAAAATAGAATCTTAACATCAAAATAAAATTCCCATGTAAAAGGGAGCTGTTATATTACCACTAGATTTATTTTAGCAGAAACCTCACAGGCTGGATGATAGTGGGATTATAAATTCAATGTACCCATAAGAAAAATATTGTCACACCAAGAATAATATATCTAACAAAGCTGTCTTTCAAAAATGAATGAAAAATTCAGACTCTCCTATATAAACGAGATAAGAAAGTTCATCACAACTAGTTATGCTCTACAAGAAATATTCAAGAGTCTGATAAGTTGAAATGAAGAAGAACAAATAATGCAAAATCACACAAAAATGTAAAATCCCTGGTAAAGATACACATACAGAGAATACAGAAGCCTTTGGTATTATAATGTAAGTGAACAAATCACTTATAAATCTGGTATAACATTCTTTAAAGCATGAAACATGGTATAAACCAAATAGTGTTTTATATACAAATGAAATTAATTTTTATCAGTTAAAAATAGATTGTTATATCTTTACTTATTTTTATTTAGTATTTGTAGTACTGGGAATATAACCCAGGTCCTCATGACACCCCAAGCCCTTAGATTATTATAAGTGCAATGGTAACCATTGTAATATGCAAACTGGCAAATAAGAAATAAAACATGCCACTGCCAAAAAAAAAAAAAATCAGTGAAACACAAAGGAAGACCATTAGAGAGGAAAAGAGGAACAAAAATCCTATAAGACCAAAAAAAAAAAAAAATCAGTAATTTATTGAAATGAAAATGGGTTGCATGCACCAGCAAAAATACTTAGGCTAAATGGATAAAAAATAAGATACAATGATATGTTGCCTATTAGCAACTAACTTCATATCTAAAGTTAAAAATGAAAAGGTATAAAAAGATATTTCAGTTATATTAGAACCTAAAGATAGCACAGATGACCATACTTACACAAAATAGATTTTAGGACAAAAATTGTCACAAGACAGAAAAGAACATTGTATGATGATGAAAGGATCAATTTAAACAGAAGATAAATGGTTTAATATGCACCTAATATCAGAGCACCTAAATAAATGTATTTAGCAGACATTGATAGTACTCATGGGAAATATAAGAAAAAAATAATGGCAGGAGACTTCAATATTCCATTTTCCAGCAATGGATTGAAAAACAGTATTCATGAGGAAACAGAACTTGAACAACACACTAGAAAAATCAGATCTACCAGGCCTATATAGAATAGTTCATCCAACAATAGAACATACATTCTTCTCAAGCAACAATGGTATACTCTCCCAGATAGCCACATTAGATCATGAAATCAATCTTAACAAATTTAGGAAGATTTAAAATGTACAAAGCATCTTTTCTGACACCATAATGGAATATAAGCAAAAAATCATATCAGAAGAGAAACAAGAAACTCCACAAATATCTGGAAATTAATGATGCATTCTTAAACGACCAATGAGTCAAAGAGGAAATGACCAGGGAAATTATAAAATATTTGGAAAGAAAACCATAACAATTTATGGGATGCAGCAAAGCAGTTCTGAGAGAGGAGTTCATAGTGGTAAACACCTGTATCAAAAAGAAGAAAGATAGCAAATCAAGAACCTAAATTTATATCTTAAAAGAAGAACAAACTAAATACAAAATCAGGAAACAAAAGGAAAAATAAGAGTATGAGTAAATACTAGCAATATAAAAATCAATGAAATCAAGATTTTTTTTAATGATCAACAAAGTTGACAAGTACTTAGCTAGACTAACAAAAAAGAAGTTTTGAATGTCTAACTTAGAAATTACAAAGGAGACATTACAACTGAAGTTATAGGAATAAAAGGACTCATAACATTCCTTTGAGAATTGTATGCTGACAAATTGGTTGACCTAGAAGAAACGGAGAAATTCCTACAAAAGTATGATCTACCAAGAAGAAATCAAGAAGAAATAAAAATCTAAATACACCTATAACAAGTGAGGTTATTGAAGCAATAACAAATACCTCCCCACAAAACAAAGCCCAGGATCACAGCATTCACTGCAGAATTTTACTGAACACTTAAAAAGGAATTAACATCATTTTTTCCCTCTAATTCTTCCAAAGAAAGGAACAGGAGGAGACACATCCAAACTCATTCTGTGAGGCCAACGTTACCCTAATACCAAAATACCCAGCACAACAAAATTATAGAACAATATATCTGGTGAATGTTGATATCTAAATCTTTAACAAAATAATAGCAAACTAAATTGAAGAGCACATTTAAAGGACCATACATTATGGCCACCGATATTTATACATGAAATTTGGAATAATTCATCATATATAAATCAATGAATATGATATACCACATTAACAGAATGAAGAACAAAATAATATGATAATGCAGAAAAAGCATTTGATAAAATTCAACTTATCTTTATAATAAAAATACTCATCAAGAAAGGAAGAGAAAGTTTCTTGATATATTAAATTTCATATATGAAATGCCTGTAGTTAATATCATACTCAATGGGAAAGGCTGGATTTTTTTTCTAAGATTAGGAAGAAAACAAAGATGCCCCCTCTAACTACTATTTTTCAACATATAATTGGAACTTCTAGCCATATCAGTTAGACAAGAAAAAGAAATAAAAACATTCAAATTGAAAAGGGGAAGAATTTAAACAATTTCTGCTTACAGACAGCATGATCTTGTCCATAGAAAACTCTTAAGGTTTTATACACATAAAACCTGTTCTTATTAGGAATAATAAGTGAATTTGGCAAAGCTGCTGGATGAAATATCAGCAAATTCAGTTGCAGCAATAACCAAACAATAAAAGAAATATAAGAAATCTATTTATTTTGACATCAAAGAGAAGAAAATACTTAGGAATAAACTTAAGCAGATGAAAAAACATACATTAAACATATTGCTAAGCGAAATGAAAGGAATACAACAAATAAATGGAAATGCATCCTGTGTTCACGAATTGGAAGATATAAAATTGTTAAAATATTCATACTACTATAATGATCTAAATTCAATTCAATCTTTATGAAAATCCCAATAACATTTATACAGAAGTAGCAAGAATGTCTCAAAATTCTGTGGAATCTCAAAGAGTCATGAACAGCCAAAACTATCTTCAAGAGGAACTAAATTAGAGGGCTTACACTGCCTGACTTTTTTTTTTAGTATTTTTAGTTGTAGATGGACACATACCTTTACTTATTTATTTACTTTTATGTGGTGCTGAGGATTGAACGAAGTGCCTCACACCTGCCAGGCAATCTACCACTGAGCTACAACCTCAGCCCCAACACTGCCTGATTTTAAGTATACAACACAGAAAAAAAAATAGTTTAGGCATGTGCTACTGGATATGAAGAGAAATATACAGGCCAAAAGAACAGAACAGAAAGCCCAGAAATAAACCCCTGCACATATGGCCAAGTGATTATTAACAGAAATTCCTAGACTAAACATTTGTCTTCAACAAATAGCACTTGGAAAATAGAGTAGCCACGTGCAAAAAGAATGAGTTGGACCTTACACCACACACAAAAATTAATTCGAAATGGATTAAAGACCGAATGTGAGATCTGAAACTATTAAAACTGAAACTATTAAAATTCCAGAAGAGGGAACTTTCCAGAATGTTCAGTGAGAGGCGGAGGAGCAGCAGCTGCCTGGGCTGTACACAGTTAAGTGCTCCTTCCCACTCCTCCACAATGCCCCCAGCACGCTCATGGGCTGTAGAAAATGGTGAAAGAAACCACTTACTATGATGTTTTGGGGATCAAACCCAATGTCACCCAGGAAGAATTTTAAAAGGCTTAGAGAAAACTGGCCTTGAAGTACCACCCTGATAAGAATCCAAATGAAGGAGAAAAGTTTAAACAGATTTCTCAAGCTTATGAAGTTCTCTCTGATGCCAAAAAAAGGGAATTATATGACAAAGGAGGAGAACAGGCAATTAAGGAGGTTAGAGCAGGTGGTGGTTTTGGCTCCCCCATGGACATCTTTGATATGCTTTTTGGAGGAGGAGGAAGGATGCAGAGAGAAAGGAGAGGTAAAAATGTTGTGCACCATCTCTCAGTAACATTAGAAGACTTATATAATGATGCAACAAGAAAACTGGCTCTACAAAATAATGTGATTTGTGACAAATGTCAAGGCTGAGGTGGTAAGAAGGAGCATTAGAGTGCTGTTCCAACTGCTGAAGTACTGGAATGCAAATAAGAATTCATCAGATAGGACCTGGAATGGTTCAGCAAATTCAGTCTGTGTGTGTGGAGTGCTAGGGCCATGGGGAACGAATCAGTCCTAAAGATAGATGTAAAAGCTGCAATGGAAGGAAGATAGTTCGAGAGAAGATGATCCTGGAAGTTCATATTGACAAAGGCATGAAAGATGGACAGAAGATAACATTCCATGATGAAGGAGATCAGAAGCCAGGATTGGAACCAGGAGATATTATCATTGTGTTAGATCAGATGTGTTAGATCATCACCTCTCATCCAAGTCAGATTGTCAATCATGGTGATATAAAATATGTGCTAAATGAAGGTATGCCAATTTATTGTAGACCATGTGAAAAGGGTCGCCTAATCATCGAGTTTAAGGTAAACTTTCCTAAAAATGGCTTTCTCTCTCCTAACAAACTCTCTTTGCTAGAAAAACTCCTACCTGAGAGGAAGGAATTAGAAGAGACTGATGAAACAGATCAAGTAGAACTGGCGGACTTTGATCCAAATCAGGAATGATGGCACCATTATAATGGAGAAGCATATGATGATGATGAACATCATCCCAGAGGTGGTGTTCAGTGTCAAAGTTCTTAATGGGGCTAGTGAATAACACTCACTGCAGGCATATTATATGCAGTAGTGAATGCATGAAGGAATACAATCATAATATCTCACTACTTCCTATTGTTTTAATATTCAATTATAGTAGTGTTTTAAAAGTTAAATGAAGAAGAAATGCAAATATAAAAGCTCTTACTTTGCCCTGTATGTATGATGACTTCAGTGTGCAAGAAGTTGTGTAATACCTGTAAAAACTACTTTTAAAAATGTCCCCCTAGCATTTGTTAGGCCATACCTTATAATTGATTTCAGCTGTGTATGATGAAAAACTTAGACTGAAATACTAGGTATATGTGTTGATTTCAGTGTATGACCCTTTGTTGTTAAGCTATAAAATTAAAACTATATATTTAACTGACAAGAAACCTTATTTTGTAAAAGATTGTTGGTCTTTCTAGTTATTTGTATTAAGTGGGACTCTTGTAATGCCTCTTCCTATGTGGTTTTACATTATCTTTCCTCGAATATTCCTGCATTGCCTCAACCTACTTGAAGGTTGTATATGTATAATGTATAATTTCACTTCTGGTATCAGTGAAAGAAATGATAACTTTCGAAAGAAGAGGTTTATACTGAAAACATCATAATTAAATTGAAATATATAACAGATATCTATGAAATGTCCCTAACATTTGCAAACTTATTAACATACTTCTAAGTCATCTTTGCCTTCAAAAGGAAATCAAGAGAAATTAGAAAAAAATGGAGATAAATAATGACCTTATAATACATCAAAATCTGATATATCTTATCAAATTACAACACTTGACCTAGTCAGTCTTTTTAGTTTTAATCATGCCATTCTCACATGTATCTTATTGTATGTGTGTGTATATGTGTATGTGTCAGTTTTAATCATGCTATTCTACTGTAAGTAGCTATTTTTTTGAGGACATTAACACCTAACAAGTCTTGTAAGAAAAGAAACGTTAAAGCCACATACTTCATGAACATAGATGCAAAATCCTTAAGAAAATAAACTTTCTAATATGGAAAATAAGATAATAGATCATTACCACATGGAACTTATTCTATCAAGGAAATTTTTAAATATTTTTTTAGTTGTTCATGGACCTTTATTTTATTTATTTATATGCAGTTCTGAGAATCAAAGCCAGTGCCTTGCACATGCTAGGCAAGCACTTTATCACTGAGCTACAACTCCAGCCCTAGGAATGATTTTTTTAATATTCAACAAACAATTAATCTCATGCCTACAATCCCAGCAGCTTGAAAGGCTGAGACAGGAGGACCACAAGTTCAAAGCCAGCCTCAGCAAAAGTGAGGCAGTAAGCAACTCAGTGAGATTCTGTCTCTAATTAAAATACAAAATAGGGCTGGAGATATGGCTCAGTGGTCGAGTGCCCCTGAGTGAAATCCCTGGTAACCAAAAAAAAAAAACAAAAACAAAAACAAAAAAAAACCAATATGATCTAATTTACTATTTTACATTAAAGGAGATGAAAAAAGTATTCAACAAAATTCTTTAAATATTCATTGTAAATGACAATTTGAGAAGAAAATAGTCTCAACTTGATAAAGGTATTTGTAAAAATTTTATAGTTAATGTCATTCTTAATGGTAAAAAAATTGAATGTTTCTATATTAGTTTAATAGGGCTAACATAAACACACACACACACACACACTATGTGGCTTCAATGACAGAAATTTGTTGTTGGAAGTTAGAAAGTCTAAAGTTAATGTGACAGCACTGTTGCTTCTTTCTAATGCCAAAGTAGGAAGGATCCTTCATATGTTCTTCTCCATGACTTATAGATGACCTTCCTCTACCTATGTGGTTTTACATTATCTTTCCTCATGTATAGTATCTTTGTGCCAAGTTTACCCTTTTTACAAGGACAATAGTCATCTTTAATTAGGGACTATTCTAGTAACCTAAGTCTAACTGGATCACCTCTGTAAAGACCCTTTCTCTAAATAAGGTCACATTCTGAGGAGTCGGGCATTAGGACTCCAACCTGTGAATTTTTGAAGGATACACAACTCAACCCTATTAGTTTCCTTTTTGAAATCAAGAACAAAGTCAGGATGTAAACTATTCAATAGTTTGTTGGAAGTTCTAGCCAATGCAATAAGGCAAGAAAAGGCATAGATATAAAAGAAAGAAAAAAATGAAAATGTTTTGTTCTCAAATGCCATGATTATTTATGCAGAAAATCCTACAGCATCTCTTTTTTTCATTGATTTTATTTTTTTAAATACACGACAGCAGAATGCATTACAATTCTTATTACACATATAGAACACAATTTTTCATATCTTTGTATATAAAGTATGTTCACGCCAATTCATATCTTTATACATGTGCTTTTTTTGCATTACAATTATTATTATACATATATACCACAATTTTTCATGTCTCTGTTTGTATATAAAGTAGGTTGACACCGAATTTGTGTCTTCATACTTGTACTTTGGATAATGATGTCCATCACATTCCACTATTCTTGCTAATCCCCTGCATCTTAAAAATGTAATTCTTAGAACTAATGAATGAATTTATCAAAGACAGAAGATAAATTCTATATGTAGTAGCATCATTTGGAAAGTGATTTTTTAAAGAAAATACTTTATGGAAGGATATAAAACATAAAATAATGGATAACAAATATGACAAATAAGACCCATACAATGAAAAGTATAAAACATGTAGGGGAGGAAGATTGTCAACCTTACTGGTTCTTAAGAAAATAAAAATTAAAGGCTAAGTAAGATAATCATTTTGCAATAGAATGACAAAATTAAAACCCAAAAAAACAAAACAAAAATAAACAACAAAAAAGGCAATGTAATGTGAATGATGTGTAGCAACTGAATGTCTTAAATTACTAATGGGAGTATTTGCTATCATGTTGGCAAAGAGTTTCATAATCTTTATAAGTGTATACACTTAAAATGAATACCCACAATTTTATTTCTAGATATTAAGAAGAGATACAAAATATAATTCTCTGAAAAGTCTTTTTCTTGCTTTTTTCATTGTAGCTTCATTTATGAGAGCCAAAGATAAAAACAACCCAAATGTCCATCAACATGTAAACAGATAAACAAATGATGAGAAGTTCATAAAACAGTATACATCACAGCCATATAAATGATAATACTACTACAATATAATTTTTTAAAAATAAGTGTCACATTGATTCAGCATTTAGGTAAGTTTCCCTTGTAGAACAACTGATGAAGTTCAAAGACCAAGTACCTCCCTTATAGAATTCTCACTCTGTGTGGCAGTCTGATTTCCCAGGTTCTAGGTACCAAACAATTAGGTTCAACTCCCATTACCTAAAGGTCAATAAAATTATTCAAAGGAGCTAGTCCTAACCACTCCCTACCCCTTGCTTTCCCATTCTGTCCTATAGAAACCATAATGAAAGTGCTTGCCCATATTTCCCTCTATCCTTCTGCCTGATATTTTTGTGTTCCATCCTAGTACTTCCCCTGAGGAGTTTTGTATGGTATATTGTTTCTCCCTAGGATCCATGAGCATAACAAGCTCTTAAACTCCAGTTTCTTTCTCTTGATCTGTATCTGCCCTCATCATACTTCACCCAAGAAAATATATTAAAAACACTGATAAACACAAAAAACATACTTAAATTCATTTCCTATGGATGCTGTAACAAATAAACATTCTCTTAGTGGCTTAAAACAACAGGAATATATTCTGTTACAGTTCAAGATGCCAGAAGTCCAAATCAGGGAGTCAGTGAGGCAATGCTCCTTTCAGAGGCTCCAAGCAAAGTTCAGTCTTATTTCTTCCAGTTTTTGGTGGCTGCTGGAATTCCATGAGTTGGGACCACATCACTCCAGTCTCTGCATCTTTAGTTTTCTGTATGTCAAATCTCTCTCTTCTTCCCTCTATTAGGATACATGTCATAGCATTTAGGTCCATTGTGAATAATCTAAGATACTCAACCCATCCCAAGATCATTAATTTAATCTCAGAAGTTCTAGAAAATAGGGCTTGATGTCCTTTTAAAATTTTTAATAGATTTTACTTTTATGAACACTTTTAGATTCATAGCAAACATGAATGTATAGTACAGAGTTTCAATATATCCTCAACTTAACCCCACAATTCCACCGCCACTAAACTGCACCAGAGTGGAACATTACTACAATTGATGAATATACATTGACATACATTTATCACCAAAAGTTTACATTATGGTGAATGATTGTTATTGAACATTTTATATTTTGACAAATGAACTATGATATGTATTCACTTTTAAAGTATATAGAATGGTTTCACTACTTTATAATTCATCCATATTCCACCTATTCATTCCTCTCCTACCCTTAACCTCTGGTGATCACTGATATTCTTTCTTTGTTTGCACTTTTGTTTTCAAGGAATGTCATATATTTGTAATCATACAGGATGCATTTAAAAAAAAATTTATTCATTTGGTATCATGCATTTACATTTCCTTTATAACTTTTCAGCTCATTTCTTCTTAGTGCTAAAAAATTATATATACACACATAAGCATACATACATCCCTCAGTTTATCCATTCACCTTCTGAAGGGCATATTGCTGCTTCCTAGTCTGGGCACTTATGAATAAAGATGTCATAGACATTGGTTTGTGGGTTTTGTGTGAGCATAAGTTTTGGCTTGTGTTGGTAGATACCAAAGTATCATGTTTTTTGGATTACATGGTGAGAGAATGTTTAGTTTCAGTTCTAACATTTTACACTGATACAAGCAAATGGTTGCTGTCAAAATTTTGGATTTTCAGCATTCTAATAAATGTGTAGTAGTTTCTTGTTTTAATTTGCAACTCTCAATGAAATATGATATCAAATATATTTTCATATGCTTAACTTACAATCAACATATCTTTTTCACAAAATATCTGTTAAAATATTTTGCCCAGTATTTAATTGGATTGTCCATTTCTCATTGCTGAGTTTCAAGGGTTCTTTGTACACTTTGGATAACAGTCCTTTATCAAATGTCATTTGCACACATTTTCTCATAGTCTGTGGCTTGTATCTTGATAACATCTTTAACAGAATGGATGTTCTGAATTTAAATTAAGTCCAGGTGATTAATTATTTTTTCATGAATTATGTCTTTGGTATTGTATTTAAAAAGTGATGACCACATCCAAGCCTACCCAGATTTTCTCCTCTGTTATTTTCTAAGTATTTCATGGTTTTGCCTTTTATACTTACAGTGTGGTCCATTTTGAGTTATTTTTTGTGAAAGGGGTAAAGTCTGTCTCATTATGTTTTTTTCAATTTGGATGTCCACTTGTTCTAGCACCATTTATTGGAAAGTTTATCTTTTCCCACTGTATTTCCTTTGTTCTTTTGTCAAAGATCAGATGGCTATATTTATGTGGATCTATTTTTGAGTTCTCTATTTTGTTTCATTGAACTACTATCTTTTTTTTATTATTGACTTTGGCAAAGGATCTAAGAGTTTTCTTTGGACTTTAAAAATCTCTATGGTGTTACTTTCGTTGAAAAAATAGAAACAAAGTACATAATTTCCACTATGATGAAGGGTAAAAAGAGATTTATAAAAATATTATGAAAGAAGAAAAGGGTATAAAAAGAAGAATAAATTTGATATTAACTGGATTCAAACACAAATGTATTAATTACTTTCAGTGTAAATGGACTAAATGTTTCTGTTAAAGAAAAGCATTTTCACACATGATATTAAAAGTAGGGATAGAAAAAGAAATAAAGTTAAAAAAACAGAACAAAATAATCTATGAATAGTCTAACAAAATAAAAGCTAGTATATCTTTGTTAGTATTGAAAATATTAGCTTTAAGGCCAAGTAAGCACAAAAGATAAAAATAGTTATTCTTTAATAATAAAATATTTGACTCTGTATATTATCTATTCAAATTATAACTCACCTTATAATCCATGTTTAAAATAGATAAGGCTAAAAAATAGTAATAAATAGTAGCTCACAATTAAATTGGGAGATATTTAACATACCAACCTCAAGAGTTGTTAAAACAATAGATTTGAATAGCATTTAATTAACCTAATCAAATGGAAATATAGAGAAAATATTCTTTTGACTATTGTGTACATCTGGGCTCAGAAAGTGAGTCTTTATAAGGTCAAAATAGACCAGAATATGTTAACTGTAGTAATATCACATGTTTGCTCTTTAATGATTATAACTTCAATATTATGAAAATATTATTATTTAATTTTATTTAAAATTATTATTACAGTTGGTTTCTTACAAAGGTGCCACTTTAATAATATTATTAAAATATTATTAAAGTTGGTTCCTTACAAAGGTACCACTCAGTGGTCTCTCTACTGGTGTTGTAGTATATCATAGCATATTTATCATATTCTAATCTGAAATTGTTGTTATGAAGCATCTAACTTTTGCCTTTCTATTGAATTAAAATTTTTAAATTTTTTAAAAATACCTTCATTTTATCTATTTATTTTTATGTGGTACTGAGAATCGAACCCAGGACCTTGGATGTGCTAGGTGAGCATCTACTGTTGAGCCACAACCCCAGCCCAAAATTAATTTTTATTTTAATTTGTACTTCCCACATTATCAGAAAAATTGGGCCTCTTTTATACATTTGGCAACTTGGGTTTTCACTTAAGATTCCTTATTCCTTTTTCTGCCATTTTTGTTTTTAGATTTGTCTTCTTCCTATTGAGAATCTGGAATTCTTGTATTCTTGTTATTTCTTGTTATATATTGCAGATATATTCTTCACCTCTTCATCACTTGTTTTTGAATAATTTTTGTAGTGTAAATTTAAGTAATCTTGAATTTTGGTAATAAATAGAGAGTGCCGAAAGTATGCTGGCATTATTATTTGGTTTAGCTATTTACCATGCAAAAAGGTTTTATTACTCTTTAAATTGTTTTTTGTTATACTATATGTCACTTGTATCATTCTTAAATCACATCAATAAAATAAAATTTTAATTAGATAAGTGGTTCTATGTGACCAAAAAGTACAAATTATGAAATTAAATTTAAAAATAAACAAGTAGGACAACAATATATTAATTTTATATTGAAGAATTTTTTTATATAATTCTCAGAAATTTCACTGGTTACGTAAAAATGAAAGTCTGGAAAATACTGAAGTAATTATTCCAATAGTGTCTTTGATTGTTAACATTTTCTGATTCTATGATTTATTCTTTCCTTAAATTTTCATATCCCATGAAAAAAGAAATGTATAGAATATTTTATGAATTAAAAAGCTTACAGGAATCTAGTGGATGTATCAGTCAAAAGGCTATGCTGTAGTAAGAAAAAACTCAAAATTTTTCAGTGGCTTCAAATACTAAGTTTGTTTTTCATTTTCATCTAAGATCAGCAAGGGGATTCTTATTAGTCCCTTTGCAATGGCAACAAAATCTTTATTTTGACATATATTTTAACAATTTAGGAGGCCCCTAAGTAAACATTATTTTTTGTCTTGCATTTCATTGCAAAAGCAAATTACCTGGACTTCCTCAAATTCAAACAGGTGTATATTTCACCTGCAGGGAGACACACCAACTATTGTGAACAATTGTCCATCTGTCTGTGACTGTGAAGTTATAATTGAAAACTACCAGAAAGAAATAATTCCATTTGAGTTAACACTTGAAAAGCAAGAAATGTATGAAGAACCCTTACCACTTCCACAGTCTTCTAAAAATATTATTAACTAAACAGAACTCTATGTATTCCAAAATACGTTCACCAATGATACTTTGTCTGATTTTCATAACAAGCGAGACTATAGGAAGAGCTCACTGAAGAGTTAGACTACTTTGTCTTGAATTTCAGTCCAATATTTTCTACAATTTGACAATGAACAAATCATGTGGCCTGCTTTTTTAAATGTCTTTGTTTTCTCATTTCAAAAATAGTGATAATCCCATTTGACAGGGTTATCCCATTCCTCAATATATGTCCAAAGGAGTCAATATTAGCATATTACAGTGACACAGCCACATCAATGTCTATAGCAGCTCAATTCACAATTGTTAAGCTATGGAGCCAACCAAGATGCCCTTCAACAGATGAATGGATAAAGAAAATGTGGCATATATACATAATGGAGTATGACTCAATCATAAAGAGAATGACTTTATGTCATTTGCCAATAAATAGATGGAGCTAGAAACTATCATGCTAAGTGAAATAAGCCAATCCCCCAAAAATAAAGGTTAAATGTTTTCCCTGATATATGGAAGCTAACCCACAATAAGGGGTTGGAGTAGAAGTTCAGTGAATGAAGGGAAATGAAGGGAAGAGAGGGTAATAGGAAAAGGAAAGACAGTGGAGTGAATATGATATAACTTTCCTTTACATATATGAATATACCACAGTGAATCTCACCATGATACATATTGACAAGAAATTAATTAAAAAATAATTATGGGTAACCGGCAGATCAATCAGTAGAGGCAGCGGGTGGGAAGAGGGTAAGGGAAAAAGAGGTACTGGAGTATGAATTAGAATAAGTTATATTCTGTAATTGTATAATTATGTTAAAATGTATTCTACTGGTTACTTAAAAATGTAACTAAAATGAACCAATATAAAACTTTATTAAAAATAGTGATAATCATAATTCAATCCTTCAGGGCCGTCTCGGGGTGTGGGGGTAGGTCAAACTGATAAAGCATGGAATTAGAAAGCAACACTCAATACATATTGTTAATATCCTTAGAGGATTCTGTTCTTTCATCATATTCATTAAAATACTACCACCCTCATTTCCAAAGTGAAGACTTTAATGAAATCTGTAGATATCAATTGATTATCCAAGGTTCACATCATAGATGGCAGAACTTACACTTAAAACTAGGTTTCTTTTGTAGTCACTTTATTTACATTCTAGTCTCACTTATTTTATTTAGCTAATTTGACCCAATTAGATGATGATACAATCTTTATGGTTAATTTAGCAAAGTTTTTTTCTATGTATATTAGTTTAAGTGATTCAGGGAAAAAAGAAAGAAGATTAGTTGAGAGTGGAAGAGGATATTGTAGAAAAAGAAAGTGAAACAACTGTGTAGGTATGGTGTAATCAGAAAAGGTTGCAGAACAGCAAATTTAGCAGAGGAAAGACAGTGGTTGGCTCAGGAAGCAAGGGTGAGGCCAATGCGGTGTCATTATGGAGATTGGATTACTGCTTATACAATTTAGAAGAATTGGAACAGGGCTGTAGGATTGCCTTTTGAAAAGAAGAGGTTTTGTAAAATTTATATAATTCCAGCATTTCATTCTTTTCTGCTGATCAGAAAAAAAAAAAAAGCAAAACTGAGATTTTCGTCATTTCTCAATTGAAAAACATTTAACTGTGGTTTTGAGATATTGCTGATTTTAAGTTGACCTGGTAAGTGGGTTTTAATATTTTCTTGAGTTTAATATAAGTCCCCTCTCCCCTTCATCCACCCTTTTTGTCTTGAAATAGGTGGTTTCTGTCATATGGTTTGATACAGTTCAGAGCTTCACAGTCTATTTTAGGTTTGCTGACAGCTCATGTTTCAGTGTCTAACAGAACAAACTGTACTATTTACGTTGGAAATGTGACTGAGTGCTGGCTCAAAACATTTCTCTAATTTCAGAGATCTGGTAGGCAAACTTCATTATCTTTGCCTTCTTTATCTAACCTTCACGTGGGGCTTATCCTAAGCTTAGGTTTATTTTCTTTTTCCTTACTTCTGGTGGGGACTGCTGATGGGTGAAGGTTTCCTGTTTTGAGAAAATCTTACATAATACAATGTAAAATTCAAAGGAATTATGGCTTCTTTTCAATAAGAACAACTATGCACTTGATCAAGTTTTATAGTTAATAAAACTAACTAAAGCTTTAGTATATAAAAAACTGGAAAAAAATAGAAAAAAAATCAAGTTTGCAATACTTGTAGGTAGATATATGTGATAACATACCTTGCATAGATGTGACATTAAAAGTATGTCCTTTTTACAGCCTATAGAAGAATGAGAAATAAATATCTATTGGTTATAAATTATAAAGTAAATAAAAGTATTTCTATTGAATATTTTAATGATACTTCTATTAAATTTTTTACTACAAAATACATAAATATGAGGTCTCTGGCTAATAACTGTAAATGACAAGAGTATGTAATTCGTCTCTTCAGTTCCTTTGGATATTAAAAACCCCAGTAGCATTTAACACAGTTTTGAGACTACTTACAATAGGTAGAAAGAATTTTGTGAATAATTGATATTTGTATAAATAGACAGGAAGTTATAGAAATCTACAGGTTTCTTCGAAGTTATTACTCTTTGTTTAACATTTTAATAGAACCCATCAATTTATGTAATTCTGGCTTTGGCATGACTCAAGTAGGGTTTAAGCTAAATGGGTTAAGTGAAATCCCGAATTTTTGCTGGAGTCTTACCGTTATATTGACATTTATATTGCAGGCATTAAATAAAATAACAATGTCTCATATAATATCTATTGGAAAAATATTTTAGAGATAACTCTGCACTGGATAATTTTCAGTTAGAATTTTCTTCATATCTGTGGATATGATTTTTTTACAATTATTCATTTATATATTATTATTTTAATAGTACATATTTATGAGGTGTGGTATAATAATTTGACTCATGTATACAAGGTGCAGTGATCAAATCAGGGTAGTTAGCATTTCCAACTGTTTAAAATTTTAAAAATATTTTATTAATACATAATAAATATATATATTAATGGGGTGTTTATATTTCACAATAACCTAATAAATATGTTATGAATAACTAGAAGAGATAACTTGAAAGTTTTAAACATAAAACAATGATAAGAAGATGGACACATTAAATATCCTGTTTTGATCAGTGCATATCATATATATATGAATCAAAAGTATCACAGTATATCCCATAAACATTGGGTATGTATATTGACTATAAATATTGACCTGAAAGATTGTTGATTTACTGTTAGGATATTATTAGATGCCCTGTTTTATGTATTTTATGTGTATGAATTCCTAGCCTTATTTCATATTTTTAAGGAATTTCCAAGTTATCTCATTTGCTACTATGTATAGTAACAGGAGAGCTTTCGAATAGAGAGAAATTTCCTCTTCGTTGAGCAATGCAAAAAATAAACATACATAATTAACAGAATTATTATTACTAACTTTGATAGGTTTTCTGAGGAAAATTCTTACAGGATAGCTATTCTAGGAAAATAGACACAACAAATATTGCAAATCCATATATATTTTTTTTAATTCCAAAGATATCCTGGATTTGATTGCAGATTTAATTTCACATGGTAGCAACATATTTAGTTATATGAAGCCTTCTCCTGTGGGGTTTAGAGCTCTAATTATTGCTTGTTTGAGGGGAAAATTAAGATTAAATGGGTCATAACTGCTTCCAGGTTGATGAAGGACCTGGAGCCCTCAAAAACAGGATAGCAATTCTCTTAAGATTGAGTGTCCTCTGCAATGTCCAAGGAGGCTAAGCTCTGTTACTTTGGATACCAGTGGTTAGAAATGCTCATGTCTCAATATTTCTCTAACACTGACTTACCCCAGGATGCTGTGGTATGCAGCACCTTCACTGGTCACCAAGCCCCATTTTGGTTTCAAGGCTCCATTGAACTAATGAGAGGGTTATCAGTGTTTTGTTCCTGGGATGCTCTGGCTGCATGTTTGAATCTTTGCTTTGCCGTGGACCATTCATCCTTGGTTGTAGCCCTCACTGTTCACAGTCATTGGAGCCTTGGATAAGTTGTTACTATGTTCATGAAAGCTGTTACCATGCTGTGGAAGCTCTGACATTTTTAATACCTTAAGAACCAATCGTATGCCTCCTTGCCTCTACTGTCATGCCATTCATCTCACAATAAGGAAGAAATAAGAGATCAGTCCATTTGTAGACAAACTTTCTCCCAATCACATGGTTATTTTAGAATTAATTGTTGAGAGAAATTTGAGAGGAAATGTATTCAAGTAATCATAAGACTGAGTTTTATATTATGATGAGATGATGGGGTTGTCTCCCAATTCACAAGGCTCACAGTATTACTAAACTTTAGATATGCACTTTTGCCTTTTGATTTATCAATATTTTAAAGATAATTTAGCTTTGTTATTCTCAATACATGATCATACTTCTGCATTTGACTTGGGAATAATAGACAAAGGGAAAAACTTCATTCACGACTAAAGACCCCAGAAAATAGACACTGTTTAATTAAAAACTAGGAACTTCCCTCTGTTCCATTGATACCAGCTGGTGATGGTCACCTATCCCCTGGAAAACTTTAAAATTAGGAGAGGCTGAAATCTCAGTTTACAGATTTCTGAATCCTAGGAAGGAAAGTTAGGGAAGAGCTCTCCCTTTTTGGTATATCAGAGTATTACAGATTCCAACAGACTTTATCCTCAACTGTGCTTTACTTGTCCTGAAATAATCTTCCCATGGATATAAAATTATAAATAATAAATAATTTTCCACTGTGGAAATTGATAATGACCACATGTATTTTATGAAAAGAAAATTACCAAAAAAATGTTGAAGAGAATATATTATGCTCTTTAAAAAAGAATAAGTGAGAAAAATATATGACAATGTATTTGACCAGTAATAGAAGTTTATATTCGTATATCTCCACCTATCTTGGGTTGCTAATAAAATTCCCCAATAATATCCTTAAGTTTTCCCTTACTTTAATAATATCTTACCTGCACTGTGAATATCACTGATCTGTTGCTAAAAGGATGGCTCAGAATTAACTGATTAGGCAATGATGAGAGTATTTTTCAAAATCAACACAGGTTTGCCAGAAATCCTAAAGAAGAAAGGTATTGTATCCTTCTTTTCAAGGATTTCTGACTGCCCCCCACCCAGGGTCTGTCTCTCTTGAGGTAATCTTTTGCTACTTTTATTTGCTCTCTTTTCTCATTGTTGGAGTGATCAGTCTTTGCCTCTATTTGCTCATTTAGGCCATTCTTTAATTCACAGGTTATTTTAATTATGAACCTTCTGAAATCCTTTTCTGACATTTCATCAAATTTGCTCTCCATTGGTTCTGTTATTAGTGTCCTGGTTTGTTTGGGGCACTTTCCTCCCTTGTTTTTTCATGTTGTCTATGTGTCTTCCTTTCTTGCAGTGTGAATCTGAGATATTACAGTTTCTTCCCTATATTCTTGTAGTACCCATGCAGATTGTCTATACCTCACCTTAATGTTGGGCTTCCAGACCCTGCTGGTGTCCCTCACTGAGTGCTACTGCTTCCTGGGTCTGAGTCCTGCTTCAGTGGATCTGGGCTGCTGGGCTTGACCTCCCCTGGTAGTTTGCTGGTCTGAATGGGCAGTCCTGTGCCAAAGGCTGGGCTCTGATGGTGTCTGCCCCACAGGAAAAGGATGGACCAGGCCTTCTGTGTACTTGGGCCCCTCAGAGGTCCATGTGGGTGGATTTGGGCCACTGGGCTTGACCTCCCACAGTAGTCTGCTGGTCACAAGGGATGGTCCTGCACCAAAGGCTAGTTTCTGGCTGTGTCTGCCCTGCTGGGAAAGGGTTGGGCCATGCCTACTGTGCACCTGGGCCCTGCAGAGGCCTGTGTAGGAAGATCTGGACCACTGGGCTTGACCTCCCCCAGTAGTCTGCTGTGAATATACTGTGTATACAAAGAGAGATATGAAAAATTGTACTCTATATGTGCAGTAAGAATTGTAATGCATTTCGCTGTCATATAAAATAAAAAAAACTTAAAGAAGGAAAGATATAGAAAGAAAGAGCTGTGTGAAGGGGAGAAAGAGGGAATATAGAAAGGAAAGAAGAAAGGGAAAAGAAAAAAATTCAAAAAATTAAAGATGGAAAATAATAAAGATGTCTTCTCATTCCCATATCTTATTCTTGGGGATACAAAAGTATTTCTGATAAGTAGAAAGAATTATTAGAAGTTGAAAAGTGTGGAAAGGAAAGAGAATGCCAAGTGATGAAAGAATGAAAGGTGGAAAGAGAAATGAGTTTGTAACAATTTCAGTAGGACCAAGACTAAAAATAACAATGCTATAATAACAATATCATAGCAAACAAGCTTACTGAGATTTTATCATGTTCATACACTAGAATAACAGCTTTACTTGCATTAACTTGTTTAATCATGATAATTTTATGACATAAGCATTACTTTATCTAGTTCATAGATAAGTTAAATTTACAAAGGCCAATTTCCAGGGTTACACAACTGATAAATGGAAAGGTCAAGATTTAAAACTAGCTTGTCTTAATCTTTAGGTCATGTTCTGAACCATTACATTTTAGCATTTGTAACCTTGAATCAAGTGTGAAGTTAAAATGATTTCTCTCTCAACTCCTTAGAGCATCAGCTCTATATTATCACCAACTATATAATCCATCTTCTCTTCTAATCTGATTCTAATTCTCAAGAACATCTAGTTAGTGTTTTGTAATCCTTGTAAATTTTCCTTTTTTGTTTGTTTTTGAAAACTGTTCTCTGGTAATGAAAGAGCTCTTTATTCTCTCCTTCCTATACCCTCTACCCCATCTTTTATATCAATTGATGGTATCTGTATTTTCAATATCTCTCTTGGTACCTTGTCAGCTATCAAGGATCCAGTTTTCCAGACCAGATAATTCAGACAGCGTTAGCCAGGACATTGTTTGGGGATGACATCTGTTCTGCTCAGAATCTCTGGTAAATCAGTAAATATGTTGTGTGCCATTCCTCAAAATATCATTGCTTTATTGGAAACTCCCAAATTTCTCTGGTATTTTGCTTCTCACACCTATCTCTTAAGTTGTTTTGTATTCCCATGTAGGTTTAAAAGTGGACGCTCAAACTCAGGATTTATTGTTCCTGTAACCAATCTATCTTTAAATTGCACTGAAAGTGACATGGGCATTGCCATTTTCTACTCACCCAACCTTTAAATAACAGAGTCCCATTTAACTCCATTTTTTTCTCCTCAGATATCTATTTAGCTACCATTTCAATCTTCACCAGATTTATTGCATCTCTCTTCTCTGTATAAGTTAATTATTACTTAATAACAATATCTCATGTCTTATAATTGTATGGGTGGAACAGATGGCCCTTCTGCTGGTTCAGCCCTGGAGCATTATTCATCTACTGTTAGCTAGTGGGTCAAAACTCAGATGATTGAAATGGCTAAGGACAACCAGACTTCTTTACCTATCCATTCATTCCAACTCTGCACACAGCACAATAGACTCTGATTTTGATAAGATTAAGCCTCATGCAAGTCCTAATAAAATTTTTGCGTGTTTCTTGTTGACTGACATTTCACTCTATAAGGCAAATCACACACTGAGTAAATCAGTCCCATAGACTATATAGGAAGAGAGTCCACATAGGTATGGCCATTGGAAAATGTTATTCATAGGGTAGTCCTTATTGCAACAATCTGCAGTACTCTCCTGATTCTCATTCTTATTGCTATAATCCTAGTTCAGATTTTCATGACTGCCTGTTTAATAATCTGCAGGAGTTCTATTGTTTCTTCCCAGCTACCTGTGCCTTCTAATGCATCCGTTATACTTAAAAAGTTCTAATCAAGTTCCTTTCCTGTCTAAAGCAAACAATCAGTATCTTGGTATAGGCTTCCAAGAAAAGTGTTTCTTTCTTCTGACTTTGAGCATTCTCAATACATCTTTACCACCTTGATGTCCATGGTTCTCCTACACCTCAACTTATGGTTTTAAAGCATTTCTTTCCTCCTTCCCCTTACTCACATTTGATAATTCTATTTTTCTTACTAAAATGGAATTTTACCTGATCTTTTTTCATTAAAATCAAACTCATTCTTCGAATCAATTTCATCTTCCCCTATTCATGTCAGAAATTAATTACTTTTTGTGTCAATAAAATCTTAACACACTTTACTCATGACTCCCTTACCACAATGATCTGACCCTTCACTTTACTATTGTTGGCTTTTTTGTGTGGCTGTATCCCTTCTCATACTTAACCTCTAAAATAATTCTACTAGGATCTGACATATCATATATGTAATTTAACATTTTTAATGACCATTTGTAAAGAAGCAAAAAATGAACTGAGGTTATTTATGTTAATAATAGATTTTTATTTATCTTAATTTCTCTCAGAATATTAATTCATCAAGTAAAAACAATTATTAATTTTCATGTTCTGGTTTTATATTAACTCTGAAATACAAATTATATTTTATACTTAGAGCATATCTCTGTTCAAATTAGCAACATTTCAACTGTTCCATAGATAATTCTTGCTCGTGGCTACTTTAGTGACATTCCAAATTTAGAAATATGGAAGAAATGTTGATGTAACACAGAAAATATCACTTCATAGTCAGACTTTTTATATTCTGCCCTGTCACTTACTACAGAAGTTTGGGCAAATTGCTTAGTCTCTCTGGCCCTTAGTTTCTTCATGTATATGAAATTTTTGAAAAGACAAGGGTTGAAGTATTACACAATTTCTGACATGGTATTCATTTATTTATAAAATGAAGACATAACACATACTAATCTCAATGTCTTGCACGATATGGAACTTAGAGTATATGTTAGATAGCAATTTATTGAGCGCATTAGACATACAAATCATTTGCTAGGTTCTAGGAATATTGCATATGATGTCTGCCTTTTAAAAGCTTAGTCCAGAATGGCGAACATGTAAATATTTAATTATTTATAACACATTTACAATATAAATGATATGTATAATAATTTGAAAAGCTGTTACACGGCAGAGGAGTTATAAACTATGCCTAGGAATATGAGTGTAGGCTTTATGAAGATGTTGCTTCAACTCAATATATGCCAGGTACACAACAATGGTAGAAGAGGATCATAGGAAGAATACCAGGAGGTATGAACTTACATGTAAGACACATGGAACTTTGATTGTCCACATGGTTGGTCCCAGGAAAGACCAAAGGAGAGTCCGGTGAATACTAGAGAAATAATTAGGTAATAATTGGAATAATAACTCTTTCCCAGAGATAGTACTTCCTCATTTCCCCTCATCTTGATAAATGATATCACTGCCAAATATCTATATCTTTAGTGTCTGCATTTCATAATTCTTTAGATTTAATATATCCATAAACCTGTTGCCTCTCACCTTTGAAACATCCTCTCTATGCCCTAGTCAAAGTCACCCACTTCTTTTCTGGGCTACTATAAAAAGCCTCTAACTTATCTTCCTTTTTTCATTCTTATACTCCAATTTCTGATTTCCTCCAAGAGGCAATGATGATTTCCTTTTAAAGTACAGCATGCTCTTTCACCACTCTTTTTTTTTTTTTTTTTAATTTATTTATTTTTGTGTGATGCTAAGGATAGAACCCAGGGCCTCACCCATGCTCTACCACCAAGCTACAACCCCAAGCCCTTTTTCTCCTTATTTAGTGAATTTTCTCAGGCATTTTGGCACAGTGATAGAAATCTAACTAACACAGGTTTTTATAAACACACACACACACACACATACACACAATTGGTGGATATTTAGAGCTATTAGAAAATCTGTGGGGTTTGCTAGCTCTTTGGGGTCCTAGGTGATGAAGCACAGTAGTATTAGTCCAACCAGGAGTATTCTTTTTCACAATAACCACATGGAGAACATTCAACACATTGCAACCCTGAATAGATCTGCACGTGTTTTTCTCCAGTTCGCCTTGGTTTATAACAGGAATAGCCCTTACTCAGTTGCAGGTGCACACAGCTGTGCTTCACAGGGAAACCTCAGTTTGTCGTTCCAGCCACTGATTCAAACCACATAACCCTTCCGCCCTTTCCTCAGGGGGCCAGAAGCAATGTCTATGGCCATTCACTTCTCATGAACGGTACCAAGTTTACGTTCATGGTCTACTTTAATGAGTTTCTAACAGTGAGTGGCTGGAAAGATGTTCAGCATCTTCAAGTAGCTGATCACCTGAGGTGCCATTAAAAAAGCATACAATTATCTTATAATTCTAAAAATCACTTCTACATCCATAATTATGTTGCTTTTTGTATGCCTAATATTGTTGTGCCTTTTAAAAAAATCTGGATTTGATAAAAGTCTTATTTATTGTTTTTTTTTAATCAGCTTTAGCATTTATTGATAAAATCTACTTTTGTTTTATATTTGGCTGATTTATGCTTTTATTTTTTACGAATGCATTTCTTCACATTTTGGTGGGGTTTTTTTTGCTATTTTTTAACCATCTATTAGTTTACTTATTATAATTTTAAAAATGAATAAATTTTACATTCTGAATTTTCCTTTGGTATTGATGGGTCGTCTCATGTATGTCAGATACAACACTATCACTAATTTCTGAGCAGGGCAACTGTTTTTTTTTTTTTTTTTTTTAATTTTTTATTGTGGGTTGTTCAAAACATTACAAATTTCTTGACATATCATATTCCACACTTTGATTCTAGTGGGTTATGAACTCCCACCTTCACCCCATACACAGATTGCAGATTCACATCAGTTACACATCCATTGATTTACAAATTGCCATACTAGTGTCTGTTGTGCTCCGCTGCCTTTCCCATCATCCACCCTCCCCCCTCCCCACCTCTCCCCTCCCCTCCCCTCCTCTCTCTCTACCCCCTCCACTCTTTACAGCATCACTACCTCTCTTTCTTGATTCATTCTAAGATCTGACCTACCGATCTATCTTCAATTCATTTGCTTTTCCATTTATCACACATGCTTTAGCCTTGCTAACTTAAAAAAAAAGATCCTCGAGTATTCCAAGCTTTTTTTGCCCATCAGTTTTTGCTTTCTCTTCTATCTAGATTGGACTTTTTCTTGTCTTCAAATGACTACTGATTTTTAATTCTTTAATTCACAGCTAAAATCACTCCCTCAGTAATGTTTCACTGACCATCCAGTCTGAAATACTCTGATAGTGATGTTACTCTCTATTTTATTATGCTGTTACTTCATAGTAGTTTTTATTGAAACCTGAAATTATTTATCATCACTGTTATTCTCATTACTGATATTATATTTACTTGCATATTTTGTTTTTCTTCCACTAGAATGTAAGCTCTCTTGGAATAGAAAAATGACTGTCTTGCTCATCATTATATCCCTTATATCATCCTTAATACTTGGCAAAGTAGAACACTCAATCCTTCTTGAAAGGATGGATAATATTTTCCCACCTATACTATTAATTAAGGAGGAAAAGGATGTGCATTCTTTGATTTAGTGTTTTATTAGACATGAAAGATATTTGGCTATGGGGATAAAATCATAACCACCACAAATTCTGCTATTCCAGCATAAATCCTACTATTCTAGCACAAAATCTACTCTCTAGCCATATTATTAAGCACTTGAATTGATGAGTGGGGGCGTCCTAATTCTCTAATTCATGGGCATTTAAATTTCAAGTAGTTTTTAAAATTTTAATGCAGAAATGTAAATAACTAAAAATTGGTGTGTGGGAAGGAGTAGAAGAAAATTAATGTCTTGTTTCTTTTTGGAAATTGAAATATTACAAACATTGCAGATAAATAGTTCAAACAACATTTTGAGTATAAGTTGAGTTGTGTCTAATTGTAACTTTCTATTAGTGAAGCACATCAGAAATAAGATCTACTTCTAGGTAAATAATACATGAATGAGGACTGTTTACATATGTCACATGCCAGATATTTGAAAAGACTAATATTCCTTTAATAAGAACAACATTAAGTTCTAAAAGGTCATTTAAGATTATTTTCTTGGGAGATTTTATGAATGTTCTTCACCTGTTGAGTTAACATTATTATTGATAATCTTTTTCACATTCCAGTGTTTGTACTCTAAATATTTATTCATGTTAACGTTTACTTTGTCAAATGTGTTCTTTTACAGGAATATAAATAGCTGCTAGAAAGAACAGTGGCAGCTTCAGAGCAAAATGAAGTTCTTTTTGCTGCTTTCAGCCCTTGGGCTCTGTTGGGCTCAGTATTCCCCAAACACTCAACAGGGAAGGACCTCTATGGTCCACTTGTTTGAGTGGCGCTGGGTTGATATTGCTCAGGAATGTGAGCGATACTTAGCTCCCAATGGATTTGGAGGAGTTCAGGTAAGGATTGTTCACATCATAAATTGCAACATTTACTTGAGCTTATGATAAATGCTATAATGAAATGGCAACCCGTTTCTGTGAATCTGAGATAATATTTTACTTAACATATAAGCCCTCTGAAACAGTTTTCTGAGGAAGAAAAAATTTAGTATTGGTGGCAACTTTATATTTTGTTTCAGGATAACAGCAGGACATCTTTAATGGGCTGTTAATATTTTAGAGTGATTATAAAGTACTGTAGCTGCATGTACAAAGATTCAGCAATAACTTTAGGTTATTAATTTGTTTTAGAGGTTTTAATGATATAAAATAAGCTATAATTTGATACTTATTTAGATTGCTTTGTTTGTAGATCTCACCACCCAATGAAAATATTGTTGTTAACAACCCTTCAAGACCTTGGTGGGAAAGATACCAACCAATTAGCTATAAAATATGCACAAGATCTGGAAATGAAAATGAGTTCAGAGACATGGTGACAAGGTGTAACAATGTTGGTGTAAGTGAATTTAAGTTTCCTTTAAAAATATTATATAGGAAGATAATTTCTTCTTTTTCTTTCTCTTCTTGAGCAGAAAGTTTCTGGGGCTTGATTTTTTAAAATTTTATTTCATACTTGAGCTATAACTCAAAAGGAACTATTGCTTTATGTTCAACCTTTATAAATCCTTATTTTTGTGCCATTCATCTACTAAAGAAAAGACCATTTAGTTCAAAGAAGAGTTTATTTGTGAAGCAATGCATCAACTTTAAAACTTTATAACTAAATACATTTCTTATTAAGTATTAGAAATTCCAATTACAATAATTGCTGTGATTTTTATGTGATTTATCTATAAGTAAATTCCTGAGTACTCTTCTCCATCATTTTTTAAAATAAAAAATAGCCATTTTCTCTTTAGAGTGAGTAGTGTAATGATAGGCAATATCTATCTTCCTTTCTTCAGATACTAAGCAGAGAGTAAAGGCTAATCGTTTCTTTTTCCTTATGATCCACTGAAATTTCAAAAATTAATAATTTCTTCTGTCTCAACTGATTGTTACCTCCTCAAAAATGACTTTCTTAATAATTATCATAGTTTCTGCTTTTCTCAATTCATCATTTATGTAAATATATGACCAGACAACTAGAATAGATATCACTCTTCATTTCACATTAGTTTCCTTTCATGCTTCACTTTTTAATCTTATTGGAAAATTAAGTTATACAATAATTATGAAATATTTTATATTTTAATGAATACTCTGTAAAGTTTAATCAATAATGTGTCATATTTTTACCTAAAATCAAACTGAAGTAAACCCTTTGCTTTTCAGGTCCGAATTTATGTGGATGCTGTAATTAATCATATGTGTGGTGAAGGGGGAGGTGCAGGAACAAGCAGTACTTGTGGAAGTTACTTCAATGCTGGAAATAGGGAGTTTCCAGCAGTCCCATACTCTGGTTGGGATTTTAATGATGGTAAATGTAAAACCTCAAGTGGCGGCATTGAGAGCTATAATGATGCTTATCAGGTAATTTTCTTTTTAAAATAATGATCTGAATAAAGAACTACCTATGCCTTTAATTATGCACATGTAACTTACTTGAACACTGATTTTAAACACTAGTTTAGATTCCTATGTAAAATAACTAACCATGACTGCATAAAAATAAAAAAACTCAATAATCAAAAGCATTTTGCAGTCATGATACTAGGTATAGAACTCAGTGATAGAATACTTGCCTGGCATGTGTAAGGCACTGGGTTCACTCCTCAATCTCCAAAGGATAAATAAATAAATAAATGAATTCCTCCAGTCAACTAAAAAGCTCATCTACTCATCAACTCATTTTCTACCTTCTCCATTTTTATGCTAGAAAATATTTCAAAGTGCACCACAGAATAATGCCAATATTCCCAATGCCCAATTTAAAAAATGAACTATGGAAATATCTGTTGATGAATAAATGAATGAATAAATGATCAAACAGATTCTCAGGTCAAAGATGATATTTTTAAAAAACACAAAATTTTTACCTCAACAGGTCAGAGATTGTCGTCTGGTTGGTCTTCTTGATCTTGCCCTGGAGAAAGATTATGTGCGCACCCAAATTGCCAATTATATGAACCATCTCATTGATATTGGTGTAGCAGGGTTCAGACTGGATGCTTCTAAACATATGTGGCCTGGAGACATAAAGGCAGTTTTGGATAAACTGCATAATCTAAACACAAAGTGGTTCCCTGGAGGAAGCAGGCCTTTCATTTTCCAGGAGGTACATTCATCTATATATGTGCATAAAAACTGTATCATTTCATTCACTAGAAAATAAATGGCAGATTTAATTCAATAAGAAATTTCTGTAGGTTAATGGCTGAGTCATTAATATACTGTAGTAGTCTTAAAATTTTTATTCAGAAATAACACATTTAATTCTAGAGGTAGAGGATGCTATCATTTATAAAGTACCTACAATTTGGCCATAACTATGGAATAAGTATGCATTTTCTCAATTCATTAATTTGAAACATTAATTCAAAGTATGTTATTTGGAATTACAGGAAATTTATTTAGGCTACAAATTCCTGATATTTATTACATTTCAGAGACCATTGTACAAGATCAAAAATAAAATAGTTGTTGTTTAAGCCATTCTGAGTTTGGGTCTTCACTATACCACTATTGGCTGTCTAAGTTTTTAATCCAACTGATTTTCCTTTCTGTGAAAAAAAAATTTATGTAAACAAAAGGACTAATGATAATGTTTATGTTTTTGTTCTTTTTGGAAAATTAATTAGTAATTAATGAATTAGTAATTATCAAGCATTGATAAATATCGATAAGGTAGTAGGTTCTATGATAGTGTGAGCTTTTTTAATAATTTATGTGCAAGACTAAATGAGATCAAGATTTTCACAGGTTACCTTGTCAAGAGATTTCTTTCAATGTTGTGACATATATTTTATCAAAACAAAATAAGAATCTCAGTGTGATGAAAGCAGTTTTAAGCCTTTCAAATAACAAATGTTTTAAAGCTATTTTATATTAATTTTTTCATTAAAATACTTTAAAAGTTTTCTACACTACATTTATATTTTACACTGTTTTTCAACCAGGTGATTGATCTGGGTGGTGAGGCAATTACAAGTAGTGAGTACTTTGGAAATGGCCGTGTGACAGAATTCAAGTATGGTGCAAAACTGGGCACAGTTATTCGCAGATGGAATGGAGAGAAGATGGCTTACTTAAAGTAAATATAATTTGTCATTTATAGTGTTTTACAGATCTATTAGACATACTACTCCAGTATGAGTTATTGTCTTAGAACCTTCTTAGATAATCAAGAAGTAGATTATTAATAAATGTTATTCTTCCTCAAACCACAATTAATCATCTTTTTAATTTAAAATATCAGTCACAAGGAAGTATTCTGGAAACCAAAACATCACCTAAATATTTTCATCTATCTTTTATTTGAGTACACTATATTTGAGTTATATTTCTTGTTAAAGCCAGGTTATTTTTAAGAGGATGCTACCATTTATAAAGTGACTAAAATTTGGCCATAACTATGGAATAAGTATGCATTTTCTCAACTCATTAATTTGAAACATTAAGGTGTTCATTCTAAAGGAATACAGTGTTGAAGCCTCATTTTAACCAAGTTTGTCTTTCTGTATAATGTGATATGAATATTACCCTTTCAGAAATCCACATATCATGCATATATTGAAACCTTTAAAAGAAACTTTTGTATGACAAAAATCTTGCTTATGAAAGGATACAAGTAATCCTACATATATACAAACACATAATGAATTTATAGTTTTGTTAATTTAAAAAACACTAAATTCTATGGAATAATTAGAGAGTTTGTGTAAGTATGCTATATAAAAAGAGATGCAGATTTAGGTTACCCTAAACCTATTGTAAAAGAATGAAAATATTTATTTTTTTAATAGGAACTGGGGAGAAGGTTGGGGTTTCATGCCCTCAGACAGAGCTCTAGTCTTTGTGGATAACCATGACAACCAACGAGGACATGGAGCTGGAGGATCATCCATTCTTACCTTCTGGGATGCAAGGTAGGAAAAAAACTCACCTTTTAATGAGAGTAATAATATTCTATTCTTCGATTGTAATATATTTTTATAATTTTCAGGCTGTATAAAATGGCAGTTGGATTTATGCTTGCTCATCCTTATGGATTTACACGAGTAATGTCAAGCTACCGTTGGCCAAGATATTTTGTGAATGGACAAGTAAGTTTTGAATTTGTTCAAAATATCTTTTTTTCAAGAAAGAAGTAGGTAATTTTCTTTTAATTTCTCATGAGTTTGTTGCATTCAATATTTATCATCAAGTATTTATTTAAATGGAAACATAATGCTGATCTCTGATTTTTGTAATGGAAAGGATATTAAATACATAAAATTTATGTTCTCTTTTTTCAAAGAGTATGAAAACTGTTCAGTAATAGGACAGATATCCACACACTAAGAAAAGAAACTTATGAAAAAGAACAAGTTACAGGGTATAAAGTATTTACTTATCATAAGTACCCAATTTCATAGAGTTGATATGAGGATTACACATGCTAAAACTTATCAAGAACTTAAATCAGTTCCTGCTTTTATTATAAGAAATGAATACTATGAAAATATTTTTTATAAAAGTTTTATGGTGTGCAAAGAAATGGTTCAGCTGAGCTGAAGTTAAATGAGGAAAATATCTTAAAAGTTGAATGAAATGATATACATTACAGAATTAAAAAATTCCAAACCACTTCAGGATAAGTAAGTATGAGAAAAATATCAGGGATATGGTAAAAACATTAACCCAAATATCAATTTCAAAACTGAACTGAGAAGTAAATTATGACGATGCTTTAAAAGTTAAGTGAGGGTTTTCTTTTTAAACTAAAGATTTCAGAAGTAGCATCATTAAAGAGACTTCATATCTAAAATCAATCCCTTCTGTATAATTCAGACAGATACCTAGAGAAACAGAGTTTACAGAGATTCTAAAAATTCAGTAAAGGTCTATAAAAATTGTATACATGATGTATTCTAAATAAAGACACTGCAGAGACAAGTAGCAGGACCAATTAATTGAGTTTAGTATAATGAAGGAAGTGAAAGATAGATGTGTGTGTGTTAAAAATTTGTTTTTGTTTAAATTAAGGATGTTAATGATTGGGTTGGACCACCAAATAATAATGGAGTGACTAAAGAAGTAACTATTAATCCAGACACTACTTGTGGCAATGACTGGGTCTGTGAACATCGATGGCGCCAAATAAGGTAAGAGTAATACATATCCTCTAACATTTTCCTTAACATTTTACTTTAAACTGTTTGAGTTTAAGAATAGCAACATTTTATATGATACTATGCTTTTAGAAACATGGTTATTTTCCGAAATGTGGTTGATGGCCAGCCTTTTCAAAACTGGTGGGATAATGGTAGCAACCAAGTGGCTTTTGGAAGAGGAAACAAAGGATTCATTGTCTTTAATAATGATGACTGGTAAGTAGATATCAATTTTAAATAATTTTTACACTATTGTGTTCTAGTTTTATTCTGTTCCTGTTCATTGACTGTTTTCATATCTTCAAAATCCTTTAAGTCAGGGAATTAAGAAAATAAGAAATCAGAAAAGTAAAGAAGAAAAATGATGATAGCATTTATCCCCCCCCCCTTATTTTTATAAGGGTCTTTGTTTTAACTTGAGCTTTCTTATGCATCCATGCAATATTGTGTACTAAATATTATGCATATTATGCTAGTATTATATGAGCCACTAAATATACCAACAGTTATTTTAAGGATGGCAAAATCTCTAAAAGAGCATGGCTTTCAATATCAATCTTAGTATTGGAATATTTTTTTTTAGCTCTGTTTCTCAACTACTCCACTATCTGCTCCTTTGCTATACATTCTTCACTTCCTACCTCTCAGGGACAAGTACCACTTTAAAGTGTATGTGTTAGAAATGTATCTTATGGCCAATGATATTCCCACTAGATTTTTTTAGTTTTACTTCTAAATATTCTCATTTTGGCCTTTCTTTAGTGATACTGATTGCCTATTCTTGTAGTCTAATGAGTCTTTCATATGGAGAACTACAGACAGAAGAACTCTGCCAGCTTTGGAGTGTCTCAGTCCCACCCCAACATCTGCTCATGTTTAGCTCAGGTTAGGCTAAAATTACATTTTATTGGTCAAAAATAAATAAGTAAGTAATGTGTCTTTCTTTTTTTTCCAAAAGAGCCTATGGCTAATTCTTTAATTTCTGTGTTTTCTGCATAGAAGAACTGAAATAAACTTATACAAGATAGTTTTCTATTCCAAGATATATACTTCTTCATAAAAATGCTAGAATATTTTTACTTCTAATTCTAATGATTTTTGGTCTCTTGAAAAAATATTTTTGAAGAAAAATTCCAATTTTAATTCTTTAAAGCAATCAGTATTTTTATAAATTCACAAAAAGCAAATAGAAAATATTTATGTTTACCACAGGCAGTATTTTTATCTAAGGGTAGAAATTCCTGTAGATCTTCACTGCTATTCTTCAAACTTTATGGTCTGGTAATAGTCACCACTGACTAAGAATGGGTAGGTGTTCTATATGATTACATTGTACTGAGAGTGCTGTTCACATCCACTGGAAAGGTCTCTGTGTTTCCATTTTCTTCTTACTGAGACCTCTACTGCTTAAAATTCTATGGCACAAAACTAAGCTGTTTATTTACTTTAGAGAGAATCTGAATTCTTATATTTGACAGTAATGAATTTAAGTTAAATATCAAATTTTGTTTTATAGGTCATTGTCAACAACTTTGCAAACTGGTCTTCCTGGTGGCACATATTGTGATGTCATTTCTGGAGATAAAATTAATGGAAATTGCACAGGAATTAAAGTCTATGTTTCCAGTGATGGCAAGGCTCAGTTTTCTATTAGTAACTCTGCTGAAGACCCATTCATTGCAATTCATGCTGATTCAAAGTTGTAAAATTTAAATTAAATGCATATACACAGCATTATCAAGTGTCTTTTTATTGTAAATACATTAGTTTCCATAATCCTTTAAATTTTATTATAATTTTATTATAAGATTATGTCATCAACTTGAAAAGGTCAAGCATTAAAAAATTGCATTACTTATATGTATAATTATAAGAAAACAATAGGCAAGGTGTTATTGTTTTAGAAGACACACTTTAACCTGCCTGTCAAGGGAATTTCTAAGAACTCAGAAAGGCATTTTGACAAATACATTTATTGTCATTGACACCATTTGTCCACTATGTATCTCTTATTTCTGAGATATAGTCTGAAAGTCTGTCTACAATTTAGAGATATAGTCTGAAATTCTGTCTGTAATGCTCTCGCAGAGTCTTTCTTCCAATTAGAAAGAACTGGTTTAATGGTGATTCACATACTGAGATAGCTCAATTGGTTGGTTTTCACAATACAGAAGTGGTTTTATAATTTACAGAGTTAAAAATAGAAGAGCCTGGGGCTGCGGTTGTGGCTCAGTGGTAGAACACTTGCCTAGCATGTGTGAGGCACTGGGTTCATTTCTAAGCATCACATGTAAATAAATGAATAAAATAAAGGTCCCCCAACATCTAAAAAATAGTTAAAAAAAATAGAAGGGACTTCAATTACATAGTCTATAATTTTTAATATTATTGAGCCTACAGGAATATTCTACTCCTTTCCCTATAGTCTTGTCTCTCATTTTCTTTTTTTTTTAATTGTTTTTTTAGCTATAGTTGGACACAATGCTTTTTTATTTTACTTATATATTTTCATGTGGTGCTAAGGATTGAACCCATCACCTCACACATGCTAGGCGTGCTCTCTACCACTGAGCCACAACCCCTGCCTGCCCTCCTCTCATTTTCTTTCAGTGGTTTTGACTTGCTGTCACATGGCTTTTCATTCTTGCTCCAACCTCTAACATGGATGTTCAGTTAAGGCTTTCATTTCACTATATTCTCCAGATTTTCTTTATGATCCTCTAGTTGTTTATTCCCCATTATCTAAAATTTTAACATAGAATTTCTTATGGCCCTCACATTAATCTTTGTATAACTCAGTTGTTTTATAATGCTTAAGTGATAAGATAGAAAAAATAAATTGAGAACTCTTCTTTTTACCTATAAATTTATCTGTCTCTGCCATGAAACAGATTTATAGTGCATTGGTTACAACTTCAGCCCAATTTATCTTGGGCTCCAATTTTCTAGAATTTCTGTGACTTTTATGATACAGCTCTCTCTCTCTCTCTCTCTCTCTCTCTCTCTCTCTCTCACACACACACACACACACACACACACACAAGAATTTTCATGAAGCAGGTTATTTATTTACAGAGAGGCAGCAAGGGACAACAGACACTTAGCATAGCCATTCTCCCAAGGCTCAGAAAAGCTGCACAGGGTAGATGCGGTCAAATGTGCCTCATTTGTTCCAAAGCAGAGGGCAAAAAGAAGCCTTCCCTAGATTTATAACCCAGGATTCACAAGATTTTCTGGGCTAAAGTGTAGAAGGACATCTGGTTCTTGGAGGGACAAAAGCACCTTGGGCTGTCATTTCTAATTCCCATTCCTTCTTATTTCAGGATGCTGTTTTTCAGCCCATTTCTACAGTGCTAAGGATCGAACCCATCACTTCACACATGCTAGGCGCCACTTGAGAACTAAAAATGTAAAATGGAGACCAACTGGCTTGGTCCACACAGCATTGGAGAATAGTCATTTATTTGCACACAGGATTTTCTTCTTTTCTCTCTCATGATAAGAACTGAAAAACATACCACATTCTACCAAAGGTCATTCCATCCACTTTTGTCAATGGTCTTGCCATTTTTAACCTCTCTGTTGTAGCCATCTTTTTCTTCCTACCTCATTAGTCCCCTTAGATTATATGCACTATAGTCTTTCTACTAAAAAAAAAAAAAAAATCCATGATTTTAGCCAGGCCCAGTAATGTACACCCATAATCCCAACTACTTGGAAGTTAAGGCAGAAAGATCAAAATGTCCATATCAGTTTAGGCAATTTAGCAAGACCTTATCTCAAAAGCAGCTGAGGATGTAGCCCAGTGGGAAAGTACTTGCCTAGCATGCACAAGACCCTTGGTTCAATTCCAGTAGTACAAAAATAAAATGGATAATTAAATAAGTCCATTCTTTGGTTTTATATGGTTTTGTCTTCCAAGTGTCATGTTTTGGTCTTGGTCCCCATTTGGTGATGTGAGGGACAATGGGACCTTCATGTGGTGAAGCCTAGTCGGAATTGGTTAGGTCATTTAGGGTGCTATCCTCTAAGGGATTAAGGAAGTTCTGTGGGAACTCTTTTAGTTCCCAAAAATGAGTTGTTGCAAAAGAGTAAGTCTGACTCCTAAATCCCTCTCTGGCTTCTTGTCTCACTGTGTGATCCCTTTATAGGTGTTCCCACTATGATACCATTCACAATGAGACCCTCACCAGAGACCAAACAAATAGGACCACCCAATCCTGGTCTCTTGGCATCTAAAACTGAAAATAAATAAACCTCTTTTTTATGTTTTTATGTTTTCCACAGTATCAACATCATTTCTCATCTCTCCAATGACTATTTTCCATCATAAATACATTCACCTTATTTTGTCATTCCTATATCAGCGGTAACATTTATGTTATCTGTCTTATGTACTTCTCTATTCTTATTGTATTCTACTTCATATTCATAATCAATATGGTGGATCACTCTTTCTTCCTTTTCTACCATACTGTTTTATGGTATTCTTTTGTATCACTGATCACTATTTTTAAATTTTTTATTTGTTCTTTTTTAGTTACACATGACCATAGAATATATTTTGTCACTGACCACTTTTTTAAAGTTCTTTTTACTGAATAATCTTTTTATGTTTTACCAAAGCCTCATTTTTGTCTAATTCTCTTTTTAATCCTACCTTATACAAATGATTCCAATCATTTCCATGGATTTAAAGCAAATCCCTTTGCATAATACCTATATCTCCAAATGCAGAACATTTCTTGGACTTTAGGTCACATTTCCAGTAGGTGCTATATTTATATAAATCAAAGGAAAATATAAACCTTTATACTTAAATCTCTTAAATTTGTATTGTGCTTAGAATAAAATTTCAATCACAGTATTTTACAAAACCAAAGAAACTAGCTCTCCAAGCTCAACTCTTATTTTTCACCTTAGCTCTCCCATACCCAAATTCTTCTGGCCTTTCTCCATTTTCTTGACTATGCCATATTATTTTTCATTTTGAGGATTTTGTTGAATGTCCTCCCTTCTTTACTTTTGGAATGCTCTTAAACCATTATGGCTGGCTTTGATCCTTTATAAATACTCCCTAACTCAGTGATTATCATTGTCATTTATTCAATTCTTCAATCGAGAAATCTATGTTGCATCTTTGAAATTCCCCATTATGTCTCTCAGAACTAATCAAGCACCACATTCTTTAGATTTTGCCTTCTAAATATTTCTTGACTGTGTTTTTTTTCTCTCTCTCTACTACCACTATCTTGTCATTCTTTTCTTAAATGTCCCAAACCTGCTATTTTATGTTCTTCAATATGTGCAAAAAGCCACAATGAATTGAAAGCCTGAATCACTACAGTTTATTTATGACAACTTCAAGTAATTACAGATCCATAGGTTATTAATATTGAAGATTAAACTTTACTTCAGCTGCAGAGGGGAAGAAGAACTTTATGTGGACATAAGATAGTAAACTTCAAAAATAATATTTGAAAGGGATTCTATGATGGCATAACTAACTATGTTTCTACAAGGGAATATATTTTACAGAGGCTAAGTATATTGTCCAGGAGAGTAAAACATTACTAAAGTCTAAAGTATATGCAGATGCTTAAGTCAAGTCCTTGATAAACAAATTAACTCCATTTAAGGCATTCTTCCAAAAGAAGTTTGTATAGTAGCTGAAATTTTTACTCTTAGTATCCCTTTAATGGAATTCCTTTATTTATCAAGGTCTTGACTTCAGCATCTGCATCTACTTAACCCTTCCTCCATCCACATGGTTCTCCACCATACAACCAAGGTGATTTTCAAATTGGAAAACCATAACCATCACCACTACAATGTTTCCAAATCTCATTAATGGATTTTTTACTTTGCATAGGATAAAAGGCCAAAAATCTAACTAGACTATTAAGCCTGCATTTGAAACCTAGCCTCAAAATATTTCTTCTCTTTAGCTTCTGGTTTCTTTTTAGCAAAGCTAACCTTTTAGTTATTTGAACTTAACAAACCTCACTTAGCTTCTTAAGTTCAATACAAGAAACATTCTAGGTCAGGGCTGATGGCTCACACCTGTAATTCCAGTGGTGTGGGAGGCAGAGGCAGGGGGATCAGGAGTTCAAAGCCAGCCTTATCAAAAGCGAGGTGCTAAGCAACTCATTGAGACCCTGTCGCTCAATAAAATACAAAAATAGGTCTGGGATGTGGCTCAGTGGCCAAGTGCTCCTGAGTTCAATCCCAGTACCCCACCCCTTGCAAAAAAAAAAAAAAAAATTCTTTTCCTTCTACTTGGGATATTCCTTACCTCTTCCCCTAATAAACATCTATTCATGGTTCAAATTTTGGTTCAATGGCTGACCTATGGATTAGGTCAGATCCCCTGATTTCTTTCATGACTGCCCATATCATCCTTCTTATTACTCATTAGTATTATGGAAAATGCCTATTTTGCTCTTTATTGAATCCTTATTCTCAGTATAACATCCAGAAGCTATAATGTATGAATTCAATAAGTATTTGTAAAATGAATCGATATATTGATTTGCTTAATACCTTGCTTTTGCTGAGGCTGGCTTTGAACTTGTGATCCTCTTGCTGCAACCTCCTGAGCTGCTGGGATTACAGGCATGTGCCATCATTTCCAGCTCAATTTTTCTTTTTAAGAAACTAAAAATGGAAGACTAAATTAAACCCCCAGAGCAAGTAGAAGGGAAAACATAAAACAAAACTTGAATCACTGAACTTAAACCTGAAACAGTATGGGAAAATAAATTGTGTAAACAATAGCTAATTCCAGTAAATGACCAGTGAAATTAAAAAAGTTATTGCTAGATTACCAAGAAAAGATGAATGACAAATGTCAAAAGTAGAAGGTTATTATTGATGAAGGTTATCATTAAATCCCCAAATTCTAAGTAGGTACTAATGGAACATTTTGAATAATTTATCTCCACAAATTTGATTAAAAGAACAATATCATGAAGATCACAAACTGCTGCCTATTTAAAAAGTAGGTTACCTGAATCCTATGTATGTTTAAGAAATTTACTTAGTAGATAAGTTTTCACATAAGGAAAACTCAATAGTTTTCCCACATTGTTTCACTGGTGAATTCAGCCAAACATTAAAGGAAGAAAGTACACTATGAATCCAGCATATAAGACCATTCAAGAAAACTACAAATTACTACTTTTCATGAATATAGAAAAATTCATTTGGTCAAGTGGGATTTATCTTGGGAAATACTGACTATTTGAGCCTTTGAAAATCATTGTAATCAATATAACAATAAAGAAAAAGCATATGATCATCTTAATTAGGGGAAAAGAGATGATATTTGACAAGATTAAATATCACTTATAATAAAAATTCAGGAAATCAGGAATGAAACAGATTCTTAAGCTGCCAATGTCCATAGAACCTATCTCCATCTTGATGGTGAAATACTGAATAATGAAAGTCTTTCTTCTGAGACAGGCCGAGTTGAGAGCCACGGAGCTCTGGCAGTGTGGAGACACAGGGTTACAGATCCTTTAGGGCTGAAGCGTGCCAAACTGCGACCCGTGTCACCGCAAGGCACCTGGTATTTACCACATAAGTATGAGCTTAATGAATGCTTGATTTTATACTTTGAAAAGCACTGGCTCACTAGTCTAGAAACTCGGTGGACAGGGCCCATATTTGTTTTGTGTCCAACACCCAACAGTATGCTCTCACTAGCATTTCAATAAAATGATAAATAAATGACTATATTATTATTTTTTAAAAGATCTTTTTTTTAAAAAAAAAAAAAATGGGCCTGTATCTTGGTGCTGAGAATCGAACACAGTGCCTCACACATGCCAGGCAAGTGCTCTACCACTAAGCCACAACCCCAGCTCCAAAGACATTATTATTAAGCGCTATTCTGTCACTCAGTTGCTGCACCACTACCTTCTGTGTCTGATAAATAAGATGGAGGAGGCTGGGAGAGGCTGAGTGGAGGGTGGGCGCAGCGGGTCGCTCCTAGCACTGTCCAGACTTAGAAGACCCCAGAAGAGGGCAGGTGGACCTAAAATCGACGACACGTGTGGTAATGAACACACAGACATCTGCTTATTTGCATTTGTCAAAACACACCTTTGAGGGAGAATTAACCAGTGACAAACCATCAACTGCGTGTACACAGTCAAGGAAGAAGAACTCCAAAGGGGGAGATGAGTTTTCAGAGTTTGAAGCAACTGATAAAACCACTCTGGCTAGGCCTCCAAAGGATGGGAACTTAAAAGTGCCATCGCACACCCTGGGGCATCACACCCTGCTGGTTCTGAAGCCTTGTGCTTCCCGCCTAAATTTGCAAGTTTCCCCGCCCACCCGCCTGCCTACCCCGGATGTGGCCTACGCCTAGCTCCGCCCCCCACGCACACGCACGTGCTCCGCACTCTCCAGGACCCCGGAAGGCCCAGGCGCCTGGGGGGAAGACAGCTCTCAAGACCCGCCCCAAAGGGCAGTTCCCACGAGTTGGCTTCTGGGCGGTCCTTCACCACGTGACTTCTCAGTTTCCAAGTCCTACTGCTGTGAGTCCTGTTCCTGTGCCGGCGTCCATACCTCTGAGGGTCTGCCGCTCGCCTGGAGAGCTGGTAAGAAGCCCAACAGGTCGCCCTCCCTGTGGCTGCGAGAGCCTCCGCCCGCGCACCCTGGGTACACAGCCTCTCCTGTATGCTGCAGAGGACCGTGGCAGAGCCATGGAGGACCCTGGGAGCGCAGCGCAGGATCCTGGGAGTGCCACAGAGGACCTAGGAGTGCCACGCAGCTGCTAGGGGGCTCCTGCTGAGAAGACTTCTGCTGGGAGCTGCTGTTGGGTGTCATCCTCAAGGTGAGTCCGGGAATTCTTGAGTGGAGTCCTGGAATGGCTACTCTGTTCTCAGGAGTCAGCTCAATTCTGTTGACTCTAGTGATGAATTGGGTTAGACCCTGAAATCCCCTGATCTTTCCCTGTTAGCTGTAGGCCAAGTGAAAGCTTCTGAATGTTAGTGAGTTGAAATGACCCCAAGGATGTTTCAAGGAAAACTATGGGGAAGATGGAACCAATGTGTTAAGGGTGACTCAACGTCAGTTTTGAGTGATTTCATGATGTAGTATACCACTAACACAAATATTATAATAATAACAAAATAGAAGCTTTTACTTTTGTATTTCTATGTGCTACCCTAAGGAGGTTATACATATTTTTCTTATATAACACAACAACTTTATTAGTAGGTCATGTATGCTGGAACTTAGAATGGTAATAAGCAAGACAGACAACAGAAATTGTATTATTTTCTAAGTAACAGCATCAGAATATTATTTCCATGTAAGTTAATCCTGGTGCTTCCATTTTAGAAGTGTGCCCCCCTTCAGTAAATTCATTCTGAACTACAAAAAAGTTGAGTTTGGGTTGTTTTTTCATAGAAACTCCAACAAAGCATGTTTTTATGAAGCTAATATTGTGTCTTGAGTCTTCATGAATACTGATTGAGCCACCTACTTTATGTGCCAACCACTTCTACACTACTGCAGATAGAGGCTTCTAATCTCATGGAGCTTATACTTTAAAAGGAAAAGATAGGCAATAGATAACAATCAGGTAGTGATCACTGCTAAGGCAGTGCAATGCTAAGATCAATGCTAAGACAGTAAAACAGTGTCACATCATAGGGCTTCATTGATTTTGCCCATCACCTTTCCTGTTACCTAAGTCCTAGGCTAGAGACCTAACTGTGGGTCCCAACAAATCAGACTTTACCACTTGCCCCAAATGGAGAACACAATGGGGAAATAAGGAAATAAACTTTAATAATCATTGCACCTGTATTCAGAAGACAAGTGATGTCAAGTATCTCAATTCTGTCTTTCAGGAAACTGATGTGAGTTTTACCTTCAGAGGAAAAACTGGGGTGGGAAACAAGAAGTATGTGAAATAAGCAGTCTTGGTCAAACTGTGATGTGTTTTATGATTTTCTTGAATTCTGATCATACCACATGTTATTGGTGTTGAGGAAATTGCCAGCTGATCAAGGGGCAATTTCCACTTGCTTCATAGGATACTTATCTATTAGATTTGTGATTCTGGGATGTCCCATTCAGTTCCCATGGGCCTATATTGCTTCTGCTGAGAGAAGGCAATCTCTTCAGGGTTGATCTGCCTCCAAGATTAACTGTGCTAAAAGTAGGGTAAAGACTGAAGACTTCTGGGCACCACTCCAGGTTCCTGGAACAGGACAAAATCGGTCTGTAGAAAATATCTTCGTTTTTCTGACCTTGATGTCTTTAGCCTTGAAGGAAGTAAATTATGAGATGTAGACAAATATTCCTTAAATGATTAATATGCTTATGTAAATTAGTAGAGCAGTTATGAAAATACTATGAGGCTCCTCAAAAAAAAAGAACCAAAAACCAAAAACCAAACAAACAAAAAACACTGGGATGTGAGTCAGTGATTGAGCTCCCCTGGATTCAATCCTCAGTACCAAAACAAACAAACAAACAAAAAAGTATTGTTAAATGTTTGAGGGCCTTTTTGAGCATTTTGAAAATCTAGGACCTGTGATTGTTAAAACCTTGGGGAAAAATGAGAGAACATTTAACAATGAGCAAACTAAGACACAGAACATTTAGGAAACTAGTTCGATATTTTCTAGTGAGTCAGCATTAACTTCCAGAATGAAGTCTAGCACAACTCTTTTTTCATTCCTTGCTTAGGTTATACAATCATGATGCTTTCATTAATTCTGTTTTATTCCTCTACAAAAGGGTAAGTCCTCTAACAACAACAACCCAGTAACATTAACAGTAATCAAATCATGCCTTTGATAGTTCTTAGCATCTTCAACCCCAACCCAAATAAGCATGATTGAAGGACAGGTTAGTGAACAGATTATGTGTGGTATCCACTATATCTTGGTTTACTGGGTTACAATAGAATACTAGCTGGCAGCATCTACTGAGTCAGATATGAAGCTTGAGTAAAAGATGTGACCATAAGGGAAAATGTGTAGAGAACTCTACTTGCATACTTAAACTTAAACCTTTGGGCTAAGGTTAGGATTAAGTCAGTGCCCTCCACTGAGTTGAAAGCAATTTGGGTTTTTATTTTCCAAGAACGAAAAACTACATTTGACTATGATGTAATTATATTTCTGAGGCATTAAATTTACATAATAAATGTAAAACCCAGAGAACCCAAGAGCCTGAGAAGATATACCAAGGAGAGTGTACATTCAAGTATAGCAAGAAGTGTTTTACAGCACTGTTGCCCAGTCACCTCTGAGAATTGTCATTCCCTTTCAATACTAAAGGTAAGGTCACACAATAAAATATTTTCAAATAAATCTTTGAGGACACAGGTCAGAGATCGTAGATGGCTCTGCACTGAAATTTGCCTATGTGTCTTGTTTGACAGAGCAGTTCTTGTTTTCCTTTTTTGTTCATTTGTGATACTTACTGGGATTGAACTCAAGATCTTGCACATATTAGGAAAGCACTCTCTTACTGAGCTACATCCTCATCCCTTTATATATTATTTTATTCTACTTTATTGAGTAGGGGTTAATGTGTTTAATTTGCCAGAGCTGGGCTTAAATTCATGATCTTCCTGCCTTAGCTTCTTTAGTAGCTGTGATAACAAGCATGTGCCATTGTGCCCAGGTTTTTATTTAATTTTACTTTGTAATTGAATACTTTTGCAAATTAGTCACAGCAGTTTTACCTTTTGTTCTCTGTCCTGCCTGAAAACTTTTATATAATCCACCTTGCTGGTTCCTGGAGCTTTTGAGTTTACAAGTGCTGGAATTTAACTTTTTGAGAGATTTTCACATAGGGAGTAGGTTATCTCAATAATAAAATTACACGAATCCAAAATGTTCCTCATGATTCAGCCGACATTGAAACCCTAGGAACTCTCTGTGACCGTCCACTTCCACTGTGTTGATGAGAACCCCAAGCCATCTCATACCCTAAGCTTACAAAGCATGGGTCTTTGTTTATATTTTGTAGTTTATCTATCTTTTATTACAGCAGAAAGTCAGAGTAACTTCCTTATTGCAGCTGAAGGATCAGATGGGTGCTTCTGGAAAGAGAGTAAGATGACACCAGGGTGCTCCTCAGCTCTGGGTCTTGCAGGCACAGGGCTTCCCCATCCTGTGCAGAGGATTTCTTCTAAAGAGGGCAACCGCATCTGGCTTCCCCAGTCAGCTCTTGTTAACAGCATTTATTTGAGTGTCATGGCAGCTGTCATTCTTAAGAAGTGTTGACAGATTTGTACTTTCTGTCTCTTGTTCTTTCTTTAGGAAAAGTGACATTGTCCTAGCCAGGTGAAGATCCTTGAAGACCATGAACAAGAAAAAATCTCTGATTGGGTGGAGCCTGTTGGCTCTGTTTTGTCAATGGCTGCCTGGATGAAGTCTTGGAAAACCTGTTTGCTTTGAAAGGACTGATGACATTGGAGAGCTCTGGAGGTATCAGGTCAGTCTTTTTGTCCCTTAGTACTTGAATCCCTCCCTGCACCTGGGCGCATGCAATATTTTATCTCATGTCAGGTAATATGAGAGCTTGATAGTGACTAAATCTGATAGAATTCTGCCTGTTGACTTCTTAGCAGCCCCTCACCCCACCTTTTATGGGGGTTTGACTTTCCCTCTGTTGGTTGCAAAATGCCACATAGATATGACCCTTTTTCCTTTTCTGCTGTCTATGTAAACCACAGAGAACATTTTCATTTCATTCGTTTTGCTGTTTTTCAGAAGATAGAAATAATCTGGAGAGGAAGGAAGGATGAGAAACAAAATCACATACATTAGAATGCACATAGGGATTAGAAAATGTAGAGTGGTTCCTTCTGATATGTCTTAAAGGTAAGTGAGGTAGAATTACCTGCTAACAACTCGTTCCAAGAACACCCACTCCCCTGCCCAATCTTTAACCTTATTTTTTCTATTAAAAAACCAGGTATTTCTCTGACAATTCTAGTCCTTGAAGAAAATATAAACTCTGATACTGTTATTTGTTTCAAATTTCTTGCATTGAGAAGTTCAAAGTTCTTTGTATTACAAAAAAGAGCAGAGGTTACCTGCAACTGGGTTTTCTTATTCTTGTAGGTACTCACTTTTAAAGTTAAATTGTTTTTAATATGCCTACAGTACTGTAATTTGTTAGTAAGCATTTTAAATATCATCTACTTAAATGATAGTTATGCTTAATCAGTGCCCCAAAATATCCGATAGCTTCACTGATCTCTTAATTGGTTTTGCTTAAACTCACTTTCTGAACTGGTGAATGGAATTGATGTGCCAAAGAAGGTATATTTCCCATCATAAAAACTAACACAGAGTTGGCCAACTACTTAAAAATGGCATTATGACATTTCTTAGTTGAACAGAACTATTGTATTTGTATTGTCTTTTGGCTCTGATTTGAGAAATCGTTCTACCGACAATAATCTTATTCATATCTAGAATGGATCCCCTTAGCAAGTCCCTATATCTTTATCATAACTAGTCTTGGACGTGTGGTGAGAAAACTGTTAATTTGTTTTTAGTAACAGAAAATTCTACACTTGAAAGTCAGCCACACCCAAGACAAAAAATCAACAAATTGGAAAGGAATGAAAAGACACTTCACAGAAGAAGAAACCCAATAGATCAACATATGAATTTAAAAATGTACAATATCTGTATCCATTATAGAAATGCAAATCAAAATGACACTGAGATTCCATCTCTCTCCAGTCAGAATGGCAGTTATCAAGGATATAAGCAGCAGTAAATGGTGGTGAGGATGTGGGGGAAAAGGTACTCACATACATTGCTGGTGGGACTGCAATTTGTGCAAGCACTATAGAAAGCTTTATGGAGAGTCCTAAGAAAACACAAGTGAGTGAAGGGAGTGGGGAGGCAAGGGGTAAGAGCATAGTGAATGAATCAGTAACAGTACTGGCACCAAACCAGATATATGGAGGAATGTTAGGTTTCTTGAGTTCTTAATGTATTCTGGACAATAATGCTTGATCTGAGGTACATGTGGTAAAGATTTTTTCCCATTGTGTAGGCTCTCTCTTCATGTTCTTGATTCTGTCCTTTGCTGTGAAGAAGCTTTGTAGTTTGAATCCATCCCATTTATCCATTCTTGGTTTCACTTCTTGTACTTTGGGAGTCCCAGTAACAAAGTGTGTTCCTAAGCCGACATGGTGGAAATATGGGCCTACATGTACTAGGATCAGGCCCAGGGTCTCTGACCTAGTGCCTCCACCTTTGATCCGCTTTGAGTTGATTTTTATGCATGATGAGAGAGAGGCTTTTTATTTCTTTTTGGTAGGTATGGATTTCCAGTTTTCCCAGCACCACTTGTTTATGAGGCAGTCTTTTCTCCAGTGTATATTTTGGGTGCCTTTTTCTAGTGTGAGATAACTGTATTTTTGTCAGATTGTCTCTGTGTCCTTTCTTGTGTACCATTGGTCTCTGTATGTGTTTTGCTGCCAATATCATGCCATTTTCATTCTGTGCACCTCATGTGCAAAAAGACTGTACCTTGCTCCTTAGTCAGCGCATACTTTGCAGACAGTGACAGACCCAAAGGGTCCCCACTCTGTGTTCCTAAATGCTAGCTGAGTGAGAGCTGGTCCTACATTGAGGGTATAGGTCAAAATCAGGGCACCATCCACAGCTATGGAAGCTGGCATCCTTCATCAGCCACAGCAGCCACCTCAGCAGTCACTTCAGCAGTGTTAGCTGGGCCTCTCAGCATTCAAGATTCTCAGATTTTCTTTATCCATTCATCTATTGAAGGACATCTAGCTATTGTGAATTGAGCTTCTATAAACGTTGATGTGGCTGCATTACTGCAGTATGCTGATTTTATGTCCTTTGGTTATAAACCGAGGAGTGGGATAGCTGGGTCAAATGGTGACTGTCTCCACAGAAGAGGTCCAGAGTACCACAGAGCACGTGCTGCAAGTTAGATCCATTTCCATTAATGGAATGTGACAGATTTTACAAAACTCTGGGGCAGCAGGAGAGTTTGCTTTTCCACAGAGTCTCTTTTTTAAAAATTTTTAATTTGTTTTAATTAGTTATACATGACAGTGGAATGCATTCATGCCCTTTGGTTATCATTTATAGATGGGATATAATTTCTCATTTTTCTGAGTATGCATGTTGTAGGATCACATTGGTCTTTCAGTCATATATATATATACATCAAGTAGTAATGTCTGTTTTCTTCTGTTATCCTTCCTATCCTCATGTTCCCTCCCCTCCCTTCCCTTCCCTCTGCCAAAAACAAGGTAACTCCATTCTTCTCTAGTTCCCTGCCCTCCCCTTATTTTGAATTAAAATGCACATATTCCAGAAACCATTTTGCCTTTGGTTTATGGGGATTGACTTCTTTCTCTTATCATGATATTCTCCAACTCCATCCATTAACTGGAAAATGCCATAATTTCATTCTTCTTTAAAGCAGAGTAATATTCCATTGAATATCTATCTCAGATTTTCTTTATCCATTCATCTATTGAAGGACATCTAGCTATTGTGAATTGAGCTTCTGTAAACGTTGATGTGGCTGCATTACTTCAGTATGCTGATTTTATGTCCTTTGGGTATAAAGCAAGGAGTGGGATAGCTGGGTCAAATGATGGTTCCAGTCCATGTTTTCAGAATACTCTCCATACTGCTTTCCATAGTGGTCATACAGTTTGGAGTCCCAACAGCAATGTATGAGTGTACCTTTCCCCCCACATGGAATCTTAGTGTAGTTTTATTTTGCATTTCTTTAATTGCTAGAGATGTTGAACACTTTTTCTTACATTTGTTGATCGATTGTATTTCTTCTTCTGTGAAGTGTATATTCATTTCCTTAGCTCCTTTATTGATTGGGTTATATGTGTTCTTGGTGTTAAGTTTTTTTTAGTTCTTTCTGTATCCTAGAGATCAATGCTTTGTGAGAGGTACATGTGGTAAAGATTTTCTCCCAGTCTCTAGGCTCTCTTCTCACATTATTGTTTCCTTTGCTGATAAGAATCTTTTTTATTTTAATCCATCCCATTTATTGATCCTTAATTTTACTTCTTGCACTTCAGGGGTCTTGTTACGGAAGTCTGATCCTAGGCTGACATGGTGAAGATTTGTTTCTACTTTTTCTTCTGTTAGGTACAGGGTCTCTGTTCTAGTGGCTAAGTCTTAGATGCACTTTGGGTTGATTTTGGTGTGAGAGAGAGAGGTTTAATTTCATTTTCCTTCATGTGAATTCCCAGTTTTGCCAGCACTATTGGTTGAATAGGCTATTTTTTCCTCCAATAAGTTTTTGGCACCTTTGTCTAGTGTGAGATAATGTATTTATGTGGGTTTGTCTCTGTGTCCTCTTGTAGGGCATGACATGTGAACTTGCTCCACCCCTCTGACCTTTATTCTGATTGGCTCCTGCACATTATATTACCTGTGTGTACTTCCTCAATAAATGAGATCCTGCTTTGACTGGTCTCCCTAGTGCTTCTGATTGTCCTCCAGTGGGGAGGACTGGGTGGGTGACCTGCCGAACCTCACCTTTCTTGATCCGTCCAGTTTGGGGCTTGTTCTCCTAAGCCTCTCTGTGGGACGGAGTGGATAGAAGAAGCTAAAAACCCCAACATCCTCTATTCTGTACCATTGGTCTATAAGTCTGTTTTGGTGCCAATACCATGTTGTTTTTGTTACTATAGCTCTGTGCTATGGTTTTACGTCTGGTATGGTGATGCCTCCTGCTTTACTTTTCATGCTAAAGATTGCTTTGCCTATTCTAGGTCTCTTATTTTTCCAAATAAATTTCATGGTTGTTTTTTATATTTCTATGAAGAATGTCATTGGGATTTTAATAGAAATTGCATTAAATCTATATAATGCTTTTGGTAGTAGAGCACATTTGACAATAATAATTCTGCCTATCCAGGATCATGGGAGATCTTTCCATCTTCTGAGTTTTCTTGACTTTCTTTAATGTTCTCTACTTTTCATTATAGAGGCATTTCACCTCTTTTGTTTGATTCCCAGGTATTTTATTTTATTTTATTTTGAGGCTGTTGTGAATGGGGTATTTTCCTAATTTCTCATTCAGTGGATTCATCACTGATGTATCAGAATGCATTTGATTTATGGGTGGTGATTTTACATCCTCCGACTTTGCTGAATTCATCTGGTAGTTTCAGAAGTTTTCTGGTAGAATTTTTTGGATCTTTTAGATACAGAATCATGTCATAAGCAAATAGGGATAGTTTGGGTTCTTCTATACCTACTTGTATTCCTTTAACTTCTTTCTTGTAATTGCTCTGGCTAGAGTTTCAAGGATGATGTTGAATAGAAGTGGTGAAAGAGGACATCCTTTTCTTGTTCCAGTGTTTAGAGGTGATGCTTTCAATTTTTCTCCATTTAGAATGATGCTGGCCTTGGGTTTAGCATAGATAGCTTTTACAATGTTGAGGTATGTTCCTACTATTCCTAATTTTTCTCGTGTTTTGAACATGAGAGTGTGCCGTATTTTGTCAAATGCTGTTTTTTGCATCTATTGAGATCATATGATTCTTGTTTTCAAGTCTATTCATATGATGATTTACATTTATTGATTTCTGCATATTAAACCAACCTTGGATGCTTGGGATGAACCCCACTTGATCATGGTGAACTATGTTTTTAATATTTTTTGTATGCAATTTGTCAGAATTTTATTGAGAATTTTTACATGTATGTTCATCAGGGATATTGGTCTGAAGTTTTCTTTTCTTAAAGGGTCTTTGTCTGGTTTTGGTATCAGGGTGATGTTAGTCTCATAGAATGAGTTTAGAAGGCTTCCCTCTTTTCCTGTTTCATGGAATACTATGAGAAGTATGGTATTAATTCTTCTTTGAAAGTCTTGTTGAATTTAGCAGAGAATTTGTCTGGTCCTGGACTTTTCTTGGTTGGTAGGCTTTTAAAAATATATTTTTATTAGTTTTAGATAGGCACAATGCCTTTAGTTTATTTTTTATGTGATGCTGATAATCAAACCCAGTGCCTCACACATGCCAGGCTGCATTCTACCACACAACCCCAGACTGGTTGGTAGGCTTTAGATGGTGTTTTCTATTTCATTACTTGCAATTAATCTATTTAAATTGTGTATGACCTCCTCATTCAGTTTGAGTAGGTCTTATGACTCTAGGAATTTGTTTATGTATTCTGTATTTTCTATTTTTTTGGAGTACAAATTGTCAAAGTAGTTTCTAATTTCCTTCTGCATTTTAGACATGTCCGCTGTGATATTACCTGCTTCATCTTCTTTTTTAGTAATCTTAGTTTTCTTTTTCTCTTCGTTAGCATGGCCAAGGGTTTATGTATTTTATTTATTGTTTCAAAGAACCAACTTTGTGTTTTGTCAATTTTTCAATTTTTTTCCATTAGAGTTCCATTGATTTCAGCTCTGATTTTATTTTATTATTTGTTGCTCAAAACACTACAATGATCTTGACATATCATATTTCGTACATTTGATTCAAGTGGGTTATGAATTCTTATTTTTACCACGTGTACAGATTGCAGGATCACATTGGTTATACATCCACATTTATACATACTTCCATACTAGTGTCTGTTGTATTCTGCTGCCGTTCCTGATTTTCATTAGTTTCTGTCTTCTATTGCTTTTGGTATTGATTTGTTCTTCTTTTTCTCAGGCTTTGAGATGTAGTGTTAGGTCCTTTATTTGTGCACAGTGCAGTAAACTTTCCTCTTAGTACTGCCTTCGTAGTGTCCCAGAGATTTTGATATGTTGTATCAGCGTTCTCATTTACCTTTAACAATTTTTTTATTTCATCCTTGATTTATTTGACTATCCATTCCTCATTAATTAATGTATAATATAGTCTCCCTTTGGTAGAGTAGCTTCTGTTTTTTACTTGAGCGCTGATTTCTAATTTCTTCCATTTTAATATGATAGAATGCAGGGTAATTTCTTTGCTTTTTTTGTATTTACTAAGAATTGCTTTGCGGTGTAAGTTACGGTCCATTTTAGAGAAGAAGACAAGTGCTGCTGAAAAGAAAGTATATTTACTCGTTAATGGGTAAAATATTCTATATATTTCTATTAAGTATAAATTATTGATTGTATTATCCTATGGTTTCTTTTTAAAAAATATTTATTTTTACTTCTTAGAACTTTATTTTATTTATTTTATTTTACATGCTGTGCTGAGAATTGATCCCAGTGCCTTATACATGCTAGGCTAGTGCTCTACCACGGAGCCACAACCCAAGCCCCTCTATAGTTTTTTTCATTTAGTTTTTGTTTAGAACGACTGTCTAGTAGTGAGAGAGGTGTGTTAAAGTCACCCAGTATTATTGTGTTATGGTCTATTTTACTATTGAAATAGAGAAGGATTTGTTTGATACATGCAGACGTCCATTGTTTGGGACACAAATGTTTATAATTGTTATGTCCTCCTCATATATACTTCTCTTAAGAAGTATGAAATATCCTTCTTTGTCTCTTCTAAATTTGGCTTGAAGTCTACTTTATCTGAGATGAGCATGGAAACCCCAGCTTGTTTACACAATTAATGTGATTTTTTTCCCATCCTTTCACCCTCAGGCTGTGGATGTCTTTCCCCATGAAATGAATCTTCCAGTCTGCATATTCTGATTGATGAGTTCAGGCTGTTAATATTAAGTTTATTATTGAGATATGATCTGGGTTCCCACTCATTTTGAATTATATCTGGTTATTAATGTGACTTAGTTTCTAGTTTGGTTGACTATTTATTTAGTGTAGATCCTCCCTTTCCTGTTTTTTTTTTTTTTTAATTCATCCTCATGAAATATTTTGTTGAGAATGTTGTGTGGTGTGGGCATTCTAGTTGTAAATTATTTAGTTTTTGTTTATCACGGGGAACATATATCTGGCAGGGCTCTGAATGACATTTGTTGATGTACATCTCCCATCGAGGTGCCCTATGTCCCTCAGGATCCTCGCAGTGGAAGCTGCTGTCCGTGTTCACACACAGGCCTGCGTGCACACAAGGATTGCTGTTGGCATCAAGCCACGAGCACCTGTGACCAGGACCCACGCACCAGCCAGAATTTCCACACATGAAGACAGCAGAGGAGCATCTGCTACTTACACCAGCCCCAGAACTTTGGTAAGCTTGCTTTCTGCTCTTTAATTTGTTCAAATATATTTTTCATTTGTTCTGATCAGTTACACATGACAGTGGAATGCGCTTTGACACATCCCAAATCAGTGAAGTGTAATTTCTCCTTCATCTGGTTGTCCATGAAGCAGATTTACACAAATCATGTAATCATGTGGGCCCATGCATTAGTAATGGCCAAATCATTCTCCCATTGTTTCTTTTTCTTTTTTTGTAAATATTTATTTTTTTGGTTATACTTGGACACAATATCTTAATTTAATTTATTTATTTATATGTGGTGTTGAGGATCGAACCCAGGGCTTCGCACATGCGAGGCAAGTGCTCTACCACTGTGACACAACCCCAGCTCCTCTACCATTGTTTCTAACCCCATAGCATCTTTTTTTTCAATTTTTTTTAAAGCTTTGTTTTTCTTTCTTCGTAATCAGGTATTGAACTTTTAATTAATCATTCACATATACTATTGTAACACCAAAGTATTGAAAAGGTAATCTGCAGCTTTAACAAAGCATGCTTTGAACAAACAAAATCCAAGTAACTTTTTATTTTTCATTTGTAAGTTATAATGACTGATGATATGCTTTGGAAGCTCCAGACACTACAAACAATACAAGGCTGTGGTATATTCTTTGTTTCTAATTGTGTCTCTTACTTTTTATGTAAAAGCTTAATATTTTGTTACTATTTTGTTTAGTAAATTGGCCTCTGTTGTAAAGACAAATTTAATGTTAAGTGGTCTAGTTTGAAGTAAAGCTTTAATAACCATAGAAGTAATAATTAACAGTTTTATTCAAAACATTTTTATGTTAAGTTGTTTGTTTTTGATTTGGGAGTACCTGCTTTGAGTGCATAGTGGGTAAATTTTCAGGCATATCCAATTTACTTGCCTTTAAGACTTCTTCTACTTTAATACTTAATTTAGAAATGTCATTTAAAATGGTTCTTAAAGATCAAATGCACTTATACTAGAAAAAAAAGTCCCAGATTCTGTTAGTTGAGTGCCATACTCTGAGACCGACTGGTCCCATTATTAGAAACTCTAGGTTTTAATATAGGACTCCTCACTTTACTAGCTGTGACTAGAGGGATTTAAATTATCTGGATCTTGATTGTTTATTTGGTAAACTCAACTTTCAACTACCTGTTCTACTCATTTTATAAGACTTTTGTGAGAGTGAAATGAGTCCACTTATTGCCTATACCCTGATTGGTATCAACTAGCAGACCCTTTTGATATGCATTTAGCTATTTCTGTTTTTTTTTTAAAAAAATAATGATTGCAAATGTAAGGCCGTTTAAAAGTCTGGTTAACTTTTAAATGAAGAATAGCTAAATTTCTGGAGTTCTATTCCCTATACCACTCAACTGATCATTACCTTTTTCTAGAATAATGCAATGGATAAAGAGAAACATCCAGAGCAAACATTTAGTTTCTTACTTTAATTCCTGAAAAAATGCTAACACCAGAACACTTTGCTTTGAGCAGCACCAAGTTAAAATGCTCCATTAATAAAATGCATTTCTCATGTGCCCTCACTCCTCTTGGATCCTCTTAGTTCTATGCTCAGAACAGTGTCTGGAACATATGTCTAAATCAGCCATAATCACACTTTGTGCCCTAATGCAAGTTAAATACTTTATTTTTGGCATGGAGGAGTTACTATGGATTGAATTTAGTCAGGGGAACTCCATTTACAATAGCCTCTAAAAAAATAAAATACCTGGGAAGCAACCTGATGAAAGACGAAAAAGATCTATATAATAAAAATTGCAGAACCCTAAAGAAAGAAATCAAAGACTTAGAATATAAAAAGATCTACCTTGCTCTTGGATAGGCAGAATTAATATTATCAACTTCACCATACAACCAAAAGCACTATAAAGATTTAATGCAATTCTAACCAAAACCCTAATGACATTCCTCATAGAAACAGATAGCAGTCATGAAATTCATCTGGAAAAATAAGAGACCCAGAATAGCTAAAGCAATCCTTAGCAGGAAGAGTAAAGCAGGTGGCATCACTATACCAGACCACTTAAACTATACTGCAGAGCAATAGTTAAAAAAACAACAACATGGTATTGGCACCAAAACAGGCTGGTAGACCAATGGTACAGAATAGAAGGACACAGAAACTAACCCACAAAATTATAATTTTTATATTAGACAAAGGTGCCAAAAACATGCATTGGAGAAAAGATAGCCTCTTCAATAATTGGTGCTGGGAAAACTGGAACTCCCTATGCAACAAAGTGAAATTAAACCCCTATGTCTCACCTTGCACAAAACTCAACTCAAAATGGATCAAGGACTTAGGAATAAAACCAGAGACCCTGCATCTAATAGAAGAAAAAGTCGGCCCTAAAGCTTGCTTCTCTACATTCTGTTTTCACTCCTCATCCAGGCTTGCCTCTGCTGCTAAGTTTTATTATTCCCTAAATCAATTTTGCATCATCTAAAGGAACAAATTGTATATTACTCCACAGATTAGTAGCTATCCGTCTCAGCAGTAACTCAATGATTGCATTTTTTTTCAAACCTCCACATCAGAAAGACTTAGATGGGAAAGAATAATTTGAGTCAAGTCCAGGTTGTACCCCTCTAACTATGAAAGTTAGGATTTCATGCCATATAAAGGAAATCTTTGTCATTAATTTATTAAACCACATTTGAATTGACAGATATAATTGGAATAATCATATAAAGAAATTAATTCCCACTTTCTGATTCTGCTCCTTCTTTGTCCTTTCCATATTGTTGCTTCTCAGTAGTGGTATCAACTAGAAATTCTTAAATTATGACTGAAAGTGACCTTATATCTAAAGCATTTAAAGTTATCACAGGTGAAATCTTTCTCAAGAGCTTTCAGTCTTTCAAATACATGGATATACAATCTGTGTCACTAATGAATTCTGAACATTAAATTGACCTTGATGATTGGAGCCCAGACTTTTTTCTCAATTTTGTCAAATTTCTGACATAAAACTTAGAATGTTAAGAGTTGAAAAAAGCTTTAGCATAATGTACAGACTCTGAAAGGATTTCCAGGTAGCTACATTTTTTTTCTTTTCTAAATATAATGGAAATTTCCAATAATTTTTAATGAAGAATAATTTGGCCTCACAGGGATTGTTTCCACCACCCTGAGGGCAGAGACTCAACCTGGAATGCACAACGCCACCTCCTGGAAGAGGAGAAAACAGAATTCTAAGAGTACATTTTTTCTTTTTCCTTCTTTCCTTTTTTCTTTTTATCTTTTCCTTCTCTCTTTTCCTCTTTTTTCATTCATTTTTCTCTATATCTTCTCCCCTTTTTCTTCTTCTTTTCTTTTTGCTTTTCTTTCTCCTTGTCTTCCTCTCCCAACCTCCCAAGTGTTACTATTTCTACTACGTGTAATTTAATAAATGCAAATAGATGTTTGTTTCTATGTTTCTTATTGTCCTCCCACGTACTTAGCTACCCTAAAATACCATCTGTCTATTCTCTTGCTAATAACTCCCTTCATTAGAGTTTTCCTCCAAAGTACCTAAAATATATTAACCCGCATACTCCCACATCTTTCCCCCTAAATATAAAGTCCTATGCCTGACCCTCAGTTCTCTCTAAGCCACCAGAATCTGTATGCCTTTTATGAAGCTATTGAATATATTTTAAGTTATAATTTAATCCAACATTTCTAGAAATTGTCTCCCATCACAAAGGAGAGATCTTGGAACTATACAAGAGCAATACAAATCTATAGGAGAAAAATAATAATACAACAGTCACACAGAGCTGGAAAGAAATGTGAGCAATATGAAAAACAAGGAAATAAAGGACCACAAACAATGCAGGACAATTCAAGAACAGAGGAGATAACAGCTACAGCAGAAAGAATGTCAGATAAAGATTTCAGGATATACATGGGTCAGATGATCTGGAATCTCAAGGAGGACTTTAGACAGCAAATGCAGACAATGAAAGATCACTTTGACAATCAATTATATAAACAAATCCAAGAAGCAAAAGATCAACTCTACAGGGAGATAGAGGTTATACCAAAAAACCAAACAGAAATACTGAAAATGAAGGAAATAATAAACCAAATTAAAAACTCAAATGAGAGTGTCACCAACAGATTAGAACACTTAGAAGTCAGAACATCAGACAACGAAGACAAAGTATATCATCTCTAAAAGAGTGTAGACAGCTCAGAGAGACTGATAAGAAACCATGAGCAGAACATCCAAGAAATTTGGAATAGCATGAAGAGACCAAATTTAAGAATTATTGGGATAGAGGATGGTATATAGGTCCGTAAAAAAGGAATGAGCAATCTGTTCAATGAGATAATTTTAGAAAACTTTCCAGACATGAAGAATGAATTGGAAATCCAAATCCTAGAAGCCTATAGGACACCAAATGTACAAAACCACAAGAGATCCACACCAAAACACATTATAATGAAAATGCCCAACATACAGAACAAGGAGAGAATTTTAAAAGCCACAAGAGGAAGGAAGCAGATTACATTTAGGGGTAAACCAATTAGGTTAACGGCTGATTTTTCAACACAGACTCTGAGAGCTAGAAGATCTTGGAACAATTTTCAAATGCTGAAGGATAATGGGTTCCAACCAAGAAACTTGTATCCACCAAAATTAAGCTTCAGGTTTGAAGATGAAAGAAAAACCTTCCATGATAAACAAAAGTTAAAAGAATTTGCAGCTAGAAAACTGGCGCTTCAAAACATGAAGAGGAAATGAAAAATAACAACAAAAGTCAACAGTGAGAGGTAGTACAATAAAGGAAAATCTAATCAAAGAGGAAAAACAAATCAAGTTAAATAACAAAAATAAACAAATATGGCTGGAAATACAAGCCATATCTCAATAGTAACCCTAAATGTTAATGGCTTAAACTCACCAATCAAAAGACAGAGGCTAGCAGACTGGATTAAAAAAAAAACATGCAACAATATTCTGCCTACAGGGGACTCATCTGATAGGAAAAGATATACACAGACTGAAGGTGAAAGGTTGGGAAAAATCAGACCACTCACATGGACCTCAGAAGGAAGCAGGGGAGTCCATACTCATATCAAATAAAATAGACTTCAAGCCAAAGTTAATCAAAAGGGATAAAGAAGGACACTACATACTACTAAAGAGAACCATTCACCAACAAGACATAACAATCATTAATATGTATACCTCAAACAATGGTGCAGCTATGTTCATCAAACAAATTCTTCTCAAGTTCAAGAGACAAATAAACCACAACACTATAATCATGGGTGGTTTTAACACACCTCTCTCACCACTGGACAGATCTTCCAAACAAAGGTTGAATAAAGAAGCTATAGAACTCAATAACATAATTAATAACTTAGACTTAATTGACATATATAGAATATATCAACCATGATCAAGCAGATACACTTTTTTCTCAGCAGCAAATGGATCCTTCTCAAAAATAGACCATATATTATGCCACAGGGCATCTCTTAGCAAATACAAAGGAGTAGAGATATTATCATGCTTTAATCTGATCATAATGGAATGAAATTGGAAATCAATGATAAAATAAGAAGAAAAATTCCTACATCATATGGAGAATGAACAATATGCTACTGAATGAACAATGTGTCACAGAAGACATCAAGAAGGTAATAAAAAAATTCTTAGAGGTAAATGAAGACACAGACACAACATATTGAAATCTCTCGGACACTATGAAAGCAGTACTAAGAGGAAAATTCATTGCATGGAGTTCATTCCTTAAAATAATGAAAAGCCAACAAATAAATGACCTCACACTACATCTCAAAGCCCTAGAAAAGAAGAAAAAATCAGCAGCAAATTCAGTAGAAGTCAAGAAAAATTTCAAATCAGAGCTGAAATCAGTGAAATTGAAACAAAAGAAAGAACTGAAAAAAATTGACAAAACTAAAAGATTGTTCTTTGAAAAAATAAATAAGATTTACAGACCCTTAACCATGCTAATGAAGGGAAGAAGAGAGAGAATCCAATTATTGGCCTATGGGATGAAAAAGCCAATATCACAACAGACACTACAGAAATGCAGGAGATAATTAGAAATTATTTTGAAACCTTATACTCTAATAAAATAGAAGATAGTGAAAGCAACAATAAATTCCTTAAGTCATATAATCTGTCCAGATTGAGTCAGGAAGATATACACAACTTAAACAGACCAATATCAAGTGAGGAAATAGAAGAAGCCATCAAAAGATTACCAACCAAGAAAAGCCCAGGACCAGACAGATATACAGCCGAGTTTTATAAGACCTTTAAAGAAGAACTAATATCTTCAGTCTATTTCAGAAAATAGAAAAATAAGGAATTCTACGAGGCCAATATCACCCTGATTCCAAATCCAGACAAAGACATTTCAAAGAAAGAAAACTTCAGACCAATATCTCTAATGAATATAGATGTAAAAATCCTCAATAAAATTCTGGCAAATTGGATACAAAAACATCAAAAAGATCATGCACCATGATCAAGTGAGATTCATCCTTGGGATGCAAGGTTGGTTCAACATATGGAAATCAATAAGTTTAATTCGTCACATTAATAGACTTAAAGATAAGAACCATATGATCATCTCGATAGATACAGAAAAAGCATTTGACAAAATACAGCAACCCTTTATGTTCCAAACACTAGAAAAACTAGGGATATCAGGAACTTACCTCAACATTGTAAAAGCTGTCTACGCTAAGCCTCAGGCCAACATCATTCCAAATGGAGAAAAATTGAAGGCATTCTCTTTAAAATCTGGAACAAGACAGGGATGCCCTCTCTCACCACTTCTATTCAACATAGTTCTTTAAACACTGTTAGCAATTAGATGAAAGAAATTAAAGTTATAACTATAGGAAAAGAAGAACTTCAACTAGCACTATTTGCTGATGATATGATTCTATATCTAGAAGACCCAAAAAACTCTACCAAGAAACTTCTAAAACTAGTAAATGAATTCAGCAAAATGGCAGGATATAAAATCAACATCCATAAATCAAAGGCATTCCTGTACATCAGTGACAAATCAGCTGAAAAGGAAATGAGGACAACTACCACATTCACAATATTCTCAAAAAAATAAAATAAAATACTTGGGAACCAACTTAACAAAAAAGATGAAAGATCTATACAATGAAAACTATAGAACCCTAAAGAGAGAAATAGAAGAAGACATTAGAAGATGGAAAACTCTACCTTGCTCATGGATAGGCAGAATTAATATTATTAAAATGAACATATTACCAAAAGCACTATACAGGTTCAATGCAATTCCAATCAAAATCCCAATGGCATTCCTCACAGAAATGGAAAAAACAATTATGAAATTCATCTGGAAAAATAAGAGACCCAGAATAGCTAAAGCATTCTAAGCATTAAGAGTGAAACAGGTGGTATCGCTATATCAGATCTTAAACTATACTACAGAGCAATAGTAACAAAAACAGCATGGTGCTGGCACCAAAACAGGCTGGTAGACCAATGGTACAGAATAGAGGACACAGAGACGAACCAACAAAATTGCAACTACCTTATATTAGCAAAGGTGCCAAAAGCATGCACTGGAGAAAGGATAGCATCTACAACAAATGGTGCTGGGAAAACTGGAAATCCATATGCAACAAAATGAAATTGAATCCCTATCTCTCACCATGCACAAAAGTTAACTCAAAATGGATCAAGGATCTAGAAATTATTCCAGAGACTCTGTGTCTAATAGAAGAAAAAGTAGGCCCTAATTTCCATCACGTGGGGCTAGGCCTCAATTTCCTTTATAAGATGCCTATAGCACAAGAATTAAAACCAAGAATCAACAAATGGGATGAATTCAAACTATTTTTTTTTCTCAGCAAGAGAAATAATGTGAGGTGAATAGGGAGCCTACATCCTGGGAACAAAATTTTACCCCTCACACATCAGATAGAGCTCTAATCTCTAGGGTATACAAAGAACTCAAAAAGCTGAACACCAGAAAAACAAATAACCCAATCAACAAATGGGCCAAGGACCTGAACAGACACTACTCAGAGGAGGATATACAATCAATCAACAAATATACAAAAAAATGCTCATCATCTCTAGCAATCAGAGAAATGCAAATTAAAACTACTCTAAGATACCATCTCACTCCAGTAAGAATGGCAGCCATTATGAAGAGAAACAAAAACAAGTGCTTGCGAGGATGAGGGGAAAAAGGTACACTCATACATTGCTGGTGGGACTGCAAATTGGTGCAGCCAATTTGGAAAGCAGTATGGAGATTACTTAGAAAGCTGGGAATGGAACCAACATTTGACCCAGCTATTCCTCTTCTTGGACTATATCCAAAGGACCTAAAAACACCATACTACAGGGACACAGCCACATCAATGTTTATAGCAGCACATTTCACAATAGCTCGACTGTGGAGCCAACTTAGATGCCCTTCAATGGATGCATGGGTAAAAAGATGTGGCATTTATACACAATGGAATATTACTCAGCACTAAAAAATAATAAGATCATGGCATTTGCTGGGAAATGGATGGCACTAGAGCAGATTATGCTAAGTGAAGTTAGCCAATCCCTCCAAAACAAATGCCGAATGTCTTCTCTGATATAAGGTGGGAGACTCAAAATGGGGTAAGGAGGAAGAGCATGGGAAGAAGATTACATCTAGATAGGGAAGAGGGGTGGGAGGGAAAGGGAGGGAGAAGGGGAATTTCATGGATGGTGGAAGGAGACCCTCATCGTTATACAAAATACATGTATGAATATGTGAAAAAAAAAAAAAAAGAATAGCATTACCTTAGATTAGGTGGAGAGAAGTGATGGGAGGAGAGGGGAAGGGAATGTGGGGATAGGAAACATAGTAGAATTAAACAGACATTATTATTAATGTGTGTATATATGTGACTGTATGACCAAAATGATACTGCAACCTGTACACTCAGAAAAATGAGAAATTATATCCCATCTGATTCAAATGTATGATACATCAAAGTCATTGTACTGTCATGTATAACTAATTAAAACAAATAAAAAAATTTTTAAAAAAGAAAGTATTTTTCTCCTAAGGTTGCAAACAAGGAAAGGAGGTACAAACTCTAGATTCCTATTCAGCCTCTCACTGGCAGTATGGTCATTGAAATAAAGTATAAAAATTAAGAATGAAATAAAATTGTTCTTAGAGATGGCATGATTTTGGATGTAGCAAATACCTAAAAATTAGCAAAATGACTCCTACTAACAATAAGTGAGTTAAGGTGAATTTAAAAACTCAATTGTACTATATATTTTCAATAAACAACTAGAAATTTAATTTCCTTTTCAATAATACTTCTCATGATGCCAAAATCTAAGAAAGAATTGGGTGTATATCACTGAAATGTGTGCTAGGCCTGAATGTTGGAAAATCTTTGCCAATTTTTTATGGAAAGATGTATACCCTAGCTGGGTAAGGAGATTTGTTAAGATGTCCACTCTTCCCCCACTTGGTTTATTCTCTTAAAAATCCCTGCAGGATATTTTGTTGATGTTACCAGGTTAACTCAGATTTGTTTGGTTTAAAGGCAACAGAACAAGCAGAACCACCAGGTTTGAAAACACATACAAAACCGGATGGCTTATATTACAAATCCCAAATCTTATTTTAAAGCTACTCAAGATAGTGTGGTATTGACAAAATAAAAGACATAAATCGGGCTGGGGATGTGGCTCAAGTGGTAGCACACTCACTTGGCATGCGTGCGGCCCGGGTTCGATCCTCAGCACCACATACAAACAAAGATACTGTGTCCGCCGAAAACTAAAAAATAAATATTAAAAATTCTCTCTCTCTCTCTTTAAAAAAAAAAAAAAAAAGACATAAATCATTGAATCAGAAAAGATCAGAAATGGGCTTACACACGGCCAATTAAATTTTGACAGAGTGAGTAACCAATTCAGTGGAGAAAAGATAGTTTTTTTCAACATAAAAGAGAAATATTTGACACCTGTATGAAATAAAAAGGACCTCAACACATTTCTCTCACTTTACAAAAAAAGTGTATTCAAAATGGATCATAGACCTAAATGTAAAATGTGAACTCCAAAGTCCCTGTGACCATAGTTCAGCAAGGAATTCTTACATACAACACCAAATATTTGATCCATTTTTTTTTAAATGACAAAAGAATTTCCTCAAATAAAAATATTTTGCTTTTCAAAAAACAGTAAAATTTTAAAAAGCCAGAGCCTGGGGACTGGGGTTGTTGCTCAGTGGTAGAGTGCCCACATAGCCCATGTGAGGTGCTGGGTTTGATTCTCAGCATCATATATGAAAAAATAAAAAATAAAGGTATTGTGTCAACCTACAAATATGTATGTGTGTGTGTATTTACATAATATGTGTATATATATATATATATATATATATATATATATATATACACACACACACACACACACACAATGCCTTTATTTTTTATTTTATATATATATATATATATATATATATATATATATATATATATATATACACACATATATATGCATAGATAGATAGATATGTACTTTTTAAAAAGTCAGGGCATGGGAGAAAATTTTCACAAACCATGTATTTGGTGAAGATTATATCCAGAATATAAAAAGAAATCTCAAAACTAATAAAAGAAATCTTACACACATTCTTAAAATGGACAATGGGCTGGAGCTGTGGCTCAGTGGTTGAGTGCTTGACTAGCATGTGTGAGGCACTGGATTCAATCCTCGGCACCACACAAAAATAAATAAACAAAGGTATTTTTTAAAAATGAACACTTAATTTGAACAGGCACTTCACCCAAGATATACAAATGGCAAATAATTATGTGAAAAGTGACTCAACATCATTTGACTATAAACAAATGTAAAATATAGCTACAATAACACCAACACACTTAGAATAGCCTGAAAAATTCTAATAATAGCAAGAATTATCAAGAATGTAGTACAACTATAACTACATAGCTTGTAGTCATGCAAAATGGATAGCTACATAGCAAAACACTTTGGGGGGCAGTTTCTTATAAAGTTAAACATATAAATGTGACTCAATTAGAGAAGTATCCAAGAAAAGCTGCTCACACAAAAATGTATATGTGAGTGCAGTGCTTTTATTCATGCTTCACAATGGAAACCCAGGTATTTTTCAACTATTGTAGTACATCTGTATAAAGTACTGATGTCTGCTATGTGAAACAATATGACTTTATCTTAAATACATGGTGTTAGGTATAAGAAGCCAGACTCAAAAAAGTTACATAATGTGACAATATTGTCATGAAATTTTGTATATGTAAATTGTATGAAAAAAAAGAGAAAATAACTGGCTGCCAGAAGTCAGATGTTATTGAGTAATCTGACTGACTATAGAGGATCATGAGAATTTGGTGGCACAATAGACATATTCAGATTATGGTTATTGCTATGCACTATCTCTAAAACTTGTGGATCTGTATACATTGCACAAAGAATTTCACTGTATACAAAAAAAAACCACTGCATTTAATGAAAAGAAAGTCTACCCCTTTTTACTAATCCACTTGATATAAGTAGGATAGAACTTCTGTTGATAAAATCAAGCTCTGATCCACTTTGGTTATCTTTGGCATGAAATATGCTATTATTTAACACCGAACATGCTATTTTCTCCTTTAAAATTATGAAGGAATTTATTTTTTTAAGTGAATGAGCTCAAGGATTTTTTAATTTAATTTATGATCGGTTTCAAATGTAAACAATGTTTTTAGCTTTGCTAAAGGAGATGGTTATTCATTGATTTTTATTTCTTAAACCCACCAACCAATATTTAAGGTATTTAATAGTGTATTACTCTATCCCTGTGTAGAAAGGAACATTTTACTATCTCTGGAGGCAGAATTGTAATTTAAAAACTAATTCTTGAACTCAATAAGTTATCTCACCTTTCTGACCCTTGGCTTTCACATTTATAATTTGGATATAATTAAACCAACCCAGCAGTATTGTTTAGGAAGCAAATACATGCCCACAGATATAAAAAGCGTGTGTTACTACTCCAGATACATATGAGGTGACTTCTTTATTAAAATGTATGTATTTGTGTTTGTTACATAATTTACAAAGTACCTTCATACATAAAATCTTCATGCCATTCCTAAGAGAGATGGGCAGCCATACATCCGAAAGGATTTAACAAAGAATCAAATTTCTTACTATTCATCCAGTACCTCAAAAAAGATAAGGCTTTTGAGAGGACTTTGTGCCAACCTAAGCTTTGTAAGTATTTAATCACCTTTGGCCTTGCATTCCTAAATCATCCTATCATCAAACAGAACTGACAGGTCTTACCTCAGATAGAGGTGTTTTACTTTTAAGAGAGGTGAGTAGTTAAGTGATAAGAAAAATATAGAAGTAATCTTTATGAGCTTTATAATCACTGCGCTAAAATATAATTGGTAAATATAATCACAGTATAAGTGAGGCAAGACTTAATTGAAGCAGTGACATTAAGCTTATTTAAGTTACTATTTATTGTGTAGTATTACTGATTAAATACTGATAATTACTAGTGTAATCAGAATTTAGACATATTTCCTTTTGCTTTTTTTTTTAATTTTTATTGTTGGTTGTTCAAAACATTACGTAGTTCTTGATATATCATATTTCACACTTTGATTCAAGTGGGTTATGAGCTCCCATTTTTACCCTGTATACAGATTGCAGAATCACATCAGTTACACATCCATTGATTTACATATTGCCATACTAGTGTCTGTTGTATTCTGCTGCCATTCCTATCCTCTACTATCCCCCCTCCCCTCCCCTCCCCTCCCCTCTTCTCTATCTACCCCCTCTACTGTCATTCATTTCTCCCCCTTGTATTATTTTTCCCTTTCCCCTCACTTCCTCTTGTATGTAATTTTGTATAACCCTGAGGGTCTCCTTCCATTTCCATGCAATTTCCTTCTCTCTCCCTTTCCCTCCCACCTCTCATCCCTGTTTAATGTTAATCATCTTCTCATGCTCTTCGTCCCTATTCTGTTCTTAGTTACTCTCCTTATATCAAAGAAGACATTTGGCATTTGTTTTTTAGGGATTGGCTAGCTTCATTTAGCATAATCTGCTCTAGTGCCATCCATTTCCCTGCAAATTCTATGATTTTGTCATTTTTTAATGCAGAGTAATACTCCATTGTGTATAAATGCCACATTTTTTTTTATCCATTCGTCTATTGAAGGGCATCTAGGTTGGTTCCACAGTCTTGCTATTGTGAATTGTGCTGCTATGAACATTGTTGTAGCAGTGTCCCTGTAGCATGCTCTTTTTAGGTCTTTAGGGAATAGACCGAGAAGGGGAATAGCTGGGTCAAATGGTGGTTCCATTCCCAGGTTTCCAAGAAATCTCCATACTGCTTTCCAAATTGGCTGCACCAATTTGCAGTCCCACCAGCAATGTACAAGTGTACCCTTTTCCCCACATCCTCGCCAGCACTTGTTGTTGACTTCATAATGGCTGCCAATCTTACTGGAGTGAGATGGTATCTTAGGGTGGTTTTGATTTGCATTTCTCTGACTGCTAGAGATGGTGAGCATTTTTTCATGTACTTGTTGATTGATTGTATGTCCTCCTCTGAGTAGTGTCTGTTCAGGTCCTTGGCCCATTTGTTGATTGGGTTATTTGTTATCTTATTGTCTAATTTTTTGAGTTCTTTGTATACTCTGGATATTAGGGCTCTATCTGAAGTGTGAGGAGTAAAGATTTGTTCCCATGATGTAGGCTCCCTATTTACCTCTCTTATTGTTTCTTTTGCTGAGAAAAAACTTTTTAGTTTGAGTAAGTCCCATTCGTTGATTCTAGTTATTAACTCTTGTGCTATTGGTGTCCTATTGAGGAATTTGGAGCCCGACCCCACAGTATGTAGATCGTAGCCAACTTTTTCTTCTATCAGACGGCGTGTCTCTGATTTGATATCAAGCTCCTTGATCCATTTTGAATTAACTTTTGTGCATGGCGAGAGAAAGGGATTCAGTTTCATTTTGTTGCATATGGATTTCCAGTTTTCCCAGCACCATTTGTTGAAGATGCTATCCTTCCTCCATTGCATGCTTTTAGCCCCTTTATCAAATATAAGATAGTTGTAGTTTTGTGGATTGGTTTCTGTGTCCTCTATTCTGTACCATTGGTCCACCCGCCTGTTGTGGTACCAGTACCATGCTGTTTTTGTTACTATTGCTCTGTAGTATAGTTTGAATAGAAAAAGAGGGAGAACTTCTAAATTCATTCTACGAGGCCAACATCACCCTGATTCCTAAACCAAAGACACTTCAAAGAAAGAAAACTACAGACCAATATCTCTAATGAACCTAGATGCAAAAATCCTCAATAAAATTCTGGTGAATCGGATACAAAAACATATCAAAAAAATTGTGCACCATGATCAAGTAGGATTCATCCCTGGGATGCAAGGCTGGTTCAATATATGGAAATCAATAAATGTTATTCACTGTGGTGAGCCGTGTTTGTAGACCGTTGCCGCCATTAGAAGATGGCGCCGGTCTCCGTTTTAGATCTTGGTAAACAACTCCTTATTAGGAAAAGTTGGCGCGCTGTCCCTCAACACCCTATGAGAAAACCCCGCGTGGCAGCTTTGGATTGGACTTGAGTAAGCTTTATTAGGCTATGTGTGGGTGCGTGGGAGAAGCGTGCGCTTGAGAGAAGACTAGAGTTAAGGCCTGAATAAACCGCTGAAAGAAGAATCCTGTGTCGTGTCTTCCTTGCTGGCGAGGGGGTTGCGACAATTGGTGGCCCGCACGGGGAACCGAATACCTCTCAATCCCAGGATCCAGAACTTTCAGCGGTCAGGGTGGTGCACCAGTAAGTTCCCAGGTAAGTGGGAATCCACAGAAAATTAGCGGGTCGCTCCTCTGTAAAAAGAGAGAGCGGGGATTTTTTTTGGACTTTCGCTTTATTTCTTTGCTTTCGCTTTCTGCATTAACGCAATGGGCGCCTCTGCTTCTAGCCCTATTCTGTTAGCCCTGGATGGACTGCTACGATCTAAAGGTTTAAAAGTTAAACAGAGTACTTTGCAGATGTTCTTAAAACAAGTAGATCTAGCGGCCCCATGGTTTGCTTACTCGGGCAGTCTCACGACCCCCAGCTGGGAAAAACTAGGCAGGGATTTAGATTTTGCATAGGAACAAGGGACCCTCAAAGGTGGGGTGATCCCCTTATGGAAGTTAGTAAGGGGTTGTTTATCTGACAGTAGATGTCAGGATGCCCTAACCAAAGGACAGGAAGTTCTTGAACAATTGCATGAGGAGAGGTCCAAGGGAGCTGAAAGTATTAAGAGTGGGGGAAATGATAGTGATAATAAACGTTCAAGCCAGCCAAAGACTAGACTTTATCCAGATTTGACTGAATTGAAAGCCGTTGAGGAAGACAGTAGTTCAGACAATGAGGAAGTATTGGAATTGCTATCACGGCAAGCTAGAGAGAAAAGGGGAAAAGGTGAAACTAAAGGGCGAAGTGATCCCCGTAAGGCTGTCTACACAGAACATAAGTACCCAGAGACAGATGTGGGATATGAGGAAGAGGGGGAAGATGCTTTGGAGGTTCCTCCTGACCCTCCACCCTATCCTAACCCAGGACTCAATAGGACGTTTCATGCACAAACATGGAGAAAGGTTCATTCGGACATGGGTCTAGCATTCCCTGAGTTTCAAGATGCCAATCGGGGGCGATATCATGAACCCCTTGACTTTAAAATTGTCAAGACATTGGCTGAATCAGTCCGAACCTATGGTGTGGATGCTGCATTTACACTTACCCAGGTGGAGGGCCTTTCTCGCTTTTGTATGGCTCCGTCTGATTGGGCGAGCCTAGTGCACGCCTGTGTTTCTCCAGGGAAGTATCTGGATTGGAGAGCATTTATGTTAGAGGGGGCAATAGAGCAGGCGGCCCAAAACCATGCGGCGGGACGCCCTGCCTGGGATAAGGACATGCTTTTGGGACAGGGCAGATTTGCCAATCAACAAACAGGGTACCCACCGGAAGTATATGAGCAAATCAACAACATCTGCATCCGAGCCTGGAAGTCCTTGCCTAACAGAGGGGAAGTATCTGGTAATTTAACTAAGATCATCCAAGGCCCTACAGAGCCTTTTTCTGACTTTGTGGCTCGGATGGTAGATGCAGCGGGGAAAATATTCGGGGACCCTGATAGAGCTATGCCTTTGATCAAACAACTTGTTTTTGAACAATGTACTAAGGAATGCAAAGCAGCTATAACCCCATATAAAAATAAAGGAATAGAGGCATGGATGAAAGTCTGTAGGGAAATAGGTGGGCCCCTTACTAATGCAGGGTTGGCTGCTGCCGTTCTCCAGCTAACCCGAAAGGCACCCCCTCATACAGGAAAGTGCTTTAGATGTGGCCAGGAGGGACATTTTAAGCGTGATTGTCCCCGAACATGTCAGTTACAGGACAAAAAAGGGTCATCCTCAATTGTTCGACAGCCGGGACTATGTCCTCGTTGCAAAAAGGGTAAACATTGGGCTAATGAATGCAGATCAGTCAAGGATATCCATGGACAGCTAATATCAGATAAACAGGTGCCAAAAAACGGCCGGAAGGGCCCTCAACCTCAGGGCCCACAAATATATGGGGCAATGGAGAATGGGACCATGGAGAGTGAAACATGGCCATCTCTACGACATCCCAAAGACCGCGGAGAACCACTACAGGTGTCGCGGGACTGGACCTCTGTTTCGCCTCCAGACTCGTATTAACACCAAAAATGGGAGTCCAATTGGTGGAAACTGACTTTAAAGGACCTTTTCCACCTGGTACTGTAGGGTTGTTAGTGGGGCGTGCTTCTTCCGCTTTACAAGGCCTTTACATCTTCCCTGGAATTATTAATCCGGATACAATAGGAACAGTAAAGGTTATGGTAGAAGCTCCAAAAGGTATTGTGTCCATCTCCCCAGGAGACCGGATTGCTGAATTGTTAATTTTACCCAGTCTACATACCCGTTTTCCTGCTGGCTCCCATTTGAGATTAAACGATAAGATTGGAACTACGGGGGGAAATTATGTATTTTTGTCCTTAGAAATGGATGACCGTCCCACATTAAAATTAACTATAGAAGGCAAATCAATTTTAGGATTACTGGATACTGGAGCAGATCGTAGCATAATAGCAATGAAGGACTGGTCAAAGGGGTGGCCAATGCAACTCTCGAATCAATCGCTGAGGGGTTTAGGATATGCTCAAGCTCCACAAGTCAGCTGTAGACATCTATCATGGAAAGATTCTGAAGGACATTCTGGCATTTTTCAACCATATGTACTTGATCTTCCAATCTCCCTATGGGGACGTGATCTTATGAAGGACATGGGGTTTCAACTTAGTAATGAATACTCAACAGTTGCCCAAAAGATAATGCAAGACATGGGATATAGACCAGGTCTTGGATTAGGTAAAAATTTACAGGGACATAAACGTCCCATACAATCAATACCAAATCTTAACAGACATGGGTTGGGTTTTTCTTAGGGGCCGCTGAGGATCAGGTGCCCATTACCTGGAAATCAGGGGTTCCAGTATGGGTGCCTCAGTGGCCACTCCCCTCTGAGAAACTGACTGCAGCACATGTTTTAATTCAAGAACAGTTAAAGTTAGGACATATAAGGCCATCCACTTCTCCTTGGAATACACCCATATTTGTCATTAAAAAAAAGACTGGAAAATGGCGGTTGCTGCACGATCTACGGGCTATTAATGCTCAAATGCAACTCATGGGATCTATTCAGAGAGGGTTGCCTTTGCTTTCTACTATCCCTAAAAATTGGCCAGTGATATGTATAGATATTAAGGATTGTTTCTGTTCCATCCCATTACATCTTCTAGATTCAGAACGTTTTGCTTTCACCTTGCCTTCGTGTAATCACGAGGAGCCTGATCAGAGGTTTGAGTGGGTGGTTCTGCCGCAGGGCATGGCAAATAGTCCTACCATGTGTCAAATGTTTGTCGGTGCGACTATTGCTCCAATCAGACAAAAATATCCAACATTAAGGTGTGTACATTATATGGATGATATTTTGTTAGCAGCAAAGACCCAAGGTATGTTGGAAGCCGCTTATACTGACTTAGTACATTTGCTACAGTTGAAAGGCTTGCTTATTTCACCTGATAAGGTACAGATAGGGGACTCCATTAATTATCTTGGTGCTACTATCTCTTGTAAAGCTATCACACCCCAAAAGATAACTCTGAGGACTGATAAATTACAGACACTAAATGATTTTCAAAAATTATTGGGTGATATAAATTGGATTATAAGCTACCTACATATTCCCAATGTTGAATTAAAACCTTTGTATGAAATTCTTAAAGGCGATTCAGATCTTACTTCCTCTCGACATCTTACTGAGGAAGCCAGGTCAGTGTTGGTTAAAGTTGAAGAGGCTATACAACATGCTAGCCTTTGTAGGTTTCAAGAGGATAAACCTCTCCAACTATGTGTGCTCGCCACTGTGCGACAACCTACTGGAGTTTTATGGCAAGATGGTCCTTTACTGTGGATACATCCACTTATGTCCCCTGGAAAATCCCTTGAGTATTATCCTGATGCAGTTGCTTCCTTAGCTATGTTAGGGATACAACAAAGTGTACAATTTTTTGGTTTCTCTCCAACGTCTGTGATTGTTCCTTATACATGTCAACAAATTCTGGTCTTATGTGCTAACTTGGATAATTGGGCTATATTACGATGCTCTTTTCTAGGAGAGATAGATAATCACTATCCATCACATCCTCTTATTACATTTGTTAAGGAACATCCTATCGTTTTCCCTAAAATCACTTCTTGTACGCCTATTCCAGGAGCTACAAATATCTTTACAGATGGATCTAAGACTGGTATTGGAGCCTATGTGGTAAATGATCAGCCTCCTATCCAACATCAGTTTGCTCCTGGTAATCCACAATGGGTGGAACTGCAAATTGTCATAAAAGTTTTTGAACAATGTCCATTTCCTTTTAATTTAATCTCAGATTCTATTTATGTAGTTCAAGCTTTAAAGGTATTGGAAGCAGTGGGTCCCGTACACACATCAGGAGTAATGTCTTCCCTTTTTCTCCATCTTCAAACATTGATTTGGAATCGTTCCGCCTGTTTTTACCCCTTGCATATTCGAGCCCACACAGGTTTACCGGGTGCTCTTTCTGCGGGCAATGCCCAGGCAGATCTTGCTACTCGTCCTTCTTGGGTGTTCCCTATTTCCTCCTTAGATCAAGCTAGAGACTTTCATAGTAAGTTTCATATTAATGCACGAGCACTTCAGAAACGTTTTACCATCTCCCGTGCTGATGCTCGACAGATTGTGTTGGATTGTCCTAATTGTGTGATTTTACATCATCCTCCCTCTATAGGCGTAAATCCTCGTGGTTTACGGCCTTTAACTATATGGCAAATGGATGTTACTCATGTTCCTGACTTTGGTAAACTTAAATATGTCCATGTATCTGTAGATACTTGTTCTGGCATTATCTATGCTTCTGCTTTGTCTGGGGAAAAAGCTGGAAATGTTATCACACATTGCTTGGAAGCTTGGGCAGCCTGGGGATTACCACAGTCCATTAAGACGGACAATGGTCCAGCATATACTGGGCGACAATTTTCTTCCTTTTGCAGCAAGATGGGTATCCAACTTGTCCATGGTTTACCTTACAATCCACAAGGCCAGGGCATTGTAGAGCGCGCTCATAAGACTCTAAAAGAGATGTTACTAAAACAAAAAGGGGGAATTGGCTTAGGCCACTCCCCGAAAGAGCGCCTCTCCCTGGCTCTATTTACTATCAATTTTTTAAATCTGGACATCCAAGGGCGCTCTGCTGCAGATAGGCATTTTTCGCCCTCTGCCCCGAATTTTGGGTATGTTAAGTGGAAAGATGTCCTTTCCGGACAATGGTATGGGCCTGATCCCGTGCTGGCATGGGCACGAGGTTCTGTCTGTGTTTTCCCACAGGACCAAGCGGAACCGGTGTGGATCCCTGAACGACTAACGAGAAAAGTCTCGAAGACAACTGACCAACAGTGGGGGACCCTACAAGAGTCCAATGATGAGACCCTTCATTCTGCTGAGTATCCTGGCCCTATCACAGAGGATGATGGTCCAGATGTTACCGATGCAGTGGTGGGCGGTAACTCGGACATGGCCGATGCCAATGCCGGTCCATAAAAATTCTAGTGTCCTCCCCTGCCGCAGTCCGGCTGCAGCAAAATAACCGGGGGGGTGACGAACAACTTGTGAACGTTGATACAGCAGGAGTAGGAGCCGTTTATTGCAGGACAGGAGCAGTATTTATACATTCCACACAGCTTATCTTATTAGCATAAACTAGATACATCAGTCAACCAATAAGGAATCTCTACACTTAATGGCTCGCTTTTGTTACTTCTCAAACCACTCCCTCTGGCATTTTGCCAGGCACCATCTAGACTTGTTTACGAACTCTAACATTCCCCTGGCTGAATGCCAGGTGTTATTTTGACTTGTTTACAGACTCTAACATTTCCCCCTTTTGTTTAATTTAAATAACAACCATAGTGGTTTTTACACAAACACCATAAATAATCTGCTACAAGCAGAAGGGGAGGATACAAAATGCCACAATACCAAGCCACTTGATGGCTCCATGCAAGAAGCCCTTGGAAAAATTATACCAGCAATGACACTGTTAGCAAAGATACTGAGTTACAATTTGTTATAGATTACAGTTTGTTGTCTCATTCCAGAAAGCAGTGTCTCAATAGATTAACTCACAGTTCAGGTAAATCACAGTCCAGGTAAGTTCTGCAGGCAGCTAGCTTAAATCACAGTCCAGGTAAGTTCTGCAGGCAGCTAGCTTAAATCACAGTCCAGGTAAGTTCTGCAGGCAGCTAGCTTGATCCGAAGTCTCGTCCGGTTCTCAGCAACACTGGGAATTCTTCCACCTTGGTCTTTACCGGCACTGGGACGGAGGCAGGAACTCCGGATGGCTAAAGAAAATCCTGTATCATTCTACTAAGAAAACAACCTTCTGAACAATTTAGTACATTATATCAAGGTTTTTTTGCATTTGAAATAAGCATTAATAGTGCTCATTACTCATTAGCTTCCAGGTGTGGGAGAACCATTGTAGTTTAGTTATTGGCATTGAAAATGACCAAACATCAGGGACACCAGTAGCGTCTTCTGCTGGCTGTAGTGCCTGGGCAGCCCCAGATGGCCCTGGGGAGTGTCCCGGACTCAAACTGCTACTGGGCACAGGGAGCAAGAGCCTGCGAGACTGTGCCTCCAAGTCAGGTCTAGATTTGGGCTCGCAGCAGTGGAAGAGCCAGCTCCCCGGCCAGGAGGCAGGGAAGGGCCAGTCGCCGCCGCCTCTTGGAAAATCCTTGTTGCGCTGTGACCGGCTTGCACACTCGGCAGCCGCCTCTCCACTTCACGCACCCTCCGGTAACGAAAAGTATTTAGTAATAGCCTTTTGCTGCAACTTTTTTCCTGATAATCCTTCTTCTTCTGAACTTTCTTTTTCTTTCTGACTAGAGTTCCTGGGCTCTTATCAACACATGCCCTAACTATTCTTGGTTCCACTGGGGTGCCTTCTTCCCTTAGTAATTTACTTTTCACCCCTTCCATATTTTCATCACAAAGACAATACAATACACTGAGACAAAACAAGACACAAACATACTGTATCAATCTTCTCCATTTTCTCGAAATGGTCATTTTTCCTCTCGCCCTATCTGCCTAGGGACGAGCAGATTGCTCCCGTCCTATCTATGGACGGGCAGCTTTTTTTTTCGTCACTTACCCCCAAGTGTCCCGGGGCTCCCCGTAACGGGCCACCATCTGCCGCAGTCCGGCTGCAGCAAAATAACCGGGGGGGTGACGAACAACTTGTGAACGTTGATACAGCAGGAGTAGGAGCCGTTTATTGCAGGACAGGAGCAGTATTTATACATTCCACAGAGCTTATCTTATTAGCATAAACTAGATACATCAGTCAACCAATAAGGAATCTCTACACTTAATGGCTCGCTTTTGTTACTTCTCAAACCACTCCCTCTGGCATTTTGCCAGGCACCATCCAGACTTGTTTACGAACTCTAACATTCCCCTGGCTGAATGCCAGGTGTTATTTTGACTTGTTTACAGACTCTAACACTCCCCACTCTTTTTTCTACTTCATGTGAGATGTCTGCCCCTTGTGTCTCCCCTAGAGGAGATGGGGAACAGGTTTTCAACCTTTCTCGTGTTAATCTCACGGGAGTTTTCTGCTTCAGTTTCTTGAGAACCCGTTGTATTCGCTTACAGCGCAACAATTTGACCAATTGGGAGGACCCCTTACAGAACAGTAGGGTCTCACTGGGAATCTTGTTTGCGGTGCTTAGCCAAGTGAGTGCGGGGGGTGAAGGAGGGCTCAGGAGAGACTACAAATTCGACCGAAATGAAAATCACCACTTTGGCTATAACTTCCCAGGTGTCACTCCCGGTGGCTCTTTCTAACGTTAGTAATGCCACTTATTTTAAGGCCTCTCCTTATTGTACCCTGTACTATTCTTTCCCCCCAACATCCACGCCTTGTCAAGATCATTCTTGGGAGAAGCGCCAAGTTGCTGTGGGTTTCTATCTTTCCCCTTCTCTTAAAAGGTATTTGTATAACTCTTCCAAGGCTAATTCCACTACAGGAACAGGCTGGTCTTGGTTTCAATGGTTGATTTCCAATGAAAAGGGGGCCACAGCCGATGTCTCTGCTCTGGCTCAATTGAGAGGAGTCCAGAGTTGGCTGTTTAATGTGTCTGGCTCTGTACAGGACACTGTTAATGGTAGGAGGCTTAAAAACATTTCATACAATTCTCAGGTGTCCAATGCTACACTGCCCCCTGCAGCAGTCTGTCTTCATTCTCCGTTTCTGTTCCTTTTGATCAATGATACCAATACTACAGGATCGGATATGATTGACTGTTCTAATTGTACATGTGTCTTGTCTGAGTGTTGGAATGGATCCTGGAGCACGGCAGTTGTTATGAAGGTCCCGACTTTCGTCCCGATTCCGGTTACTGCGGATCCGGACTCCTTCCCTATTATTGAGGTGCTCAGGAGCCGTAGGGATTTTGGAATCACGGCAGCTATTGTGACAGCGGTCGCAGTGTCTGCTGCTGCAGCAGTCACTGCTCGAGTGGCCATGGCTAGTCAAGTGCAGACTGCGGCTACGGTTAATCAGGTCATCCAACAAACTTCCAGCATTTTAGAGTCTCAAAGTAAAATCAATCAACATATTTTATCAGGAATTTTGGCCGTTAATCAAAGGGTGGATCTCCTCCAAGCTCAGATTGAGGAATTGTCAGACCTAGTACATTTGGGTTGTGTTGATCATCGTGCACATCTATGTATAACATCTCTCAGATTTAATGATTCCAGAAATACCTCTCAAATCATCGGACAGTACCTGGCCGGAAACTGGTCCATGGAAGCAGAGAAGTTGATCCAGACCCAACTGACACAAATTGCCATGTTGAACAACACTCGTGTGGACCCTGTGACATTGGGCCAATTTACGAATTGGCTGTCTTCTGCCTTTTCTTTCTTTAAGGAATGGGTGGGAATAAGCATTTTTGGAGCGATGTGTTGTTTTGGGGTTGTCCTTTGTCTGTGGCTTTTCTGTTGCCTAAGAGCTCGCCATAGCCAAGAAAAGGCTATGATCGTCCAGGCTTTTGCAGCCCTAGAGAATGGTATCTCTCCACAAGTTTGGCTTGTGCAACTTAAGCAATAATTTCCTGGGTTTTGGCCATTGCACCCCAAGTCATCTTTGACATTGCACTGGGTTTGGCATGCCCTCCTCTTCCTGCCTTCCCAGTTTTGGAAGGCCCATGCACTCTGCAGGCCTTGTTGCCATTGCACGCAGGCGGGCTTCCATGCTGGTGCTGCACTTTATGCTTTGGACCCTTCGTTTTCTCAGGGGCTGAGGGATGGTGTTGCCACTTCCAACCTCATAGTCACTGACCGGCTACTTGTAAAATCCCCCTTCCTTTTCGCCGTCAGCACGATGCAGGATGCGAGGCAAGGCACTGCACTTGAGTGATCCGATCTCCGGACCTCAAGGGAAGCATGTCCTATTGCATACGGGTTTGACGTCCACGCCCCGTCCCACGAAAAAAGGCGTCAGCTGATATGGTGTCAGATCTAGGGAAGGCGCCTCCTTGGGACTGAGCCATACATTGCAGCCATGTTTGCACAGTGGGATAGGACCTCTACTTTCGCCTGCATTGTTTTTTAAGAGATAAGGGGGAACTGTGGTGAGCCGTGTTTGTAGACCGTTGCCGCCATTAGAAGATGGCGCCGGTCTCCGTTGTAGATCTTGGTAAACAACTCCTTATTAGGAAAAGTTGGCGCGCTGTCCCTCAACACCCTATGAGAAAACCCCGCGTGGCAGCTTTGGATTGGACTTGAGTAAGCTTTATTAGGCTGTGTGTGGGTGCGTGGGAGAAGCGCGCGCTTGAGAGAAGACTAGAGTTAAGGCCTGAATAAACCGCTGAAAGAGGAATCCTGTGTCGTGTCTTCCTTGCTGGCGAGGGGGTCGCGACAATTCACCACATCAGTAGACTTAAAAACAAGAACCATATGATCATCTCGATAGATGCGGAAAAAGCATTCAACAAAGTACAGCTTCCCTTTATGTTCAAAACTCTAGAAAAACTAGGGATAACAGGAACATACCTCAATATTGTAAAAGCAATCTATGCTAAGCCTCAGGCTAGCATCATTCTGAATGGAGAAAAATTGAAGGCATTCCCTCTAAAATCTGGAACAAGACAGGGATGCCCTCTCTCACCACTTCTGTTCAACATAGTTCTCGAAACACTGGCCACAGCAATTAGACAGAGGAAAGAAATTAAAGGCATAAAAATAGGAAAAGAAGAACTTAAATTATCACTATTTGCAGGTGACGTGATTCTATACCTAGCAGACCCAAAAGGGTCTACAAAGAAACTATTAGAGCTAATAAATGAATTCAGCAAAGTGGCAGGATATAAAATCAACACACATAAATCAAAGGCATTCCTGTATATCAGCGACAAATCCTCTGAAATGGAAATGAGGACAACCACTCCATTCACAATATCCTCAAAAAAAATAAAATACTTGGGAATCAACCTAACAAAAGAGGTGAAAGACTTATACAATGAAAACTACAGAACCCTAAAGAGAGAAATAGAAGAAGATCTTAGAAGATGGAAAAATATACCCTGTTCATGGATAGGCAGAACTAACATCATCAAAATGGCGATATTACCAAAAGTTCTCTATAGGTTTAATGCAATGCCAATCAAAATCCCAATGGCATTTCTTGTAGAAATAGAGAAAGCAATCATGAAATTCATATGGAAAAATAAAAGACCCAGAATAGCAAAAACAATGCTAAGCAGGAAGTGTGAATCAGGCGGTATAGTGATACCAGACTCCTTTTGCTTTTAACCAAATCTCTTAACATTGTAATATTTTTAAATTTTGTATGTTTAAGCCATTAAGAATCATGGAATAAGTTAGATTTTAATACACAAAATATAAAGCATACAGAAATGGACTAAAAACATCATGGTATATATAACAGTAAGATTTAGATTTATCTAGACGACTTGGATTTGTCAAGTTTTTTAATGTATAGGAACACTTTGACAATGTATTGTGAATTGATTAACATTTCTCTAAAACCCATAACGCTAGACAAGATAAATACTATGTAATCATATGTTAGACATTTTTACTTTTTGCTTTTAAATCTCTTTATGTAAGACAGATTTTAATTATTTTTATATTGACTATTAAATAATTATGGCATTTGGATAAGATTTAATCCCCAACTCAATGAAAATTGAATAAAGGCAATACATTGAGAAATATGTATCAATACAAAGCTGCCATAACATGTAAGACCAGGTACAGTTTGTATCTCTTGTCTAGAACTGCTCTGGAGGTTACCCTGCACTCTTCTGCCACATACAGTGAAACTGTTTTGATGTGGAGACTATAAACTTAGGATGATAAGGCCCATAAATGTAGTAGATATTTTAGGATACAAAGCTGTCTTTCAAAAATGTATGAAAAATTAAGACTCTCTTATATAAACGAGATAAGAAAGTTCATCACAACTAGTTCTGCTCTTCAAGAAATATTGACAAGAGTCTGATAAGTTGAAATGAAGAAGAACAAATACCAGTGTAAAATCTCACAAAAATGTAAAGGCCCTGTTAAAGGTACATGTACAGAACAATACAAAAGCCCCTGATATTATAATGTAAGTGAACAAATCACTTATAAATCTGGTATAACATTCTTTAAAGCATGAAACATGGTATAAACCAAATAGTGTTTTGAAATTAATTTTTATCATTTGAAATTAAAGAAATTAATTTTTATCAGTTTAAAATAGATTGTTATATCTTTACTTAGTTTTATTTTGTATTTGTAGTACTGGGAATATAACCCATGTCCTCATACACCTCAAGCCCTTAGATTATTATAAGTGCAATGGTAAACATTGTAATATGCAAACTGGCAAATAAGAAAAGAAATAAAACATGCCACTGCCATAAAAAAATCAGTGAAACACAAAGGAAGACCATCAGAAAGGAAAAGAGGAACAAAAATACTATAAGACAAAAGAAATCAGTAATTTATTGAAATGAAAATGGGTTACATGCACCAGCAAAAATACTTAGGCTGAATGGATAAAAAATAAGATACAATGATATGTTGCCTATTAGCAACTAACATTCCATCTAAAGTAAAAATGAAAATAAAATTTTAATTAGATAAGTGGTGCTATGTGACCTAAAAATATAAATTATTAAATTATATATAAAAGTAAACAAAAAGACAACAATGAATTAATTTTATATGTTTTTATATTGACGTATCTTTTCATATAATTTTAGAAATTTCACTGGTTACTTAGAAATGAAAGTCTGGAAAATACTGAAGTAATTTATTCCAATAGTGTCTTTTATTGTTATACTTTTCAGATTCTATAATTTATTCTTCCCTTAAATTTCCATATCCCATGAAAAAAGAAATGCATAGAATATCTTATGAATTATAAAGCTTACATGGACCTAGTGGATGTATCAGTTAAGAGCTATGCTATAGTAAGAAAAACTCAACAATTTTCTGTGGCTTCAAATAGCCAAATTCGTTTTTCATTTTCATCTAAGATCAGCAAGGGAATTGTTATTAGTACCTTCAAAATGACAATAAAACCTTTATTTTGACATATACTTTAACAATTTAGGAGGCCCCTAAGAAAACATTATTTTTTTCTTGCATTTCATTGCAAAGCAAATTACTTGTACTTCCTCAAATTCAAACAGGTGTATATTTCACCTGCAGGGAGACACACCAATTATTGTGAACAATAGTCCATCTGTCTGTGAGTGTGAAGGTATAATTGAAAACTACCAGAAAGAAATAATTTCATTTGAGTTAACACTTGAAAAGCAAGAAACGTATGAAGAACCCTTACCACTTCCACAGTCTTCTAAAAATATTATTATTAACTAAATAGGAATTTATATATCAAAATATGTTCACCAACAATAATTAGTCTGATTTTCATAACAACCAAACAAGGGAGACTATAGGAAGAGCTCACTGAAGAGTTAGACTACTTTGTCTTGAATTTCAGTCCAATATTTTCTACAATTTGACAATGAACAAATCATATGGCCTGCTTTTTTCAATGTCTGTTTTCTCATTTTAAAAATAGTGATAATCCCATTTGACAGGGTTATCCCATACCTCAGTATATGTCCAAAGGAGTCAATATTAGCATATTACAGAGACACAGCCACATCAATGTTTATAGCAGCTCAATTTACAATGGCTAAGTTATGGAGCCAACCTAGATGCCCTTCAACAGATGAATGGATAAAGAAAATGTGGCATATATACACAATGGAGTATGACTCAGTCATAAAAAAGATGAATTTATATCATTTACCAATAAATAGATGAATCTAGAAACTCTCATGCTAAGTGAAATAAGCCAATCCACAACAACCAAAGTTTGAATGTTTTCACTGGATGTGGAAGCTAACCCACAATGAGGAGTTGGGTAGAGGTTCAGTGCAGTAGACAAAGGGAAATAAAGGGAAGAGAGGGTTATAGGAAATGGAAAGACAGTGGAGTGAATCTGACATAACTTTTCTATGTACAAATATAAATATACCATAGTGAATTCACCATGATGTATTTTGACAAGATATTAATTAAAAAATAATTTTGTGTAAATGGTAGAACAATCAGTAGAGGCAGGAGGTGGGAAGAGGGAAAGGGAAGAAGAGGTATTGGGGTATGAATTAGAACAAGATATATTCTATGTTTGTATGAGTATATTAAATGTAGTCTACTGTCATGTATAACTGAAACGAAAAAAATATAAAACTATCAAAAATAGTGATAATCATAATTCTATCCTTTAGGGCCTGTTTGGGGGGTGAGGGTTGGTCAAACTGATAAAACATGGAATTAAAAAGCAACACTCAATACATATTGTTAATATCCTTAGAGGATTCTGTTCTTTCAACATATTCATTAAAATACTACCATCCTCATTTCCAAAGTGAAGACCTTAATGAAATCAGTAGATATCAATTGATTATCCAAGGTTCACACCATAGATGGCAGAACTTAGACTTAAAATTAGGTTTGTTTTGTAGTCACTTTATTTACATTCTAGTCTCACTTATTTTATTTAGCTAATTTGACCCAATTAGATGATGATACAATCTTTATAGTTAATTTAGCAAAGGTTTTTTCCATGTATATTAGTTTAAGTGATTCAGGGGAAAAAAAAGATTAAGTGAGAGTGGAAGAGGATATTGTAGTAAAAGTGAGTGAGGGCTGGGGATGTGGCTCAAGCGGTAGTGCGCTCTCCTGGCATGCATGCGGCCCCGGGTTCAATCCTCAGCACCACATACAAACAAAGATGTTGTGTCGGGTGAAAACTAAAAAATAAATATTAAAAAATTCTCTCTCTCTCTCTCTCTTAAAAGAAAAGAAAAATAAAAATAAAAAGTAAGTGAAACAACTGTGTAGTTATGGTGTAATTAGAAAAGGTTGCAGAACAGCAAATTTAGCAGATGGAAGTCAGTGGTTTGCTCAGGAAGCAAGGGTGATAGTGGCCAATGTGGTGTCATTATGGAGCTTGGATTACTTGGATTTACTAAAGCAAAACTGAGATTTTTGTCATTTCACAATTTTAAGTTGACCTGGTAAGTGGGTTTTAATATTTTCTTGAGTTTAATATAAGTCCCCTCTCCCCTTCACCCTTTTTGTCTTGAAATAGGTGGTTTCTGATATATGGTTTGATACAGAGTTTCACAGTCTATTTTAGGTTTGTCCACAGCTCATGTTTCAGTGTCCAGCAGAACAAACTGTACTATTTATGTTGGAAAAGTGACTGAGTGCTGGCTCAAAACATTTCTCTAATTTCAGAGATCTGGTAGGCAAACTTCATTATCTTTGTCTTCTTTATCTAACCTTCATGTGGGGCTTATCCTAAGCTTAGGTTTATTTTCTATTTCCTCACTTCTGGTGGGGACTGCTGATGGGTGAAGTTTTCCTGTTTTGAGAAAATCTTGCATAGTACAATGTAAAATTCAAAGAAATTATGGCTTCTTTTCAATAAGAACAACTATGCATTTGATCAAGTTTTATAGTAATAATACTAACGCTTTGGAATATAAAAAACTAGAAAAAATTTAAAAAATTTAAAGTTGCAATATTTGGAGGTAGGTATATGTGATAACATACCTTGCATAGATGTGACATGAAAAGTATGTCCTTTTTTTCAGCCTGTAGAACAATGAGAAATAAATGCCTATTGTTTATAAATTACAAAGTAAATAAAAGTATTCCTATTGAATACTTTAATGATACTTCTATTAAATTATTTACTACAAAATACATAACTATGAAGTCTCTGGATAATAACTGTAAATGACAAGAGTACATAATTTGTCCTTTCAAATCCTTTGCATGTTAAAAACCCCATTAGCATTTAACACAGTTGTGAGACTACTTAGAATAGGGAAAAAGAATTTTGTGAATAATTGATATTTATATAAGTAGACAGGAGTTATAGAAATATACAGATTTCTTGGAAGTTATTACTCTTTGTTTAACATTTTAATAGTACTCCATCAATTTATGTAAGTATGACTTTGGCATGACTCTAGTAGGGATTAAGCTATATGACTAAATTTATTATACTTAATGCCTTAAGCGAAATCCTGAATTTTTGCTGGAGTCTTACCATTATATTGGCATTTATATTGCAGAAATTAAATAAAATAACCATGTCTAATATAATATCATTAGGAAAAATATTTTAGAGAAAAATATACACTGGATAATTTTCATTTAGAATTTTCTTTGTGTGCATGGATATGATTTTTTTTACAATTATTCATTTATATATTATTATTTTAGTAGTACATATTTATGAGTTGTGGTGTAATTATTTGACTCATGTATACAAGGTACAATGATCAAATCAAGGTAGTTAGAATTTCCAACTGTTTAAAAATTTAAATAATATTTTATTAACACAAAATCATTATACATATTGATGGGATATTTATATTTAACAATAATCTAATAAATATATTATGAATAACTAGAAGAGAAAACTTGAAATTTTTAAACATAAAACAATGATATGAAGATGGGACACATTAAATATCCTGTTTTTATCAGTACATATCTTATATATATGTATCAAAAGTATTACACTATATCCCATAAATATTAGATATGTTTTAATGACTAGAAATATTCACCTGAAAGATTGTTGCTTTACTGTTGCGATATTACTAGATGTCCTGTTTTAAATATTTTATGCGTATGAATACCTAGCTCTACTTCATATTTTCAAGGAATTTCCAAGTTATCTCATTTGCCAGCATATATTGTAACAATAGAGCTTCTGAAAGAGAGAAATTTCCTCTTTGTAGAACAATGCCAAATATAAGCATATGTGGTTAACAGAATTATTATTACTAACTGTGATAGGTTTTCTGAGGAAAATTCTTATGGGATAGCTATTCTAGGAAAATAGACACAGCAAATATTGCAAATCCATTTTTTTTATTCCAAAGTTATCCAAGATTTGATTGCAGATTTAATTTCACAAGGTAGCAACATATTTGGTTATATGAAGCCTTCTCCTGTGGGGTTTAGAGATCTTCAGATTGCTTGCTTTAGGGGAAAATTAAGATTAAATGGGTCATAACTGCTTTCAGGTTGATGAAGGACCTAGAGCCCTCAAAAACAGGATAGCAATTCTCTTAAGACTGAATGTCCTCTGCAGTATCCAAGGAGGCTGAACTCTGTTACGTTGGATACCACTGGTCAAAAATGCTGATGTCTCAGTATTTCTCTAGCACTGACTTACCCCAGGATGCTGTGGAATGCAGCACCTTCACTGGTCACCAAGCCCCATTTTGGTTTCAAGGCTCCATTGAACTAGTGAGAAGGTTATCAGTGTTTTGCTTCTGGGGATGCTCTGGCTGCATGTTTGCATCTTTTCTTTGCAGTGGACCATTCATCCTTGGTTGTAGCCCTCACTGTTCATAGTCATTGGAGCCTTGGATAAGTTGTTACTATGTTCATGGGGATGCATTGCAGAAAGCCATCCAAGCAGTCATTTTGCAACTGTCAGCTTTAACCTTTGCTGGGCTTTGTATTTTCAACTATCATGTGGACATTGGCAAAGCTGTTGCCATGCTGTGGAAGCTCTGACATTTTTAATACCTTAAAACCGATCGTACGCCTCTTTGTCTCCACTGTCATGCCATTCAGCTCAAATAAGGAAGAATTAAGCGATCAGTCCATTTGTGGACAAACTTTATCCCAATCACATGGTTATTTTAGAATTAATTGTTGAGAGAAATTTGAGAGGAAATGTATTCAAGTAATCATAAGACTGAGTTTTATATTATGATGAGATAATGGGGTTGTCTCCCAATTCACAAGGCTCACAGTATTACTAAACTTTAGATATGCGCCTTTGCCTTTTGATTTATCAATAGTTTAAAAATAATTTAGCTTTGTTATTCTCAATTCATGATCATACTTCTGCATTTGACTTGGGAATAATAGACAAAGGGAAAAATTTCATTCACGACTAAAGACCCCAGAAAATAGACACTGTTTAATTAAACACTAGGAACTTCCCTCTGTTCCATTGATACCAGCTACTAATGGTCACCTATTCCCTGGAAAACTTTAAAATGAGGAGATGCTGAAATCTCAGTGTACAGATTTCTCAATCCTAGGAAGGAAATCTTGTAGAACTTCTAACAGAGAAGTTCCAGTTAGGGAAGAGCGCTCCATTTTCGGTGTATCAGAGTATTACAGATTCCAACAGACTTTATCCTCAACTGTGCTTTACTTGTCCTGAAATAATCTTCCCACGGATATGAAATTATAAATAATAAATATTTTTTCCACTGTGGAAATTGATAATGACCACACGTATTCTATGAAAAGAAAAATTACAAAAAAAGTTCAAGAGAATATATTATGCTATTAAAAAAAGAATAAATGAGAAAAATATATGACAATATATTTGACAAGTAATAGAAGCTTATATTTGTATATCTCCACCTATCTTGGGTTGCTAAAAAATTTCCCCAATAATATCCTCAAGTTTTCTTCTTTAAATAACATCTTACCTGCACTGTGAATATCACTGATCTGTGCCTAAAAGGATGGCTCAAAATTAACTGATTAGGCAATGATGAAAGTATGTTTCAAAATCAACACAGGTCTGCCAGAAATCCTAAAGAAGAAAAGAAATAGAAACAGATATGTGAAGGGGAGAGAGAGGGAATATAGAAAGAAAGAAGAAAGGGAGGGAAAAGAAAAAATGCACAAAATTAAAGATGGAAAATAATAAAGATGTCTTCTCATTCCCATATCTTATTCTTGGGGATACAAAATTATTTCTGAGTAGTAGAAAGAATTATTAGAAGGTGAAAAGTGTGGAAAGGAAAGAGAATGCCAAGTGATGAAAGAATGAAAGGTGGAAAGAGAAATGAGTTTGTAACAATTTCAGTAGGACCAAGACTAAAAATATCAATGCTGTAATAACAATATCATAGCAAACAAGCTTACTGAGATTTTATTATATTCATACACTAGGATAACAGCTTTACTTGCATTAACTTGTATAATCATGATAATTTCATGACATAAACATCACTTTATCTATTTTGTAGATAAGTTAAATTTACAAAGGCCAATTTCCAGGATCACACAACTGATAAATGGAAAGGTCAAGATTTAAAACTAGAGATCCACCCACACTGGACTCTGCAGGGCCCAGGCCCATAGATTGGCTGGTCAACCGCTTTCCCTGTGGAGCAGACTATGCCAGAGCCTAACCTTTGGCACAGGACCACCCTTTCTACCAGTTGACTACTGCAGAAGATCAAGCCCTGTGTCCCAGATCCCCCCACTCCAACTTATGGAGATCCCAGACCTAGGATGCTATAGCATCCATTGAGGGACACCAGCAGGATCTGGAAGCCCAATATGAAGGTGAGGGTCAGACAATCTGCACAGGTACTACAAGAATATAGGGAAGAAACTGTAATATCTCAGGTCCACACTGGAAGAAAGGAAAACACATAGACAACATGAAAAACAAGGGAGGAAAGTGCCCTAAACAAACCAGGACACTATAATAACAGAACCTATGGACAGCAAAGTTGAGGAAATGTCAGAGAGGGAGTTCAGAAGGTACATAATTAAGATGATCTATGAATTAAAGAATGACCTAAATGAGCAAATACAAGCAAAAATTGATCACTCTAACAATGAGATAAGAGAGCAAATGCAGTTAGCAAAAGATTACTTCAAGATAGATGTAGATATTCTCCAATAAAAACTAGTCAGATATCCTTGAAATGAAGGATACAATAAATCAAAACCTCAATAGAAATCATAACCAACAGACTAGATAACTTGAATGACATCAGAAAATGAAAACAAAGTATACAATCTGAAAAATAAAGTTGATCACACAGTGAAGGAAGGTAGAAACCACAAACAGAACATCCAAGAATTATGGGAAAGCATCAAAAGAGCAAATCTAAGAGTTATTGGGATAGAAGAAGGCACAGAGTTCCAAACCAAAGGAATGTGCAATTTCTTCAATGAGATAATATCAGAAAATTTCCCAAGCATGAAAAGCAAATTGGAAAACCAAATACAAGAGGCTTACAGGACACCAAATGTACAAAATTACCAAGGCACATTATGATGAAAATGCCTAGCATACAGAATCAGGATAAAATCTTAAAAGCCACAAGAGAGAGGAATCAGATAACATACAGGGGTAGACCATTTCGTATCTCAACAGAGTTTTCAACCCTCATCTCAAAGCCAGGAGATTGTGGAACAACACGTACCAAGCTCTGAAAGAAAATGGATGCCAACCAAGAATCTTATATCAAGCAAAACTAAGCTTTAGATTTGATGACGAAATAAAAACCTTCCATGATAAACAAAAGTTAAAAGAATTTACAACAAGAAAGCCTGAACTACAGAACATCCTCAGCAAAATATTCCAAGATGAGGAAATGAAAAACAATAATGAAAATCAGCAGAGGGAGGGATTACACTAAAGAAAATCTAATCAGAGGAGAAACCAAGTCATGTTAAATACCAAAAATAAACAAAAATGGCTGGGAATACAAATCATGTCTCAATAATAACCCTGAATATTAATGGCCTAAACTCAGAGTCAGAAGACATAGACTAGCAGATTGAATTAAAAACAAACAAACAAACAAAAAATGACCCAACAATATGCTGCCTCCAAGATACGTATCTCATAGAAGAAGGCATTCCCAGACTGAAGGTAAAGGGTTTGGAAAAATCATACCACTCACATGGAATGCTGAAGCAAGCAAGTGTTTCCATCTTCATATCAAATGAAGTAGACTTCAAACTAAAGTCAATCAAAAAGAATAAAGAACGACACTACATACTGCTCAAGGGAATTATACACCAATAAGACTTAACAATTATAAATATTTATGCCCCAAACAACAGAGCAGCTATGTTCATCAAACAAACTCTTCTCAAGTTTAAGAGTCAAATAGACCACAACACAATAATTTTGGTTGAATTTAACACACCTCTTTCATCACTAGAGAGATCCTTCAAACAAAAGCTGAACAAAGAAACTATAGAACTCAGTAATACAATCAATAACTTAGACTTAACTGACATATATAGAATATTCCAACTTTCAATGAGAGAATATTCTTTCTTCTCAGCAACACGTGGATCATACTAAGATGACCATATACTATGCTACAAAGCAACTCTTAGCAAATATAAAAAAAGTAGAGATACTACCCTGCATTCTTTCAGATCATAATGGGATGAAATTAGAGATCAATGATAAAATAAGGAGTAAAATCTACTCCAACTCCTGGAGACTAAATAATATGCTATTGAATGAACAATGGATTACAAAAGATATCAAGGAGGAGATTAAAAAGTTTTTAGAGGTGAATGAGAACACAGATATAACATATCGGAATCTCTGGGACACTGTGAAAGCACTTCTAAGAGGGAAGTTCTTTTCATGTAGTTCATTCCTTAAAAGAAGAAAAAGTCAACAAATAAAATGACTTAATACTACATCTCAAGCCCTAGGAAAAGAAGAAAAAAATCAACACCAAAAGCAGCAGAAGAGAGGAAATAATTAAACTCTTAGCTGAAATCAATGAAATTGAAACAATTGAAAAAAGTGACAGAACAAAAAGTTGGTTCCTTTGACAGACCCTTAGCCGTGCTAATGAAGAGAAGGACAGAGAAAACTCAAATCACTGAGAAATGTGATGAAAAAGGAAATACCACAACAGACACTACAGAAATACAGAATATAATTAGAAATTATTTCAAAAACCTGCACTCCAATAAAATAGAAAATATCAAAGGCATTGACAAATTTCTAAAGTCATATAATTTGCCCAATTTGAATCAGGATGATATACACAATTTAAACTGATCAATTTCAAGTGCTGAAATAGTAGACACCATCAAAAGTCTACCAACCAAGAAAAGCCCAGGACCAAACAGATACACAGCCGAGTTTTACAAGACCTTCAAAGAAAGAACTAATGTCAATACTCTCCAATTAATTTCAGGAAATAGAAAAAGAGGAAGCATTTCCAAACTCATTCTATGAGGCCAATATTACTCTGATTCCAAAACCAAGCAAAGACACATCAAAAAAAAAAAAAGATAACTTCAGACCAATATCTTTAATGAACATAATGCAAAAATTATCAATAAAATTCTGGCAAATCAAATACAAAAAGATCATGCACCATGATCAAGTGGGATTCATCCCAGGGATGCAAGGTTGGTTCAACATAACATACAAAAATCAATAATGTAATTCATCACATCAATAGACTTAAATGTAAGAATCATATGATCATCACAATAGACACAGAAAAAGCATTTGACAATATATAGCACCCGTTTATGTTCAAAACACTAGAAAAACTAGGGATAACAGGAACATAACTCAACATCATAAAGGCTATATATGCTAACCCCAGGCCAACATCATTCTAAATGGAGAAAAATTGAAGGCATTCCCTTTATAAACTGGAACAAGAGAGGGGTACCCTCTTTCACCACTTCTATTTAACATAGTTCTTGAAACACTGGCTAGAGCAATTATACAGATTAAAGAAATTAAAGGAGTACATATAGGAAAAGAAGAACTCAAATTCACACTATTTTCTGATGATATGATTCTATACCTGGAAGACCCTAAAAGTTCCACCAAAAAACCTTCTAGAGTTAGTAAATGAAATCAGCAAAGTATCAGGATATGAAATCAACACCCATAAATCAAAGGCATTTCTGTATATCAGTGACAAATCCTCAGAAAGGGAAATGAGGAAAACTACCCCATTCTCAGTAGCCTCAAAAAAAAAAATAAAATTCTTGGGAATCAATTTAATGAAAGAGGTGAAAGATCTATATTATAAAAATTACAGAACCCTAAAGAAAGAAGTCAAGGAAGACCTTAGAAGATGGAAAGATCTACCTTGCTCTGGATAGGGGGAATTAATATTATCAAAATGACCATACTTCCAAGAGCACTATAGATTTAATGCAATTCTGATCAAAATTCCAATGACATTCCTCATAGAAATAGAAAAAGCAATCATGAAATTCATCTGGAAAAATAATTCATACGCAACAAAATGAAATTAAACCCCTATCTCTCACCATACACAAAACTCAACTCAAAATGGATCAAGGACTTAAGAATACAACCAGAGACACTTCGTTGAATAGAAGAAAAAGTAGGCCCTCATCTACATCATTTGGGATTAGGCCCCAAATTCCTTAATAAGACTCCTGTGGCACAAGAATTAAAATCAAGAATCAATAAATGGGATGGACTCAAACTAAAAACCTTCTTCTCAGCAAAAGACACAATCTTTTAGGTGAATAGAGACCCTATATCTTGGGAGCAAATCTTTACCCCTCACACATCGGATAGAGTACTGATCATTACGATATATGAAGAATTCATAAAGCTAAACACCAAAAAAATGAATAAACCAATAAATAAATGGGCCAAGGACCTGAAGAGACAATTCTCAGAGGTCTCATATACCTACAAATACATTTAAAAAATGTTCATCACCACTAGCAATTAGAAAAATGCAAATCAAACCACTGTAAGATTTCATCTCACTCCAGTCAGAGTGGTATCTATTATGCATACAAACAACAATATGTGTTGGCGAGGATGTGGGGGAAAGGGTACACTTATACACTGCTGGTGAGCTTGAAAATTGGTGAGGCAATATGGAAAGCAGTATGGAGATTTTTTGGAAATTGGGAATAGAACCACCATCTGACCCAGCTAACTCTCTCCTCGGTCTATACCCAAAGGACTTAAAAACAGCATCCTACAGGGACACAGCTACATCAATGCCTATAGCAGCACAATTCACAATAGCTAAACCATAGAACCAACTATATGCCCTTTAATAGATGAATGGATAAAAAATGTGACATATATACACAACGGAATATTACTCAGAAATAAAAGAGAATAAAATCATGGCATTTGCAGGTAAATGGATAGAGTTAGAGAAGATAATGCTAAATCAAGTTAGCCAATCCTCAAAAACCAAATGCCAAATGTTTTCTTTGATATAAGGAAGCTGATTCATAGTGGGGTAGTGAGGGGGAGCATAGGAGGAATAGACCAATTCTAGATAGGGCAGAGGGGATGGAGGGGAAGGGAGGGGGCATGGGGTATTTAATGATGGCAAAATGTGATGATCATTGCTATCCAAAGTACATGTATGAAGACACAAATTGGTGGGAATATACTATTTATACAGTCAGAGATATGAAAAAATATGCTCTATATATGTAGTAAGATTTGTAATGTGTTCTGCTGTCATATACGCATTAAAAAAATTTACATTAAAGAAAGATTTAAAACTAGCTCATATTAATCTTTAGGTCATGTTCTAAACCATCACATTTTAGAATTTGTAACCGTGAATCAAGTATGACATTCAAATGATTCCTCTCTTCTCTCTCAACTCTTTAGAGCATCAGCCCTTTCTTACCACCAACTGTCTAATCCGTCTTCTCTTCTAATCTGATTCTAATACTCAACCGCATCCAGTTAGTGTCTTGTAAACCTTGTAAATTTTCCTTTTTAGGTGAAAATAATTCTCTGGTAATGAAAGAGCTCTTTATTCTCTCCTTCCTATACACTCTACCCCATCTTTTATATCAATTGATGGTATCCTTATTTTCAATATCTCAGTACCTTGTCAGCCTTCAAGGATGCAGTTTTCCAGAACAGATAATTCAGACAGCATTAGCCTTGACATTGTTTGGGGATGACATCTGTTCTGCTAAGTATCTCTGGTAAATCAATAAATATATTTTGTGCCATTCCTCAAAATATCATAGCTTTATTGGAAATTCCCAAATTTCTTTGCTTTTTTGCTTCTCACACCTATCTTTTAAGTTGTTTTTGTATTACCATGTAAGTTTAAAAGTGGAAGCTCAAACTCAGGATTTAGTGTTCCTGAAACCAATTTACCTTTAAATTGTACTGTAAGTGACAAGGGCATTGCCATTTTTCACTTACCCAGCCTTTAAATAACAGAGTCCTCTTAACTCCATTTTTTTTCTTTTCTGATGTCTATTTAGCTACCATTTTCTGTGGTCAATCTTCACCAGATTTATTGCATCACCCCTCTCTGTATAGTTAATTATTATTACTTAATAAAAATATCTCATATCTTATAATTGTATGGGTGGAACAAACAGATGGCCCTTCTGCTGGAGCATTATTCACCTACTGTTAGCTAGTGGGTCAAAAACTCAGATGACTGGAATGGCTAGCGACAACCAGACATCTTTACCTATCCATTCATTCCAACTCTGCACACAGCACAATAGACTCTGATTTTCATAAGATTAAGCCCCATGAAAATCCTAGTAAATTTTTTTCTTGTTTCTTGTTGACTGACTTTTTATAAGACAAATCACACATTGTGTAAATCAATCCCACAGATGATGTAGGAAGAGACTCCACATAGGTATGGCCACTGGAAATAGTTATTCATCGGGTAGCCCTAATTGCAACAATCTGCAGTACTCTCCTAATTCTCATTCTTATTGCTATAATCCTAGTTCAGTTTTTCATGACTGCCTGTTTAATAATCTGCAGGACTTCTAGTGTTTCTGTCCCTGCTACCTGTGCCTTCTAATGCATCTGTTATACTTAAAAATTCTAATCAAGTTCCTTTCCTGTCTAAAGCAAACAAACAGTACCTTCATATAGGCTTCCAAGAAAAGTGTTTTCTTCTTCTGACTTTGAGCATTCTCAATACATCTTTACCACCTTGATGTCCATGGTTCTCCTACACCTCAACTTATGGTTTTAAAGCATTACTTTCCTCCTTGTCCTTACTCACATTTTATAATTCTATTTTTCTTACTAAAATAGAATTTTATCTGATATTTTTTCATTAAATTCAAAACCATTCTTCGAATCAATTTCATCTTCTCCTGTTCATGTCAGAAATTACTTTTTGTGTCAATAAAATCTTAACACACTTTACTCATGACTCTCTTACCACAATGATCTCACCCTTCACTTTACTATGGTAGGCTTTTGTGTGTGGCTGTATCCCTTCTCATACTTAACCTCTAGAATAACTCTATTAGAATCTGACATATCACATATATAATTTAACATTTTTAATGACCATTTGTAAAGAAGCAAAAAATGTACTGAGGTTATTCATGTTAATAATAGATTTTACTTATATTAATGTCTCTCAGAATATTATTTCAACAAGTAAAAAATTATTGATTTTTATGTTCTGGTTTTATATTAACTCTGAAATACAAGTATATTTTATACTTACATCATATCTCTGCTCAAATTAGCAACATTTCAATGCTCCATAATTCTTGCTGGTGGCTTCTACAGTGAACATCCCAACTTCAGAAATACGGAAGAAATACTGATGTAACACAGAAAATGTCACTACATAGTCAGACCTGTTATCATATTTTGCCCTTGTCACTTGCTACAGAAGTTTGGACAATTTGCTCAGTCTCTCTAGGCCTTACTTTCTTCATGTATATGAAACTTTTGGAAACACACAATTTCTGACATTATGTTCATTTATTCATAAGATGAAGACATAACCCATAGTAACCCCAATGTCTTGCACAATACTTGTAACTTAGGAGTATATGTTAGATAGCCATATATTGAGCACATTAGACATACTAATCATTTGCTAGGTTCTAGGACCATTACATATGATGTCTGCCTTTTAAAAGCTTGGTGCAGAATGGTGAACATATAAATATTTAATTATTTATAACACATTTACTATATAAATGATATTTAAGAAGTTGAAAAGCTGTGACACAGAAGAGGAGTTATAAACTATGCCTAGGAATATGAGTGTAGGCTTTATAAAAAATGTTGCTTCAACTCAATATATGCCAGGTACACAACAATGGTGGAAGAGGATCATAGGAAGAATACCAGGAGGTATGAACTTACATGTAAAACACACGGAACTTTGATTGTCCACATGGTTGGTCCCAGGAAAGAACAAAAGGAGAGTGCGGTGAATACTAGAGAAATAATTAGGTAATAATTGGAATAACAACTCTTCCCCAGAGATAGTACTTCCTCATTTCCCCTCATCTTGATAAATGATATCATTGCCAAATATCTATATCTTTAGTGTCTGCATTTCATAATTCTTTAGATTTTATATACCAATAAACCTGTTGCCTCTCACCTTTGAAACATCCTGTCTATGCCCTAGTCAAAGTTACCTACCTCTTTCCTGGACTACTATAAAAAGCCTCTAACTTATCTTCCTTTTTTCATTCTTATACTCCAGTTTCTGATTTCCTCCAAGAGGCAATGATGATTTCCTTTTAAAGTACAGCATGCTCTTTCACCACTCTTTACAGCATTACTAGCTCTCTTTCTTGATTCATTCTAAGATATGACCTACCTATCTATCTTCAATTCATTTGCTTTTCCATTTATCACACATGCTTTAGCCTTGCTAACTTAAGAAAGAAAAAGTTTCTCGAGTATTCCAAGATTTATTCTAAACCCATGAGTTTTTGCTTTCTCCTCTGTCTAGATTGGTCTTTTCCTTGTCTTCAACTGACTACTTATTTTTAATTCTTTAATTCACAGCTAAAATCACTCCCTCAAGTAATGTTTCACTGACCATCCAGTCTGAAATACTCTGATAGTGATGTTACCCTCTATTTTATTATGCTGTTACTTCATAGTAGTTTTTATAGAAATCTGAAATTATTTATCATCATTGTTATTCTCATTACCGATATTGTATTTACTTGCATATTTTATTTTTCTTCCACTAGAATGTAAGTTCTCTTGGAATAGAAAAATGACTGTCTTGCTCATCATTATATCCCTTATATCATCCTTAATACTTGGCAAAGGAGAACACTCAATCCTTTTTGAAAGGATGGATAACATTTTCCCACCTATACATTAATTAAAGAGGAAAAGGATGTGCATTCATTGATTTAGTGTTTTATTAGACATAAAAGATATTTGGCTATGGGGATAAAATCATAACCACCACAAATTCTGCTATTCCATCACAAATCCTACTATTCTAGCACAACATCTACTCTCTAGCCATGTTATTAAGCACTTGAATTGATGGGAATGCAGAAGTGTAAATAAATAAAAATTGGTGTGTGGGAAGGAGGACAAGAAAATTAATGTCTTGTTTCTTTTTGGAAATTGAAATATTACAAACATTGCAGATAAATAGTTCAAACAACATTTTGAGTATAAGTTGAGTTGTGTCTAATTGTAACTTTCTATTAGTGAAGCACATCAGAAATAAGATCTACTTCTAGGTAAATAATACATGAATGAGGACTGTTTACACATGTCACATGCCAGATATTTGAAAAGACTAATATTCCTTTAATAAAAACAACATTAAGTTCTAAAAGGTCATTTAAGATTATTTTCTTGAGAGAGTTTATGAATGTTCTTCACCTGTTGATTTAACATTATTATTAATAGTCTTATTCACATTCAGTGTTTTTACTGTAAATATTTTTTCATCTTAACATTTACTTTGTCAAATGTGTTCTTTTACAGGAATATATATATTTGCTAGAAAGAACAGTGGCAGCTTCAGAGCAAAATGAAGTTCTTTGTGCTGCTTTCAGCCCTTGGGCTCTGTTGGGCTCAGTATTCCCCAAACACTCAACAGGGAAGGACCTCTATGGTCCACTTGTTTGAGTGGCGCTGGGTTGATATTGCTCAGGAATGTGAGCGATACTTAGCTCCCAATGGATTTGGAGGAGTTCAGGTAAGGATTGTTCACATCATAAATTGCAACATTTACTTGAGTTTATGATAAATGATATAGTAAAATGTCAATCCATTTCTGTGAATCTGAGATAATATTTTACTTCTCATATAAGTCCTCTGAAACAGTTTTCTGAGGAAGAAAAAATTTAGTATTGGTGGCAACTTTATATTTTGTTTCAGAATAAGAGCAGGACATCTTTAATGGGCTGTTAATATTTTAGAGTGGTTATAAAGTAATGTAGCTGCATGTACAAAGATTCAGCAATAACTTTAGGTTATTAATTTGTTTTAGAGGTTTTAATGATATAAAATAATCTATAATTTAATACTTATTAAGTTTGCTTTCTTTGTAGATCTCACCACCCAATGAAAATATTGTTGTTAACAACCCTTCAAGACCTTGGTGGGAAAGATACCAACCAATTAGCTATAAAATATGCACAAGATCTGGAAATGAAGATGAGTTCAGAGACATGGTGTCTAGGTGTAACAATGTTGGTGTAAGTGAATTTAAGTTTCCATTAAATATTATATAGGAAGATAATTTCTTCTTTTTTTTTCTCTCTTGAGCAGTAAGTTTTTGGGACTTGATTTTTTAAAATTTAACTTCATACTTGAGCAGTAACTCAAAATGAACTATTGCTATATGTTCAACCTTTATAAATACTTATAAATGTGCCATTTATCTACTAAAGAAAAGACCTTTTAAAGTTTAAAGAAGAGTTTACTTGTAAAGCAAGGCATCAACTCTAACCCTTATAACGAAATACATTTCTTATTAAGTATTAGAATTCCCAATTATAATAATTTCTGTAAATTTTATGTGATTTATCTACAAGTAAATTCCTGAGCACTCTTCTCCATCTTTTTTAAAATAATGAATAGCCATTTTCTCTTTATAGTGAGGAGTGTAATGATAGGCAATATCTATCTTCCTTTCTTCAGATACTAAGCAGAGAGTAAAGGCTAATTTTTTTCTTTTTCCTTGTGATCCACTGAAATTTCAAAAATTAATAATTTTTTCTGTCTCAACTGATTCTTATCTCCTCAAAAATGACTTTCTTAATAATTATCATAGTTTCCGCTTTTCTCAATTCATCATTTTTGTAAATGTATGACCAGACAACTAGAATAGATATCACTCTTCATTTCACATTAGTTTCCTTTCATGCTTCACTTTTTAGTCTTATTGGGAAAAGAAGTTATACAATAATAAAGAAATATTTTAGATTTTAATGAATACTCTGTAAAGTTTAATCAATAATGTTTCAGATTTTTACTTAAAAAAAAAAACTGAAGTAAACCCTTTGCTTTTCAGGTCCGAATTTATGTGGATGCTGTAATTAATCATATGTGTGGTGAAGGGGGAGGTGCAGGAACAAGCAGTACTTGTGGAAGTTACTTCAATGCTGGAAATAGGGAGTTTCCAGCAGTCCCATACTCTGGTTGGGATTTTAATGATGGTAAATGTAAAACCTCAAGTGGCGGCATTGAGAGCTATAATGATGCTTATCAGGTAATTTTCTTTTTTAAATAATAATCTGAATAAAGAACTACCCATGCCTTTAATTATGCACATGTAACTTACTTGAACACTGATTTTAAACACTAGTTTAGATTCCTATGTAAAATAAGTAACCATGACTGCATAAAAATAAAAAAACTCAATAATCGAAAGCATTCTGCAGTCATGATACTAGGTATAGAACTCAGTGATAGAATACTTGCCTGGCATGTGTAAGGCACTGGGTTCACTCCTCAATCCCAGAAGGATAAATAAATAAATAAATTCCTCCAATCAACTAAAAAGCTCATCTACTCATTTTCTACTTTCTCCATTTTTATGCTAGAAAATATTTCAAAGTATATCCACAGAATAATGCCAATATTCCCAGTGCCTAATTTAAAAAATGAATTATGGAAATATCTGTTGATGAATAAATGAATGAACAAATGATCAAACAGATTCTCAGGTCAAAGATGATATTTTAAAAAAACATAAAATTTTTACCTCAACAGGTCAGAGATTGTCGTCTGGATGGTCTTCTTGATCTTGCCCTGGAGAAAGATTATGTGCGCACCCAAATTGCCAATTATATGAACCATCTCATTGATATTGGTGTAGCAGGGTTCAGACTAGATGCTTCTAAGCACATGTGGCCTGGAGACATAAAGGCAATTTTGGATAAACTACATAATCTAAACACAAACTGGTTCCCTGGAGGAAGCAGGCCTTTCATTTTCCAGGAGGTACATTCATCTATATATATGCATTAAAAACTGTATCATTTCATTCACTAGAAAATAAATGGCAGATTTAATTCAATAAGAAATTTCTGTAGGTTAATGGCTAAGTCATTAATATACTGTAGCATTCTTAAAAAATTTTATTCATAAATAACACATTTAATTCTATCAAAGTTTGTTATTTGAAACTACAGGAAATTTGATTAGGCTACAAATCCCTGATATTTATTACATTGCAGAGACCATTATACAAGACCAAAAATAAAATAGTTGTTGCCTAAGCCATTCTGAGTTTGGGTCTTTACTATACCACTATTGGCTGTCTAAGTTTTTATTCAAATTAATTTTCCTTTCTGTGAAAAAATATTTTTTATGTAAAGAAAAGGACTAATGATAAAGTTTATGTTTTTGATCTCTTTGGAAAATTAATTAGTAATTAATGAATTATTAATTATCAAGCATTAATAAATATCGATAAGGAAGTAAGTTCTATGATAGTGTGAGCTATTGTTTTTATAATTTATGTGCAAGACTAAATGAGATCAAGATTTTCACAGGTTACCTTGTCAAGAGATTTCTTTCAATATTGTGACATATATTTTATCAAAACAAAATAAGAATATCAATATGATGAAAGCAGTTTTAAGCATTTCAAATAACATAAATGTTTTAAAGCTATTTTTATATTAATTTTTTCATTAAAATACTTTAAAATTTTTGTACTTTAAAATGATATATTGCACTATATTTCTACCAGGTGATTGATCTGGGTGGTGAGGCAATTACAAGTAGTGAGTACTTTGGAAATGGCCGTGTGACAGAATTCAAGTATGGTGCAAAACTGGGCACAGTTATTCGCAGATGGAATGGAGAGAAGATGGCTTACTTAAAGTAAATATAATTTGTCATTTATAGTATTTTACAGATCTATTAGACATACTACTCCAGTATGAGTTATTGTCTTAGAACCTTCTTAGATAATCAAGAAGTAGATTATTAATAAATGTTATTCTTCCTCAAACCACAATTAATCATCTTTTTAATTTAGAATTATCAGTCTCCAGGATGTATTCTGGAAACCAAAACATCACCTAAATATTTTCATCTATTATTTTAATACACTGGATTTGAGTAATGTTTCCTTATAATCTATTAAAACTAAGTTATTTTTAAGAGGATGCTACCATTTATAAAGTGCCTACAATTTGGCCATAACTATGGAATAAGTATGCATTTTCTCAACTCTTTAATTTGAAACATTAAGGTGTTCATTCTTAAGGAATACAGTGTTGAAGCCTCATTTTAACCAAGTTTGTCTTTCTCTATAATGTGATATGAATATTAACCTTCAGAAATCCACATAGAATTCATATACTGAAAACTTTCAAAGAAACTTTTGCATGACAAAAATCTTATATATGAATGGATACAAGCAATCCTACATATATATATATATAAACACAGAATGAATTTATAGATTTGTTAATCTATAAAAACCCTAAATTCTATGGAATAATTAATTATAGAATTTATCTAAGGATGCTACATAAAAAGAGATGCAGATTTAGATTACCATAAACCTATTGTAAAAGAATAAAAATATTTATTTTTTTTAATAGGAACTGGGGAGAAGGTTGGGGTTTCATGCCCTCAGACAGAGCTCTAGTCTTTGTGGATAACCATGACAACCAACGAGGACATGGAGCTGGAGGATCATCCATTCTTACCTTCTGGGATGCAAGGTAGGAAAAAAACTCACCTTTTAATGAGAGTAATAATATTCTATTCTTCGATTGTAATATATTTTTATAATTTTCAGGCTGTATAAAATGGCAGTTGGATTTATGCTTGCTCATCCTTATGGATTTACACGAGTAATGTCAAGCTACCGTTGGCCAAGATATTTTGTGAATGGACAAGTAAGTTTTGAATTTGTTCAAAATATCTTTTTTTCAAGAAAGAAGTAGGTAATTTTCTTTTAATTTCTCATGAGTTTGTTGCATTCAATATTTATCATCAAGTATTTATTTAAATGGAAACATAATGCTGATCTCTGATTTTTGTAATGGAAAGGATATTAAATACATAAAATTTATGTTCTCTTTTTTCAAAGAGTATGAAAACTGTTCAGTAATAGGACAGATATCCACACACTAAGAAAAGAAACTTATGAAAAAGAACAAGTTACAGGGTATAAAGTATATACTTATCATAAGTACCCAATTTCATAGAGTTGATATGAGGATTACACATGCTAAAACTTATCAAGAACTTAAATCAGTTCCTGCTTTTATTATAAGAAATGAATACTATGAAAATATTTTTTTATAAAAGTTTTATGGTGTGCAAAGAAATGGTTCAGCTGAGCTGAAGTTAAATGAGGAAAATATCTTAAAAGATGAATGAAATGATATACATTACAGAATTAAAAAATTCCAGACCACTTCAGGATAAGTAAGTATGAGAAAAATATCAGGGATATGGTAAAAACATTAATCTAAATATCAATTTCAAAACTAAACTGAGAAGTAAATTATGAAGATGCTTTAAAAGTTAAGTGAGGGTTTTCTTTTTAAACTAAAGATTTCAGAAGTAGCATCATTAAAGAGACTTCATATCTAAAATCAATCCCTTCTGTATAATTCAGACAGATGCCTAGAGAAACAGAGTTTACAGAGATTCTAAAAATTCAGTAAAGGTCTATAAAAATTGTATACATGATGTATTCTAAATAAAGACACTGCAGAGACAAGTAGCAGGACCAATTAATTGAGTTTAGTATAATGAAGGAAGTGAAAGATAGATGTGTGTGTTAAAAATTTGTTTTTGTTTAAATTAAGGATGTTAATGATTGGGTTGGACCACCAAATAATAATGGAGTGACTAAAGAAGTAACTATTAATCCAGACACTACTTGTGGCAATGACTGGGTCTGTGAACATCGATGGCGCCAAATAAGGTAAGAGTAATACATATCCTCTAACATTTTCCTTAACATTTTACTTTAAACTGTTTGAGTTTAAGAATAGCAACATTTTATATGATACTATGCTTTTAGAAACATGGTTATTTTCCGAAATGTGGTTGATGGCCAGCCTTTTCAAAACTGGTGGGATAATGGTAGCAACCAAGTGGCTTTTGGAAGAGGAAACAAAGGATTCATTGTCTTTAATAATGATGACTGGTAAGTAGATATCAATTTTAAATAATTTTTACACTATTGTGTTCTAGTTTTATTCTGTTCCTGTTCATTGACTGTTTTCATATCTTCAAAATCCTTTAAGTCAGGGAATTAAGAAAATAAGAAATCAGAAAATTAAAGAAGAAAAATGATGATGGCATTTATTTCACCCCCTATTTTTATAAGGGTCTTTGTTTTAACTGGAGCTTTCTTATGCATCCATGCAATATTGTTTACTGAATATTATGCATATTATGCTAATATTACATGAGCCACTAAATATACCAACAGTTATTTTAAGGGTGGCAAAATCTCTAAAAGAACATGGCTTTCAATATCAATCTTAGTATTGGAATATTTTTTTTTTGCTCTGTATCTCAACTACTCCACTATCTGCTCCTTTGCTATACATTCTTCACTTCCTACCTCTCAGGGACAAGTACTACTTTAAAGTGTATGTGTTAGAAATGTATCTTATGGCCAATGATATTCCCACTAGATTTTTGTAGTTTTACTTCTAAAGCTTCTCATTGCTGTCCTTTCTTTAGTGATACTGATAGCCTATTCTTGTAGTCTAATGAGTCTTTCATATGGAGAACTACAGACAGAAGAACTCTGCCAGCTTTGGAATGTCTCAGTCCCAGCCCAACTTCTGCTCATGTTTAGCTCAGGTTAGGCTAAAATTACATTTTATTGGCCAAAAATAAATAAGTAAGTAATGTGTCTTTTTTTTTCCAAAAGAGCCTATGGCTAGTTCTTTAATTTCTGTGTTTTCCGGATAGAAGAACGGAAATAAATTTATACAAGATAGTTTCTATTCCAAGCTATATAATTCTTCATAAAAGTGCTAAAATATTTTTACTTCTATTTCTAATTATTTTTGGCCTCTACAAAAAATATTTTTTGAAGAAAAATTCCAATTTTAGTTCTTTAAAGCAATCAGTATTTTTACAAATTCACAAAAAGACAAATTGAAAATATATTTGTTTACCACAGGGAGTATTTTTATCTAAGGGTAGCAATTCCTGTAGATCTTCACTGCTATTCTTCAACCTTTATGGTCTGGTAATAGTCACCACTGACTAAGAATGGGTAGGTGTTCTGTATGTTTACATTGTACTGAGAGTGCTGTTGACATCCACTGGAAAGATCTCTGTGTTTTCATTTTCTTCTTATTGAGACCTTGACTGCTTAAAATTCTATGGCACAAAATTAAGCTGTTTATTTACTTTAGAGAGATTCTGAATTCTTATATTTGACAGTAATGAATTTAAGTTAAATAGCAAATTTTGTTTTATAGGTCATTGTCAACAACTTTGCAAACTGGTCTTCCTGGTGGCACATATTGTGATGTCATTTCTGGAGATAAAATTAATGGAAATTGCACAGGAATTAAAGTCTATGTTTCCAGTGATGGCAAGGCTCAGTTTTCTATTAGTAACTCTGCTGAAGACCCATTCATTGCAATTCATGCTGATTCAAAGTTGTAAAATTTAAATTAAATGCATATACACAGCATTATCAAGTGTCTTTTTATTGTAAATACTTTCATTTCCATAATCCTTTAAATTTTATTATAAGATGTATGTCATCAACTTGAAAAGGTCAAGTATTAAAAAATAGCATTACTCATATGTATAATTATAAGAAAACAACAGGCAAAGTGTTATTGTTTTAGAAGACACACTTTAACCTACCTGTCAAGGGAATTTATAAGAACTCAGAAAGGCATTTTGACAAATATATTTATTGTCATTGACACCATTTGTCCACTATGTATCTCTTATTTCTGAGATATAGTCTGAAAGTCTGTCTACGATTTAGAGATATACTCTGAAATTCTGTCTGTAATTCTCTCACAAAGTCTTTCTGCCAATTAGAAAGAACTGGTTTAATGGTGATTCACATACTGAGATAGCTCAATTGGATGGTTTTCACAATACTGAAGTGGTTTTATAATTTACAGAGTTAAAAATAGAAGAGACTGGGGCTGTGTGGCTCAGTGATAGAAAACTTGCTGAGCATGTGTGAGGCACTGGGTTCATTTCTCAGCATCACGTATAAATAAATGAATAAACTAAAGGTCCACCAACATATAAAAAATAGTTTTAAAAAATAGAAGGGACTTCAATTATGCAGTCTATAATTTTTAATATTATTGAGCCCTCAAGAATATTCTACTCCTTTCCCTATAGTCTTGTCTCTCATTGTCTTTTTTTGATTGTTTTTTAAGCTGTAGTTGGACACAATGCCTTTTTATTTTACTTATGTATTTTCATGTGGTGCTGAGGATCAAACCCATCACCTGGCAAATACTAGGCGAGCTCTGTACCACTGAGTCACAATCCCTGCCTGCCTTTCATTTTCTTTCAGTGGTTTTGACTTGCTGTCATATGGCTTTTCATTCTTGCTCTAATCTCTAACATGGATGTTCAGTTAAGGCTTTCATGTCACTATATTCTCCAGATTTTCTTTATAATCTTACTTTAGTCCTCCTTCCAACCACATGGTCCTCCACCATACAATCAAGGTGATTTTCAAATTGGAAAACCATCACCATCACCACTACAATGTTTCCAAATCTCATTAATGGATTTCTTACCTTCCATAGGATAAAAGGCCAAAAGTCTAACTAGATTATTAAGTCTGCATTTGAAGCCTCACCTCAAAATATTTCTTCTCTTTAGCGTCTGTTTTTTTAATAAAGCTAACCTTTTAGTTATTTGAAATTAACAAACCTCACTTAGCTTCTTAAGTTCAATACAAGAAACATTCTAGGTCAGGGCTGATGGCGCACACCTGTAATTCCAGTGGTGTGGGAGGCAGAGGAAGGGGATTAGGAGTTCAAAGCCAGCCTTAGCAAAAGCCAGGTGCTAAGCAACTCATTGAGACCTGTCACTAAATAAAATACAAAATAGGTCTGTGATGTGGCTCAGTGGCCAAGTGCTCCTGGGTTCAATCCCAGTACCCAACCCCTTGCAAAAAAAATTATTTTCCTTCTACTTGGGATATTCTTTACCTCTTCTCCCAATAAACTTCTATTCATCATTCATTCTTGGTTCAATGGCTGACCTATGGATTAGGTCAGATCCCCTGATTTCTTTCATGACTGCCCATATCGTCCTTCTTATTACTCATTAGTACATTAGAAAATGTCTCTTTTGCTCTTTATTGAATCCTTAATCTCAGTATAGAATCCAGAACATATTATGTATGAATTCAATAAGTATTTGTAAAATGAATTGATATATTGATTTGCTTAGTACCTTGCTTTTGCTGAGGCTGGCTTTGAACTTGTGATCCTCTTGCTTCAGCCTCCTGAGTTACTGGGATTACAGGCATGTGCCACCACGTCCAGCTCAATTTTTCTTTTTAAGAAACTAAAAATGGAAGACTAAATTAAATCCCCAGAGCAAGTAGAAGGGAAAAATAAAATAAAACTTGAGTCACTGAACTTAAACATGAAAGAGTAAGGGAAAATAAATTGTGTAAACAACAGCTAATTCCAGTAAAAGACTAGAGAAATTGAAAAAGTTATTGCTAGATTACCAAGAAAAGATGAATGACAAATGTCAAGAATAGAAGGTAATCATTGATGAAAGCTATCATTAAATCCCCAAATTCTAAGAAGGTACTAATGGAATATTTTAAACAATTTATCTCCACAAATTTGATGAAAAGAACAATTTCATGAAGGTCACAAACTCCTTCTATTTAAAAAGTAGGTTACCTGAATCCTATGTATGTTTAAGATATTTACTTTTTAGATAAGTTTTCACATAAGGAAAACTCAATAGTTTTCCCATATTGTTTCACTGGTGAATTCAGCCAAACATTAAAGGAAGAAAGTACACTATGAATCCAACATATAAGACTGTTCAAGAAAACTACACATTACTACTTTTAATGAATATGGGAAATTTTATTTTGTCAAGTGGGATTTATCTTGGGAAATGTTGACTATTTGAGCCTTTGAAAATCATTGAAATCACGTATAACAACAAAGAAAAAGCATATGATCATCTTAATTAGGGAACAAGAGATGATATTTGACAAGATTAAGTATCCTCTTATAACAAAAACTTAGGAAACCAGAAATGAAACAGACTCTTAAACTACCAGTGTCTATAGAACTTATATCTATGTTGATGGCAAAATACTGAATAATGAAAGTCTTTTTCCTAAGGTTGTAAACGAGGAAAGAAGGTACAAACTCTAGATGACTATTGAGCCTATAACTGGGAGTATGGCCAGTGAAATTAAAAAAGAAAAAAAAGTATAAAAATTAATAATGAAATAAAGTTGTTCTTAGAGATAGCATGGTTTTGGATGTAACAAATACCTAAAAATTAGTAAAGTGGCTCCTACAAACAATAAATGAGTTAAGGTAAATATGAAAAAATCAATTTTACTATATATTTTCAAAAACAACTAGAAATTTAATTACATGGATAGGCAGAACTAACATCATCAAAATGGCGATATTACCAAAAGTTCTCTATAGGTTTAATGCAATGCCGATCAAAATGCCAATGGCATTTCTTGTAGAAATAGATAAAGCAATCATGAAATTCATATGGAAAAATAAAAGACCAAGAATAGCAAAAGCAATTCTAAGCAGGAAGTGTGAATCAGGTGGTATAGCGATACCGGATTTAAAACTATATTACAGAGCAATAGTAACAAAAACAGCATGGTACTCGTACCAGAACAGGCGGATGGACCAATTGTACAGAATAGAGGACACAGAGACTAATCCACAAAGCTACAGCTATCTTATATTTGATAAAGGTGCTAAAAGCATGCAATGGAGGAAGGATAGCATCTTCAACAAATGGTGTTGGGAAAACTGGAAATCCATATGCAACAAAATGAAACTGAATCCCCTCCTCTCGCCATGCACAAAAGGTAATTCAAAGTGGATCAAGGAGCTAGATATCAAATCAGAGACTCTGCGTCTGATAGAAGAAAAAGTTGGCTCCGATCTACATATTGTGGGGTCGGGCTCCAAATTCCTTAATAGGACACCCATAGCACAAAAGTTAATAACTAGAATCAACAAATGGGACCTACTTAAACTGAAAAGTTTTTTCTCAGCAAGAGAAACAATAAGAGAGGTAAATAGGGAGCCTACATCATGGGAACAAATTTTTACTCCTCACACTTCAGATAGAGCCCTAATATCCAGAGTATACAAAGAACTCAAAAAATTAAACAATAAGAAAACAAATAACCCAATCAACAAATGGGCCAAGGACCTGAACAGACACTTCTCAGAGGAGGACATACAATCAATCAACAAGTACATGAAAAAATGCTCACCATCACTAATAGTCAGAGAAATGCAAATCAAAACCACCCTAAGATACCATCTTACTCCAGTAAGATTGGCAGCCATTATGAAGTCAAACAACAACAAGTGCTTGGAGAGGATGTGGGGAAAAGGGTACTCTTGTACATTGCTGGTGGGACTGCAAACTGGTGTGGCCAATTTGGAAAGCAGTATGGAGATTCCTGGGAAAGCTGGGAATGGAACCACCATTTGACCCAGCTATTGCCCTTCTCGGACTATTCCTTGAAGACCTTAAAAGAGCGTACTACAGGGATACTGCTACATCGATGTTCATAGCAGCACAATTCACAATCGCTAGACTGTGGAACCAACCCAGATGCCCTTCAGTAGATGAATGGATAAAAAAAATGTGGCATTTATACACAATGGAGTATTATACAGCACTAAAAAATGACAAAATCATGGAATTTGCAGGGAAATGGATGGCACTAGAGCAGATTATGCTAAGTGAAGCTAGCCAATCACTAAAAAACAAATACCAAATGTCTTCTTTGATATAATGAGAGCAACTAAGAACAAAGCAGGGAGGAAGAGCAGGAAGAAAAGATTAACATTAAACAGATACATGAGGTGGGAGGGAAAGGGAGAGAAAAGGGAAATTGCATGGTAATGGAGGGAGATCCTCATTGTTATACAAAATTACATATAAGAGGTTGTGAGGGGAATGGGAAAATAAACAAGGAGAGAAATGAATTAAAGTAAATGGGGTAGAGAGAGAAGATGGGAGGGGAGGGGAGGGGAGATAGTAGAGGATAGGAAAGGTAGCAGAATACAACAGTTCCTAATAGGGAATTATGTAAAAATGTAGATGTGTAACCGACGTGATTCTGCAATCTGTATTTGGGGTAAAATTGGGAGTTCAAAACCCACCTGAATCAAATGTATGAAATATGATATGTCAAGAGCTTTGTAATGTTTTGAACAACGAATAAAAAAAAAGCAAAAAAAAAACCCCAAAACAAAGCTGAACAAAGAAACTATAGAACTCAATAATATAATCAATAACTTAGACTTAACTGACATATATAGAATATTCCAACTTTCAATGAGAGAATATTCTTTCTTCTCAGCAACACATGGATCGTACTCTAAGATGACCATATGCTATGTTACAAAGCAACTCTTAGCAAATATAAAAAAGTAGAGATACTATCCTGCATTCCATCAGATCATAATGGTATGAAATTAGAAATCAATGATAAAATAAGGAGTAAAATCTACTCCAACACCTGGAGACTAAATAATATGCTATTGAATGAACAATGGATTACAAAAGACATCAAGGAGGAGATTAAAATGTTTTTACAGGTGAATGAGAACACAGATACAACATATCAAAATCTCTGGGACACTGTGAAAGCAGTTCCAAGAGGGAAGTTCTTTGCATGTAGTTCATTCCTTAAAAGAAGAAAAAGTCAACAAATAAAATGACTTAATACTACATCTCAAGCCCTAGAAAAAGAAGAAAAAAATCAACACCAAAAGCAGCAGAAGAGAGGAAATAATTAAACTCTTAGCTGAAATCAAAGAAATTGAAACAATTAAAAAAAGTGACAGAACAAAAAGTTGGTCCTTTTGACAGACACTTAGCCATGTTAATGAAGAGAAGGACAGAGAAAACTCAATCACTAACATACATGATGAAAAAGGAAATACCAAAACAGACACTACAGAAATACAGAATATAATTAGAAATTATTTCAAAAACCTGCACTCCAATAAAATAGAAAATATCAAAGGCATTGACAAATTTCTAAAGTCATATAGTTTGCCCAAATTGAATCAGGATGATATACACATTTAAAAAGATCAATTTCAAGTGATGAAATAGCAGACACCATCAAAAGTCTACCAACCAAGAAAAGCCCAGGACCAAACAGATACATAGCCGAGTTTTACAAGACCTTTAAAGAAAGAACTAATATCAATACTCTCCAATTAATTTCAGGAAATAGAAAAAGAGGCAGCATTTCCAAACTCATTCTATGAGGCCAATATCACTCTGATTCCAAAACCAAGCAAAGATACATCAAAAAAAAAAAAAGATAACTTCAGACCAATATCTCTGATGAACATAATGCAAAAATTGTCAATAAAATTCTGGCAAATCAAATACAAAAAGCTCATGTACTATGATCAAGTGGGATTCATCCTAGGGACACAAGGTTGGTTCAACATAACATACAACAATCAATAAATGTAATTTATCACATCAATAGAGTTAAATATAACAATCATATGATCATCTCAATAGACACAGAAAAAGCATTTGACAACATATAGCACCCTTTATGTTCAAACACTAGAAAAACTAGGGATAATAGGATCATATCTCAACATAATAAAGGTTATATATGCTAATCCCCAGGCCAACATCATTCTAAATGGAGAAAAATTGAAGGCATTCTCTCTATAAACTGGAACAAGACAGGGATACCCTCTTTCATCACTTCTATTTAACATAGTTGTTGAAACACTGGCCAGAACAATTACACAGATGAAAGAAATTAAAGGAGTACACATAGGAAAAGAAGAACTCAAATTGGCACTATTTGTTGATGATATGATTCTATACTTGGAAGACCCTAAAAGTTCCACCAAAAAACCTTGTAGAGTTTGTAAATGAATTCATCAAAATAGCAGGATATAAAATCAACACCCATAAATCAAAGGCATTTCTGTGTATCAGTGACAAATTCTCAGAAAGGGAAATGAGGAAAACTACCCCATTCTCAATAGCCTCAAAAAAAAAAGTTCTTGGGAATCAACTTAATGAAAGAGGTGAAAGATCTATATAATAAAAATTACAGAACCCCAAGAAAGAAGTCAAAGAAGACCTTAGAAGATGGAAAGATCTACCTTGCTCTGGATAGGGGGAATTAATATTATCAAAATGACCATACTTCCAAAAGCACTATAGATTTAATGCAATTCTGATCCAAATTCCAATGACATTCCTCATAGAAATAGTAAAAGCAATCATGAAATTCATCTGCAAAAATAATCCATATGCCACAAAATGAAATTAAACCCTTATCTCTCACCATACACGAAACTCAACTCAAAATGGATCAAGGACTTAAAAATACAACCAGAGGGCTGGGGATGTGGCATGTGTAGGGCGCTGGGTTTGATCCTCAGCACCACCTAAAAGTAAAATAAAGATGTTGTGTCCACCGCTGCTGAGAGCCACGGCCGAGTCTGTATGGCCCCTGGCATTTTGCCAACAGTATTGATTGACAGGTGAGGCATTACTATCTGCCTCTGCCGCAACTTTTGAGTTCTCGCACTATTTTGGAGTTCTCGTGGGGATTTCCGGGGACTCCCCGAGAGTTCCCATTGGTTGGGGAAGTGCAGGAGGAGGGATTTCCGGGAGAGATATTTCCTCCTGGGGGTTCCTGGACCAGCCGCGTGGCGTTCGGGAGGATTCCCCGGGAGCTGTGTGAAGTGTTTTCCTGCAGTTCAAAAATAAAGTTTGTTCCTGCTTCAGTGGCTCGTGATTTGTGCCCAGCCAGACTGCGGCAATTGGCGGCCCGTGCGGGGAACGTCTGAAGCTTCTGGGTAAGTGAAATTGCTTGCCCCTAAGGGAAGGCCAGAGAATGGGTGTCCATTTTAAAAAACAATGTGTTCTTGTTTTGATTTGTTTTGTGTTTGTTTCAAGCTGCCTATCCCTAGAAATTTCTCAGGCAGATTGGGAAAAATGGTTGGCTCAAGGTTTGAAGTTGTTCACCCCTGAGGAAGAGATAGATATAGACCACAAATGCACATATCAAGAAAATAGGAAAATTGATACAACGATTTTTTGTTCCGTTTTTGTTTCATTCTGTTTTGGTTTTGTTTTGTGTTATCTTATTGGGTTGCGTTATCTTTATAACAGATTAGAAATTAGTAAAAAACATACTGAAAGAGTGTTAAGTAAATTGTTAGAGGTTCAGACCATGGAGAAAGACATTTTAGATCAAGCAAAAGAGAAGGTCTCTCAAGCTAGTCAGACAGAGGAAGAAAATTTAAAGAAAGAAAGCTTAGAGGAGAAACAGCTATTAGGGAAAAAGCTACAACAGGAGGCTGCTACTAACACCGTTCTATCACCAGAGGGCATAATTCAACCAACAGCTCCCCCTATGGAGATAGCTGAGTGGCCCTCAAACCCCATAGTTGATAGATGGGATCCTGAGACAGGACCTCAAAGATTAGCATGCCCTGTACTTGAGCAGGCAGGAGGGCAACGAATTCACCGTGCTTTAGATTTTAAAACAGTGAAGCAGTTAAAGGAGGCTGTAACAACCTATGGTCCTCAAGCTCCGTTCACTGTAAGCATGGTCGAATGCATTACCAACTTGGACATGATGCCAGCAGATTGGGCTAGTATGTGTAAATCTGTGCTAAATGGAGGACAATATTTGTTATGGAAGGTTGCCAATGAGGAATTTTGCAGGGAGACAGCTAGGCAAAATGCAGCAGCTGGTTACCCTCAAAGAAATCTAGATATGTTGTTAGGAAAAGGACCTTATGAGGGTCAACGGCAACAAATTGAATATGATCCTGGCGTATACGCACAAATTGCTGTAGATGCGATTAGGGCATGGAAAACTTTACAGGGGCATGGAGATTTACAAGGTCAATTATCTAAGGTAATACAAGGAACTAATGAACCTTACGCTGAATTTGTAGATAGACTTATTCAAGCAGCTTCCAGAATTTTTGGGGATACAGAACAGGCAATGCCATTTAAAAAACAACTGGCTTATGACCAAGCAAATCGTTGTTGCAGAGAGGTCATTAGACCATGGAGACATGAAGATTTAAACACATATATTAAATTATGTAGAGACATTAATGAACAAGGGCGAGTCTTAGCAGCAGTACAACAGGCTTTAGATGCCAGGCCAAAAACATGCTATAATTGTGATCAAACAGGACATTTTAAAAGGAGTTGCCCCATAGGAGGAGGGTTTAACAAAGCTAGGTATCAAAGGAATAGAATACCAGGTATTTGCCCACGATGCCGTAGAGGGAAACATTGGGCTAATGAATGCCATTCTCAAACCACCATAGAGGGTATTCCGTTATCAAAAAACAGACAAGGACCAAGTGTTTACCCACGATATCATGGAGAAAGGCATCGGGCTCCTTTGCCAAAAAACGGACAGGGGGGCCCAATGCTCCGGGGCCCACGACCACAAATGTACGGGGCACTGGAGGAACCCAGAAACACCATGGAGGAACCCAGCAACACCATCAGGGTAGTGCCCAGGACACATTATCCATCAGATCTCTCATCAGACGAATCAGAGGGAGTGCAGGGTTGGACATCTGCGCCTCCGCCAGAGCAGTACTAACTCCAGAGATGGGAGTTCAAATCATTCCCACAGGAGTAAAAGGACCTCTTCCCCAAGGAACAGTAGGCTTATTGTTAGGATGCAGTTCTTCTATGCTAAAAGGACTTATGATAAGTCCCAGGGTAATTGATCCCGATTATGAAGGTGAAATAAAAATTATAGCTAGTTCTCCAAAGGGTATGTCAGTAATTTCACCAGGAGATAGAATAGCACAGTTATTAATAATACCCAGCCTACATGATAAATTTTCCAGTAGTACTATAGAAAGAGGTTCCAGGGGATTAGGCTCCACAGGTATAGATTGGGCTATGCTGTCTTTAAATTTAGATTCTCGCCCCATGCTAAAACTAAATATTCAAGGACATGAATTTAATGGGCTACTGGATACAGGTGCAGACCTTAGCATCATATCTCATCAAGAATGGCCAAAACATTGGCCGTTACAACAAGCCACTCAAACGCTTCGAGGCCTAGGAGTGGCGACTAATCCCCATAGAAGTGCAATGGCATTAGATTGGAAGGATCTTGAAGGATGTGAAGGAACTATACAGCCATATGTATTGGATCATCTTCCTATAAATTTATGGGGACGAGATGTCCTAGATCAATTAGGTTTGACATTAACAAATAACATCAATCCAAATGCGCCCACTATTAGGGCTAGACAAGGTTTCAGGAAAGAAAAAAGATTAGGAGAACAAGGCATAGCAGCACCAATTCAAATAGATCAAGGAATAAATAGACATGGACTGGGTTTTCAGAAGGGGTCACTGAGGCAATAAAAATTACTTGGAAATCAGAAAGACCAGTATGGGTTCCTCAGTGGCCCCTGACTAAAGAAAAGATACAAGCAGCCCATGACCTGGTCAAACAACAATTAGCGGAGGGACATATACAACCTTCCGTATCTCCTTACAATACTCCCATTTTTGTCATTAAAAAGAAATCTGGTAAATGGAGATTATTGCAAGATTTAAGAGCCATTAATAATGAGATGGTTATTATGGGACCTGCTCAATCGGGGATTCCTCAATTGTCTGCTTTGCCAAAAACCTGGTATGTTTTAGCTATAGATATTAAAGATTGTTTTTTTTTTTCAATTCCAATTCATCCTGAGGATAGTCCACATTTTGCATTTACTATCCCTGCACTGAATCATGAAGGTCCTGATCAGAGATATGAATGGAAAGTACTCCCTCAAGGGATGGCTAATAGCCCAACTATGTGTCAAATTTATGTTAACAAAGCAATCCAGCCACTTAGAAATCAAAATCCTAAACTACAAATATTTCACTATATGGATGATGTATTGTTAGCACACAAAGATAAAAACACATTGCTAGAATGTTATGCCACACTTACAAATTTATTAAAAAATTATAATCTAGAGATAGCAATAGATAAAGTACAATTATATTTTCCAATTAATTATTTAGGAGTTCTATTATCCTCAACCATGGTCCGTCCACCAAAAATTCAAATACGAGTAGATCAACTCAAATCACTTAACGACTTTCAAAAGTTATTAGGAGACATAAATTGGATAAGGCCTTATCTAGGCATACCAACAGGAGAGTTGGGACCTTTATTTGATATCCTAAAAGGTCCATCAGATCCAAATTCACCCCGCATGTTAACGCCTGAAGCAAGAAAGGCATTAAAAATTATTGAAACATATATGGAAAATATGCATTTGGATAGAATTGATATAACTTTGCCTTTATTATTTATTGTACTACCAACAAAAAATATTCCTACAGGAGTATTTTGGCAAGAAGGTCCATTATTGTGGATACATTTATCTTATTCTCCTAACACTATTCTTACTAGGTATCCTGAGGCTGTAGGACAATTAATACTCAAAGGAATAAAAGCAGCAAAGGGAGTGTTTGGAATTTCTCCCAATAAAATTATTACTCCATATACTATGGATCAAATTGATGAGTTAGCTAATGAGTTAAATACTTGGGCAATAATCATGTGTAAATCTAATGTTTCATTTGATAATCACTTACCACCTAATCCTTTGTTGTCTTTTTGGTCTTCGCATCCTGTAGTTTTTCCAAAAATGACAAGAAAAGCCCCTATCATGAATGCTCCAAATGTATTCACTGATAGGTCAAATAATGGTACAGCAGCAGTAGTTACCCCGATCAAACTTTTACATTTTTAGTACCCAAACAATCAGCTCAAAAGGTAGAGCTTAATGCAGTTTTACAAGCTTTTGTGATGTTTAAAGATTCTGTATTTAATTTATTTTCTGATAGTCAGTATATAGTTAATGCTATAGTATCCCTTGAAGATGCTGGCAGGATTTCCCCTTCCTCTACTGTTTTCTCTTTGTTTTCTGCTATACAAAGTCTAATCTGGGACAGAAAAGATCCATTCTTTATAGGACATATCAGAGCACATGCAGGATTGCCTGGAGCCCTTAGTTTGTGCAACGATTTAGCAGATAAAACTACACATGACATACATATTTTCTCTACACTAGAAGAAGCTACACATTTTCATAAAAGGTTCCATGTCAACGCTAATACTTTACAAAAGCATTTTAAAATAACTAAGGAACAAGCTAGACAAATAATAAAACAATGTCAAAATTGTGTGACCTTTTTACCACAAGTTAATCTTGGAGTCAATCCTAGAGGACTGATACCTAACCATATTTGGCAGATGGACGTCACACACTTGCCAGAATTTGGAAAATTAAAATATTTGCATGTTACAGTTGATACTTCTTCCGGATTTTTGATGGGCTCCCTTCATTCCGGAGAAAAAACTAAAGATTTTATAGCTCATTGCTTACAAAATTTTGCCACTGTGGGCGTTCCAAAACAGTTAAAAACAGATAATGGTCCTGGTTATACTTCTACCTCTTTTAAACAATTTTGCTCATCATTTGGCATTACTCATATAACAGGAATCCCATACAATCCTCAGGGACAAGGCATAGTTGAAAGAGCTCATCAAACTATTAAAATGTACTTATTAAAGCAAAAAGAGGGAATTGGAAAGGGGTATATATCACCCAAAGATAAACTTAAAATAACCATTTTTACTCTAAACTTTTTAAATTTGGATTCATCAGGGCTTAGTGCTGCGGAAAGGCATATGTGTCCAAAAAATGTACATAAGCCTAAGGTACTTTGGAAGGATATTCTAACAGGACAATGGAAAGGTCCTGACCCAGTGATTGTCTGGAGTCGGGGTTCTGTTTGTGTTTTTCCACAGGGAGAACAGCAGCCGATTTGGATTCCAGAGAGATTAACTAAAACAATTTCTACAGACCAAAAGGAAGATGATTTGAATCAAATCCATAACAGCTGATATCCAGAACTCCAGTTTGGCTATTCTTACATCTGCGACAGTGATTAACCAGGATGCTTTTTTCAATATTTATTTTATTATTTGCCTTTTCCCACATCATAAAGTTCTATTTTATTTTTGAGCTCATACAGACCTAGGTTAATGTTTTTCTGATCAGTTTTATTTTTTGACTGTGGAGTTTTTAAGCATTGTAATGGAGATTTCACCTAGGTAAAGCTACAAGGCCTTTACTATTGTCTTATGTGTTGTATGTTATGTGTGCACACTTCTGTTTTGTGTTGTATGTCTGTATGTGCGTATGTCCGTATATCATATATGAGGAGCGCTCATGAATAAATGGATCCGAATTTTTTTATTCACATGATTTTAATGGTTTAATTTAGATTGGGTAAACAGCTGTTGAAAATTGTTTTAATATGTGAACAAATAAGGAGGTTAACAGATCTGTTTGTTTACTTTCACCTTTCCTTCTCATTATATTTAATAATTCTGTTCAGGATAATGTAAATTGTTCAAAAAATTGTTTTCTTAGTGCCTGTTGGAATGTTACATAATTTTTTTCTTAGCATCATTGCCAGAATTCCTATCTTCATCCCAGTGCTGGTGAAGACAAAGATAAAACCAAACTACAGCTTCTTCGATAGTTATCACAACAAACTGTATAAACTGATGCATCAATGAATAATAACTCAACAAGTAATGCTCAATCAAGGAGTCGATTTACTTTGGGAGGAAATGGACATATTGACAGATTCCTCTGCTTTGAACTGCTTGCAGAACTTGCCTGGACTATGTATCACTTGTATGCATTGTGAACTATCTGTTGGTGCAGTGAATTGTGGTAGTGCTGGAGTATTTTTGCTGATGGTGTCACCGGTGGTACAATTTTTCAAAGGAGCCCTCAATTGGCTTAGTGTCATGGCATTTTGCATCCTCCTCCCTTCTACTAGTGATGGTCTAAAATTTGGGGGCCAACAGAGGTGAGGCAAAGAACCTCACCCCCCCACTGGTGCAAAGGCCTATCCACAAGTATGGCTGTATGCTGGACCGGTAGTCAGTGATGGGTATGATCCAATTGCAGTGGTACCAACCTAAGACAGGAGGCTGATGCCTAGAGGTCAGTTCATCCGATGACGGGTAAGGACCATATGTTGAATTGGACTGCCTAACAGGCACGGTCCCTAAGCCACATTGCTTGTTGTTTAATTAAACAAAAAGGGGGAGATGCTGAGAGCCACGGCCAAGTCTGTATGGCCCCTGGCATTTTGCCAACAGTATTGATTGACAGGTGAGGCATTACTATCCGCCTCTGCCACAACTTTTGAGTTCTCGCACTATTTTGGAGTTCTCGTGGGGATTTCCGGGGATTCCCCGAGAGTTCCCATTGGTTGGGGAAGTGCAGGAGGAGGGATTTCCGGGAGACATATTTACTCCTGGGGGTTCCTGGACCAGCCGTGTGGAGTTCGGGAGGATTCCCCGGGAGCTGTGTGAAGTGTTTTCCTGCAGTTCAAAAATAAAGTTTGTTCCTGCTTCAGTGGCTCATGATTTGTGCCCAGCCAGACTGCGGCACACCGCAAACTAGAAAAATAAAAAATTCTCTCTCTCTCTCTCTCTAAATAAAAAAAAGAATACAAGTAGAGACCCTTCGTGGAATAGAAGAAAAAGTAGGCCCTAATCTCCCTCATTCGGGATTAGGTCCCAACTCCCTTAATAAGACTCCTGTGGCATAAGAATTAAAATCAAGAATCAATAAATGGGATGGACTTAAACTAAAAACCTTCTTCTCCGCAAAAGACACAATCTTTTAGGTGAATAGAGAGCCTATATCTTGGGAGCAAATCTTTACCACTCACACACCGGAAAGAGTACTGATTATTATGATATATAAAGAATTCATAAAGCTAAACACCAAAAAACAAATAAACCAATCAATAAATGGGCCAAGGAACTGAAGAGACACTTCTCAGAGGTCTCACATATCGACAAATACATGAAAAAAAAATGTTCAGCACCACTAGCAATTAGAGAAATGCAAATCAAAACCACTGTAAGATTTAATCTCACTCCAGTCAGAGTGGTAGCTATTATGCATACAAACAACAATATGTGTTGGCGAGGATGTGGGGAAAAGGGTACACTCATACACTGCTGGTGAGCCTGAAAATTGGTGCAGCCAATATGGAAAGCAGTGTGGAGATTTCTTAGAAATTGGGAATGGAACCACCATTGGCCCCAGCTAACCCTCTCCTCTGTCTATACCCAAAGGACTTAAAAACAGCATCCTACAGGGACACAGGTACATCAATGTCTATAGCAGTACAATTCACAACAGCTAAACTGTGGAACAAACCTATATGCCCTTCAATAGATGAATGGATAAAAAATGTGGCATATATACACAATGGAATATTACTGAGCAATAAAAGAGAATAAAATCATGGTATTTGCAGGTAAATGGATAGAGTTAGAGAAGATAATGCTAAATCAAGTTAGCCAGTACCCCCAAACCAAATGCTGAATATTTTCTTTGATATAAGGGGCCTGATTCATAGTGAGGTAGGAAGGGGAAGCATAGGAGGAATAGACAGACTCTAGATAGGGCAGAGGGGATGGAAAGAAGGGAGGAGGCATGGGGTAATTAATGATGGTGAAATGTGATGATCATATACTATGCAAAGTACATGTATGAAGACACAAATTGGTGTGAATATAGTATGCGTACAACAAGAGATATGAAAATTATGGTCTATATATGTAATAAGACTTATAATGTGTTCTGCTGTCATATATACATTAAAAAATTACATTAAAGACAGATTTAAAACTAGCTTGTCTTAATCTTTAGGTCATGTTCTGAACCATCCATTTTAGAATTTGTAACCTTCAATCAAGTGTGACATTCAAATGAATCCTCTCTTCTCTCTCAACTCTTTAGAGCATCAGCCCTATATTGTCACCAACTGTCTAATAAGTCTTCTTTTCTACTCTGATTCTAATACTCAACCACATCCAGTTAGTGTCTTGTAAACCTTGCAAATGTTCCTTTGTTGTTTGTTGTTGAAAAACATTCTCTGGTAATGAAATAGCTCTTTATTTTCTCCTTCCTATACCCTCTACCCCATCTTTTATATCAATTGGTGGGCTTTGCCCAAAGTTATATCTTTGCTTTCAATGACTCTCTTGGTACCTTGTCAGCTATCAAGGATGCAGTTTTCCAAAACAGATAATACAGACAGAGTTAGCCTGGACATTGTTTGGGGATGACATCTGTTCTGCTCAATATCTCTGATAAATCAATAAATATTTTGAGAGCCATTCCTCAAAACATCATAGCTTTATTGGAAATTCCCATATTTCTCTGCTTTTTGCTTCTCACACCTATCTTTAAAGTTGTTTTTGTATTCCCATGTAGGTTTAAAAGTTAAAGCTCAAACTCAGTATTTAGTGTTCCTGTAACCATTCTACCTTTAAATTGCACTGTAAGTGATAAGGGCATTGCCATTTTCCACTCACCCAAACTTTAAATAACAGAGTCCCTTTAACTCCATTTTTTTTCTTCCCTGATATCTATTTAGCTACCATTTCCTGTGGTCAACCTTCACCAGATTTATTGCATCTATCCTCTCTGTATAAGTTAATTATTACTTAAAAACAATATCTCATGTGCTGGTTCAGCCCTGGATCATCATTCACCTACTGTTAGCTAGTGGGTCAAAAACTCAGATGACTGGAATGGCTAGGGACAACCAAACCTCTTTACCTATTTGTTCATTCTGACTCTGCACACAGCACAAAAGTCTCTGATTTTGATAAGATTAAGCCTCCTGCAAGTCCTAATAAAATTTTTGCTGTTTCTTATTGACTGACATTTCACTCTACAAGGCAAATCACACACTGTATAAGTCAATCCCACAGACTATACAGGAAGAGACTCCACATAGGTATGGCTACTGGAGAATGTTATTCATCTGGTCGCCCTTATAGCAACAATCTGCAATTCTTTCCTAATTCTCATTCTTACTGCTATAATCCTAGTTCAGATTTTCATGACTGCCTCTTTAATAATCTGCAGGATTTCTAGTGTTTCTGTCCCTGCTACCTGTGCCTTCTAATGCATCTGTTATACTTAAAAAGTTCTAATCAAGTTCCTTTCCTGTCTAAAGCAAACAAACAGTACCTTCATATAGGCTTCCAAGAAAAGTGTTTTCTTCTTCATGACTTTGAGCATTCTCAGTACATCTTTGCCACCTTGATGCCCATGGTTCTCCCACACCTTAACTTACAGTTTTAAAGCATTTCTTTCCTCCTTCCCCTTACTCACATTTGATAATTCTATTTTTCTTACTAAAATGGAATTTTACCTGATATTTTTTCATTAAAGTCAAACCCATTCTTTGAATCAATTTTTTCTTCCCCTATTCATGTCAGAAATTACTTTTTGTGTCAATAAAATCTTAACATAGTTTACTCATGACTCCCTTACCACAATGATCTCACCCTTCACTTTACTACGGTAGGCTTTTGTGTGTGGCTGTATCCCTTCTCATGCTTAACCTCTAGAATAATTCTACTAGGATCTGACATATCACATATATAATTTAACATTTTTAATGACCATTTGTAAAGAAGCAAAAAATGTACTGAGGTTATTCATGTTAATCATAGATTTTACTTATCTTAATGTCTCTCAGAATATTATTTCAACAAGTAAAAAAATTATTGATTTTTATGTTCTGGTTTTATATTAACTCTGAAATACAAGTATATTTTATACTTACATCATATCTCTGCTCAAATTAGCAACATTGCAATGCTCCATAATTCTTCCTGTTGGCTTCTATAGGTGCACATCACTATAGGTGAACATCCTAACTTCAGAAATACGGAAGAAATACTGATGTAACACAGGAAATGTCACTTCATAGTCAGACCTGTTATCATATTTTGCCTTTGTCACTTGCTACAGAAGTTTGAACAATTTGCTCAGTCTCTCTAGGCCTTAGTTTCTTCATGTATATGAAATTTTTGAAAAGACAAGGATTGAAGTATTATACAATTTCTGACATGGTGTTCATTTATTTATAAAATGAAGACATAACCCATAATAACCTCAATGTCTTGCACGATACTTGGAGCTCAGAGTATATGTTAGATAGTCATTTGTTGAGCACATTAGACATACTAATCATTTGCTAGGTTCAACATTACATTTAATGTCTACCTTTTAATAGATCTGTCCAGAATGGTGAACATGTAATATTTATTATTTATAACACATTTACTATATAAATTATATATATATATATATATATATAAAGTTGAAAAGCTGTTACACAGAACAGGAGTTATGAACTATGCCTGAGAATATAAGTGTAGGCTTTATAAAGATGTTGTTTCAACTCAATATATGCCAGGTACATAACAATGGTAGAAGAGGATCATAGGAAGAATACCAGGAGGTATGAACTTACATGAAAAACACATGGAACTTTGATTGTCCACATGATTGGTCCCAGGAAGGACCAAAGGAGGGTGCTGTGAATACTAGAGAAATAATTAGGTAATAATTGGAATAATAACTTTTCCCCAGAGATAGTACTTCCTCATTTCCCCTCATCTTGATAAATGATATTCATCGCCAAATATCTATATCTTTAGTGTCTGCATTTCATAATTCTTTAGATTTAATATACCCATAAACCTGTTGCCTCTCACCTTTGAAACATCCTGTCTATGCCCTAGTCAAAGTCACCCACTTCTTTCCTGGACTACTATAAAAAGCTTCTAACTTATCTTCCTTTTTTCATTCTTATACTCCAGTTTCTGATTTCCTCCAAGAGGCAATGATGATTTCCTTTTAAAGTACAGCATGCTTTTTCAGCACTCCTTACAGCCGCTCTTTTTTGATATGTTCTGAGATCTGGCCTACCTATCTGTCTTCAATTCATTTGCTTTTCCATTTATCACACATGCTTTAGCCTTGCTAACTTAAAAAAAAAAAAAAAAGGTTTCTCAAGTATTCCAAGATTTTTTGACCCATAAGTTTTTGCTTTGTCCTCTAGCTAGATTGTTCTTTTCCTTGTCTTCAAATGACTACTGATTTTTAATTCTTTAATTCACAGCTAAAATCACTCCTTCAGTAATGTTTCACTGACCATCCAGACTGAAATACTCTCATAGGGATGTTACTCTCTATTTTATTATGCTGTTACTTCATAGTAGTTTTTATTGAAATCTGAAATTATTTATCATCCCTATTATTCTCATTACTGATATTATATTTACTTGCATATTTTGTTTTTCTTCTACTAGAATGCAAGCTCTCTTGGAATAGAAAAATGACTGTCTTGCTCATCATTTATCCCTTCTATCATCCTTAATACTTGACAAAGGAGAACACTCAATCCTTGTTGAAAGGATGGATAACATTTTCCCACCTATACTATTAATTAAGGAGGAAAAGGATGTGCATTCTTTGATTTAGTGTTTTACTAGACACAAAAAAATATTTGGCTATGGGGAGAAAATCATAACAACCACAAACCCTACTATTCCAGCATAAATTCTACTAGTCTAGCACAAGATCTACTACTCTAGCCATGTTATTAAGCACTTGATTCGATGGGAGGGGGTCTAATTCTCCAATTCATGGGCATTTAAATTTCAAGTAGTTTTTAAAATTTTAATGCAGAAATGTAAATAACTAAAAATTTGTGCATGGGAAGGAGGATAAGAAAATTACTGTCCTGTTTCTTTTTGGAAACTGAAATATTACAAACATTGCAGATAAATAGTTCAAACAACATTTTGAGTATAAGTTGAGTTGTGTCTAATTGTAAATTTATTTCTATTAGTAAAGCACATCAGAAAAGAGATATACCTAAATAATATATGAATGAGGACTGTTTATGTATGTCACATGCCAGATATTTGAAAAGGCTAATATTCTTTCAATAAGAACAATATTAAGTTCTAAAAGGTTATTTAAGGTTATTTTCTTGGGAGATTTTATGAATGTTCTTCACCTGTTGAGTTAACATTATTATTAATAATCTTTTTAACATTCCAGTGTTTGTACTCTAAATATTTATTCATCTTAACATTTATTTTGTCAAATGTGCTCTTTTTACAGGAATATAAATAGCTGCTAGAAAGAACAGTGGCAGCTTCAGAGCAAAATGAAGTTCTTTTTGCTGCTTTCAGCCCTTGGGCTCTGTTGGGCTCAGTATTCCCCAAACACTCAACAGGGAAGGACCTCTATGGTCCACTTGTTTGAGTGGCGCTGGGTTGATATTGCTCAGGAATGTGAGCGATACTTAGCTCCCAATGGATTTGGAGGAGTTCAGGTAAGGATTGTTCACATCATAAATTGCAACATTTATTTGAGCTTATGTTAAATGATATAGTAAAATGTCAATCCATTTCTGTGAATCTGAGATAATATTTTACTTAACATATAAGCCCTCTGAAACAGTTTTCTGAGGAAGAAAAAAATTAGTATTTGTGGCAACTTTATATTTTCTTTCAGGATAACAGCAGGACATTTTTAATGTGCTGTTAATATTTTAGAGTGGTTATAAAGTACTGTAGCTGCATGTACAAAGATTCAGCAATAATTTTAGGTTATTAATTTGTTTTAGAGGTTTTAATGATATAAAATAATCTATTATTTGATAATCATTAAGTTTGCTTTCTTTATAGATTTCACCACCCAATGAAAATATTGTTGTTAACAACCCTTCAAGACCTTGGTGGGAAAGATACCAACCAATTAGCTATAAAATATGCACAAGATCTGGAAATGAAAATGAGTTCAGAGACATGGTGACAAGGTGTAACAATGTTGGTGTAAGTGAATTTAAGTTTCCTTTAAAAATATTATATAGGAAGATAATTTCTTCTTTTTCTTTCTCTTCTTGAGCAGAAAGTTTCTGGGGCTTGATTTTTTAAAATTTTATTTCATACTTGAGCAATAACTCAAAAGGAACTATTGCTTTATGTTCAACCTTTATAAATCCTTATTTATGTGCCAGTCATCTACTAAAGAAAAGACCATTTAGTTCAAAGAAGAGTTTATTTGTAAAGCAATGCAGCAACTTTAAACCTTTATAACTAAATACATTTCTTATTAAGTGGTAGAAGTTCCAATTATAATAGTTGCTATAATTTTTATGTGATTTATCTATAAGTAAATTCCTGAGTACTCTTCTCCATCATTTTTATTTAATAATAAATAGTCATTTTCTCTTTATGGTGAGGAGAGTAACGATAGGCAATATTTGTCTTCCTTTCTTCAGATCCTAAGCAGAATGTAAAAGCTACTTGTTTCTTTTTCCTTGTGATCCACTGAAATTTCAAAAATTAATAATTTCTTCTGTCTCAACTGATTATTACTTCCTCAAAAATGCCTTTCATAATAATTATAGTTTCCGCTTTTCTCAATTCATCATTTATGTAAATATATAACCAGACAACTAGAATGGATATCACTGTTCATTTGACATTAGTTTACTTTCATGCTTCACTTTTTAGTCTTATTGGAAAATGAAAGTATGCAATAATAAAGAAATATTTTATATTTTAATGAATATTCTGTTAAGTTTAATCAATAATGTTTCAGATTTTTACCTAAAATCAAATTGAAGTAAACCCTTTGCTTTTCAGGTCCGAATTTATGTGGATGCTGTAATTAATCATATGTGTGGTGAAGGGGGAGGTGCAGGAACAAGCAGTACTTGTGGAAGTTACTTCAATGCTGGAAATAGGGAGTTTCCAGCAGTCCCATACTCTGGTTGGGATTTTAATGATGGTAAATGTAAAACCTCAAGTGGCGGCATTGAAAGCTATAATGATGCTTATCAGGTAATTTTCTTTTTAAAATAATGATCTGAATAAAGAACTACCTATGCCTTTAATTATGCACATGTAACTTACTTAAACACTGATTTTAAACACTACTTTAGATTCCTACAGAAAATAACTAACCATGACTGCATAACAATAAAAAAAAACTCAATAATCAAAATCATTCTGCAGTCATGATACTAAGTATACAACTCAGTGATAGAATACTTGCCTGGTATGTGTAAGGAAGGCACTGAGTTTACTCCTCAATCACAGAAGGATAAATAAATAAATAATTTCCTCCAATCAACTGAAAAGTTCATCTACTCATTTTCTACTTTCTCCATTTTTATGCTAGAAAATATTTCAAAGTGCACCACAGAATAATGCCAATATTCCCAATGCCCAATTTAAAAAATGAATTATGGAAATATCTGTTGATGAATAAATGAATGAATAAATGATCAAACAGATTTTCGGGTCAAAGATGATATTTTAAAAAAACATAAAATTTTTACCTCAACAGGTCAGAGATTGTCGTCTGGTTGGTCTTCTTGATCTTGCCCTGGAGAAAGATTATGTGCGCACCCAAATTGCCAATTACATGAACAATCTCATTGATATTGGTGTAGCAGGGTTCAGACTGGATGCTTCTAAACATATGTGGCCTGGAGACATAAAGGCAGTTTTGGATAAACTGCATAATCTAAACACAAAGTGGTTCCCTGGAGGAAGCAGGCCTTTCATTTTCCAGGAGGTACATTCATCTATATACGTGCATTAAAACTGTATCATTTCATTCACTAGAAAATAAATGGCAGATTTAATTCAATATGAAATTTCTGTAGGTTAATGGCTGAGTCACTAATATACTGTAGTATTCTTAAAATTTTTATTTAGAAATAACACGTTTAACTTTTTATCAAAGTATGTTCTTTGGAACTACAGAACATTTATTTAGGCTACAAATCACAGCTATTTACTACCTTCCAGAGACCATTATACAAGACCAAAAAGTACATAGTTGTTGTTCTAAGCCAGTCTGAGTTTAAATCTTCACTATACAACTACTAGCTCTCTAAGTTTATAGTGAAATTAATTTTCCTTTCTGTGAAACAAATTTTTTTTTCATCTAAAGAAAAGGAATAATGGGAAAGTTTATGTTTTTGTTCTCTTTGGAAAATTAAACGTATTAATAATTATCGAGCATTGAGAAATATTGATCAGATAGTGAGTTCTATGATAGTGTGAACTATTGTTTATATAATTATTGTGCAAGACTAAATGAGATCAGGATTTTCACAGGACCACAGGTTACTTCATCATAGATATCTCTTTCAATATTGTGACATATATTTTATCAAAACAAATTAAGAAACTCAGTGTGATGAAAGCAGTTTTAAGCATTTCAAATAACATAGATGTTTTAAGGCTATTTTTATGTTATATTAATTTTTTCATTAAAATACTTTAAAAGGTTTGTACATTAAAATGATATTTTCCCCTGTGTATCTCCCAGGTGATTGATCTGGGTGGTGAGGCAATTACAAGTAGTGAGTACTTTGGAAATGGCCGTGTGACAGAATTCAAGTATGGTGCAAAACTGGGCACAGTCATTCGCAGATGGAATGGAGAGAAGATGGCTTACTTAAAGTAAATATAATTTGTAATTTATAGTACTTTACAGATTTATTAGACATACTACTCCAGTATGAGTTATCTTCTTAGAACCTTCTTAGATAATCAAGAAGTAGATTATTAATAAATGTTATTCTTCTTTAAACCATAATTAATCATCTTTTTAATTTAGAATATCAGTCATAAGGAAGTATTCTGGAAACCAAAACATCACCTAAATATTTTCATCTATCTATTATTTGAGTACACTAGATTTGAGTAATGTTTCCTTATAATCTATTAAAGCTAGGTTATTTTTCAGAGGATGCTACCATTTATAAAGTACCTACAATTTGGTCATAACTATGGAATAAGTATGCATTTTCTCAACTCATTAATTTGAAACATTAAGGTGTTCATTCTAAGGAATAAAGTGTTGAAGCCTCATTTTAACCAAGTTTGCCTTTCTGTATAATGTGATATAAATATTAACCCTTTGGAAATCCACATAAAATGCATATCCTGAAACCTTTAAAAGAACCATTTTATGACAAAAATCTTACATATGAATGGATACAAGGAATTCTACATATATACAAACACAGAATGAATTTATAGATTTGTTAATCTACAAAATCCTAAATTCTATGGTATAATTAATTACAGAGTTTATCTAAGGATGCTACATAAAAAGAGATGCAGATTTAGATTACCTTAAACCTATTGTAAAAGAATACAAATATTTATTTTTTTTAATAGGAACTGGGGAGAAGGTTGGGGTTTCATGCCCTCAGACAGAGCTCTAGTCTTTGTGGATAACCATGACAACCAAAGAGGACATGGAGCTGGAGGATCATCCATTCTTACCTTCTGGGATGCAAGGTAGGAGAAAAACCTCTCTACATGTCTTTAACTCACCTTTCAATGATAGTAATAATAGTCTATTCTATTTTAATATATTTTTATAACTTTCAGGCTGTATAAAATGGCAGTTGGATTTATGCTTGCTCATCCTTATGGATTTACACGAGTAATGTCAAGCTACCGTTGGCCAAGATATTTTGTGAATGGACAAGTAAGTTTTGAATTTGTTCAAAATATCTTTTTCTCAAGAAAGAAGTAGGTAATTTTCTTTTAATTTCTCATGAGGTTGTTGCATTCAATATTTATTCATCAAGTATTTATTTAAATAGAAACCTAAGACTAATCTCTGATTTTAGTAATGGAAAGGATATTGAATACATAAAATTTATCTTCTATTTTTTTCAAAGAATATGAAAACTGTTCAGTAATCGGACAGATATCCACACACTAAGAAAAAAAAAAAACTTATGAATAAGAACAAGTTACAGGGTATAAAATATATACTTACTGTAAGTACCCAATGTCATAGAGTTGAAATGAAGATTACACATGCTAAAACTTATCAAGAACTTAAATTGGTTCCTGTTTTTATTATCAGAAATATGAATATTGTGAAAATATTTTTTTAAAAAGTTTTATGGAATGCAAAGAAATGGTTCAGCTGAGCTGAAGTTAAATGAGGAAAATATCTTAAAAGATGAATGAAATGAAATACATTACAGAATTAAAAATTTACAGACCACTTCAGGATAAGTAAGAATGAGAAAAATATCAGGGGTATGGTAAAAACATTAATCCAAATATCAATTTCAAAACTGAACCGAGAAATAAATTATGAAGATGCTTTAGAAGTTAAGTGAGGGTTTTCTTTTTAAACTGAAGATTTCAGACGTAGCCTCATTACAGAGACTTTATATCTAAAGTAAATCCTTTTCCTATAATTCAGAAAGATACCTAAAGAACCAGAGTTTAGAGAGATGATAAAAACTCAGTAAAGGTCTATAAAAATTCTATACATGATGTATTCTAAATAAAGACACTGCAGAGACAAGTAGCAGGACCAATTAATTGAGTTTAGTATAATGAAGGAAGTGAAAGATAGATGTGTGTGTGTGTGTGTATGTGTGTGTGTGTGTTAAAAATCTGTTTTTGTTTAAATTAAGGATGTTAATGATTGGATTGGACCACCAAATAATAATGGAGTGATCAAAGAAGTAACTATTAATCCAGACACTACTTGTGGCAATGACTGGGTCTGTGAACATCGATGGCGCCAAATAAGGTAAAAATAATACATATTCTCGAAAACTTTCCTTAACATTTTACTTTAAACTGTTTGAGTTTAAGAATATCAACATTTTGTATGATCCTGTGCTTTTAGAAACATGGTTATTTTCCGAAATGTAGTTGATGGCCAGCCTTTTCAAAACTGGTGGGATAATGGTAGCAACCAAGTGGCCTTTGGAAGAGGAAACAAAGGATTCATTGTCTTTAATAATGATGACTGGTAAGTGGATATCAATTTTAAACAATTTTTACACTGTTAAGTTCTAGTTTTATTCTATTCCGGTTCATTTACTTTTTTTTATATCTTAAAAATCCTTTAAATCAGGGAATGAAGAAAGTAAGAAATCAGAAAAGTAAAGAAGAAAAATTATGATGGCATTTATTCCCCCCCCTTTGTTTTAACTCGAGCTTTCTTATGCATCCATGAAATATTGTGTACTAAATATTATGCATATTATGCTAATATTACATGAGCCACTAAATAAACCAACAGTTAATATAAGGATGGCAAAATCTCTAAAATAACATGGCTTTCAATCTCAATCTTAGTATTGGAATATCTTTTTTTTAGCTCTGTATCTCAACTACTCCACTGTCTGCTCCTTTGCTATATATTCTTCACTTCCTACCTCTCAGGGACAAGTACTACTTTAAAGTGTATGTGTTAGAAATGTATCTTATGGCCAATGATATTCCTCACTAGATTTTTTAGTTTTACTTCTAAAGCTTCTCATTGCTGGCCTTTCTTTAGTGATACTGATAGCCTATTCTTGTAGTCTAATGAGTCTTTCATATGGAGAACTACAGACAGAAGAACTCTGCCAGCTTTGGAGTGTCTCAGTCCCACCCCAACTTCTGCTCATGTTTAGCTCAGGTTAGGCTAAAATTACATTTTATTGGCCAAACATAAATAAGTAAGTAATGTGTCTTTTTTTTTTTTTCTAAAAGAGCCTATGGCTAGATCTTTAATTTCTGTGTTTTCCGGATAGAAGAACTGAAATAAATTTGTACAAGATAGTTTTCTATTCCAAGCTATATAATTCTTCATAAAAGTGCTAAAATATTTTTACTTCTATTTCTATTTATTTTTGGTCTCTTGAAAAAAATATTTTTTGAAGAAAAATTCCAATTTTAATTCTTTAAAGCAATCAGTATTTTTATAAATTCACTAAAAGACAAATAGAAAATATTTATGTTTACCACAGGCAGTACTTTTATCTAAGGGTAGCAATTCCTGTAGATCTTCACTGCTGTTCTTCAACCTTTATGGTCTGGTAATAGTCACCACTGACTAGGAATGGATAGGTGTTCTGTATGATTACATTGTCCTGAGAGTGCTGTTCACATCCACTGGAAAGATCTCTGTGTTTTCATTTTCTTCTTATTGAGACTTTGACTGCTTAAAAATCTATGGCACAAAATTAAGCTGTTTATTTACTTTAGAGAGAATCTGAATTCTTATATTTGACAGTAATGAATTTAAGTTAAATAGCAAATTTTGTTTTATAGGTCATTGTCAACAACTTTGCAAACTGGTCTTCCTGGTGGCACATATTGTGATGTCATTTCTGGAGATAAAATTAATGGAAATTGCACAGGAATTAAAGTCTATGTTTCCAGTGATGGCAAGGCTCAGTTTTCTATTAGTAACTCTGCTGAAGACCCATTCATTGCAATTCATGCTGATTCAAAGTTGTAAAATTTAAATTAAATGCAAATATAGAGCATTATCAAGTGTCCTTTTTTATTGTATATACATTAGTTTTCATAATCCTTTAATTTTATTTTAAGTTGTATGCCATCGACTTGAAAAGATCAAGCATTAAAAAATCACATGACTTATATGTATAATTATAAGAAAACAACAGGCAAGGTGTTATTGTTTTAGAAGACACACTTTAACCTACTTGTCAAGGGAATTTCTAAGAACTCAGAAAGGCATTTTGACAAATATATTTATTGTCATTGACACCATTTGTCCACTATGTATCTCTTATTTCTGAGATATAGTCTGAAATTCTCTCTACAATTTACAGATATAGTCGGAAATTCCGTCTATAATTCTCTCACACTTCTTTCTGTCAATTAGAAAGAGCTGGTTTAATGGTGATTCACATACTGAGATAGCTCAATTGGATGGTTTTCACAATACAGAAGTGCTTTTATAATTTACAGGGTTAAAAATAGAAGAGACTGGGGCTGCGCAGCGGTTGTGGCTCAGTGGTAGAATACTTGCCTAGCATGTGTGAGGCACTGGGTTCATTAAAAAATGAATAAAATAAAGGTCCCCCAACATCTAAAAAATAGTTTAAAAAATTGAAGGGACTTCAATTACCTACTCTATAATTTTTAATATTTTTGATCCCACAGGAATATTCTACTCCTTTCCTTATAGTCTACTCTCCTTTTCTTTTTTTTTTTAAATTTTGTTTTAGCTGTGGTTGAACACAATGCCTTTTTATTTTATTTATATATTTTCATGTGGTGCTGAGGATCAAACCCATTGCCTGGCACAGGCTAGGTGAGCTGAGCCATAACCCCTGCCCTCTTCTCATTTTCTTTCAGTGTTTTGACTTGCTGTCACATGGCTTTTCATTCCTGCTCCAACCTGTAACATGGATGTTCAGTTAAGGCTTTCATGACACTATATTCTCCAGATTTTCTTTGTAATCCTCTAGTTGCTTACTCCCCATTGTCTTAAAATTTAACATAGAATGTCTTATGGCACTCACCTAGATCTTTATATAACTCAGTTGTTTTATAATGCTTAAGTGAGAAGATAGAAGAAATAAATTGAAAACTCTTCTTTTCATCTATAAATTTATCTGTCTCTGCCATGAAACAGATTCATAGTGCATTTGTTACAACTTCAGCCCAATTCATCTTGTGCTCCAATTTTTTACAATTTTTGTGACTATTATGATACAGAACACACACATACACACACACACACACACACACGAATTTTCATGAAGCAGGTTAATTATTTACAGAGAGGCAACAAGGGACAACAGACACCTAGCATAGCCATTCTCCCCAAGGCTCAGGAAAGCTGCACACGGTAGATGCAGTCTCATCAGCATGTGCCTCATTTGTTTTAAAGCAGAGGGTACAAGGCTGCCTTCCGTAGATTGTATATCCCCGGGATTCACAAGATTTCCTGGGCTAAAGTGAGAAGGCCATCTGGTTCTTGGAGGGACAAAAGCAGCTTGGACTGTTATTGTTAATTCCCATTTCAGGATGTTGTATTTCAGCCTATTTCTACAGTTATTCTTGAGAACTAAAAGTGTAAAAGGGAGACCAACTGTCTGGACCACAACATCCTCAAGGATAGTCATTCATTTGCCCATAGGATTTTCTTCTTTTCTCTTTCATGATAAAAAACAAAACAAAACAAAAAAAATAGCACATTCTTCCAAAGGTCATTCCATCCACCTGTGTCAATGGTCTTGCCTTTTTTAACCTCTCTGTTGTAGCCGTCTTTTCCTTCCTTCCTCATTAGTCTCCTTAGATTATATGCACTATAGTGTTTCTACTAAAAAAAAAAAATCCATGCTTTTAGCTAGGTTCAGTAGTGTACACCCATAATCCCAACTACTTGCAAGTTAAGGCAGGAAGATCAAAATGTCCAATCAGTTTAGGCAACTTAGCAAGACCTTATTTCAAAAGCAGCTGAGGATGTAGCCCAGTGGGAGAGTTCTTGCACAAGACACTTTGTTCAATTCCAGTAGTACAAATTAAAATGGATAACTAAATAAGTCCATTCTTTGATTTTATATGGTTTGTTTTCCAAGGGTCATGTGTTGGTCTTGGTCCCCATTTGGTGATGTGAGAGGCAATGGGACCTTCATGTGGTAAAGCCTAGTGGGAGTTGTTTAGGTCATTGAGGGTGCTATCACCTTAATGGGTTAAGGAAATTCTGTGGGAACTTGGTTAGTTCTCAAAAGTGAGTTGTTGCAAAAGAATAAGTCTGACTCCTGAATCCCTCTTTGGCTTCTTGTCTTATTATGTGATCCCTTTATATTTGTTCCCACCATGATGCCATTCACAATGAGACCCTCACTAGAGGCCAAACAAATGGGACCACCCAATCTTGGTCTCTTGGCATCTAAAACTGAGAATAAATAAACCTCTTTTCTATGTTTTTATGTTTTACACAGTATCAACATCATTTCTCATCTCTCCACTATTTTCCATCATCAATAAATCCACCTTATTTTGTCTTTCCTATCATCTGTAACATTTATGCTATCAGTCTTATGTTCTTCTCTATTCTTATTGTATTCTACTTCACAGCCATATTCACTATGGTGGATCACTCTCTCTTCCTTTGGTTGGTATGATCTATTCATCATTCAAATCTTAGTTAAATGGCTGACCTATGGATTAGGTCAGATCCCCTTATTTCTTTCATGACTGCCCATATCATCCTTCTTATTACTCATTAGTATTATGGAAAATGCCTACTTTGCTCTTTATTGAATCCTTATTCTCAGTATAGCAACCAGAACATATAATGTATGAATTAAATAATTATTTGTAAAATGAATTAATATAATGAAAGAGAATAAAATAAGAAATACATCAATTTTTGAGAAGAAAAACAAACTAGTAGAGATATAATCTTGAAATGAAGATGGTTTTTTCATGCTCCCCTCAATTCTTCCCAAAATTAATTAATTCCTGATTAGCTCTGATTTCTTGATTTATGAAAGTCATGAAAAAGTCAAGTACCCATCATGCTGCTGAGGTAAAGATATATCCTCAATACTGCAAAAGCCATCATGTTTTTAGCATTTTAAAACCATAACATACTAAATCAACAAAGTATTCTTAAAACAATATCAGTATAATGATGCCATACTAATCTAGATATAATAAATTTAAAATTCATCTTAGTTATAGAATTAATCCTGCCTATGAAACTACTGAGTTATTTCTCTTGTCATAAAAGGAAAAAAATAACTATTTTATAGAAAATTATCCTTACTCCATGATTAGACTCTCATTTGCAAGGCAAAACTTAGCAAACAAACTTATATTTGTCAACCAAAATGGCAAGTTGAGGCTGCTGAGATCATGGAAACACACGCTTTATTTCAGCCAAATTGAGGATAACAACACAGGAAAACATTAATTCTGGCTGCCCAAGATAAGTACCCCAAAATGGGATCTGTTTTTCTACATGAAAAAAAAAGAAGTTATAGCAAACAGGTTGTTACTATTGCTTTAGTTGTCAAGAATAACTTAGGATTTTAGTTAATAATGTAAGAGTAGCAATAAGCAAGAACAGGGTATTTTCTGAGTTACTTATTACTCTAATACCATCTACAAGGAACTGTGTTAATTAAAGGCTTACATTAACTAGGATTGAAATTCAGAAGGCATGTTTCAGGCCCCTTTTATTTATGGGTCTTTGTGATCACACAGAATGACTGACCACAGAGGATAGCTGGAGCCTTTGCTCAGTGTCTATCCAAAAAGTAAGTTCAGTATTTTTATCATTAGTATTGTTATTATTATTATTGGGCTTCCACATAAAGATCATTTAGCTGTTAGATCAATATATAACAAAAATCTTCTAAAAAGATGTTATCAGAATTAAAGTGTCAGGCTGCCCACTTCTGGAAGGCCAACATTCAGAAAAAGAGAAAGTTTATAGAAAGAAATCAGATTTATTCAAGGACCAGCAGCAATCTTGAGAAAACTGAGAGGTTATTGCCCCAAAGCTGTATCTTGGCAGGGGACAGGGGCACACCAGGCTTTTATACACAGGGAGGCAAAGGAGCAGCAGGGGAGGAAGTTTCTGTGCTGAGTGAGGACTTTATCATCTTAGGCACATCTATTCTTCTCTGAAACATTGTAATAGTCTTGACCTCCAGGGGCAGGCTCCTGTAGTTTCTTTGTTTGTTTTGTTTTGTTTTGTTTTAAATCTACCTGCTTTGTGCTAGTTAATGTGTAGAACCAAAGACTAAGGAAAGGTGATCTTAGGTATCAGATGTTCCAGATGCTATAAATCTGAAGAGAGATTTAGTAGTTAACATCTCAACCATAGGGATAGGGTTTCTCTTCAGCAATGGTACTAGGGAAAGGCAAAAAGGAAAAAGGAGGGGAAAGCAAAAGACAATTCCAAAGGAGTAACCCTGTTACAAAGACACTTTCAATTATCCAAATCTCTAAAGAGACCACTTTCTGAGTTATGAAGGTAACAATGAGTTTTTGCAAAGGAAAGTAAAAATCCCTAATCATTTAAACCAAAGTTTTTGGAGCATTTTGGTCTTTTGGATATATCAAAGTGAAGGATTTCAATCATTTTGAAAGTAACCGAAAAAAAATTCAGGGTCTTCATGCTGGTTTAAGCGAGTCTCAATTTTTCTTCTGTTTTGTTTGCCCTTGCAAGTTTCCTCAAAAAAAAAAAAAAAAAAAAAAAAAAAAAAAAAAAAAACTATAAAGAAACAAATCTAGATATAACTGATGAAACTTATTTGCTGCAGAAAATGATAAGATTTTAGAAAAAATCATTTAAGAATTCTCATGGAAAACAATATTTAAAAAGCAGAAGTGAAAGTGATGTATTAAAAGAACTTTGAAAAGTCTTTCACAAGAAAGTGAACAGATGAGCAAACATAGTCTGTTTGCTGTTTTTGTCCTTGAACAGAAACTCAGGAAAAAAAAAAAAAACAACATGTAGTTCAGAGCTCTTCATATAATATGTTTTAAGGTTCAAATTGGTGTGTTGAAAGGGTTTGGGTACAAATAGTACCACCCAAATGTGAACTAAAAAGTGATATATATTATTTCTCTATAGTTGCCAATTTGCCAAACACATCTCACCATTTTTATTAATACATTTAAGGATTTTTCAAATGATAAAAAGATTATATTTTTGATCAACTCAATCAATGGACTTTAAAAAATTTCCCTGAACCTCAGTTTCCTTAAGTGAAAATGGTATTCATTCTTTCAGTCTGTTGTATTAAATGAGAAGCTGTAATATACTAAATACTATTTCTGGCTAAATGGATACTTCCTCATCTCTTCAAAAAACATTGCTTATTCTCAGTACAGAGGGCTGGAAAACTTCTAATTCAAACAAGAAAAGGAAATCACAAAGCTTTGTAATTGGAGCAGAAAGTGATATGGTACTCTTACTTGAAATATTGCCACATTCAGCCTATGTGCCACTGATGAAAGCTAGTCTGTAACTGAGGTTTAGAGGCTGCTTTTGCTAAGAGCCCCAACTCTTTACCTGGTCCTACACCTATCCAACACGTGACTGACAACAGAATCAAAGCTTGGCATCTCGGCCTTCCTATTGCATCAGTTCCTTTTGCTATTTTAAACTTCAGGTCAGATTCCAGTTGGTTCTTAAAATACACATGTATATCATTCAAGAAGTGCTTGTCTAAAACTAATCCAAGGTTGATTACCTGTAAGTTTTCCTAATTTCTCTACTCTCCTTTAATGGCTAAAGACATTAAGAGGAACTAAGATATTTTCAAGACTTACAGGAACATCATAATCACCAGGTTTTTCAACCACCAACTTTTACAGTGTCTTATTCCAGACCACTGCAGCAGTGCTCTGAAGTCTCCAGTCATTGCCCTTAACCTGAAGTAAGGTCAAATTGTATCCTAATTAGCTTCATTTTGTTCCATGAACTTGTTCATTCATTTTGAGTCATTTCTTCTCCTCAGTCCATCTCAAGTCCAAGAACAGTGAGACTCACAGGCAATGACTTCCTCTGTTGTTAATAAAACCCCACAAAACCAGACCTGAGATAACCAGACCATAATTGATCAAGATTGCTTGTCTGTGCATACCTGTTTGTTCCTTCCCCTGTATAATCCTAGACCTATTATCAATCCCTGGAACACATACCTTAGGTCACAAGATCACTATTCTTTCTGGTAGGGCCACCACCACCTCTTCCTGCTAATTGTATTATAATGGCAAGTGGCTAAGTCTGGTCTGTTGGAAGTCCAGGAGTGAGGTCTCCAGCCTAGGATTCCAGTAAAAAGTTAATAGAAAATAGATGTTTTGAGTTTAGTGTTCTTTCTAATTCCGTTTTAGGTCAGAGGATTTGTAGGAATGCCTCTATAAAGCCTCAGTTTCAGCTTTGTACGCTATGATCAGGTATCCCATATATGCTCTAAAGCCACAAGTAAAGATTAAATAAATTTATGTTATAATCAAAAGGCATGTTAGCCGATACATCATATATTTATCAATTCACAGCATTCTTTCAGGTGCCTTGAAACATGTTACTCATGTTTAAGCATAGAAGATAGTTGGGAAAGCAAAGTAAATTTGCAATATGTTAATAAAAATCAAGGGGTTGGGGCTATGTAACTCAGTGATAGAAAGCCCGCCTCATACACGTGAGGTGCTGGGTTCGATCTCAGCACCACATAAAAATAAAGAAAGATATTAAAATTTTTAAAAATAATAGTTGAAGTGATGCATAATAAGATAAAAAGTAGATTGTTGGGATTAAAGGTGAATATATCAAAAAAGTCTGAGAAAGCTTTCTGGAAATGGAAGTTCTTGATATCAATCAGGGGGATTTATTACAGTATGGAGGGAAGAACACTCCAAGAACAAAAAATATATAACAAAATCATAAAGAAATGAAAGACTGTGGCAGTGAACAGACTCATTGATTAGTAAGGCTGAGGAGGCAGATTCATGGGATATGAGTGGAAAATACATCAGGAAGGTAGAATAATACCAACAGAAGAATCCATTTCCCATAAAGACTTTCCCATTAGGTTCAATGTGCTCATACCAGCATAGCCATCTCTATGTAAGTTATATCTCTAGTAATGCAAGATAGCCATTTATTACCACTAAGAAATTTAGGAACTAATTATCATTGTCTACGTTAATATTAGTACAAAAGTGGCTTATTAAGTTTTAGTGTATATAACCTTTATAGTTTTCTTTCCTTCTCCCCTAGTCCGTTTGTGTAATTTAAATGAACCTGAATTCTACTATGTCTACTAGCACATATCTTATCTTTGAATGGTTTCAGTTTTGCATGGATCTGTATTTGTCAATGCTCACTCCATGCTTACATTGTTATATGTTGAAATAATTGATTTTGAATGACAACTTACTTCTTGTTTATTATTTTTATAACATCAGGGATGGAGATAATAGAATTATCCCTTTATTTAACTGTCAGTCAAATGACAACTCAAGCATAGTATAAAATTAAACAGCTCCACAATCTGTCAAGGACTAGTGGTTTTGAGAATAGTGCTGTCTTTGTAGAAGAAAGTTCAGTTTTATTTTTCTATCTCATAACAGATACCAATGTAATACATTGAAAAATCAAAATATAGAATTACATCAGCAAAAGTTACCAATAGCTGACTGAAAACAAGATAAAAGCTGGAGCTTTTTTGGGGGGACACTATTTGGGGGAGTGATTCTGGATCATCAAAGTTATATCCTTTGCACTTTCTTTGAGAACACCTGTTGCATCCTTGGCTTCCTATATAATTAAATCTGTGTATTTTTTTTTTTCTGTTGTTCATTTGTCTTTCAGTAGTTTGATTCACATGCCCCCACCATTGTTCCCAGGATGTGAGAGGAAGAGTTTCTTATCCTTTCCTTTAACTCCTTCCATGAGAATAAACTTTTAAAAATTTATTTTGAGGATAAAAAGCATTGCTTGGTATAAATGTTTTCTGCCTTTACTTCAAAAGCTACCAAATCAATGAAGTAATGTGTATCCATTGGACAAAAATGTCTGAATAAAGAAAAACAAAATGAAGGGTTAATGAAACTGTAGAACTTTCTCTGAGAATGTTTTCAGCACAATGCAGTTTCAATTTGCGGAGACATATTTTAGAGGTAATATATGGAAAAAATTGTGTGTGCAGGCTCAGAGATTTCCCAATATATATGTAGTGTTTTTTCCTGTATCTGTGGTTCAAACTAAATGAAAAGGAAAAAAAAAAAAGAATAAGGAAGCTAGAACCCCAAATCACCATTTCAAATGTCATCTTTTTTAAGAAGCTGATACAAAAGAATACCTTTTGTATCAAGGAGTAAATGGGGTTCCTGTTAGTTAACCTAAGAATTGGAATAACTTCCCCAAACAGCTGACTGAACTGGGGCAGTGCTCCTCTGGACAGGGACAGAATCTCTCTAGGAGAGGAAAGTAGACTATTATTATATACAAATTACTGCAAAGAGAAATAGAAGAAGGAGCTGGGTTGTATGTGCCATATTTCTTTCCAAAACCATCAAAAAAAGATTTTAATCCACTCCAACTGGGTAAAGGGGCTGCAATAATCTAGAGTGTTACATAAATTTAGCTGTTCCTCAGAAGAAGAAACAATGAATAAGAAAAAATCATCTCCATGCTTTCTGGTTTGTTATAAGAGCATTGAATGTCTTTTTATCGAAATCAACATTTTTAAAGGGGATAAAGAAAAAGAAGAAACAACACAAAAATACCATCACTGAGTTTCTTCTACATTTTTTCACTTTTATTTACCAGTGACTTTTTGAGAGAAATTCAGAGTGCTCTGTAATACTTGAATGGTTTTAGGATTTCTAGCCTGTGTCTTTAGTTTTCTTCCTCCTTATTCTGGAACCCTCTACCCTCCAACACTTAGACCTGGAGAACTCAGAGACAACACTCCCAAATTTTACAATTTTACTCTCCCCAATATTTAACTAAAACTTTTCTATTTTTCCTCTTTTTACAAAAGATGTTTTTATTGCTTTGCTAACAAATTTGAAAAAGTAACAGACCTATCATTCCAAGGAGATACGAAGTTCATTATAGTAAATATGATAATAGACTTATTGGGGGAATGCTACAAACATATATACTCCTACTGAGCTTTCATTACTCCATAGCTATGCTTTGGTTGGGCACATCTGGATTGGATGAATCACAGAAAGTGTAGTAGACAATAGGTGGGGAGTCTCCACCTTATAGTACAATAAAAATATAAGGAGATTCGATAATTGGTGACTCTATTAGAAAGGTGGCTCTGGAACCTACCGTCAGTATTAATACCTAGTTTTCCAGGTAATAATTAGAATTGGAATAATTAGAATTTCCAGGTAATGAATTAGACCTGTGGAATTAGTTTCTTATAAAGCTACCAAACAAGAAGAAGAGATGAGATTTTAAAGAAAATTGAATTAATCTCTCCTCCTCATCTTAAGGTTTTAATAGGTACTAATGGCTTAGTATAGTTTCTCTTTATTAAGCAATTTAAATTTTAATAATCATAAAAATAATCTCCTGAAGATAATATCATAACCCAGATGTATTGACATTGTGATGGGGCTGATATTTTAATAGGTTCTGGGTCATCTTCAAACACTAAATCTTAGTCACTGCCTACTAGTCATTTTGAAATTAAGGTTAAAGAGAATGCTCTAAATGTTAAAATCTCTCATGATTATATCCACTTACATATCAGTTGAAGAGTTACATTAAGGTTTTTTAAAAAGAATTTTCTACTTAGTAGTAAAACATGCATTACAGATATATAGGTCTTTATAAGTGCAAACAATAAAATGCTTTCTTTTCTTTCTGAAGAACAGTATCCTTCCCAATGAAAATATCTTTTACATTTCAAACTTTAATACAGGACATATTCTGATTAACACATTAAAGGAGTGAGAGGAAAAAAGTCGTGATTATTTAGGCTAGGAGGAAAACCTATTTCATCACTCATGTACAGTTTACATAATTTCTTACTTTTTATTTGAAGGTATCTGTGCTTGAATTTAATTACAATACACATAAATATTACTTTCAGGAGTGGTAAGAAAATTTCCAATTTTCTAGGTAAGATGACTATGTAGTGAAGTAGGTTACAAATTTGTTTCTAACTTAGCAAAAAAAAATCCTCCTGGTTCTTTAAAAAATTAAAATGTTGTATAAAATCCTTACTGGTGTATAAAAATATTAGCAATGAGGTTTCTCTGAAGTTGCAGCAAAGTGTAGCTGGAGCACTGAGTTGCCTGCCCCACATTCCACCTCCTCTCAGGGTGGTGATATGGGTCATGGTTTAGATATGATGTGTCCTCCCAAAGCTCATGAAGGAGACAATGCAAACATACTCAGAGGTGAAATAATCAGATTATGAGAGCTGTGACTTAATCTGTGAATTAATCCATTTGATGGATGAAAATTTTTACTTGGTGATAACGGTAGGCAGGTAGGGAATAACTGGAGGATGTACGTTACTGGGGTGTGCCTCAGAGATTATGTTGTCCCTGGCTCCACTTTTTCAAGCTCTGCTTCCTGGCTGTCATAAACTGAGCTGTTTTCCTCCTCCATGCCCTTCTGCCCTGATATTGTGACACACTTAGGCCCCAGAGCTATGAAGTCAGCTGATAACAGACTAAACCTCCGAAACAGCCAAAATAAACCTTTCTTTCTCTAAATTGCTCCTGTCAGTTATTTTAGTCACAGTGACCAAAGCTAACTAAAACAATATGGTTGTTTTTAAATTTAAATATAGGGTAAAAGACTTTAAAATTTTATTTTAATTTTTATCTTTTATGGGAAATGTTTGATATTTCATAGTTAAATCTTTTAAAGAAACAATAATCTATTACATGTAGAAATTTTCCTGCTATTTTCAGAATTATTAAACATTTTAGAGCAGTGAATATTTTTCTTGCTTCCAAGTCTACAGGTAATTGTGGGTAGCTCTACTTTGTACTACAGTTTCCCTGGGCTTGACTTTAGACTGTGCATTGGAATTAGTTCTGATTCATTTTATTTTAACTGGTGACTAGTCAAGGCATGTTCCTTTCATGCTACAATGTAGAAATGTAAAAGACAAAGTCTCATGGAGAAAGTATATTGAAAGTTTTTGATTTTCTCAATGGGCAAAAAATAATGTTGGTGAAAGCAAGACACCTGGATAAGCCCAGTGTCATCAAGTAGGAAAATGCACTATGTATGCTTTAACAGAGGGAAATCAAAAACATATGACAAAGACACGGATGTATGATTAACACTGATGGAGTAAAGAGTTTGAAATAATCAAACAAAATATATCAAAGTCAAATAAAAGGAAACTCAAGTTTTATCGTGGTTAGTTCAGAACAAATATGGTATAATGATTCAACAATGTTTTAGATAACAGGTACATTCAGGTGCGAATTTTCTACTACTGTTATTTTAAGATTAGATAGCTTCCTTTTATAATAAGGCATTATAGTTAGCTGTAACTTTTAGTGATAACATCTTCTAGGTCCACAGGAACCAGAGTCTTTCAATATAGGCATGTGATGAATGCTGTTTGTACCCATCAAGCATGCTTCCCTTTTTGGTAATAATTTACCACTCTCTTGAAGTAAGCATTCAGAGACCCAGAGACAATGTTTCACTTATGTTGTAAGGCACTGTTGACCCATTTCTCAGCTCCAGAGATAGTGGAATAAGATCTATGTTGGAACAACCATGGCATTCTATTCCCTTGCCACATGCTTGGTTCTGGGATGGGCTTATTCACCAAGCTAGATGGATTAAGGGTCAGCCTTGGGACTTTGGATTGAACTTTTGGGAAAGAGGTGTTGGAACTAGGAAACTGTTGGGAAAGTGGTGCTTACTATTCTCTGTTTGCCTGTCTGATAGAAAGTAAACTTGATATTGCATGTGAACAGCAGTTCCCTGAGAATCAAGTCAAAACTTGGAAAGCAGAGACAAGAGATGGAGAGAGGTGTTCTTTTTTTTTTTTTTTAGCTCCTAATTCCAATCTGAAGTCATATGAATCCCTGCATTTCCATATTACAAAAACTAAAAATTTTCTTTATGCTGAGTCAATTTAATCATGGCTATAACTTCCAAAACATTTGTCCTAGCACCTGTTACTTTTTTTCTGTAGGCTTCTTCCAAAGTCCTTTCTCTGGACTCACTTGTCATATCACCCTCTCTGTCACACGATGTTTCAAGGGTCATTTATTTCCCTGTGACCTTAATTTTCCACCATGTCCTGGACTAATGATTAATTCATGTATTTTACTTCCTGAGAGTGTAGCTTTGCTAAATAAGATGAGTTCTTAAACAACTTTGTTTGCTCAGTCTGGCATGGATATTAATTCCCAGGTCTGAATGAAACTGTTTTATTATTCTATGCCTCAGACTCTGACTACGCCTATGACTATGGCACTACCAATTTGCCTTCAGAGTCTCCCAAGTCCTCTATGTGAAAGGCTTCATGCCTAGCTCATGTATGAACATATTCAGAACCACATGGCTACCTTCCTACTTATGACTGTCTAGGTGTCTGTTACGCCAACACATGAAATTATTTTTTTTAGCTAATATAGACCACCAGCCCCTTCCCTGCTAAAGTGAACCCTCTGTAGAAAATACCATGCTTCCGTGAAGCCATACTTTCAGGACAAAGTCACTAATAGGCTTGTGTAGCATTGGTTTTCAGTTATCTGTGGTTTCCACATCTGTGAATTGAATGGATTAAAAAAAAAAAACCAAACCTTTTAAAACCTGCAAATTGTGTCTATACTGAACATATACAGACTTTTTTCTTTGTCATTATTTTATAAACAATCTAGTATAACAGCTATTTATATCATATTTACATTGTACTAAGATTTTAAGTAATCTAAAGATGACTTAGAGTATGTGGGAGGGTGTACATCGGTACATGTAAATGCTATGCCATTTCATATAAGACCCTTGAGCCTCTGCAAAATTTGGTATCTTCTGTGGGTCCTGGAACCAATCCACTATGAATAGCAAAGGGCTTCTATACTTACTAGGGGGTGGAAGCTCTTTGTATGTCAAAGTCTTGTTTTGGAAGAAACTCTTTCTTCCAACAATGATGTGCTGCATGAAGTTTGAAATCAGTCTTGCCTTTTAATCCAAATATATCACAAAGATTTTCAATTATTGAGCATAATTTCTGTCTTCAGACCTTAATTGTCAATCTTCGGGAACTGTCAATTGATAACAAACCATCAGAGGGACAGAAGCAATGGTGTAGTTCTCAGAATCACCTCTTTCCCCTTAACCTTTTGATCAAATTTTACTTTTTTATGAGTTCTGTCCTCAATTTTTCCTAATCTTTTAGGAAAGACAGTAGTCTTGTCACTTGCCGTCTTTCTTCATTGGCTAAATTCTATCAGCAATAGAATTGAACATTCTGAGAATCCCACCATAAAATAAAATATTTCACACTGGATGTATAAGACATCATGAAGCTGGTGGCACATGACTGTAATCCCAGCAGCTCAGGAGGCTGAGGCAGGAGGATCGTGAGTTCAAAGCCAGCCTCAGCAATGGCAAGGCTCTAAGCAACTCAGTGAGACCCTGTCTCTAAATAAAATACAAAATAGAGTTGGGGATGTGGCTCAGGGGTTGAGTGCCTCTGAGTTCAATCTCCAATACCTCCCACTGCTATGAAAAAACGACATCATGAATTCTTTCTTTTATTCTTTATTTCTTTCAGAAAAGGAAAAGTTTATATGTTTATTTGGGGGCTCACTGTTTCAGTGAGCCAACTTCATTCCTCAGGGCTCAAGGTAAGGCAGGACATCATAGTGGAATCATATGGCAGAGGAAAGCAGGGCAGGACATGACTTACAGGAATCAGAGCTTCATGATTTCTTTTCCTTAAATTTTAAATTAAATTTTTATTTCCAACTGATATTTATGAACAAAAATTGCAAATATTTATGGGTTATCACATAATATTTTGATATATATATATTTTATACACACACACTTTGTATAGTATTTAAATGAAGTAAAAACTATCTCCTCAAACATTTGTCATTTCTTTCTTTTTTGGAGGGGCGGATGGGTACCAAGGATTGAACTCAAGAGCACTCAACCACTGAGCCACATCCCCATCCCTATTTTGTATTTTATTTAGAGACAGGGTCTCACTGAGTTGCTTAGTGCCTTGCTTTTGCTGAGGTTGGCTTTGAACTCTCTATCCTCCTGCCCCAGCCTCCTAAGCTTCTCAGATTACAGGTGTGCACCACCATGCCCAGCTGCATTTGTCATTTCTTTTTGGTGAAAATAACTAAAATCCTTCCTTCTGACTCTTTGAAATATATGGTATTTTATCATTATCTATAGTCATCCCACTATATGCATACAAGAACTTATTCTGTTCTAACTATAACTTGGTACCCATTGATCAACCAAACCCTTCTTTCCCCTACTTTCCTAAATCTCTGGTGACCACCATTTTACTTGCAAATTTTATGACATCAACCATTCTATATTCCACATTTAACTGAGATCCTGCAATACTTGTTTTTTTTTTTTTTTTTTGGCCCAGCTCATTTCAGTTGACATAATAATCCCCATTTCCATTCATGTCATTGCCAATGACAAGGTTTCATTCTTGTTTAGATTGAATAATATTCCATGTGTTTATATACTATCTTTCTTCATCCACTCATCTGTTGTTGGACATTTAGGCTGTTTCCATTTCTTGGTGTGCTGCAATAAACATCAGAGTACAGATATTTCTTTGACATACTGTTTTTATTTCTTTGGATACACACCCAATAGTGAGACTGCTGGATCATATGATATTCTACTTTTATTTTTTTGAGAAAACTCTGTACTATTCTCCACAATGGCTTTTGAAATTTACATTCCCAACTCATGGTGTAGTGGGGTCCCAATTTTTCCATATCCTCATCACAACTGATGTCTTTTGTCTCTTTGATAATAATGATTTTTTATCATTTTTATTAAAGTAAGGTGATGATCTCAGTGTGGTTCTGATTAGCATTTCCGTAAAAAATAGGGATACAGTACATTCTTTTCATATGTCTAGTCGTCATTTGCATGTCTTTTGTTGAAAAATGTCTATTTAGGTCTATTGTCCATTTTTAAACCATATTATTTGTTTTTTGACTCTTGAGTTTTAAGTTACTTATATAGCCTAGATATTAACCCCCTATCAGGTATATAGTTTGTAAACATTTTCTCTCATTCTGAAGTTTGTCTGTTTACTCTGTTATTTTCTTGGTTGTACAGAAGGTTTTTAGCTTGATATAGTCCTTTTTGTTTATGTTTTATTTTGCTTCCTGTGCTTTTCAGGTCTTGTCTAAAATATCTTTACCCATTCCTGTGTCCTAAAACATTTCCCCAATTTTTTCTTCTTGTAGTTTCACATTTTCAGGAATCCCAAATGAAAATACCAAATATTTTTGATTGGATATACTGATGTTCATATCTTCATACTGGTATTAAAATAACTTTCAGAATTCAGTCTCATTACCTAGTCTTATTCTCAGGAAAACAAATATATTACTGCAGATTAAGATCATAATCTGTGCAGTTGCACATACCTGTAATCCCTGCTATCTGGGAGGCTGAAGCAGGAGAATCTCAAATTCCAGGCCCTCCTTAGCAATGTAGTGAGACTCTGTTCTCAAAGTAGTAATCAATCAGTTAATAAAAAGTCTGGGAAGGGCTGAGGATATAGCTCAATGGTAGGGTGGCCCTTGGCTCAATCCTCTACAAAAAAGAAAAAGGAAAGGAAAAAAGAGATCATAGACATTTCATGCTAAATGCTAAAATGAAACACTACCCTGTAGCAAAGTGGAAGCACTTCAGGATTCAGCATTCAGCAAGAATTGTCAGAGATCAGAGGATTATTAGGATTATTTTAATATTCAGACATTCCCATGGTCCAAATGTTTGTAGTTCCCTGACTCATAAGCAGAAGTCCTGCCCCCAGAGATCATGGTGTTAGGAGGTCCTAGGTGTGGAAAGTGATAGGTGGGAGTGGGGGCATAGGGTCTTCATTAGCATTCTTATCAAAGGAGCCTGAGGGAGCTCACTGGCCCCTTCCATCCTGTGAGGACAAGAAAGAAGGCTCTTGTAAATGATGCAGTGGGGCCCTCATCAGATGATGAATTATCTTGGACTTCCCAGGTTCTATTCTTTTGTTTTAGCAGTCAAAAAGACTAAGGCAGACATATTCTCGGCTTCCTTCTTTGAGTATCTGAAATCATCACTCTGGATTCCAGCACCTAATCCTACTTCCAAACCCCCTATACTCCAGCACACAATTATAAATAATTCTACTAGGAATTGTCATGTTTCACCCAGTCACCCCAATGTGTTTATTCAGTTTGCACAAGACACAAGCACTTGTTACCACATTTAAATAAGTCAAAGCTCCTACCCTGAAATACAGATACTGTAGCTCAGTACTGTCATCATCACAATCTAATAACTTACTTTATTCTACCCAAACCCAAAGCTTTACACAATGATGCTGCTTTAAATGGTAGAACCTATAGCTCTTTGCAATGTTTCATTGTTTCCAGATCCTGTGAGGGAAGAAACAAGGTCAAGTGCTATGTGTTGGTGAATCCGTGGTAGAAGAGCTGCCCAGATGCTGTCTGTAATGACAGGGGACAGGATGAGTTAAGTATGAAGACCTTACTTCTGGTCAGAATGAAGCCTCTGGTGATTATCCAATGGAAAAGAAGCCCCCTTCTCTGGCCTAGTAGCTGATATTCTGTGGTTATACATATTATAAATATCTATTAACCTCAGAATGAAATGTTCTATTGAAATTGAGGAGGGAGGTTGGGACTCTGCTAAGGAAGGTTGCTTTTTCAGATGCAATAAGATGTAAAATGAAACATCCGTTGTTCCTACTTGCACATTTTGTAAAAATTGGGTGTTATTTTAGGTGTTGTGCAAAATTCTATCTTAAGCACTTGTATGCTATCAGTGTCAGTCTTCTCAGTAATTGAATTTGACCAGGACATTTCTTTTTAGTTTTTTCTTTCTCTTTTCATTGGGCAAATGTTATTTTGCTGAAGATTTACTGTTCCTATTGCAATAACATTTAACTCATTAAAAAGAACATTTAGAGTCCTTAGAGAAAAAAATCATTTTAGAGCAAATGAAGAAAAAGAAGGTTCATATTTTAAATGAGTTATATTAATTAATTAGGAGAATGTTAATAAAAAGCTTGTTGCTTGAATATTCCTTTCACATTTTTGACAGCATCACAACATTTATAAACAGTAGGATATAATGGTGGGAATGGGTAGGGGAAAAATTAGGTAGGTGTGGCATTTGTTCTAGAGGATACCCTTTTCTGGAATCTGGCTAATAGTTCCCTATATCCTCAGAAAATTTTGTATTTGCTTCTTCTATTAATCAAAAATATTAAAAAGAGTAATCTGAAACATATATAAAAGACCCATATAGTATAATACACTGTTTTGCATTGTTTACCTGAAATGAATTACATTTGCTGTAGATAAAATTCAATACTGTAGCTGCTTACTTAAAATAATTGAAAGTGAATCTAAAGATTAGTATTATTATTTTTTCTGTATTTACCTTTCTACTTGCCTATATCATTCATATTTTCAGACTCCAAAATAGCAAAAACTTAATCATTTCCTTTCTAAAAGCTTATAGGAATCTAGTTAATCATAAATTTTAAATTGATTCACACAAAAATCAAATAAATGCTTTTGAAGTAAATATATTGTAAATTCATTTCAATTATAGATAATTTAGTTATAGCAGTAGACATTTTCATTTTTCTATGTTTGAAGATAGCCAGGTAAAAATATTTCCACTCTAACATCATTTTTAATAAAAATAGAAAATAACATCAAGGAAAAAAGCTATAGGAAAAACTATCTTTAATAATACTATGTCTAGTCCAAATAATAAGCTGTAAGCATCAACATATAAATACCAAAATATTGGAATATTGTACTTAACATTTGGTATTTAATTTAGTATACTAATATAGAAAGGAATTAACACCAAAAGATTTTGTGCATAGCATATGCTTCTTAGAAATTTTGAAGTCTTTAGCCTTAAATACTTAAACAAAGATTTCTTACTCTGAATATTGAGCTTCTGGGGATTTAGAACTGTCCTGTCCACAAATCTTGTACCGCAATGTAGGAGCAAGATAAGCCACAAAGAAAGTCCACATCTTTCAGATGAAGTCAGTGTTTTAAGAAAAGGCAAGGGATATGTTTGATGATCAATTTAATAGTTGTTGGACAAAGTCTATTCAGTGGTATGAATAAGTAATTAAAGTAGTTAGTTTGCAATTTCTGTTCACTCTTTTTTACTGGTGGAAGTCCTGAGGGAAAAGACTAGAAGATGAACTGGTTAGTCTCCTTATCAGCTAGACTTTTAAAAAAAGGAATTATAGATATTTGCTAGAGGGAAGAGAGCTTATCTCTGAAATGCCCTTTGCAGTGTCTCTTACTCATGGTGGAAAGAATTCAAAATCTATGGGGCATTATGTGGCCTTCTAAAGTATTCAATAAGATGCTTTTAACTTGAATGCTCATGTTGTGTAAAGTAACCCCATGAATGTTATTTAGAGACCTAATTATTGTTCGGATCCAGACATACATGTCTAATGCTGTTAAAATCTCAGATCTTTTTCTGCTTTGTTGGAAACTCTTGATTGACTATATAATTAAGATTATTAGTAAAGACTGAGGTTGGAATCAGATCTTTGATTTACATGTGTCTGATTTTTACAAAAAATTCTGTGGGTTATCTCAGAGGGAAATAAAACTCTCTCAGATCAAAAAGGAAACCTGTATCATAAAATGCTTCATAATAAGCCATACAGATTTTCTGCTTGTTCTGGGGTGGGGGTGGGGGAGAAGCTAACAGGAAAAAGTATTAGAAAGAAAAGAAATTATCTTGGAACAGATACTACACATTTGAAGAAAAACGTTTTGAGATAATATACACACCCAAGGAAGATGTTCCAGCTAACTGATGTTTCCCCTCCAATCCCAACCCACATGCATATGTACATACACACACAGTTTTAGATTATGCATAACAAGAATGGGTAATAATCAAAAAGGAAAGTACACATGTCCCATATTAACTAACATTAAGGAAGTAAAAGAAGATAAACAAAAGACAGGTGTGAATTCACAGCAGTACAAAAATCAATGGCATTCTGAAAAATAAGCAAAAGTACTTGGTAAAAGGTATTTAAAATATAATTTAAAATAACAGTAAAGCTATATGCTACTTAAACCTAATAAAAGATGTAAATTGAGTGTATTAAGAAAATTTCTAATGTTTTCAAGACACACACACACAAACAAAAAATGGAAATGTTTCATGAATGAAATTCTTGAAATTAAAAGAGTGATAACTGAAATAAAAATTCAACAGAAAACTTGGAATCTAAAATTTAAAAAATCTTCAAAGAAACTTAACAGAAAGATAACAGATGGGAAACAAAATGGAATAGATTTAAAAATTTAAAAATTATTTCAAGAAGTTCATAATTTAATAAAAGCAAGACTATGGGAAAAGAGACAAGAGTCTTCATTCCCCTACAAATATAGCAATTAGTCATCCATGGACCAAAAACAGATCTAGGAAAGCTCCTGAGGTCAATCACAAACTTACAGTAACAAAATGGAGCAAAAACTGGAGAATAAGCATATAAAAGGAATTCTGGGAGACTAACACACCTGGCATATTTGGAAATAGGAAGAAAGGTGAGGGTTCACTTGCAGCAGGTTTGGCTGCTGAGGCAACCAACATCCCTTGTTACCACAAACCTCCCACAAATGAAGATACTCTTGACCCTCTCTCTCAAGCCACTGTTATGTTGTGTTATGATTTGAGTATAGTTTTTTTTTTTTTTGTACTAAAAACCATTTTAAGGCTTGGTCTTCAGTCTGGGACTGTTGGGTAATGGTACTTTTGAGACGTGTTGGCAGCCTTTAAAATGCATTAATGTTTTTCTCACAGAGGTGAGTTCTTTCTCTCAAAGGAGTGTATTGGTTTTTGCCAAGAGCATGCTATTACAAAAAAAAGCCTGCAATCTCCCCTCAGTCTCTATGGATCTACACAATGCCCTGTCTTCTTCTTTGCCATGTTGTGATGCAGTCATTGCCATTATCAGATTCCAGAACTATATTGTTTGGGCTCTTCAGTCACCAGAATCATAAGCCAATAAATCTCTTTTTTAATGCATTACTCAGCCTCGGGCAATCTGCTATAGTAACTGAAAATAAATTAAGACAACATCCAAAGAAAATAAAATAACTATCTCCTATGTTTGTTACAGCATTAGTCATAATAGCCAAGATATGGAAACAACTTAAGTGTCCTTCTACTGATGAATGGATAAAGATATTGTGGTATTTCTGTGTATACAATTGCCTTAAAGAAGAAGAAAATCCTCCCATTTACAACAACATGGATAAACAGGAACACATTATGCTAAATAAAATAGCCAGACAAAGAATGAAAAATACTACAGGTTAAAGCTTGTAAATTGCTGGTATACAAGGAATAAGTTAATATGGTGACTATAGTTAATTATAATGTATTTATACTTTAATTCAGCTAAGAAAATAGATCTTAAGTATCCTCAGAATACACACACACAATGTGCAGTGATGCTTATGCTAATTAGCCTGATTGTGGAAGTCATTTCGTAATGTATACATACATGAAAACATCATGTTATTTTCTTTGAATATATATAATTTTGATTAGTAACCCCTATTTCAATAAAGCAAAAATATCATCTAATTAAAATAATTTTTGAACAAATTTTTATGGAAAATTAGAGGAAATTATGAGCTCAAGACATAAATAGGTAAAAAACCAAAATATTGATAACAATGCATATTGTATTATTAAAAAAACTGAAGAAAAGAAAAGCTATTCTAAAAACTATAATTATGCCAGAATAAGACAGCAGATAGGTATTGGATTCAGATCTCAACTATACAACACATGTAGTAAGTAGTCTGAGAAAAGCTGCCTAATTTTTTTGCACATCCATTTCCTCTTCTGTCATTAAGGATAATAATACATTTTTGTAAGTTTGTTGCAAGGAACATAATCCAATACAAGACTGGATACATAGGAAGTGCTGAATTAATGTTAGCTACTGTTCAAAAACTTATAAACCAGCAACATGTGAATCTTGAGCAGAATACATAATACCTTTAAAATTCTGAGAGAATGATTTCCAACTTAGAATTGTGTAGTTACCAAAACTATCAATCATGATTTGTGTGAGGGACTAGACATTTATCATATGCGAAAACCATAACCCCATATACCCTTTATTTTCCAAATGAAAACTAAACCTAGAAAGAGGATAATAAGTTTCCTGAGATAGAAATTCCAATATAGTACACAATGTAATATTATTCAACATTAAGAGGATAAAATCATGGCATTTGCAGGTAAGTGGATGGAGTTGGAGAATATTATGCTAAGTGAAGTAAGCCAATCCCCAAAAAACCAAATGCAAAATGTTTTCTATGATATGAGGATGCTGATCCATAACAAGGATGGGGGTGGAGCATGGGAGGAATTTAGATAGGGCAAAGGGGAGGGAGAAAAAGGGAGGGGTCAGTGGGTAAGAAAGATGGTGGAATGAGTGGGACATTGTTACCCTGAGTACACATATGCAGACAAGAAAGGTATGACTCTACTTTGTGTACAACCAGAGACATGAAAAATTTTGCTCTATATGTGTACTATGAATTGAAATGCATTCTGCTGTCATATACAACAAATTAAAGTAAATAAATTAATTAAAAAAAAGAAATTCCAATATAGAAGAGAGACCAAGGGGAATTCTCAACATAATGACAAAGAAAGTATCCACACATTAGGATTCCCATAGCTAAAGATTTCCTGGTAGACATTGCATCAGGATGATAGTGAGCTTTGTGAGAAACTTTTTTTTCAGCAAAATATAATAAAGTTAAGATTGATACATTATCAGAGAGGCTTGACCATGTTTACTTGGAAAGGCATTTTACAGAGCTGTTGGAAATTTAGGATGACTTAAGCAGAGATTTGAAGTTGCTAAGCAAGTGAAAATTAAACTTTATGAAAAGCAAAAGCTGTTGTTTAAGAAAGGCAATGAAATATTGTTATAATACAAATCAGGATGAAAAATGTTTACAGTCATAATACTGAATGCAGAAATTTTGGATTTAACTAGTCATATTGAGTGAAGAGAAAACAAAGTGTTCATGTGTGAGTGCAATATTAGCATGATAAATTATAAAAAAATTGAAGCTGATGCATAATATATAAAGTAGGGAGGGAGGGAAGGAGAAATGGAGAGAGAAGGGAGGGAGAAGAACTAGAGGGAGAAAGAGAGAGAGAGAGAGAGAGAGAGAGAGAGAGAGAGAGAGAGACTGACTTTCATAACAAATATCTCCTGAAAATAAAAAAAAGAATCCTCATTTTGCAGTTCACACTTATTTGTTAATATCACCTGAATTTTAAGGCACTAACCACTAAAACCATTTTGGAATGCAATATAAATAAATGAATAATTAAAATACTACATTGAGCATAACTGAAAGGAATTCTAATGAAGTTTTGAGTTTATATTAGGAAACTCTGGTGATTTTGTTTTTCAAAATATATTTCTCCTCCCAAATGTATTTTTTTTTCTTTATTTCAGCTTTTACAAAGCCACAAAGTCTGCCCATAGTGGAATCTACCTCAGGTCACACTACAAGCGGTCCTGCCACAGTCTACCCATTAGCTAGAAACACACATGAGAAGGATAAAGTTCCAGCACAGTAAAGGGCAGCTGTGGCCAGGCCCTCTCTACCATTAGAATATAAGAAACAATTTAATTGAAAAGAATTGTAGAAGGTAATGAGCAGGGGGTGGAGGAATGCTTGTCTGGGTGGGGTTGGTGAAGATGGATATCCATGTGGTATCCCCATCTACATTCAGGGATACAGGTTGTTTTCCCATATACATAAGATAATGGTGATGCTAATGATTGGAAGTGAATTAAGATTATTTGTACTAAGATTTTTGTACCCTTCTTTCCTCTCATATGCCTCAGATAACACCTCATATCACTTTGGCTTTATTGTAGAAGGAGATACACAGGCTGATATGGGTGTACTGGTTTGGATGGTAGTCCATTCCCAGAAAAAAGGGTTTCACTGATTAGAAATTTAAACACACACTTAATTTAAACCCAAGAGGTCTGTTGCTCTTGACCTATCTTCCCTCAAAGCAGCTGAAATAGATATAAAACAGGTTTATGTCATTTAGCTCATCCCTGATAGATTGTGAGAGTCAAGTCTATATTTTTAGTATGTGGGTTTTGAATTTTTAAAATTTTGCAGGTTTAGTTTGAGAAAAAAATATGTGATTTGTCCTGGGACTATTGATTGCTCGTAGAATTAAATCATCTGCATTAGTGAAACTGTACATGCTGCTCAGTCAGGTATGCTCACACTCTTATGGCTGCCAAGTTAGTCCATCATTACATGTCACCCAGAAAAATGCTGACATATTGCCAATTAGGGTGAGTCTTCCTGTCACCCAGTCCTAGATTTTTATTGCTTTGGAATGAATACTGTGCAAGTATGAATCAATATATGTTAGGTCGAATAAAAAAAGTCTAAAAAAAATCTGTTCCATATAATTGGAACAGTGAATCAGATACTGGTCAGGCAAGTATCTATGCTCATATTTACAGAGATTTTTGGAGAAAAAAAAAATCTTAAATTAAGAACTGGCAACATTTCCAAAAGGAAAAATTCCTCAAATAGTTGTTTAGAAAAAAATTTCAAAAGTTATTATTGCATTAATAGTACTTTAAGTTATATATTTCATAAATATTGCAATAATTTGAGAAAATCCATAAAATAAAAAAAATTAGAAAAACAAATCTGTATAATTATTTAAATACCTATTTAAATCTAAGGATACATTTAAACCTTAACACATAGTTTGCTATCTGATAGAAAGTAGACTTTAAAATAAAAATTTTTGAATATATTGATGAATATTGAAAGAAAAAGTATTTTCTCATTAGATATTAAGATATAACCTTGGAAAGTAGCTTATATATAAACCAATATAAATAATAAAAGAATATTCATAATTGAAAAGAATAAATTTTTATATTGTAAAAGTATTTTGGGGTAAGACAGACCAAATTCCTCCTACTGGATTTTGTGACTTTGGGTAATTTAACTTCTCTGCACTTTAGTGTTATTAGTTAATTATAGGAGAAATCACCTAGCTTATAGAAAATTGTAGAAATGCAGTAAAATATACAGCACTACTTTAATGAATGTGTAACAAATTAAAGTTATTATTTCAATAAAATTTTATCTTGACTAGAAATAAGTAAATAATGTAATTATATAAGTTAGGATAAACATGAACCTGTCTAATTAATTCAAAGGATTCTTTTCCTTAAACATCTCTAAGTCTTATTTTTGTGATATCAATTTACATATACTGAAGTAAAAATATAAATAAATAAAATTGACTTTAGAGTGGTAAGAAATTTAATTTAGCAATTGTATTTTTATGCAGCCATCAGAAGTGTAATTTTAAAGAGTAATAATTTTTTATTAATCTTTTTGTTTTAGTTATACATGTCACTATAATGCATTTATGCACTTTGATATATCATTCATAGATGGGATATAATTTGTCATTTTTCTGAGTGTACATGTTGCAGAATCATATTGGTCATGTAGTCACAAATATGCACAAAGTAATAATGTCTGTTTCATTCTACTATGTTTCCTATCCCCACATCTCCTCCCCTCCCCTCCCTTCACTTCCCTTTACCTAATCTAAGGTAACACTATTCTTCTCTAGTGCCTGCCTGCTTCTTGTGAATTAGCATCTGCATATTAAAAAAAAAAAATCAGCCCTTGGTTACTTGGGATAGGCTTATTTTGCTTAGCATGATATTCTTCAACTCCATCCATTTACTAGCAAATGCCATAATTTCACTCTTCTTTAAAGCTGAGTAATATTCTATTGAATATCTATCTATCTATCTATCTATATACATACATATCACATTTTAAAATTTATTCATCTATTGAAGGACACCTAAGTTGGTTCCATAGTTTAGTTATTGTGAATTGAGCTGCTATAAACATTGATGTGGCTGCATTATTGACTGATTTTAAGTCCTTTGGGTATAAACTGAGATGTGGTATAGCCAAGTCAAATAGTGGTTCCATTCCAGGTTTTCTGAAGAATCTCCATACTGCTTTCTATAGTGGTTGCACCAATTTGCAGTCTCACCAGCAATGTATGAGTGTGCCTTTTCCCCCACATTCTCACCAACGCTTATGCTTATTGTTTCTTGTATTCATGATGATTGCCATTCTGATAGGAGTGAGATGAAATCTTAGAGTAGTTTTGATTTGTGCACATACGTAATTACTTTTTGAATATAAACTTATAAGAATAAGTGATTGATGAGTGGTTACTAACTTCCTTTATTTGTTTTTTTTTTCCAGGGCTGGATATATCAAACCAAGGGTCTCAATCATGGTGGGCAAGTACTCTACAACCCAGGTGTATCTGCAGCCCTAGTGTTCACTATTAATTTTAAATATTCAAAGAAAAATATATTAAATTTTTCATTGTTTTGAATCTTTATCATTTGATTAAATGAAGTAAATTAATAATGCCTAAATAATGATTGCATTTATTTGTACTGTCAAGGCAAATGAGAATGAGAATGCAGAATCTCAAGTTGCATGTCTGTCTCTTAAACTAGCTGACAGGGTGATCCTGAGATGGTCGTTTCTCTCTCAGTCACAAGGATGCTGGATAAGATTGACTTTAAGGTGCCTAATAGGGTGTGTCTTCAATGAAGTCTACTTTAGAGCTAAAAAGTACATCCTCCAACCATTGGGGTTGAGTGAAAAGCAAATGGTTATGACATGTGAAAATTTATTATTTTCTAATCTGGCATCTTCCCCAAAACAAAATGCTTCTCTTTGGGAAGATATCTTGAAAAACTACTGAGGAATAGTGAGACTGAGATAAAAACCTAGGTCTCTATGAGAAAAGAGAGGATTTTTTTTTTCTAGGAAAGAACATAAAATTAGGGACTAAAGAGGAAAGAGATTTACACAGAGAAGCCAGTGAAACACTTTGAAGTGACCCTGAGGACGTGAATCCATTTCCTCCCTCTCTCCCTCTCTCCCATTAACAAAAATCCTGATTTCCAAAGCAAATGGAGCTGGAAATTTTATCAAGTCTTACTTAGTTCTCAAAGGGCAAGTAAGCCACAGATGACATCTGGATTACATTGTGTGTGTGTGGGGGCTATTCAGGATCAGTGGAACTAAGGCTTTAGTTTAGTGCATCTTGAAGTAAATCACTAATCTCAAACTCATTGAGCCCCTAGTCACAAAAGTGTTGCACACATGGAATAAGGTAGAAAACCTGAGTAGATGTTTAAAAAACACTCTGGAAAATCATGACTCTAATTGAGGCTATTTTGTGGTTGACCTATGCAGCAGTATAAGAAAAGGAAGATCTTGAAAAGGGATGTTTACCCCAGCTCTAATTAATACATGCTTTCTTAAAGGGTTAAACTTTTGCTGAAAGGCAATACATAGCCCATTTGTTTGAAGGAGTTCAAGTTCCCATTATGCTCCCTGCACACTGTGTTGCTATGGTACAGGTAAGCATTAGAGTTTTAGGGGAGGCTATGTGCAGTTAACCAGGGATGTTCAAAACAATGCCACCAAAATAGTGAAGGGGAGCCTTAGGAATCATAAAAGTGAAGAATAAAGGTAGATTTATAGGGAAATAAGATTAGCATATTCCCAGAGAATCAGCATTTCAGTTTCTGTCACCTATTGCATGACAACATTCAAATGGGGTATTATCAGTATTCACTGTCAAATATTTGGCAATCCATGAGCAGAAAGAAGACCACTTTATTTGTGTCAGTTCTGGTGATACCACCATGATTTCCATTTTAGTTGGCTTTTTTTTTTTTTTTTCTGCAACTCAAAAGACCTAACAAGAGCAATTTTACAGGAGGAAGAGTTGATTTGTTGCTCACAGTTTCAGAGGTCTTAGTCCTTAAATGGTGGACTATTTCTCTGGGCCCAAGGTGTGGCAGAATATCATAGCAGAAGTGTATGGCAGAGGAAAGCAGCTGGGATATGACACCAGAAAGCAGAGAGATGAGACAGAGGGGTGAGTGGGAGAACTCTACTTTCCAAGGACAAAATATAAACCTCAAAGGCATACCTCTAGGGATCCACCTCCTCTAGTCACATCCTACTTGCCTACAGCTATTAGGGAATTCATGAACTGACTGTGTTAAGGCTCTCACAACCAAATCGCTTCACCCTTTTTGCATTGTCTCCCACATAAGCTTTTAGGGGACACACTTTCTGTGTGTCTACATACTATACCTGTGATTCAGGAAAGAAGATAACAAGTAACTACTGTAAAAATGAAAAGGAACAAATCATTGTGTTTTTAGGATTTTTTTTTTTTTTTTTAGCGAGGAAGATGATTTTGATGAGGTCAGGAAGTTAATCAGGGTGTTGCTGGCTGGAGATGGGACGGCCTCAGCAGTACTTCGAGGACAGCATTAGAGCAAACACTCTCAAACCCATGGAGGAAGTGGAAGTGGTTGCTGACAGATGGAATATACAGACAGACTATGAAAAAGAAGGACTTAAGAGTGTAAAGAATTAGAAGTGAATAAGCCAACATAAACGAGTAGTAACAAAGAATTGGAGGTGAATGAAATAGGAAAACAATGGTCATTAGTTCATATTTGAACACGTGTGTTTCCAGGTAGTGATACTCAGTGAGCAGCTGGACATGTAGATTTAGACTTCATAAGAAAAATCTTTTCAACAAGATATGTATCTGGGAAATTTCAATATAGAAGTAGTAATTGAGTCCTTAATTAGAGCTTTATTTTTGAAGTGAAAGGAGAGAAGAGGGAGAAAAATGAATACAAAAAGAGAAAAGGAAAGCACATAAAAATGAGCTGTTAAGGGCAAAAAAAAAAGGCTACAAAGGTTAAAGTCAGGATTTATCAGTCAGGATTTAACAGTCAGGGTTTAGCAGAAACCAAAAGAGCTAAAGCAAGCGAAAAGAACAGGAGTGGGTATGAGAAAGTTCGAATAAGACAATTAGTTACTTTCTCTCAGTGACCATGATAATTTCAGTGGAGTAGTGTCAGACTGGAAACCTCCTGTCTGAGAATCAGACATGGAGGAGAAATGATCAATTTTATGTTTAGATATCTAAATCTTAAACTCAGGAGGAACATAAGTGTAATTTGAAAATTATCCAGATTACATGGCACAATGTAGAACATTAAATGTTTTTACAAAAGAAATATATGTTTTGCCAGGTAGATGATTGAAAACGATGTAGATTTTTTAAAGATTGTAATTTAATTGTATATATTTTTGATAGTTGGTATTTTCACAGCACTATGGAATTTTAGATTTTTAAGCTCGGTAGAATTGCTAGCTGAATTGAAATTGATAGCTTAGGTTTTTCAATTTCCATTTAAATGTTCAACAAACTGTCACAAGGAAGTAGTTTTTCGTGGTTTATAACAACTTTGAAAGATTTGTAGCTGTGCTATGAATGCATCCAATCATAGTAAATATGCCTTTAAAAATTACTTTTTGCTATTACCTGGACAAGTTAGTGTAGAGTAACATGGTTTGTCTAGTACAAAAAGTAATATAGACTTGAACATTTGATATATTCAAATAACTCTATGCACAGAAAAAGGGAAGATTATGGCATCTGTTTATTACAGATAAAACCTAATTAAAATAAAGAAGAGATTTTAGGTCTGAATTTTTCATTTCAGATCCAGATATTTGTATCAAGTGATACAAATCATTTGAGAAAACATTTGGAATTCTCAATACTATCTGTTGAATTTTGGGTGATTTCATTTTTAAATATAAGGCACACACTCTACTGAGTTTAAGGCAGAATCCAGAACCAGAGTGTTAGGAAAGGATATGGCTATCGTCTTAGCCTTGAACTCTTGTTTTGTGTTTTAGATGAAGAAATTACAGTTGTAAACTCAAAAAAGAAACAAAGAGCCTGGAAGGGTAAGTCTGAATGGAGTGCCTCTGTTGAGGACTAGGAATGAACATATGGTGGCTTCTCAGCACTGAACAACTGGGCTGTGGATGATGAATCACTGTTGGGGGTTGGGGATAAAATGGAGGCCAAGAAGAAGTTCCCATCTCATGAAAAGTTGCAAAGCTCCAACAGAGGCATCTCAGCTACATAGTAACATGTTGGCGATCACTTTCATGACCGTCAGTTTTTGTTATAGAATCACTAGAGTTTATGAGATTTCTAAATAACTGAGATTTGTAAAAATAAGAAAAAATATATTTGGTGTTATCCCTTACTGAAAATAGATGTCAGAGCTCATGAAGTTCACTCCCCCATATAAAACTGCACATTTATCACTAACACATTGCTGCCAGATTTTCAAAAAAAGGAAAGAGTGAGTGTGGGGAATAATTATCCTGGAATAAATTAGCACATTTACAATTTGTCTTTCTAAAGTGTTCTTTTTTTCACTTAAAGATTAAGAGATGGGAACCAAGTAAATTTCAAAGAACAAGAAAAACGTGGGTTAAATAATTTGAAATCTACCTTTATGATGACTCACTATGTACTCATTGAAAAGCATGGATTCCATAAAGAGTTTGGAAAATATAATTTTATAATAAGAAGGAAGCAGATGGTTATTTAGATAGTATGTTAGCTAGTTTTGCATTACCTTATCATAAGTATGAGGAAGTAGAAAGGAGTAATCAGCCCAAAGCAAGACCAAAAACCAGTAGGGCAGACTTTAAATCCTGAAGCTCAAAGTCTGGTCTAGGCATCAGTCAGAAGTTTCCTGTGGGGTCTCCAGCTCTGGTAAATTATTTCCCTGACTTTTCTGGGCTTTTTTTTTTTTTTTAGAAATTTTAGTGGAAGCTGCTGTGATCCCATAATTGTTGCATTCAAAACACCTGCAAAACAAGCACCATGTAGCCACCAAGGTCTGTCATTTGCATGAGATGTGCCTGGACCCATGTGAGCCACAACAACAGCTTTGGGATGTTTCCCAGGTTAAAGGCAGAGAAACAGATCCCAAGGTGGTCCCAGGCAGTGAGCCTGTGCAGACTGTCTTAGGATCTTTCCCAGAAACAATAATGCTGTAGAAGTTCTCTGAAACCAATTTGCATTTCTAGGCCTCTGTGCCCATAAAGGGAGGTGCCTCTTCAAAGATGGCTGAGATGATGTGGTGGCATCTTTCCTATTTTTTTTGGATGCAAAACATTTGACGTCTTTTTATTTGTGCTAATCTCTTTAGCAAGAGCTCCATCAACCAACAGCATCCTTTTTCACCACACCCTTGTATTCTTTCTTTTAGTTCCTTCCCTTATTAGGCTATAAATTGGCCAAAACTTTCTGCTCTGTTTCCTTTTGGTCTTGAGTCTCAATGTAAATCTGACTAAATGGAACCAATACTACCTATGCTGCAGCCTGAAAGCTTTGTTGTTTCGAAATTACCTCCACCAAACAACATAGTCCATTATTCTTAACTCTGTCCTTTCATAAAGTCTTAGAGAATGGAAACAAGGTATGTGAATTGTCTACTATGGTGTAACAGTGGGTGACTTTAGTCCAATTTTCAATATAGTCCTCATTTCCATCTAAGACTAATTCCCCAGTTTCATCTACTGAGCCCTCATCAGAATTGCCCATAGTGCTCTGCATATAGAATTCTAGGTTTTTCTTAGACTGCTTCTCCACATACTTCCAACCTGCCGGTAATTCCAAAGATGCTGCCACAGTTTAAAGTACAGTTATAGTAGTAATGATAGAACCCCTTGATTCCATTTTCTGTGCTAGTCAATTTTTTATCACTATCATGAAATATCTGAGGCTGACTAACTTTATAAAGAAAACTTTCATTTAACTTTCAGTTCTGGAGAGTTCAAGGTGAGAGAGCTGGCTTTGGGTTTGGCTCTGGTGAGGACTTCAAGTCAGTAGAGTCACAGGAAAGATCACATGGAAGAGGAGAAAACAGAGGGGAAGAGGCTGGGTGGGGGCCAGAATCAGGCTTTTATAAAAGTCTGCTCTTAAGAACTAATCAGGGTTCCAGGAAAAACACTCTTACCTTCTTTTGAATGCACTTTGACCCAATGACCTCCTTCTAGGCCCCACTTCTTAAAATTTCCATTAATTCCCACCTAACTATAGTGTCGACCAAGCTCCCAACACATGGAAACTTGGGGAACAACCACATCTAAACCACAATAGATGGATAAATAGTTCAGTAGAATGATTGCTTGATTGATTGATTGATTGATTGATTATTAGGTAGGTATGGATAAATAAAAATTAAAAGAAAAGTTAAAAATAACCTGCTATGATTCTATTTGCTGATATTTATGCTTTGTTTCCCTGTATTTCCCAACATCTTAAATTTTTTTCTTAACAATGACTATTTTCATCATCTGTTGTACTTTTCTCAGGCAGGATTCAATCAGGAGACAGTGAGCACCTGAATGATTTCAACAGGGTGAATTTAATATGAAGAACAGTTATCCAAGTATAGGTGGTTAACTGTTGAAAGGGATAAAAGTGAATTCTAAGTACAGTGGTTTAGCAATAGCAGAAGGCAGGAAAGTACTATGCACCACCTAGACACTAACTCACTCTTTCCTTGGTTTGTCATACCGACTCTTCCACCTGTCACTTCTACTTTCCCAAAAGATATTTTCTCCAAGTATTTTTTTTCTCACTGTTTTCCCCTATAAACAAAAATATATAACAAGTCATTGATGTATAATATACATAATTGGCATAATAATATATACCATTTAAATATAAATATATACATCTAACACACAGGCTTTCACAGGAATCTTCATGCTTTAGGTTTACTTATTGATCACAATTTAACAACATTACTGTAACTTAGTGGCTTTCACGTTCTAGGAGAAGATGTTGAAATTTATGAATAACTACTTTAATTATATTAGGTATTTTATATGGTGCCATGAATCTAAAATAATTCCCTTAACATGTCCTAATATGCTAGAGTGGAAGTTGTAAGTGAACATTTACCCTTTTTAGCTACATATTAATTAGTGAGAGTACATAGCCTTTCAGAAAGAGCTGGGAGTAGGATATAATTTTAATTTTATTCTATTTAATTAATTAAATTAAAAAATTTTTGCAACCATGAGGCTAGAACTCAGGGAATTGTGCAGGCTAGGCAAGTGCCCTACCACTGAGCTATATACCTCCAGGCCCTTGATTCCATTTCAATAGCAGGATTGTTTAGGATGACAGTAGATGGTCAGCAATGTAAACAGCAGCACTGAGTAACTGGATAGACTCTGGCCTGTGTATTACTCCAGCGGTTATGACCCTGAATCTCATCATTTGATTCTGCTAGTTTGGGTACATTCCCTTTGGTGGTGTATAATATTTTCCATAGAAAAACAACAAATTTAATAATTCAAATTGATTTATAATGTAATTATTAATGCTTGTTATTTTTAAGTTAATAAAATTAACTTTATCTTGCCATTATAAATTTGTCCATAATTATTAATTTCAATTTCATTTAATTTATATTGTACTAGATATATTTGTTTAGCTCAGTCATATGTAATATATTTGATGCTGTATTCTTTTATGCCTGTGAGTAGTCACACATGAAAAAAGATGCAAAGCTAAACATTATTGTATCGTTTCTGTCTGGTTTTATCTCCTGCTTTTCATGCTATATTTGGTATGATTTTTACCATGAAGGTATATTTAGAGACTTCAAGTGACACAGAAGTTTGCTTCTGGCTGTATTTTGGAATATAACTTAAAATCTTTGTAAATTTTGAGATTCTAAAGGCATTATTGTTCACTTCTTTTATTAATCCATTTTAAAAATAAGCTATAGTTTTATTTGGTCTTAAAATTCTGAGGTTTAGGGCTGGGGATGTGGCTCAAGTGGTAGCGCGCTCGCCTGGCATGTGCTGGGCGCTGGGTTCGATCCTCAGCACCACATAAAAATAAAATAAAGATGTTGTGTCCACCGAAAACTAAAAAATAAATATTAAAAATCACTCTCTCTCTCTCTTTAAAAAAAATTCTGAGGTTTATGCTTTGCCTTTTTATGAGTGAATTTTCATATTGACAGAAATAGAGCTAGATGTTGAATAAATATAGTCTATTTTCTGGTATAAGTGAAAATTTTTAAAAACAAACAAACAAAATTACCGGGAGATCCACAATGAGTCGATTATAACTAGCCTTACTTCTTCACCCTCCAGGCTCATTCTTACTGGTTTCTGGGTTTGCAAATATATCCCCCTGCTTTGGGCTTATAATTGTCTTTTATCATCAAGAAGAAACGTGGCTCATCGTAGGAACTTCCAGGGGAAATGTTCTGTCCTCTCACAATCTATGTACCCAGGAGTTACCTCTTTAATAGAGCTCATTTCTGCCTAACCTAGCCTAAGGGAAAGCACGTGTCTCTTTCATTTTCTTTTATAAAATACCACTGGATGTAAGGAAGGAGTTTGTAGCTAACAGTCATTAAGGGGAAAATGTCCTCTTAGATTATTTAAAAAACTGTGATTAAGAATGAATTACCAGACAACCCAATGTCTGAGAAACAGCCATTTTACCTAAAATACTCTTGTCAAGGATGAAATACACTCCTCTTTAGGGCTAAGGAGAGCTGAATTTCCTATCTCCACTTTAATGAAAGGTCTTCAAGAACTTTGACATACACTTAAGATGAAGAATTGAGGAAGAAAGCAAAAACTTTAATTCAATGACTATTCTTGTTCAACATGCACCTGGTCACAGACAACAAGGTGCTCAACTTTCAAGGAGCTGTAAATTTGAAGAAAACAAAACAAGTAGCTTTTTGTTACAATGATTTCATTGCCAAATTAGATATTGTAGATAAAAACTAAATTATAATACTGTTGACTGGAGAAGACAAAAAAACAATTAGCTACAATTTTTATTGTTATTGCTTTCCTGTCTTCCCTTTTTAGTGGTTGATTATTAGGGCCCAGAGTCTATCGTCTACCTTAGCCTGACGGAGAGGAAAGTGTTAGAGGTAGATTTTTGGGAAGGTGAATGTGCAATTTATCTTGCTGTTAGCCAAAGTTTAGTCAAAGCAATCTGCCCTCAAAACACTTATGGACTTGTTACTCTTTTCAGTTTTTAGTAAGTCCTCAATATTAATTGTTGGTTTGGATTGAATCAAATACACTAAGCCTTATTATAGCTTTCAAATCATTATAGATTATATCATACACCAATTTAATTATTCAATATATTAAAAAATTCCCTCTAACTATAGCAACTGCATGCTGGGGAAAAATTGAAATATTGGAAAACTTTCAAAAAAATTCTACAGGCCACTAGTGTAAGTCTTCACAAAAAGGAATGCTAAGATCTGTTCTCGTCATGCTTTTGTAATGCTTTCAGTTTAAAACAAATATCTCTCATCTCTGGAATAATGCAGTTAAGAATGTACAGGAAAGACAGACACATTTGATAATATAAAGGTAAGTGTTCTCCATTAGCTTTCTCTAAATAAAATATTTGTTCCATTTTGAGTGAAGAATTGTGAGTCAATAGAAATATTTTCTTGTCCAGGAATCCTTCTTAGTTTGAGGTTCACTGAAAAATGTCATTCTCTGCTGTTTAGCTCTTACTTGTTCAAGGTTTATACCATTATGCTGGTTTTGTCAGTCTCTCTATTTTATTGTGATTCTCAATAGCAATTGGGAAAACTAAGGACCATTTCTTTCGCAAATTTTTATAAAGCCTCAGGAAACATTCTCAAGATGTTGATGATTGTCAGTCTAACGGTTAATAAATTAAAATTTCCACTTTTTCTTTTAAAATAATTTTTAAGTGTTATAAAATAAAAGTATATTATTTATCTTATTTTTTTCTGTTACAGGTCAATAGAGTCAGGAATTATGAAGCTGAATTATACTGATATGTGTATGTGTCACAAGATGGCACTGCTGTTTCAAATATGCAACTACACCTAGCATTTCTCTTTTTTTGAGGTAATCTTTTAAAATGTTGAAAAATATTTTGTGAACATATCATATTACCTGGAGGATCTTAGATTTCAGATAAACATTTAAACATAAGCATCGACAATTAATATTGTATATTATCTGTGATTTTGGTAATTTGCTTTTTGCTTTTTTCTACCATCAAGGTCTGCGAAGTTCCCTGGTCTAAAGAAACCACCTTTGATTGAATTTAGATATCCTAATTCAATCTAAAGCCCTTAGTGGAAAAATAATCAGACAATCCTATTTCAGTTCATAATACTTCTATATTTGACATTCACTTAAGTGACTTGTTCAGAGAACAATTGATTCCATACTATGAAATGTCATTATTAGGAAGTGGCAATCAACTTTTGTCCATTAGTTGTCAGGTTAGTAATCATTATTACTTTTAGGAAATAGGATAAAGGGAAGATTCTACATTGGCATTTTGGAAAGAAGGTAGGATCATAAAACTTATTACCAAAGTATATCTCAGATGCACCAAATAAAAATAACATCACATGCTCATCTTCTTTGAAATAAATATTTATTTACATACATTTTCTTTATATGGTTCTATAGCTATAATTGCACTTACAGTGTATCATTTTTTACCTGAAAACAGGACTCAGAATAAAGTATCTGAGCTACAGAAGCCAAAGGTGAGAGGTGATGCTCATTAAAGCAGGCTACAAAGACTAATAGGATAAAGTTTGCCAAAGGCAAACAGTCACCTTCACAAGTGTAAAGAGAAAAAAAAAATACTAAAAACAACCTTTCTCCTGAAGTGAACAAGAGATATAGAATAATATAAAAGCAGTTTTAGGAAGAGTAGCATAAACACTTTTAAGCTTAGCAAATTATATATTCTTAAGGAATAATTAAGTTCGATCCCAAACTCTGAGTGAACCTGCTTGCCATATATAAAGATCCTATTTATATGTCATTATATTTACAAAATTTGGTTATTCTGGCAAACATGGGAAGAATGCCAAAGTCTTGTAGGTATGTATTCTGCAGTCAATCTGCAAAGTACTGTGCTCTGAATATTCTTATTTACTTGGAGATTAGAAAGAGAAAGAAAAAGAGGACTGTATAATTCTAAATGAGAAAAAAAAAGAAAAGAGGAAAGGAAGGAAGAAAGAAAGGAACAAAGGAGGGAAGAGGGGTAGGTAGGTAGGGATGGAGGGAGGAAGGAAGACAATCCAAATTCTCAAGTTAGAGTTTCCCTACTGATGTCACCTAACCAGGAACCTCTTTCTGGACCACCTCTCATTCTTTACCCTGTGTGTTTTCTGTCTCCCTCACATGGCTATAAACTCAGGAGCAGAATTATTGCTTTGCTTTACTCCTGCATTATTGCTTTTTTTCAGTGCTGTATCTTTAGTACTTTAAGCACTTGTCACATAATAGTTATTATAATAAATATCAATAAATGAATGAATTTTCATACATCCTATATAGAGAGATGTGATTTATTCTTTCTGCCATAATAGTATGCAACCTGTGGTTGATATAAATTCTGATGATTAAGTTTTAGATGATTTCTGAAATCTTCCTGTATCTAAGAACAAAAATATTTGGATTTCAAGCACTATTTTTCTCCAATCTGTCTACAACATATAGAATATAAGAAATAAGCCCAAGTTTGAGGAATCAGAATATTTGGGCTGTGGCTACCAGCAGGACTCATTAAATAGTTTTAAGTTGGTAATTTCTACATATTTTAGGTCTGACATCAGCTGTAGACACACTGAAGCTCAGTGTTCTTGCTACCTGAGGTTGTATTGTATTCATAGTCTGATCGTAAAGCTGAGATAACCAATTTGAACATATCATACTAGGGCATGCTTTACCCCGGACACACTTGTCTTTGTGTCATGCCAACACATTAGAGAAAGTGGATACAGGGGTGCAGAAACAGAGAGAGACAAGAGCTTCAGTTATGGCCCAAGTGTAAGTGGGCTGCCAGATTTCTTCATTATGTTTTTTTGGGGGCAAAACATGGGAATATCTGCTAAAAATAAGTTGCCTGGAATTTTAAGATCATGATTTAGTATATTTGCATATTTTATAATTTACTTCATAATGTATCTATTTAAAAAAATAAAAATAATGTTCTGACCTTTTTACTGCCCCAATAGGGTGCTGCTCCCTTGTGAATCTTCACACGCCCCCAACACACTGCCTCTGATAAGCTAGATGGATGTAGCCATGTCCCTCATTCTTCCATTATGTCACTGATGAGTTGTTGGTTAAGTACCTGTCATATGCCTAGTACTGTGCCATGTGCTTGGGAGAAAGAGAGCAAAACAAGCTGAGAAGGTGAAAACATCAGATTTCTATTGAACAATTGCCTTAATGGCAGAATGGAGGAAAGCTGAGGGGAAGGAAGCCAGTTAGTGGTCTATGTTAGTGATGCAGGCGAGGGAAGACAGTAGTTGTAATTAGAGAAACAGTAGGTGATGATGGTAAAGGATCAATAGACTTAAGAGACAGAGATGTAGGAAATAAAATCTATTTGCTTTGATGGGGATCTGGTGAGAAAAATGAAATTGTCAAAAATAATTCCTAGGTTTCTGACGTGTGCTTCTGTATGGATATGCATACCATTTGTTGTGTTGGTGCCATTTTTGTTCTATTTTTCCCCCCAAACTTGGGAAGGGGGTTATGTTTGAAGGGGGAAGATTATAAGTCTGTGGGTTTATTAGGTGATAGCAATAAGACCAGAGATGCAAACAGGTAAACTCACAGGTGGTTTAGCCAGGCCCTTCATTTTCTGTCACTCATAGGCATTTTAGGGATTCTTCAGCAACATTTAAGTGCTCATACTTGGTCTTAATTGAACTTCATCTTCTTTTTCCTTGAGAAAAGGACTAGGTTTCTGTCCTCTCTGTTCTGCCTTCTATCCAATTTTAAATCTGGGTGATTTTTCCATACCAAACAAAATGACCTTGCTACGCAGTTTAAAATAATGTATAAATAAGAAAAATATTGCAAAAATATTCACTTAAAATTTTGTACATTTTTGATGATTGAAGCAATGCCTGCTTGGCTAAGTCCCTGTCTACAGTAAAGAACACATCAGCAAACAGAAATCATCATCTAGTACTATGCAGTCCAGAGTGATATAATCTGGATTGTAGCCCCTTGAATTATGCAATGTGGTATAATAAGCTGGACTGGTAGACTAGCCACCTTTAACATCTGGCTTTTTTTCTCCCTGTTTTTTGTTGTGAAGGAAAACAAAATAGTGAAGAATAGAAGAGGGTATACTGTATATATAGTTATATGTTCTTTTTCTCCATCCACTATAGTTAGATAGCTTCTCCAATTTCATTTAAATTTGCTACAAAAAACCTTGAGAAGAAAAACTGATGAAACTGGTCCCAAGTACAAATGATAAGAATTCAATTTTTACAAATAAAATGTTTTCATTTTCTCTACCCATAAAAGTATGTCAAAAGTGAACTTGTAATAAATGCAATAAAATATGTCACAGAAATTGTCAAATGGTGAAATGGCAAAGAGGTGAATGGGAAGGGAAAACTGATAGAATTTGGAACCAGGTATTAAGAAGTCTGAAGTCTAAAATTCCGTTTGTCACTCATAATTCAGAAAGTAAGTGTACCCAGTATTTTTACATATGGTACAAAGCTCTATTGGGTACTCTAATTTCTTTCTATTTTTCCCCAAATTGGACTATAGGAGACATGGGTAGCCAGTATTTTATCTACTTGTGATATGGCAGGTTTAGTGATACACTTTTTTGTCCTGATTATTTTTATAATAAAAAATATCCAACATGTAGAAGATAGAATAGTATAAAGAACCCCATTTACTTGTCTTTCAGCTTAGCAATCAACATTTCCAGTTTACTTTATATATTGCTATCTTCTCATTTTTTGTACTGCTGCAATTTGAAGCAAATATGACATAATGTCATACCCAGTGTAAAAACTGCTCAAATTTATTAAAAGTTGCAAATATACTGTCTTATTTCATTAGTTGATACTTTACCAAATATAGTAAAAGATAATAATCACATAAATTAAATATATAAAATATTTATAGAAAACATGATAATACAATTGTTTTGTATTGAACAAGAATTATTAGTGCTTATTATTGGGTTGGAAGAATATCTGGCTTAGGAAACAACCTTCTAACTGGTTTTGAGAGCTGGGGTAATACACTTATACTTCAGGGAACTATGTTAATTAGTGTTTCTTTAGTTGCAACAGCATATGCCAAACTTAGATTAGCCAAAACAAAAAAAATAAATTTATTTGAAGGATGTTGGGGTAGCTAATGAAATGAATAAACATGGAGAACAAGTTCGGGGACTAAGTGGTACAAGACTTTAAGTGCTAATGGGATTCTCATCTCTGTTTCTCTCTTTAAGCTTTAGCTTTCTCTATTGTTGCAGAGAAATGTTTTTTTTTTTTTTTTTCCTAAATGATGGAAGACATAACTGCTAAGAGTTTTATAATTTAGAGTTTATCAAAACCTAACAATCTTTGGAAAGATACCAAATTCCAGCATAATAAACCGTGGCCAGGAGTAAAATGAAATAATTTAAGAACATGGAAGTAGGAGTCATGTGGATGGAATGGGAAAATGTAGTTCCCAGGAAGGCTCAAAGAGAGAATTTTGTGAAAAGAATTGCAGACATATCTTCAGTGGGATTCAATGATTTTATCTGCAAAATGAAGTCTTTACATTAAAGAACTGCTAAGATACTTTCTGATTCTTCATATCTACTTCTTCCAAAGTCATTAAATGTGCCTGTAGGAAGTTGTTACTTTAGAAGGTCAAGAAAAAAATATATAAATAAATAATAAAATGTCCCACTGTATGAGTTTATCCAAAGTTCATGGCTATAATGTGACATTTTTGAGCATACATTTTAAAGTGACAAGCCATTAATATAAAAGTTTAATAAGGGAAGAAACCAAAAACACATGATTTCACTTTACATTAAATACCTCTTAGCTCTGTTGTCATACTGATATTTCCCACCCATAGCTATTATGACAAAGTCAGTTAAACCAAAGAACAAGAGAAATTTTGTGTAAAAAAACTAAGAGTTTTTCTTATTTTTGTTATTTCATATTTAGATGCCCAGGTTTCTTATTTAAATCTTATCTATTAAACCTTTTATGACTTAATGACTTTAATATAGCCTCTTTTTTGAGTTTTCCTCTTAAAATCCCAACAGAAATTTTGGGTGAATGTGGGTGGGTATTTTATTTTAGTTATTATTCACTGAATGTCAAATGAGTATTTTGTGCTGTGATCAACAAAATATACTTTCAATATAGAAAGGATTATTCATTATTTCTTTATTTTTTAAAATAATGATGTAGAAATTTCAAACATGCATAAAGATAGAGAAGAATGTCATATAATGAACCCTTAGGTACCATTAGTCAGCTTCAGTGATGATCAACACATGGCCCTTTCATAAAAGTTAATTTTGAAACTAATTCCAGTATATTCCTCTGAGGATAATGATTTGTTTCTTTTAAACATTATTATAATAATATCACATCAAAGATGTGTAAATTTATTTTTTTATTTAATTGATTTTATTTTTTTAAATACACAACAGCAGAATGCATTACAATTCTTCTTACACATATAGAGCACAATTTTTTATATCTTTATATATAAAGTATGTTCACGCCAATTCATGTCTTTATACATGTACTTTGAGGTTTTTTGCATTACATTTCTTATTACACATATATACCACAATTTTCATATCTCTGTTTGTATATAAAGTAGGTTGACACCCAACTCATGTCTTCATACATGTACTTTGGATAATGATGTCCATCACATTCCACCATCCTTGCTAATCCCCTGCCTCCTCCCTTTCCCTCCCATCCCTCTTCCCTACCTAGAATTCATCTATTCCTCCCATGCTCCCTCTCCCTACCCGACTATGAGTCAGCCTCCTTATAACAGAGAAAACATTAGACATTTGTTTTTTTGGGATTGGCTAACTTAGCATTATCTTCTCCAGCGACACCCATTTACATGCAAATGCCATGATTTTATTCTCTCTTATTGCTGAGTAAAATTAAAATTATCTTTAATAATATGAAACATTTGGTTATCAATTATAGTCATCCATTAGTCTTATAAATCTTACTATGGACTAGATGTTTATGTCTCCTCAAAATTCTTGGGTTGGAGGCTAATTCTCAATGTGATGGCATTTGGAAATAGTCATTTGGAATGTAAATAGGTCATACAGGTGGTGTCTTCATTGTGGGATTATTTTGCACTTGTAAGAAAAGACATGAGAGATTACTTTCCCTTCCTCTGCTGTTCACCGTGTGAGTGTACAATGAGATAGATTTCATCTGCGAACCAGGAGTCTCTCATCAGACAACAGATCTGTTGATGCCTGCATCTTAGGTTTCTCAGACTCCAGGACTGTGAGAAATAACTTTCTCATTTTAGCCACCTTGTCTATGGTTACTTTTATTACAGCAGTCTGAACTAACTAACAGAATGTTTTTTGCAGTTGAATCATGGAATAAGATTGCAATTTATTGAATTGTCATTTAAGTAGGCCACATTTTTTTCCCTTTTAAAAATAAATGTTTTTACATTAAAATATAGCAGAGATTATACACTGAAAAGTGTGCATAAGTGTATTAAATGAAAATAACATTTTCAAAGAGCATTCATTTCTTCTGAACCCCACTCATATCCTCAGGTAGAACATTATTAACACTCCAACAACTTTTCTTGTGTCTTTTGCCAGCCATCATTGCTCTACTAAAACAAGCCTTAGCTGAATAGCTTTGGTATCCATAGATTTGATAATCTGTTTTGGAATTAATATAAATGTGAAATAGAACAAAATATAATCTTTTGTATTCACCTTTTTATATTTGACACATTGTGAGATTCCTCCATGTTCAATTTGTAGAGCATTTTATTATAGAAATATTCCACGATTTATCCATTTTATTCTTAGTAGCCATTTGAGTTGTTCCCAGTTAGGGAGATTACAAATAACGCTGTAGCAAATGTTCTTATACATTTTTCTACCTGAAAATATGAATTTATTTCCCCTATACATATCCACCACCCTTTAATACAAGGAAGGTTCTTTTTCCACTGTATCACAACATCACCATTTTAAATCAAAGAATTGATTACATGTGTGAGTTTCTCTCTGGATTCACTAGATTGATCCATTGTTTTCTTTATCTGTTTTTGAAACAATAATGATTTAATAGTTATTGCTTTATAATAAATATTCATATATGGTAGTTGAATATCTCAACTCCATTTCTTATCAACATTTATTAATTATTTTTGTATCACTTAATATTAAGTTGAGAATTTCTTCCAAACATCTTGATAGAATTTTCATTATTATGGCATGTACTATTTAGATCAATTTTAGAGGATCATGATATTTTCATCACATGGAGTCAATTCCATGAGAATGGCACACTCCTTTGTCTTCTCTAACTTTTCTGATTAATGATTCTTAACATTTAGATGTAGAAGTTTTACATATTTTCAATAGATTTTTTTCTAGATGTTTGATGCTAATTGATAATATTGTAAAAAAATTGTACTAGAATTTGTATAAGGATTTTAAAGGGAAATGTGTTTGACAGTGTTTCTTCTCACTTTGTCAAATTATAAACATCTTCATAAGTAATATCATAAGCATGATTATATAAACTTGATCAGCACATTTTTTTCCAGTCTTCTTGAGTTATAATTGGAAAAAATATTTTGAGGTTTATCCAACGTGATAACTTGATATGCATTATGCATATGTATGGCAAATGCTTATCACAATCAAATTAATTGATATATCCATTACCATATTTAGTAACTAAGGTTTTGTGTGTGTTGGGGGGGCACATTTTTTTTAAGAAATTCTTTTTTTTTTCAAATGTGTAAAACATATCTGGATCTAAAGAGTGCACAACTTATATGTATTGCTTGAGTTTGAAAGAAAGCCTGAAGAAACACTGATAAGTTTATGCTAAGATTCCCAGTTGCCTTAAATCTCAGTTCTGTAGAAAATGTTTTGTCACAAAAGTTCAGGTAGACATAGTGTACAACTCAGAGCTGTGAGCCCTGAGGATCAGTCTCCTGAGTCACTCATGAAGATTTCTGAGTTGAGCTTGCTTTCTTCAAACTGTAATACATAAAGCATATAACAACTTTGTGTAGATGGTAGGAAGAAATTTTGGATAATAGAAATCACTGACTTACCGTCTGGAGATGAGTTGCTGATGAGGACATACAAGTTGACTGTCTTTGAAAAGGTTGTATATCCCTATCTCACATATTGTTAAACTTTCCATATATTTTCCTTGTCTTATTGCCCTGGCTACGTCTTCAAGTTTAACATTGCAAAGAAGAGGAGATAGTGGATATTCATATTTAATTCCTGATAGGTGGAGAAAGCCTTTAAGATATTACATAAAGAGTGAAGTTTTCAGTAGATTTTTTAGGTATACTTTATCAAATTACAGATTTTTTAAAGATCATGAATTTATCAAATCTTGTGAAACAGTTGTAAGGCATTACAACTACAATATATTGCTGAATTTGATCAATTTGATCTAATAATATCTTCCTCAATTTTTCCACTTAAATTCATGAGAGAGAATTTGCTTTTAGTTTGTATATAGTGAAATGCTTCATTAGATTAGGGCATCAATTTTATGCTGCCCAGGCATAATGATTTGAGAATGATGTCTTCTATTTCCACATCCCTTCAAAAAGTTTGGGGAAGAATGTTATTATTTCTTCTTGAAATGTTCAAAAGATTTTACTGGTGATGCCAAAGGGCCAATTTTCCATGTTGGAAGCAATACAATTTCACAGTTAATAATTTACTAACTTCTAACATTTCTTATACAATTTTATAAATTTATATTTTTCAGATAATTTATTTCATTTGGATTTTATAATTTATTGGAATAAAGTTGTTTATAATATATTCATTCTTTCATTTCAATACTTATATGCCACATTATAATATTCTTGTTTTATTCCTGATTTTGATGTTTCATGCTTTCTGTCTTTTTATATAGATTAGTTCTGTCAGGAATTTATAATTTGCAAATTTTTCAAAGAATGAACACTTGATTTTGTTAATTTTTTTGATTTTATTAATTTTTTTCTAATATACATGTTTTAAATTTTGTTAAAGTTTTGGTTTTTATATTTACTATTCACTGTCTTCCCCACCCCCAGTATTCTTTAGATGCATATTAAAAACAACAACAACAACAAACATTTATAAGCTGTCCTTCTTTTCTAAAATATTTATTTTAGGCTATAAATTTCTCTTTAAAAGAAATTTTAATAGTACATCACAATTTTGCTATGTGCTGCTTTTATTTCAATTAAATTCAAAATAGATTCTAATTTCCTATATGATTTCTTCCTTTAGGGATTTTCAAGAAGTATATTGCTTAAATTTGTAAATATTTTGATATTCTTTTTATTGATTTCTAACATAATACCATTGTAGTTAGAAAACATAATTTTTATGATTTTCTTGAAATTTGAAATTTGTTGATATTTGCTTTAAGACTCAGCATGTGATCAATTTTGACAAATGTAATATACTGTTGAAATTTTTATCACATTTTTCATTCTGTTTCAATTAAGTCAAGTTTTTTACTCATAATTTTCAAAGATCTGTTTTTATATTACATGTTCTATAAGTCACTGTAGCAAATTTGTTAAATAAAATGTCAACATTTTTTACATTGTATTTGAGGATTTAATTTATCCTAGATTTGATCCTTCAAGTTTTTTGCTTTTATATTTTAAGTCTGTGTTTTAAATGCATACCCATTTAGAATTTTACTTATTCTCAGTGGATAATTTTGTCATCTTAGCATACTCATTTATATTAATAATGGTTTTATTTACATTGTATGACTTATAAGCTACTTTTTACTTTGTGGGTTTCTTAGCTTTTTTCTTACAGGGTATTTGTTTTCAACTGAATTTGATCCAAGTATTATGCAAATACAGTTTTCTATATTCAGGATTTTTCTGATTACTCAATTATGTTCATCTTTATGCTGACAGTAAGCCTGTTCTTTTGTACTTTGTATTTTCTCTAAAATAGTACAGATGCTCCTTGGCTTACAATGGGATTATGTCTCAATAAATCCATTGTAAGCTGCAAATATTGTAAAAAGAAAATATACTTAATACACCTAACCTTCAGAACATGATAGCTTAGCAACACAGTGTACTGTAGAATATAGGTTGTTTACTGTTATGATTGAGTGGTTGGTTGACAGCAATGGCTTGCTGCCTTGCAGTACATGAGATTATCTTACCACATATCACTAGCTTGGAAAAAATCAGAAATTCTAGGCTCATAGTATGATTACTGAATGCAGATAGCTTTTGAACCATTGTGAAGTTTACAAATCTTAAGTAGAACCCTCATGGGTTGAGGTCCATTCATAGTAATAATAGTTAGAATAGTCTTCCTTTACCTATAGTTTCACCTTTCATGGCTTTGCTCCCCAGAGATTCAGGTATCAGCAGTCAATAGCAGTCTGAAAATATGAAATGAAAACTTTTAGAAATAAACAATTTATAAGTTTAAATTTTATGGCATCACTAGTAGCATGATGAAATATTGTGTTACTCTGCTTTGACATGCCCAGAATATACATTTTTAATTTGTCCAGAGTATCCACACTGTATACATTACTTGCCATTAATCACTCCAATATCATTAGCCATCTCCAATATCAGATCAACTATCTTATTTTCACAGTGCTTGTATTCAAGTAGCCTTTATTTTACTTAATGACCCCCTAGTACAAGAGTAGTGATGCTAGCCATTTGGATATGCCAAGGAAAAATTTATTATTATAGGCTAATGTTTAGGTAAAACCTATAGTATATATGTATAGGGCTTGGTATAGGAATTTTCATCTTGGAAGATAGCCAAGAAGTGACTACTGTGTAGTGCACATATTCATATCAGGGTAACCTCTTCAGTTGGTTTGGGGGTCTTCTGACATAATAGCTTCCTGCCGTTTGGTATAATAATTTGTTTCAGGCTCACCTGGCCTTTTTCCCATGTTAAATCTTTAATTGAAACCATACTCTTGTAGTCCTGTTCTCTTTTATCCAGTATTTATTTATTGTCTTTTTGCAGAAAAACAATTATCCTAAAGTTAGAATTTGTCCATAGTAACTCCCTATACTCTTCCCAACCTGAAGACAATTATAGAAAGTTTATAATTACTATTTTGTGAATGAGAAAATGAAGTTTGCAAGAAAATACCTTGCCAAAGATCATGCAATTTAAATGCAACAGACCTCAAATGAAAACAATGACAGAACTTACTCCAAGTTAAATGATCTTTTAATACACCATATCTATTTTTAATCAATTGTCACTTTGGGTCTTGCTAGTGAGGAAGAAAACTAAAATGTTAGTTTTCTGGCATTTCCTATGGAGAATGTAATCTCAATTTTTAAATTACTTTTTAGGGTAAATAAAGATATCAGGAAAAGCAGTAAAGTAGAATTGACTTGAAGAAATGGAATCACTTATGATAAGAACAAAAAAATGTGATTTCAGGGCACCATAATTTTGGTTTTAAATTTGATATATTTTTTTGTGGGCAAACCTAAGATCCCTAGAAAATGTTAGCAATATAACTGAGGGAGAGAATGTAATGACTCTGTGTAACATATGTCAGGGTTTAATGTAATACATGTTCTCTGAGACAAAATATGAAGCATTTAGTAAATTCGATATAAAATTTTTGAATATTGTTAAATGAAAAATATAATTTATCTTCACTTTTTGTAGACTATTTTGATAATAATATATACACATATATATTACTGCCCAAAGAGATTTTTTTTAAAATGATAACTGATTTTTTTTTTTTTTTTTGTATTAGGAATTGAACCCAGGGGTATCTCCACTGAGTTACATTTCTAGCCTATAGATAAAATTTCTAAAAACTAGTTTGGAAATTTATATCTTTATGTTGAGTAGTAACAACTTATTATAGTTTATAAAAACTACCTGTGTGAGGATTATATAATTCCTTGGAATAATATGCTCATGATTACACAGAAAAAATTGGTCAAAACATTTAATTACTGATGTGTAATGTGCAAGAAATTTCAAACAAAAACACAATTTCAGAAAACAGTAAGTAGGCCCTGTAGACATTAAAGTTTATGACAGCAAATAAACTTAAAAAAAAAAAAAGGACAGGTCCTAAGCATTCTAAGTAATTACAAAATGGAAAGTTACTGCTAAGACTAAGTTTTGTGTTTATTTGAATCTTTTTTCAGTATTTCCTGAGAGATAAATAAGTGTAGAAATTTTAAGAGAGTAGACCAAGTAGACCAAAAGTGCATATCTTAGGTAAAATACTGGTCATTTCTGGGTTATTTTTTTAAAAAAGGGAAATAGAGAAATTTATCATGGAATTTCACTGTTTAAATTTAATGACAGCAAAAATTATACCACTTCACTTTATTTTAACTTGTAAAAACATATTTTAAAAGTACTAAATATATTGCAATACTAAACAAAACTAAAACCTAAAGAAGACTTCTACTTCTGGAACGATGGAATAGATGCACTTTAATGCACTTTTCCCTCTTCTTCCCACCAAGTCTGACTTGCTTCCTGGATATTATATATAGGACAAATGAAAGAAAACCTGAATGGTGGAGTTTCTTAGGCTTTTTTTTTATTTGGTCTCAAATACCCCAGACAAGGATCAAAAGGGCAGGCAAGCCAGAAGTGCCAATGAGCCCAGACTAAAAATGCTCCCAAGAAAACCTGCTGTCTTCAGCTATGCTACCATAGAAGGGCAGGATTGCAAGACTGAAAAATTGAACATAATAGCAGCTCTATTCCAGATAAACATCATTGAAAAAAATGTCCCTCAAATACCCACATCAGCCAAGTGCAGATCATGGAGTGATGTCAGAGAAGGTTGAGTAGAGGGCTGGGTCTTTTATTCCACCTCTAGAAACAAAGTCTGTCTCTGGTGCCCATGTGGTGTCTGTGGGAGTTTGGACTTCCTTCTCCATGCACACAGCAGTAACAAGATGCCCTCCTTTCTCCTGGAGGAGAGGTGTCTATTGTGGAGGGCGGGGGTTTAATCATCTCCCAAGAGTGATACCACCACATGGAGAATCAGCACTCTCATACTCTCGGTAGCTGTAGTAGTAGATAATCATTCAAGAGTCAATACAGTCAATACGGGCCAAGTATATAATTCTACCTGTTATTAGCAATGCAGTACTCCAACCTGCCTTCCCAAAGCAATAGGAAAGAAAGCCAGTTAAAAATTAAAGATTAAGTAAAGTCCAGAATTTCATAACAATACTAAAATGTCCAGGTTTCTACACTAATCACTCATCATACAAAGAACCAGGAAGAAACAACAACAACAACTTAATTTTAAAAAGTCAATAAACATCAGCATTATTTGATAAAGATTTAAAGGATTCATGATAAAAATATTTAGGCATGCACCTAAAAACACATTTAAAACAAGTGAAAAAGATAATCCTCAGCAAAGAATTGGCAGTTATATGGAAATGCCAAAAGGAAGTTTTAAAAATAAGAAGTAATCACTGAAATTAAAACCCAGTGTATGAACTCAGAAGCAGAGAAAATAATCAAGGAATAGGGAAGCAGGATACATTATGAAAAATACGTCATTGCATCATCCTGTGAACACCACAGAGTGTGCTCAGGTGAACCTAGATTCAATACATACCTAGGTTACATGGTATAGCCTATTGCTCAAAGGCCACAAACTTGTATGGCATGTTACTGTGCTAAATACTGCAAGAAATTATAACAAAATGGTATTATGATACTAACTAATACAAACAACAAAAGGTACAGTAAAAATATGGTATGAAGTATAAAAAAATGGTACACTTGTGGGTAAGGCACTTATCATGAATGGAGTTTTATGAACAAAAAGTTGCTCTGGATGAGTCTATAAGTGAATATGAGTGAATGGAAAAGCCTAAGACATTACTTTGCAATAGGCTTAGTAAACATTGTACACTTAAATAATAAATTAACCTTAATCTACTGTAACTTATTTACTCTATGCATCTCTATTTTTTAACCTTTTGAGTCTTTTATAATAATGTTTACCTTAAATTGTAAACATCACTCTACAAAAATATTTTCATATTCTATTCCACAGGATTTTTCTGATTTACTTATTTAATTTTTAACTTTCTGGCTAAAAACCAAGGCACAAACACATTATCTTATGCCTTCACAGGGTCAATATCACCAATATCACTGTATTCCACTCCACTTCTTGTCCCAGTGGAAGGTCTTAAGAGACAATAACACACACAGAGCTGTCATCACTTATGGTAACAGTGCCTTCTGGAATAAGTCCTCCTAAAGGAACTTCCTGAGGCTATTTTATATTAAATTTTCAGAACAAGAAGGCATATACTCTAAAATAATAAAATATATAGGAAAATAAATGCATAAACCAGTAACAGTCCTTTATTGTCATTACCAATAATATGTACAATACATGATTGTGTGTGCTATGCTTTTATACAGTTGGGAGGAGCATGATAGGTTTGTTTACACCAACATCACCACAAATATGTGGTGCACTTTTCTATGACTTTATGGTGGCTATGATATCACTAGGTTGTAGGGCTTTTTCAGCTCCATTATAATCTTATGTGGTCTGTCATTGACTGAAATGTTGTTATGCAGCACATGTCTGCATTAGCATTAGTTCAGAAATACATAAAAGTAGCCAACTGAGATTTATTTCAAGGATGCAATGCAGATTTAATATTCAAAAATCAATCAATCTAATAAACCATGTTAAAAAGGTTAAAGAACAAAAATCATACAGACATATAAATCAATGCAGAAAAATTACTTGACAAAGTTCAACACTTATTCTTGATGAAAACTCAAAAAATAAAAATATAGGGGAAGTTCATCAACTTGATAAAAAGCATGAATAAAAATTTACAACTAACATAACTTGATGGTGAATATATGGAATGTTTTCCACCTGAAATTAGAAATAAAGCCAGGATACTCACTGTTACTACTCTTTATCCAACAAGGCATTAACACCTCTAGCCAATGTAATGAAGAAAGAAAACTTTTTTTAAAAAAAAAAGAAAAAAACTTTCAGATCAAAAAGGAAGAAATAACACTTCCATTATTTGTGGATAACATGATTTTCTACATTGAAAATACCAAGGAATACACAAATATCTACAACAAATAAATGAGTTCAACAAAGCAAAAGGATACATGAGATATATACAGAAATCAGTTGTATTTCTGTATCCTAGCAATAAACAAGTAGGTATCAAAATTAAAAATAAAATACTATCTTCAATTTAAAAAAAATAAAGAAATACCTCAATGTAAATATGCCAAAACATGTGCAAGTCTTTAATGCTGAACATTACACAGTGCTGATAAAAGATGTTTTTTGAAAATACATGTAAATGGAGAGATATATTTATTCATGAGTCACAAGACTCAAAATAGTAAACCTTCCATTCTTGCCATTTTAGTGCAGTTCTAGTAATCTATTTTATAGATGCAGATGAGATTATTCTAAAATGTAAATGGGTATACAAGGAAACTAGAAGAGCTAAGAATCATCTTGACAAAGAAAGATAAAGTGGGATAATCATATATCTGACTTCAAGAATTTTTGTGTAGTATATTAAGCAAGAACTTATTGTGCTGTTAAAATAATAGACATATTTAATTCCTATTCAGTGAAACAGAGACTTTAGAAATGTCACATAAATACATTCAGCTGATTTAAAAAAAAGTTCAAAGGCAATTAAATGGAGAAAGTACAGTCTTTTCAACAAATGTTGGAGCAATTGGACATCATGTATTAAAAAAATTTAGCTGAAGCTGTATCTAAATGTTAAATGTATATGTACAAAATTACTAGAAAATCATTAGGAGAAAATCTTCAGAATCTAGGACTTGGAATAGAGTCCTAGGCATGACATGAAATGTATAATTTACGAACACAAAAATGACAAATTGGAATTTATAAAAATTTTGCTCAGTGCTATAGTTTGGTTGTTGAATGTCTCCCAAAGACCCACGCGTTAAAGACTTTGTCTCCAGGATGGTGCTATCGGGAAGTGGTGAAACCTTTGTCAAGTATAGCTTAGTGGGAGTTCCTTAAGTCAATGGCAACATGCCCTTGAAGGAGATTGTGGGATCCTGATCCCTTCCTTTTTCTCTTTTGCTCCCTGGCTCATGATGTGAGTAGTTTTGCTGTCATATGTTCTCATGGTAGTACACTGCCTCACCATAGACCTAAAACAATGGGGCTAACCGAACGTGGCCTGGAACCTCCAAAACTATGAGCCAAATGAATCTTTCCTCTTTATGTAAATTGTCTTAGCTATTTTGTTATCTGACTTACAGACCTTGTAAAATATTCTGTTAAGACAGTGAGAAGCTGAGCTACAGAGCAGGGGAAATATTTAGAGGATTAACATTTAAAATAAATAACAAATACTCAGAACTCATGAGTTAAAATAGGTCCAATTATAGTGAACAAAAGACATTTGGGGAAATTTCAAAAGGAATATATACAGACAGCAAAGTAAATATAAGAAAGATGTTCAACATCATTGGCCACTAAGTAAATGCATATTGAAATGGCAGGCAATGAGTTTTCAGTTCTTTTCTGTAAAATATGTTAAAAAACCAAATGCTAGCAATGATGCAGAAAAACTGGGTCATTCATATATTGCTGGTGAAAGCATAAAACTTTCTGAGACATTTTTTTAGTTTCTTATAAATCTAACCATACAATTAACCATACAATTCAGCAATTACACACCTAGGCATTTATCCTAGGGAAATGATGACTTATGTTCACACAAAAATTCTGTACACAAATGTTTGTATTACTTTTATTCCTGACAGTCAAAAATTAAACAATTCACATTGCCTTCTACAGGTGACTGGTTGAACAAGCTGTGGTATACCCAGGCCATAGAATACCACTTAGAAACAAAAAGTCATGAACTGTCGAACCAAGCCAAGCTCTAAACAAACCTTCAAAGCATTATGCTGAGAAAAATATTTGTATGTAACATTCTTGAAATGACAAAATTATAAAATAAAGAATGGTAGTTTCCTGAGGTTAAGGAGGCAGGAAAGTAAAAGTGGCTGTAAAAGCAGTATGAGGGATCATGGTGGTAACAGGAATACTCTGCATCTTGACTATGTTAATGTTGATATTCTATTTATAATATTGTAGTATAGTTTTGCAAGAAGTTACCTTTGGTAAAAATTGGGAAAAAAGTATACAGAATTTCTTAGTACTGTTTCTATAACTGCATGTGAATCTGAAATTATCTCAAAATTAAAAGCTTAATTAAAAAAAAAACCCAGAGAATGAGAAATTCCTCCTTGGAAATGAAACCAGATTTCTTTTTGATAGTTTTACTTATGGGAAGAAGCTGCATGGTATGGGCACTCTCTTTTTATTCTTTAACATTCATCTATTCGTGTCCTTGATAAGGTAAAACTATTTTTGCACCAACTAAGGAATAACATTATTACTGAAGAGGTTTGAATTTTTGTTTTTCCCTGCTGAATAAAGGTGAGAAAAAGGTGATTCAAATGAATTAGAAATGAAGGGCATTTTCTCTGTGTTTATAGTCTGTGTATTATACAGAAAACCACAGTAGCAGAGATTTATTTAGTAAATAGGTCACTGGGAATATTGTAACTCCAGAACTAAACTATAAGAAATCTGCATGTTTTCTATTAAATTTGTCTATAGAGAAAAATATAAAATTGTATTTGTTCACAAAGTAAATTATTTTGATAATTAATGATTTCCTGAATAGCAAAACTTAGAAAAGAGGCCTTATAAAGGGAACTTGCCATTTGAAAATATTTGAAATTTTAATGCATAAGTCAGAATCAGACCATTGTATTTTCAAGAAGTTTTTAAGATTCTTCAAATTATACATATAGTAAAGGATCTAAGGATTAAGACTATTTCGACTTTGTTTTATATTTGAGGCTCAGAGACTAAATCATTTCTCTGGTGTCTTATTGGTAAGGGATGTCAGAAGTGGTCCTCAGACACTATTTTCATTATCTATTTTACAATTACTTCTAGTTGCAGAATTTTTTACTATCCAATTTAGAATCATTTTCTGGATTTATTTGCTGTTGTTTCAGAAGTTAATAATGTACATATAAGAAATTTTCATAAGTTTCTTCTACCTTAATACTGTAAATTGAGCAATACTTTGAATAAAGCATTTAGTAGCAAAAGCATGAATTATCCTCAGAGGTACATAGAAAAATTGTTATTGGTTTTAAATAATGGGGGATTTATAAAAAGCTTAATGGAGTTGTGCTGATAACTTTATTAGGCTTATTACTTTATTTTCTGTTTTTTAGATGCAATTTTATTTTTGGTGATGAAATCATAACGAAGAAATTCAGAGCTGTACAAATTCAGCATGAAGGGATAGGAGAAAAGTAGAAAACATGAAACAAATCCATATATGTCAAAGCTAAAGGTAAGTAGAAGATAGTCTCCCAGGAGCACATGTTTCTTCCATCCTCCAAATCTATTTAAGGTGAGGGCAAAGAAAAGTATGGAAAAACTCTGAAGAATAGAGGTGGAACAGGTAAGAAAATACTGAAGTCTTTAGTGCTCTCTATTTTCTTTGAAAATGGCTCCTCTCATTCCAATTGACAGGATAATCAAAGAGAAAAACTCAGTAGGACTTTTCTTTCTTTTTCAAACTCAAGGGAGAAAAATTTTTTAAGAGCAGCCTTTTCTACCTTGTCTTAGGATCAGACAAGGGCCTTCAGGAAGTTTAAGCAAAGGAAATTATTGTCTCTAATACCCTTAAGAATATTTATATACTATTAGATGTTTCCCATCCATCAAAAGATGGCTTCTCTCCTATCTCAGAAAAAGAATTATTAGCACTTTCCAAGATTTAACTTGGATGACACTCAAGACTTTATAAAACTTTTGTTGGGAAACAATTTTAGATTTTAGGTACAAGAATAGAGCAAAGAATTCAGTCAAATAAATGTCAAATATTAACATCTTACCACATTTACCTTCTCTGTGTCTCTCTCCCTCTCTTTGTAGGTATGCATGTATACATGGAAACACACACACACACACACACATACACACACATCTAAATTGTATATATACAAAAATATATTTGTATGTGAATACATGTATATGTTGAATATATATTTAATATTTTGCTTCAAAACAATTGAGAATAAGTTGTCATTTTATTCATTACACTTGCATCCTAACATATGAGGACCATAGTACAGCCATTGAATTCAGAAAATTAACATATAATACTACCCTCAAATTTAAAGACCATTCACATTTCATCCTTTATTTCAGAAACACTCCTTAGAGTGAAAAAAAAAATCGTACCTTTCTCTAGTTAGGCTGCTATAATATAGTACAGTAGACTAGGTGGTTTATAAAGAACTGAAGTTTATCTTTCCTCACTTCTGAAGGATAAGGAGTCTGAGATCAGTGTGCCAGCATGGTTAGGTTTAGTAAAGGACCTCTTCTAGGATCCTGCTGCCATCTTCTTATATCCTGACATGTCAGAAGGAGGGTTTCAAAGTTCCCTGGATGTCTTTTATAAGGGCATATTCACATTTTAGAAGACTCTACTCTCATGATTACTTTCAAAAAACCCTGCCTTCTTACATCATCATATTATGGGTATTGATTTCAACTTTTGAATTTCAGTGAGGCATAAAGATTCAGACCACTCTATTAGTCTAGGATCCAATCCAAGATCATGTACTGCATTGTTGTGATTTCTCTAGTTTTTCAATAGTTCCTGCACTTTCCCTTATTTTTCATGACTTCTATGATTTTGAAGAGTTCAGGCCACTTCCTTCCTAGAGTGTTCTTCCTGCTTTGATCATCTGATGTTTCCTCATGATTAAATTCAGGTTCTGCATTTTGAGCAGGGATATCATGAAGTGATTGTGTTTTTCTTATTACATCATGAATTGATTGTGTTTTTCTTATTACATCATGTCAACAAAATGTTGAATTATTCCAATATTAGTGGTGTTAGATTACTTAGCATGTCTTTTGCTAGAATTCTCCCTTATAAAATTAGTATTTTCTCTCTATTGTGTGTTTGCATGAAATACTGTTTCTCTCTAAAATTATAAAGTCAAATAATTTCGTATGTATAAATTTCTATTTATTCATAAAAATATTATATTTCATACAAAATGCAATGTTTAAAATCTCCATTCAGTTACAGTACCCACATCAGCAGTGTCTAATAAAAATATAATGTGAATCACATTTGTAATTTCAAATGCTTTTGCGTTCATATTAAAAAACGAAAGATAAAAGTAAAGCTAAGGTTAATAATATGTTTTATGTAATCTAGTGTATCAAAATCTTATCATCTCAACAACTAAACACCACAATTATTAATGAGGCACTTCACATTTTTTGTATTAATTCTCTAAAATTATGGTTATTTTACACTGAAAGCATATCTGAATTATAACAACCACATTTCGCATGCTCAGTAACCACAGGTGGCTTGTGGCTACTGCATTAGAAAGCATAGATATAGATAACTGAATTCAAAGGATCTGAATATGTTCATACTCATCTATTTACCTTAATTTGCATATGCAGACATAGTGTTAAATAAAATAGAAAATTAGAAAACAGAATGTGAAACTATTAACAATGACAGATTCTTAAAGATTGTTTATTGGGAAGTGACATTGCAAAGGGAATAATACACTGGGGAAGGGGAAGTTTTTAAAAGGCAAAAGGAGGAAGATTACATAAAACACTTTCACACAATAATCCTTTGCATCAGGTGTAAAGAACAAGGGTGGTTTCAGTACAAGGCAGAACAGACCTTGGCAGATGTTCTCTCAAAAGTATATTTTGGTGTAAAGTTTTGGTGGTGCGTGAGTGAGATTTTCAACACTGAAAAAATGCATGAGGATGAACAACTTACAAAAAGGAAGAATTTTTTTTTTTTTTTTTTTGGCTCATGGTTTCAGAGATTTCAGTCCATGATGACCTGTCCCAGTTTCTTTCAGGCTTGTGGCAAGGCCATACATCATGGCAGAAGCAAGTGGCAGAGGAAAGTTGCTCAACTTATGGTGACCAGGAAGTTAAAAGAGAGGAAGAGTTTAGGGACAAAACATAGGCTTTAAGAGCAAGCCCAGGGGTGGGAAAGCGGGGTCGGGCTTACTTCCTCTCCTCAGCACCATCTCCTGTTTCTACTGCCTTCCAAACAGCTCATTAAATTAAGAATGAATCAATGGACTAATCCATTGATGAGATTAAAGGCCTCATGATCCAATTACCTCCAAAGACCATACCTCTGTACACTTTTGCCTCAGGGACCAAGCCTTCAGCACATGAGCTTTGGGGAGACATTTAAGGTTCAAACCATAAAAGGTGTAATTCTACAAGGTTGGGTGATTTACAAAGAGTCTTTTCTGACAGCTACTGTTGTTACAGGGCAGAGGCCTGACATAAAGCTGAGGCAGTTCTAGAGACCCCCTTTCAGGCCCCTATTGTTGCAATCACACCAGAAAGATATATTCAGATATGTTGCTCCAAGTAACAGGATGATTTTATTAGAAGGGATAGCAAAGGGGTAAAGGGGACACTCTCAACAGAGAGAGTGGGTGCTCTCAGAAAGAAGGACAGTGAGCCCCTCTTACTCTCAAGTTTAATTGGGGGTCCCAGAGCAGTTTCCAGAGACCCAATCAGGTCTACCTTTTAACTTTTGACTGACAGTAGGATGACATCAGACCTTCAAGTCCCCATTGCATATGACAACACTAGGTCACTTTGGCCCATCTTGACTGGTTCTAATTGGAATTTGTTCATACAATTAGGGGAAATTATCCTTATCTCCCTCAGTCTTGGAAACTGATTCATTTAGGGGTCATATAAGTATCCCTACTTCAAGGTAGTTGGTGTTCTTTTTATTAGCATTTCCAGTCTGCATTTCTCCTGCAGATAGTAGGTTGTTTGCTGAGGAATAAGACCAGCTTAGCTGCAGGTAAATTGCTTTTTAAAAATAAAAGCATGTGGGGGTTAGCTCAGTGGGCCCAGTTTATTGAATTATTATTCTCTTAACTTCATGTTCCCACTGCTTACATCTGTCTGTTCCCTATAATTGTTACCAAGATATTGTGCATGGGAATCCTTTTTTCATAAGAAAGATGCAGCTTGCTTGTTTGCTTGCTTTTCCCTCCCTCCCTTCCTTCCTCCCTCCCTCCCTTCCTTCCTTCCTTCCTTCCTTCCTTCCTTCCTTCCTCCCTCCTCTCTTCCTCCCTTCCATCCTCCCTCTTTCCCTCCCTCCCTCCCTTCCTTCCTTCTTCCTTTTTCTTTTTCTTTCTGCTTTTATTTTGTTAGTGTTGACCTAAGTAACTCCATAGTGATTCTAACCACTAAGAGTAAAGACATAATTATCATACTCCAAAAATCCCATAAATATTCATCCTTAAAACATTGTATGAGTGAGATTAATAGGAATTTCTGCAATGGATTGCATTATGTGGAATATTTTAATTAAATCTTATTTTAAAAGTATTTACATTTTATTAAAATTTTTGCATTATATTAATTTGTCCAAAATAGCTCTTTTTTAATCAGCTTATTAGAGGAATCCTATAATTATAGTTTGTTATTATGAAATGCTAGTTAATCTATCTATATCTACATATCTATATATCTATATCTATCTATCTATCTATCTATCTATCTATCTATAAAATCCCCACTTCCTTGATTGAAACACACAAGCACATATATATACCCAGACACATAAACTTAAGAAAAGTTTTATCTATTGGACTCTCTTGTCCAAATACATACCACATTATAAATTTAGGATGAAATGATTTATAAATAAAACTGAGTTATTGATTATGGAATGATTTTGCTTATGCTTAATAAAGCCAAGATTAGTGATGTTGGAAGAAAATGTAAGAGTAAATAGAGCCACCTTATTAATACCAGGCAGTATCTTAACTTGGCTAGCTCACTTGTGCATAAAACTCATTTGATTTTCACAGAAACCTATGATTAGCTATTATAATAATTACGATCATATGTATAAGGAAAAAATGCACAAAGTGGATAAGTATCTTCTTCAAATTAATTCCGCTAGTGAAAATCTCAGAATCAAATACAGGAATTCTGCAAAGTGTCCAAAAAAGTGTATTGACTACTTCAGACAGGATGACGTATAGGAGGATATCAAATAAATTTACCTGATATGGAGAATGTCTTTGTAAATGTGAGGAAAGCATTTGATCTTGTGCAGAGATTCAAGCAGCTCTGATACAGAAACATTACCAGTTCATACATTGAGCAAGTATGTTTTTCTCTGTGCTAAACATAATGCAGAACAATGGGGTCACTCATGTATAAGATATAAGAGTTTATAGTTGAGTAGAGGCAGGAAGCAAACACAGGCAATTAGAATACAATATAGAAAGTGCTCTCCTAAGAATAAGCATAAAATGATATGAGCATATAAGGAAGGGGTACTTAATGCATTCTTGGGTATTAGGAATGGCTAAAACAAAAGTCCTGATGATTTGCAAAATATATTTAAAAAAAAAACTTGAAGGTCCATAGTGTCACTATCTTGAGGATAACATTTTCACTTGGATTTGCTAGATGTAACTCAGCCTCAAAATATAATTAAAGAAAATCATAATCTAAAAATCTCATGTGGAAAGAGTAAATGATAAAACGTTTTAACAATTGTTGAATAGGTATCTTCTCTATAGCAGGAGTTATATGTATTATATATTATCTCTATGCTTAATTTTACATATATGCAACAAGAGTCAAAGGAGTAGAAAACTTTCCCAACATTAAGGTATCAGAGCTTTCTAAATTCAAAGGGCCTGATTTTTCCTTCTTAATATAATACTGTCTCAGGTAGATTACCATATAAGAAAAATATATGTAAGATGTGTTTACTACTATGGAGTACCCAGAGAAAAGAAGCTTTTAAAATGTCAAACAAAAATGTATTTGAGATAGTTTCTAAGGAATTTTATCATTTTTAATGTAACAGCATTTACATTTGAAGAACAATGGGTTTTTGTAGTACACAAAGTTCTTTCACTTCTCTTACTGCATTTGGTAGCAAGTAACACTATTCTCTATTTAGAAAATACAGATATCTAAGCATATCCCAAAATTAAATCATTCACATGATTTAATTCATATGCGTACTGTTGAATGGAATGTTAGCCCCATTTGTTCAGTAGGGCTGTTAAAGTCTTTTTTTCCTAGTTTATTTTCCATCTGAATTACCTGCTTGGTGCTGACAATGGTATTGAAGTCCAGTATCATTATATTGCTGGATATTTTCCCCTTCAAATCTCTTAATATTTACTTTGTTTATTTAGGTATTTTGACTGCAGTACATACCACTCTATAATTGCTATACCTTCTTGATATATTTCTTCTTTTATTATTACAGAATAACTTTCTTATCTTTAAGATTTTTCTTATTTTTTGCTTTTTTGACTTAGAGTTTATTTTTTTCTGATTAAAGTTTAGACACCCACTTTATTTTGGTTACCATTTACATAAAATATCTTTTTTCTCATTTCTTTACTTCAGTCTATGTCTTTAAAGATAAAGCCATCTCTGTAGAAGCAGATGGTTGTATCTTGTTTTCTATTTGTTTGTTTATATATCAATTTAGCCAATCTATGTCTTTTGATTAAGGAGTTTGATCTGTTTACATACAATACAATTATAAGAAATAACTGACTCTTGGCATTTTGTTATTCATTTTCTGTTTCTTTTATTTTTCTCTTTTGTGTATTTACCATAATTTTTATGATTGCTATGCATCTTACATAAATACACTTGTAATTATATTTCAAATTGAGAGATAAATATATATAGCCACACACACAGGCGTAGACATTTTTTGTACGACTGGAGCCAAGATGTGGACAATTTCACATTTAATAAATAAGAATGGCTGCCTTAGAGTGGAATGTTTATAAGGAGGGAGACCTTTACCTCTTGCTACTTGTAAGAGAATGTTCAGGTACAAGTAACAGAAAACCTAACAAAACATTGGCTTAATTGATAAACAAATGTATTCGTTTATTTAATAGGAAAGCTAGAAAAAAGTTGGGCATCTGGTTGATTAAAGAAGTGATTAAATTATGTAATCAAAATACCACATTCTTTCTTTTCCTTCTACCATCTACTGTCCCCATCAGTTCTCATCTTCATAGGATACCTGTCAATAGTACTAAATGCTCTCCAATAATCCTCTTTTGCATCTTAAGGCCAAAATTGGGTCATCTAGAAATTAGTTAGCTGATCAGTGAAAGGTTGATGCCTCTGCAGTTCAGCCAATCAGACTCATCCCTTGGTCTCAAGTGAATTCCTTAAACCATACTGCTGCTCCTCCACTGATGTGTCTGTGATGGGATTATACAATAAGCAGGTGTTTTCAAAATAAATATAAAAGTTTTGAAAGAACATTGTGAAAGTTGATAATTTTCAATATGTTTGAAAATAATTCTATACAGTAATTATAAAGGTCTGATAGAATTTTATTTAACCCAGGAAATAGTTTTAAAATTTTATATATATATATATATATATATATATATATATATATATATATATATATAAAAGATAAAAATGTATGTATTGGGGGAGGTACTGGAAATTGAACTCAGGGGCACTTGACCACTGAATCACATCCTTAGCCCTATTTTGTATTTTATTTAGAGAGAGGGTCTCACTGAGTTTCTTAATGCCTCACCATTGCTGAGGCTTGTTTTGAACTATTAATCCTTCTGCCTCAGCCTCCTGAGCTGCTGGGATTACAGGCATGCACTACCATGCCCGACCAAATTTCTTATATTATTTTAAGAGGAGATATAATGCTTTGAGTGGAGATATTTAACAGTTTAAAATATAAATAAATATATTTTATTATTTGCATCTTTTAATGCTTGATAGCTTATCTTTGCTTAAAAATTAGTGGGAGGACACCAGTATACCATATGCTATAAAATCCTATGGAAGGAACATTTTTAATACTGGAAATTAAAGATGGGTATATTAGATAGCAACTTTCTTCTAACTTTAAGTAACCCTATCTTAAATTTAAAATGGAAACCAAATGAAATCTTATTTCAGAGACATAATAATATAAAATATTTTAAACACTAAGTTTTTGAATGCTGCTAAAGTGAAAACAAAATCCACTCCCAATGTAGTTAGAAAATATTTCAATTAGAACAATTACTATCTAAGAGATAATTTCCAGTAAATTTCAACTCTTTCTCTGTAACTAATGAGGTAATAAAATTCAGGAGCTGAGAGGGGTCAGGGTCAGTTATGAGATCAACCAGGTAATACATAAAACTAGGAGTTGTTTGGAAAATTCATTTTTTGCCTTCTATAGTAAAGTGGCTTTTAATGAATTATCTACCCATATGCCAAAGGTAAACCATATTACCATAGTCCACATTTATGGAATAATAGAAATAGATTTCTTTCTTTGGAGGCTGTGTAATACCAACATATATTTTTCTGTGAAATACAAATTAAAAAACCTTTTTAAGTGTCAAAGTCTCCTTTGCCAATAAAAACAGCCATATATCTATATCTATACACATATATATTTATATGTAGACATACATACACACATGTGTTGTATGAAAATATTTACACATATACTGACCACACAGATGTTATTCTAACTACAAATAGATTTATAAATTTTACCCCCAAAGATGCTCCTTGTATCTAAGAATAAGACTAGTAATTCTTCTGTGATGAAAATTCACTTTGATTTTATAAAGACTGAAAGTGGGGGGGGGAGTAGAATTTTTAGGTTTTGATTTCTAGTCTTGATTTTGTGCAAGCATAATTTTTAAATAGTGAGTACAATTTTTAAAAGAATGCATTATTAAATTTCCAAATCGTTCCTTAAAACCTAAATTATGGCAGATGTAATTACATATTTGCAAATGGTGTGAGCAAATGTGACTTTAATGAACAGAAATCTAACCTGGGTTCTTTATTGGTAAGAATACATTACCCTCATGTTTTTTGCCCAAATTTGTTACTGATCCTTTTTGAATAACATTCAAAAATGCATACTTCCATATAAGAACACATTTTCAACAGGGACTTCTCTCCTTGCATGGGAATTCATAAAATGGAAGACTATAGGGAAATGATTCTACCTATTTCCTAGCTTTCTCCTCCAAGGAGCTTATCTTTGTTTGTTTTGTGTTGCTATGACAAAATACCTTAAGATGGATGATTCAATTCATAAAGAAAAGAGTTTTATTTAGCTCACAATTCTCGTGGTTGGAGGAATCAAAAAACATGGGACCTAGAGTCTGGGTGAGGGATCCCTGGCTGCATCACAACATAATAAGAGTGGGGAAGGAACTTGCTTATGTGCATGAGAGGGACAGATAAAGCACATGGCAAGATAGAAAGCAAGAAGCTTGGGAAGGGCTAGACTTCCTCTTTATATAAAAACCCACTTTGATAGGTATTGATCCACTCCTACCAGACCTGACCCATTCCATTGAGAAGCATTAATACATTTCTAGGCCCCACCTCTTAAAGATCCTATCACCTCAACACTGTCTCATTGGGGACCAATTTTTCATCCATGAACATTTGGTGGATTCGTTATAGAAGAATTCTTTTATCAGGAAGTCTTCCTGGATTTATGCCCTTAAGCTTAGCTGGTATGGATGGTCCTACACTATACTTCATAAACTCCTGAGACTATAACTCCAATAGGAGGTAACTTGGTAGATCCAAAAAAAGTGGTTTTCAAAGTGTGTCTGTGAAGAGAATGCTACTGACTTTGGAATGGTGGAATTTCTTATAAGGATAATCAAAATACATTTAACAGTAGAGATTTTTAAAACCAAAATATTTTCTAAAAAACCCACTTGGTTTTTGGGGAGATTGAAGAGTCAAAGCCTACATTCTAAGAGCTTGCTCCAAAGTACCTTCTTGTATGTGGTCTCCTATGATTTGGAGGGTGAAATATGGAAGTCATCTTCTTTATTTTTGCTCCTGGCAAGCAAAGTCATGGAAACCAGAGAACATACAGACAAATGAGAAGCCCCACACTCATCCTCTCAGTCTTTAGCCATCAACCTCATGTGGATGAGAGGCAGTTGCTCTGGATTACAACTTCCATGATATCCCTTAAACCCAGGAGCTCAGTGGCTGCTCCTGATTTCCATTCTCAGCTACTTGACAATTTTCTCAGCTATAAATTCCCTGACTTAGATTCCCTTTCTGCTTGACATACTTTGAGAAGATTTACTTCCTGCAGTGAACTCAAACTGATACATATTCTTTGTTATATCCCTTGCTTGCCTGTCTTTTCTCTGGCTACCTAGCAGTATTCATGAAGAGGACCTGTCTTTGTTTATTCTTTCACTAACGCCTTCATTCATTTATCATATAAATTTTTGTATTTGTATGTCCTATAATTATACAAAGGTGCCTAATATATATTCACCTACATGTAAGGTAACATTTAAGGTACTAGAGATACAGAGATGACATCATTATCGGTAATAAAATAATAAATAAAATCCATTAACTATACATTACATGTCAGGTCCTATGTATAGCATTTTACATTCATTGACTTATAATTTTTTTGCTTGATTTTATGTTTCTTTTTATTTGTTTGTTTTTAATCTATTATTACATTCCCTAGAGACAGGTACCAATTACCACTCCCCACCATACATATACATATTAACACACAGAGAAAAAAAAATATGTCTTTATATAAACACATACACACACATTTTTTTTTCTTTTCTTTTCTTTCTAAACTTCCTAGGAGGAAGCCTTTTGTTATTGTGCTGTGATAATGTGTTTTCTCTCTTTTCTTTCCTTGGTAACTGTTTCACCCCGAGAGGCAGTGTTCTCTCATGAGGTCCAAAGATTGACATTTCTGTGGACTTATCTATATGTCCAAGGAAACTTCAAAGGTTAAGTAAATTCTATTTCTAATGCCATGATCACTAAATTGTAAATGCTAGAAGCTTAAAGTTTTGACAACTTTGGGTTCTGAATTCTGAATAAAGATTGTTCCAGTGCTATGAAGTACCAGATGCTGCACATTAGAAATGGGATATGAAAATCTACAGTATGGGACTTATTCAAACAGATTTTATGAAGATTTGGCTGAATGTAGAAGTAGAATTGGCCTAAATATAGTACAGCTTGTGGAAACTACATATATACATGTTTTTGTTTGAAATTAAATATATAATAAATATTAATCCAATAGCCTTGTTTTCGAAGATAGATCTAGAAAAATGCATTCAAAAAGTTTAAAATTTCTCTAAACAAACTAAATATATAACTGTGCCATTTTTATTTTCTTGAAGCCTAAGTATTGTCTATGCTTAGTTAATTTAAAATAAATTTTACATTTTCTCTTCTATTGACTGGTTTGGAAATGACAAAACAAAATTGAAACAGAAGTAGTCATAGTACTTGTTATAACAGCATCAGAGACACAACACTAAAGTACAGCTGAATAACAGTGAATGTTCTTTTGCAGTTAACACCTGGGTTTTCCTATTTATAGGAAGATATCACAAGTTAAACACAGAGAAAAATGGCACACAAATCCAATAAAATTGGGAATGCACAACTACCAGCAATATCAGGGGATTTTCACCCAATATATTTGCCAACAAATCAATAACATGAGTAAATCCTTCTGCAATGTGTGTAATCAAATGCTCACTAAAGGTACTACTGCCTAAATTAATATAATCCCAGAAGTTCTCTGTGTGTTTCAAAGCTAATGCCACGGAGGCTTAAAATTCACATGAGATAAGCTGGAGGATATTTCTTAATAATGGTTTAAATAAAAGGAAATTATGTGAAGATTTTGAATTAAATGCTGCCACACAAAGTAGGCTCAAGTTAAATTGCTCTTGTCTCTAGATGGTATGTTTTCCATTATCCATATTTCTTTACATTTCAAATAAAGTAGTAATAATACATATATATTTAACATATACATATATGTATATAACTTATTTTACTAACCCATTTGACTATGTGAACTACTTGTTATGAAGATTATGTTGAATATCATGGTTTATTGATATGTCTGTTATCACTCACATTTTCAGACTCAAATCAAAAGTCACCAGCTCTTTGAAGCCTGTCCAGAGTCCTGTAGGAAAATCATGTCTTCCCCTTTGTTGCTAGCTATACTCTTGTAGCTTTATCACACTATTTTGTAAACATTCCTTCTTGTCTTTAAATGTAGCATAAGGACCTGACACATATTTTTGAGTAAATATGAATACTGTATCAATTAGACAACAAAGAATAACAACATTTACCATATAGCTTGATAATAAGAGTGGGTCTTTATCAAGTATAATTCTACTTTAAGAGTTAGAGTTTGACATGAAAGATTGCCATGCAATGAAAAGCCATTTCTGTGGGCTGGAGGTGGTAGAGCACTTGCCTAGCATGTGTGAGGATGTGTTTCATCCTCAGCATTGGAAAAAGCAAATTTAAAAAAAAGTTCTTCTCCTTTCTTTTATAATGATTAAATTTAAATTACCACACCCAGAATTCATCCATGTAGAAGCATTGTGCTCTGCTTTCTAGGAAGATTACTAGCACAGCTATAGAAAATTTTATCAGCAGCTATTGCCTGCCAAGCATAGTATTAGGCACTAGAGATAGACAGAGAAGACAATGTAGTTGCCCTTGAGGAAATGGCAATTGAGTAAAAGAGATCTCTGATCAGAAATCTTTTAACATATTAAAAATGTATTCCATACGTATCATTTATTTGTTTTTATTGAATAAATTGATACTGATAAAACAAAATACAGTTTATATCTCACTCAAATAACCGATTTTATTTTCTCCCTAGAGAACTAAAATTATTTGGCATACTTGACAAATTTGACAACACAACCTATGGATATTTAAGAAAAATAGCAATGTATATAATATTTTAATGCTCTGGATAGTCAGAGAGAGAAAAGAGGGCGGGAAGGGGAGGGAGAGAGGAAAGAAAGAAAAAGGAGGAAGATAAAAAGAATGAAAGGACAAAAAAGTATCAGTAGAAATAGAAAACACAGGATTAAGAAGATTTTGGGAAAAGAAATAAAAAGGTCTAAAAAACAGGAGTAAGGAAAGGAAAGAAAAATACTAGAGAGTAAAAGTAAAATAGAGAACAGAGGCAAATTTAGGCATAAAAGATGAGAGAAACCAAAGGGTCAGCTAAAAAGGTTGACAGTAGGATTCTCAGGATTGAGAAATGGGGGTGGTGGATGCAGGGATTGCTACATCTGTGCAAAAGGCCCTTAGAATTACTTAGGTCTTTAAATTGTGTGTATGTGAAGTTTTGAATTAAAATAAACCTAAAATGAAAATCCTCCCTTTGTCCTTAACTTTTGCCTTCACAAATTCTTTCTGTCTTCCTTTCATAGTGGCGTCCTTTAAGTAGTTTTCTGTTATGTGTTGTTTTCTTCTCCCAATTCTTTTCTCAAACCACCCATCTTTAAGGCTGTGATACTCCACTGAACTGGCTCTTGTCAAACTCACCAACAACCTACATCTTGCCAAAGTCAGTAGCCCATTGGAACGAGCTTGACTTCTCAATAATATTTGACACAGCTGACCACTGGTTCCATTCTTGAGATATTTCTCGTAAGTCCACAGTGACATATGTAACTGCTCCCCCCGCTTCCCCACTTAGTTGCTCTATTGAATTTCCCAAGTTTGAGGTCAGCCTCAGCAATTTAGTGAGACCCTCAGCAACTGTTAATAGACCTCCTTTTGGCTTCAGACCTATAGCTGCTTATTAAACATTTCCATCTTAAAACATTGCTGGGGATGTAACTTAATGGTAAAGCATCACTGGGATCAGTCTCAGTACCAAAAACAAACAAACAAAAAACAAAACAAAGTCATATTCCAAATCTAAACATTTCTCATTATTATTATTTTTTAACCTGGCCTTCAAGTAGCCTGTTATCTAGAATCCATTAATCTGTTCTTTACATAGCAGCAAGAGGTATCTGTCTAAAAGACAAACCAAATCATGCCATTCCCTGAATATAATTTTCCAATGCATTTTCATTGGAATAAAAATTACATCAATATGATTTTGCCTAATTTAAATATTTCTGTATAATTGGCTCCATCTGAATCTTCCAACTCATTCTTAGTTCTTATTCTCTATATTCATCTCAAACCCTCTCAAACATTCAAGCTTACTCCTATCTCTGTGCCCTTGCTTTTCATTCTCCTTTTTCCATAGTTTTCAATCTTCCTTACTAGGGTTTCAACAAATGTTACATCCTCAGAGAACCATGTCATTATTTTAACTAAAGCAAATATCCCTCTCTCTTCTTCCACACCATATTCTATATAACATTAATTTATCTTTCTCCAGAAATGTAGTGTCTGGTTATACTTTTATTTCTTTATTTAAAAACTTTTGCCCTCCCATTATGATATAAGGTTTCTGCCTCCATCTGTTGCATCTGACACAGTATCTTGATACAAAGTAAATGTTTAAAACAATGCTTTGTTTAGTTAATAACTGAATCTGCTGCTTTAAATTCTACTACTTGCAAAAAAAATTCAAAATTCCTTTGGATAACTTAAAGGAATGTATAATTTTCCCAAAGTATCTCCTTTCAATTCTTAAATATCATAGACATTTACAATTCTAAACCACTTATAAGCCATTGATGTGACATGCTGATTTATACCTATTAATACGTAATGTGCTAATTTATACATATATATATTTAATGGGTTCATTTTCACCTATATACATATATATTCACATTGTTGTAATTCGCTTTACTTGAGTTTCTCTTTCCTTCACTGTGTGAAGATTTATAGCTTGAATCTACAAAAGGTATTAGCCTTTTTCTCCTGTGCACCATCTTAAAATCTTTTATGTATCCATAATATCTAGGACTTGTTTACAATATTATATCATGCTTCACTTTATTTTATCCTTTTCCAGACTATGACATCTTGGAAGATGGGGATTTTTGTCTTATTAACATTTGTAGAACTATTACTTACAACAGTATATGGCTAATTTCTTTTTATTCTCTTCCCCCTAGTTCCCCTTCCCCCTCTCCTCCCTCTCCTCCTTCTCCTCATCCCTTCCCCCTTTTCCTTCTTCTTCTCCTCTTTCTCCTCCTTCTCCATCTCCTCCTTCTTTTTCCTGCTGCAGGGCATTGACTGAACCCTGAGCTTCATGCTTACTTGGCAAGCACTCCTACCACTGAGCCATCACCAGACCCTGAGATTAACTTCTTGGATCCTAATTCTTTCTTAACCCTTTCTTCATACTCTCTCTAGACCTTTCTGACTCCAATTCTTTATGCTACTGTCATCTTCTCTCTTATTTTTTTAGACAATAATTTATCTTTAACTTTGCTTTTTTAGTCTTATAACCTCATTCTCATTATGCTGTTTCAGCAATAAAAATAGTTGTTCACATTCTTTAAAAAAATTATAAATGGAAAATAGAATATGTTCCTTAACAAAAGATGTTTTTCGTCCCCCCTGCCCATGTTTTTCTCTCATCAGAGTAGATAATTAAAAAAAAAGTAGTAGGGTTGGGGGTATAGCTCATGGATAAAATGTGTATTCAGTATGCCTGAGGCCCTGGTTTTAATCCTCAGCACCAAATAAATAAGTGTATATATATATATATATATATATATATATATATATATATATATATAATGTTCTCATTGGAGTCTTCAGCTGTAGAATCTGCTAGAGTTTTCTACTGTTAATGACTATTGCACTAGAATTATGGTAAGTGAATCTTTGTATTAATTGGAATATATGATATGGTATCTGTAAAAGAAACCTGTATAACAGTTGATTAAATGAGATATAAATTCCTCCTATGCATCCAAATGAAAAAAAGAAGTTAGTTGATCATTTGTCAAATGTACATCATGGAATTTTCTAGGAACAGAGCACTTACTGCACTGTTGTTTTACAATAGAAAATTGCTCTCATTTTATATGGTGCCAAATGTCTCATCATCATATCCATATTGTAGGCATTGGAATGAAATGTATGTCTCTTCCCTTAAAGGACAAAACACAGAATTGCTCTGATCACTTTTCCAAATGTTATACTGGCAAAAATGTAGTCACCACTCTACACTTAGTTAAAAAGAGAATGGGATATTTAAGTTTCATTCTAGTTAGTGATTGCTAATTAAAAATCAGGGATTTTTATACTAAACCCAGAAGTTAAGATAGGATATTGGCTAGAGATAAGTGACACTTTGACCACTTCTTTATGTTCTTTTGAATATATCCTACCTAGTAGAGAAATGGAAAAAATGAATATGAACAGAAAGCTTGTAGAAGATACAAACATGGCCCTTAGATATACAAGTTTCATTTTCATAAGAAACATAATTAAACTTGAAACAGTAGCATAAGTAAAAATGGCAAAGTATATAGTTCCCAAGTCCAACTCACCACAAAATGGAAAAAAGTGAAAACTTTCAGAATTAATTTTTTTTCAAAATAGTCACAGATTTATAGCAATCAAACATATGGTAAATCAAGAAAGACTCAACCTAGAAATAACAAGATAAATTTTAGCATTTTTAATTGTCCTTAACCCACCTTCATGTTTCATACCATAATAGTCTTAGAGATGACAGTCTCTGATAATTGTGTGATATCATGGTTCCTGATTCAGGCAAAGTGGAGAAGAACTTATTCTAAAAAACATTGTTTCTGTACCTGAGTTTCTACTATTTTATTTTATTTTTTTCTATTTATTTATTATATTTGTTTTCTATTCTAAAAACAATGTTTTTAGAATACTGGAAGTGCTACATGTGAAGTGCCTTTCTTTGTTTTTTTTTCTAAATGAATACTCCCTCAGAACAGGAAAGCCACTACACAGGACATTTCCCTAAACATTAAAATAAGCAACTTTTGTTATGGTTTAGATTGGTGTCCTCCAGTAGCTCATGTGTGAGACAATGCAAGAAGGTTTGGAGGAGAAATGATTGGGTAATAGCCTAATCAGTGAATTAATCCCTGATAGGATTAACTGAGTGTTAACTGTAGGCAGGTGAGGTGTAGCTGGAGGAAGTGGTTCATTGGGGGCATGGCTATGAGGTATATATTTTGTATCTGGAGAGTGAAGTCTCTCTCTGCTTCTTATCATCATGTGAGCTGCTTCCCTCTTCCACACTCTTCTGCCATCATGTTCAGCCTCACCTTGAGCCCCAAGGAATGGAAGTGGCCTACTATGGACTAAGACTTCTGAAAATGTGAGCACCCAAATAAATGTTTCCTCCTCTACAGTTGCTCTGGTCAGTCTTTCAGTCTCAGTGGTGAAAAACCTGATTAAAATAACTTTGTTCCACCAGAACAAAATATTATAGTTGAGGCAAATATGACATACTGAAGCTAAGGAGAAAAAGACTGAGAGAGGCATTCTTAGGAGAATTAGGGAATTGAAATGTTTCCATGTTACTGTGGGATTTGGAAAACTATGCACTTGCTCTGAGCAAGATTCATGCTCAGAAAAGACCTTGAGAAGATCCCGAATTTTACTTTTAGCTGATGTTTAGTTTCAGCAAAAGGAGGAAGTGAAGGCAGAGTCAAATTCACAACCAACCACATGAAGCATTGAAGGAGTGCTCCAAGACAGAATAGTCTGCCAAGACAGAGGCAATCTTTTGTTTTGTTTTGTTTCACTTTGACTCCAGGTTCCAAAAACATCTCTGTCAAAACAGTAACTGACCATAAACTCCTGAACCAGAGATCTCAGGGCCTACATATGACAAAGAATTCTATCTTGATAAAAATAGTTCAGAAGAGTCACTGAAAAAATAACTGTAACACACACACACACACACAAATAAGAAAATCAAACCAGGTGGAGGAAGATAATTTGATTTCCAGAGTCAATGAATTATAATCTTCAAAATATCTATTTAAAAACAAAAAAATTATGAAGCATGCAAAAAAAAACAAGGAAGTACAGTCTGTTCACAGAATTTAACAGAATCTGTCCCTGATGAAGTAAAAATACTGAATTTCCTAGAATAAATCTTAAATATGCTCAAAAAGATTAAGAAAATGCAGATAAAGAACTAACGGAAGTCTGGAGAAATATATTTTAACAAATGAGACAATAATAAAGAGATAGACATGGAAAAAATTAGGGATTAAAAGTATAATAATTGAAAGAGAAATTCACTTCATGGTTTTAAAAGTGTATTTGAGCAAATAGAATAAAGTTGATAAACTCATATGCAAATAAACAGAGCTTAAGAGACCTATATGATACCAGCAAGTGAACTAATGTTATGGTTTACATATGAAGTGTTCCCAAAAGCTCATGTGTGAGAAATGCAAGAAAGTTTAGAGGTGAACTGATCAGGTTATGTTAGTCTTAATTTAATCAGTGCATAAATTCACTTGAATGGATTAATTGGGTGGTAACTGTAGGCAGGTAGGGTATACCCAGAGAAGGGAAGTCACTGGGGGTGTGCTTTGGGGTTTATATTTTGTCCCTGGTGAGCAACAGCTTTCTATACTTCCTGATTGTCATGTCCTGAGATGGTTTACCCCACCATACCCTTCTGTGATGATGTTTTGCCTCATTTTGGACACAAAACAATGAAGCCAGCCACCTATAGACTAAGAGGTTTGAAACTGTGAACTCTCAAATAACCTTTTCCCTCTAATTATTCTTATCAGGTCTTTTGGTGACAGCAGTGAAACAGCTGATTAAAACAACCAACATACATATGTAAAATTTCAGGAGGAGAGAAAAGAAAGAAACAGAAAGAATATTTTAATAACTAATATCCCCTAATTCGGGGCTGGGGATGTGGCTCAAGCGGTAGCGCGCTCGCCTGGCAGGCGCGCGGCCCGGGTTCGATCCTCAGCACCACATACAAACAAAGATGTTGTGTCTGCCAAAAATAAATAAATATTAAAAAAATATTAAAAAAAAATAATATCCCCTAACTCCCCAAATTTGATACAAGGAGTTTGTTGAACTTCTGCTCAGGAAGTTCAACAAACTCCAAGAAAAAAAAATATAAATACAAATAAAACAGTCAAAAGACAAAGAGACTCTTGAAGGCTGCTGGACAGAAACAGTTCATCATAGGAAAGAAATCCTCAAATAGAGTAGCAGCCAATTTATCAGCATAAACCATGGAGGTCAGAAGGCAGTGGTATAAACATAGTTAAAAGTAGCAAAAACTGTTAAAAGAAAAAATTGTCAACCCAGAAGTATGTATCTGGCAAAATTGTTCTTCAATGATAATGGAAAAGTTAAAAAAAAAAGCTGAAGGTGATTTTGTTTGATAACTTGTTCTACAAGAAATGCTAAAGGAAGTCTTATAAGTTGAAATAAAATGACTCTGGAGAGTCACATTAAACATTATAAAGAAATAAAGAATACCTACAGAAAATACAAAAATGGCAAAATACAAAGCCTAAGCATTTTTGTATTTTATTTTTGTTTTCAATAACTCTCTTTTTCTCTATATATAAATGTTAAAAACAAATGCAAAAGACATTGATTAAAATTAATGTTAATGGGTACAGATTCTATAAAGATGTAATGTGGGATAAAATATAAGGAAGACAGGTGGTGCAAGAGCTTTACATACCAATATTGAGGGAGTTGTCAAAATAGAGTGTTATAAGTTTAAGAGATAACCATGGATATCTATTAGTAGGAAGGAAATGAGAACAGAACAAAAATAAAACATTAAAAGAATTAAACACAAAAGAAGTCAGCAAAGAAGGAAATAAGGAACAAAAATTGTGATATAGAAAACAAATAGCAAAACAGCAGGAGACTCCTTATTACAAATTACTTTGAAATTAAGTGGATTAAACTTTCCACTTAAAAGACAAGGACTGACAGAAAGATAAAGTGATACAATCTTATGCTATTTAGTGGAGAGTAACCTGAAAGAAGTTACATCTATATAATAAAGATACCTGAAACATACAACAGAAGAAAAAGCCATATTTGTTTAGATTCCAAGAAACAACTATAAAAGTACATTTTTAAATAAATAATATTTGGTTGTGGAAATCTGACTATGATATTGGAGGATATTAAGGAATTTAATAATTTTTACTAGCTATGATAATTCTGTAGCTTTAGAAACTCATACAACAGCAATTGGTGAGAATGGGCAAGATATTTGGGAATCGTTTGAAAATACTTTACAAGGAAGAAAATTATAAAGGGGATAAAATCAATATGACAAAATCCTGATATTTCTTACTTGGTAATGGGTACATGGGATATATTAAACTATCATTTTTATTTCACATTCAAACAGAATGATTATTTCTGACCCCTCTCTACAGCTTTTACTATGATACAAGTAGTCATCATTTCTTACCTGGATTATTATAGTATCATATAAAATTGTCCCTTTTATTTACCCAAGTCCCTTAAGTCTATTTTGGGGCAAAGTCATCTCTTGCAGTAGCAATAAAATGCAATCTGACCTTTGCTCCTAATTCTGTCCTGGATCCTCATGTCTCTCAAAGTCAAAGTCAAAGTCCTTACAAGGACCTATAATGCAATACCATGCATAGCCTTGCTTCTCTAAGCTTTCTAAGCTGGCCTGCACTATTCTGTTCTCACTCACTCCCAGTCACACCAGTCTCTCTCTTCATTCCAAATATGTACCACTTTATGGCCTCTGTTGTAGCTGCTTCATTCTCCTGACATCCACATAGCTAACTCCCTCTTGTCTTGCAAGTTCTTACTAAAATGCCACTCTCTGAATGAGCTCTACTGGGTTCTTCCTTACGTTGTCACAATTAAAATCATAACTTGCCTCTCTGTACCTCAAACTTTCCATCCAAACTATTCCTTTTTCATAGCATTTATCACCCTTTAACACACTTCTAATTAATTTAGTTCATTTTCAATTCTCTCTCTTGAAATGTAAGCTCCATCTGGGCTGAGGGTTTTGTATGTTTGTTTTCTTGTTTGATTACTGCTTTGTGCCAAAAGCTTAATATAGTACTTATAGCCTTATAGATAATAAATAATTATTTCTTGGGTAAATGACTGACTTTTTAAATTAATGGAAACTTATATTTGTAAGGATTAAATGTGAGTATTTGTAGTCAATTTTTTTTTAAAATTTTTTATTGTTGGTTGTTCAAAACATTACATAGTTCTTGATATATAATATTTCACACTTTGATTCAAGTGGGTTATGAACTCCCATTTTTACCCCGTATACAGATTGCAGAATCACATCAGTTACACATCCATTGATTTATATATTGCCATACTAGTGTCTATTGTATTCTGTTGTCTTTCCTATCCTCTACTATCCCCCCTCCCCTCCCCTCCCCTCTTCTCTCTCTACCCCCTCTACTGTGATTCATTTCTCCCCCTTGTATTATTTTCCCCTTTCGCCTCACTTCCTCTTGTATGTACTTTTGTATAACCCTGAGGGTCTCCTTCCATTTCCATGCAATTTCCCTTCTCTCTCCCTTTCCCTCCCACCTCTCATCACAGTTTAATGTTAATCTTCTTCTCATGCTCTTCATCCCTACTCTGTTCTTAGTTACTCTCCTTATATCAAAGAAGACATTTGGCATTTGTCTTTTAGGGATTGGCTAGCTTCACTTAGCATAATCTGCTCTAATGCCATCCATTTCCCTGCAAATTCTATGATTTTGTCATTTTTTAATGCAGAGTAATACTCCATTGTGTATAAATGCCACATTTTTTTTTATCCATTCATCTATTGAAGGGCATCTAGGTTGGTTCCACAGTCTTGCTATTGTGAATTGTGCTGGTATGAACATCGATGTAGTAGTGTCCCTGTAGCATGCTCTTTTTAGGTCTTTAGGGAAGAAATATGGGATAACATAAAGAGACCAAACTTGAGTCATTGGGATACAGGAAGGTATAGAGGTCCAAACCAAATGAATGAGCAATCTATTCAATGAAATAATATGAGAAAACTTCCCAGACTTGAAGAATGAGACAGAATCCCAAATCCTAGAAGCCTACAGGACGCCGAATGTGCAAAATCATAAGAGATCCACACCTAGACACATTATAATGAAGATGCCCAACATACAGAATAAGGAGAGAATTTTAAAAGCTGCAAGAGAAAGGAAGCAGATTACATTTAGGGGTAAGCCAATCAGGATAACAGCTGATCTTTCAACACAGACTCTGAAAGCTAGAAGATCCTGGAATAACATATTTCAAACACTGAAAGAAAATGGGTTCCAACCAAGAATTGTGTATCCAGCGAAATTAAGCTTCAGGATGGAAGATGAAATTAAAACCTTCCACGATAAACAAAAGTTAAAAGAATTTGCAGCTAGAAA